>NC_137150.1:36315316-37057880 GCF_951394435.1 Stenella coeruleoalba | reverse complement strand
GAGTGATCCATGCTCCTCCAAACTCTGGAAATTTCTCCAATGGCCCTAGAAGTTGACTCTGCAAATCTGAGGCAGCAGCCCAACAAGTAAGGGTGGTGAACTCTGTAATGTGCCTTTGCTGTGTTACTTAAGATTATTCAGTTCTTCTCAAGAAAGTGAGAGAAGTGAATAAGGAGGATAAATGAAACTGGCTAGAGAAACAAAAAGCTTGTGAGACAGCAGAATCACATAATGTGTGAGTTCACATAACAGTAAGACTAAGTGGATTAGTAAGCTCTGAGTCATGGTAGCCATAGACAAAGTAGAAAAATGTTGTGTACTGAGCATTGAGGGAAGGGTGATGATATTCACAATGATATTCACAATGCATCCTTACGCCTATGACGTGAAGCACAAAACATTCAAGATACACTAAATAGGGCTCCCTGGTGGCGCAGTGGTTAAGAATCTGCCTGCCAATGCAGGGGGCACAGGTTTGAGCCCTGGTCCAGGAAGATCCCACATGCCACGGAGCAACTAAGCCCATGCTGTACAAACTACTGAGCCTGCGCTGTAGAGCCCGCGAGCCACAACTACTGAGCCCGCGTGCCACAATTACTGAAGCCTGTGCACCTAGAGTCCGTGCTCTACAACAAGAAAAGCCACCGTGGTGAGATGCCTGCTCCTGCAACGAAGAGTAGCCCCTGCTCGCCGCAACTAGAGAAAGCCCGCATGCAGCAACGAAGACCCAACGCGGCCAAAAATAAAATAAATAAATTTAGAGAAAAAAGATACACTAAATATACATGAACCATGTGAAGACTCAAAGTCTTTTTTTGGTATAATTTTCATTGTCAAGTGTGGTCTTAAATTAGTCACCCACTGGTGACCCCATTCTGGCTTCAAAAATCCTCTGTGCAAGAAATGCAAAGCGTCTATATCTGCACATCAGACTAACTGGTGAACTACAGTTAATGGCTAGGTGGATTTGTCCCTGAGTCTTTCCAATAGAGCAAGTGTGCTATTGACCCAGGCACCTTCTGTCTGCTGATACAGATATTCAAAAAATATCAATTGAATGAATGAGTGAATCTTATTATTGAGTTTTTTTCTAGATACACTTTTGAAAATAAAATCACAGGCTTAAGATCACCTTTTGACTGAATAGATTAACCCTGGAAAATCTATAATTACATAATTTTAAAGGGCATGGAGAATTTCAGAACAAAAATTTCAAGGAGAAAAATGTGAGCTAGAAGAAAATTCTATTACCAACTGTGTACCTTGATTCTACATGGCCTCACCACAGACCCTGGTTAACCCTGCAGCTTGGCCACCTTCATTTGATTTTCATCACATTATTTTAGGGTCTTAGTTGTCTCCTATGCTTACCTTTGAGAGAGACCCAGAGAGAAGAGAGTTTTATGTGTATGTGTGTTGTGCGGGGCGTTCTAGAAATGAGGCTTCTGTTTCTTCCCCTGCTGTGAGTGAGGTGCTGTACCCACAATGCTATCTCCTTCAGAAGCCACTTTATATGTTACCTCCATTTTCAGGGGAGGAGACTGAGCCTCAGTGAGGATAGAAACTTGCCCTAGGCATACAGTCTAACAGGTAGCAAAGCCAGGATTTAAAGCTGTGTCTATCTGATGCCTTCCCAGTCCATTTTATAGAAATATTGTCCTAATGAGAAGGAGGCCCACGATGACAGAAACATGAGATTTTTCTAAAAAACCACACCAGAGACTGAAAGAACACAAAGTGAACTCAACCATCCCCCCATGTTATTTCTTAGAATGAATGAAATTAATTTCTTTTTTAACAGCATGACTTGGTGTTCTGTAAAGGATAAAATATCAGCTGAATACGTCTAAAGCAGCAGTAAATTGGTGAATTCACAGTTAAAATGGAAATAAAACTGATTTAGTAAAATTGGAACACAATTTTTTTTTTTTCTTTTGCCATGGGCTTGGTAGGGTTTGGCTCATCCTCTTAGATATGAAAATCACTTTCTCCAAATTAATTTCTTGAAAACTCAGCTGTCCTAGCCTTTCAAGCCAGGAGGTTAGATTGATCTGATGAACACCAGAGGCCCTCAGAGCATCCTGGCCAGGGTCATAAATGAAATGGGTTAGATAATTTTAAAATTTGATATAGTAATTCTCAGGGGCAACTGAACTGCAAAAGAATCATGCCTCCATTCGTTTCTGCTCATTTAGGTATCAGCTAGATTTCTGGAGAGAGATCTGGCATCCGGATGCTGCTGTTAAGAGAGATGACGAGAAATGGGATGTAAGAGTGTCCTGGCGCCCTTTGCCAGCAACCTATCCTTCTTAATATCACCCTAAAATATGCTGAACCAGATCAGGTACCAGAATGTTCATAGACGTTAGGAAACCAAAATAGGTTTTCAAGTAGAGAAAGGTGATGGTGGATCTATTTAACTTTAGAGCTTCATTCATCCAGTCAAACAACTTGTTCACTCATCCGTCTAATCATCCATCTATCCATCCATCCATCCACACAATAAATACTTATTGAGCCCCCAGTATGTATCTGGTGCTCTGCTAGACTTGAACTAGAGTTTAGAGACCTGTGTGGTCAAATAGCAGCCACTGGCCACATGTGGTTATTGAGCACTTGAAATGTGGCTGGCCCAAATTAAGATGTGCTGTAAGTGTGAAATACATAACAGATTTCAAAGACTTAGTATGAAAAAAAGTAATGTAAAATATCTCCTCAGTAATTTTTATATTGATTGCATGTTGAAATGATCATTTTTTATATATTGGCTTAAATTAAAATATAGTTTTACAATTAATCTCACCTGTTTCTTTTTACTTTTTAAATGTACGTAATAGAAAATTGAAAATACATATGTGGCTTTCAAAATATTTCTATGGAACAACACTGTTATAGCCTATTGGCAGAAGATTTCTTCCTATTATGTTTTTTTTGCAGGGGACAGATTGAGGGTGTCTTTCAGGGAAGACAATAAAATACAAAGGCAGAAGGGATGATCCATGGTGGTTAGACAATATTTCTAGGTTTGGGGATCATTACATTTTTGTGCTGAAAACTTTACTTTGGATGCTAAATATCCAGGGCCAGCGTTCTGGAATTGAGAAAGTGTAGAAAATTTGGGATCCTGCAATGTTTGCCACTCTCTGGTATTTCCTGAGCTGTCACTGGATGTCCTAGATTCCTGAATATCTGTAGATTCCTGCTGGCATATGTGGACAGTAAAAAGATGGCTTAGAAAGAAGGAAATTCTTTTGGAATAGGTTGTTTGACATGATGATGTTATGGGAATTAAGTGAAGCTAACTTTGATCTTGTCTCTCTTATTTGAAATAAGACATCTGGGTTGTTTTATGTCTGCATTGACCTACTAGCAGGAAAAAAATAAATAATTTGAACTGTAATTAGATTGAGAATAATATCTAATGACTCTGGGAGTTTGTGAGATTAACTAGTTTTGGCAAAAAATTCTAAATAAATAAAAGAGGACTCAATTCCAAATTTTTTAAATTAAAATTTAATTAAAGTGTAATTTAATTTTAAAATCTTCATATTCTCAGATCAATGAATTTAGTGGCCTTTCTTCTTTCCTTTTTTAAAAAGCTACATAAACTAAAATGGGTCCCCTCTTTTTTCTACTATTCACAAGTGGTACATGGTTTATAGCCTCCTTTCATGCCCACAATCATGCTCAGTTATTTCCTCTCTGGATCAATGAGAAGAGTATGGATGGAGAAGTTAGTCTAGCACTTGTGAATGACAGAAAACCACACCAGAAACTCCTAGTGCAGGTCCTCAGACACACAATTGCTCTGTGTCTATCCATGTCCAACATGATTCATGTTGGAATGAACTTTCTCTTGACTAATGAGCTTAAGAGAAGATTTTGAAATATACTTTGGGGATTTATGGAAGTGAGAGACTTAAGAATGTGAGTATCATGGAGCTCAAGGAACTGTCAGTGACTCTACTGGGAAGAACACAGAAGTATAAGAAAGAAGAAATGGGACATGGGACTGATTTTTTCTGGAATTGGAAAACATGCCATCAACGCCAGGTGTTATAGCAGAGACAGATGGCATGGCAGGTGCTGTGAAAGAAAAATGAATTACTACTAGGTGAACCAGAAAAAATAAACAAGAAGGACAGAGGACAAAGTATACAAGCTCCCCTCTGTTGTCAGGAACATCTTCCCATAGCTGTAAAATGTCTAATTGCATTCCACAGGGTTGTAGATTACAAAGGCTGTCTCACCTCCTCCTCCATTGGTTGCACTTTGGGAATTTATGCCATTCTTTTGAAAGGACTCACTTTTTGTCTAGTGGCTGTCTAAGGAAGGAGGGAAGGGAACAACTAATTTGATCCATGATGCCAATATCATGAAGATGCTACTGCTAATCTTTTTCTGGCTCAATCTGTTGTCATCTGATATGTAGAAACTGGACGAGACTCACGCTGGTTTACTCTAGAAGTGTTCCCAATTAACATCCTTTCATGGTGCGAATCAAGAGGATGGGGTTGGCATTTTAATAAATTTAAATCAAAGTTGTTTAAAATGAGTCTTAGAAAGCTGGGCTAAGTTCTCTCATTAGTTCCCCAGGGTTTAATATAGGTGCCTTGGCAAAATCATAAGTTAGGGTGTGTTGTGGGTCCATGGAATTGACGGGAATGGTTGAAACCAATTAAAGGTGATCTACAAATGTTAAGGGTTTACTGTGAGGCACACATACAAAGAACAGTGCCAACATATGTAGATTTAATATAGGAAAATTCAGCAATATGCACTTGGCAACCACTGTTCCATCGCTTATATTAGACAGAAATGGATGCAGTTGAGCCTAAAATTGCCAATGTGAGTTGCTAAAGAAAAGTATGTGAATGATATTAAGGCTGTTACCAAAAAAAAAAAAAAAGGTGTCTGGGAAAGTATCTAGTGATGGTTTTGTCACTATATTTGGAGAAGAAATTGAGTAATTAAAGGCTATAGAGTAACACTGACAACAAGTCATTACTATAGGGTTTTCAAGGGTAATTTTGACTATACGTAACATTTACTTTTCTATTGTTTTTAGAAACCCTAATAGCCTTCCTAAGGTAGACCCCATTGTACAGGTACAACTTTCACTCACATACACACATATATGATTCACAAAATCATTGCAAAAATGAAAATAACAACATGGAATCCAGACATAGCTTACACACCTTTTTTTTCATTTTTAGAAGAGAAAATGCACCCAAGGCTACCTGGAAATCCCTATTTCTTATTTTTTTCTTATTTCCTATTTCTTCTTCTCTCTGTTGCCCAGATCAGTCCTTTCCTCTGACACAGTAAAGAAGGAAAGACTAAATATAGAGAATGAGTTTCTAGAGACTAATACCAAACTGGCCCTTCCATCTGGCTCACCTTGGAACAAATGAGTATATTGTTTGAGGATACACATTTTCTGCAAAGCTAGGGAGACATCACAGGGAAGCTATTTCAATCTGGAATAAGTCCTACATGGGGACTTGCCTGTAGTGTGAACCTGCTAAGTTATCCCAGAGGAATAAGCCTCGGAGTCTTATGTGCCAGCCAGGAGTGGATCTCCCTTTGCTGGGGGTGGGAGAGAGCAGGCTACATCCCAGCATAAGGAGGTTGGTTGCCGCAGAGCTTTGACATGCCATGTTTCTTGACCTTATCAACAAGTACAAATCTCTATTTGACACCCTTCATTAGACTTCTGAACTTGGACAATGACTTATGATAAAACAGCTTCCTGGACTTCCCTGGTGGCGCAGTGGTTGGGAGTCCGCCTGCCGATGCAGGACAGACACAGGTTTGTGCCCCGAACCTGTGCCCCTGGTCCAGGAAGGTCCCACATGCCACGAAGCGGCTGGGCCCGTGAGCCATGGCCGCTGAGCCTGCGCAGTGAGAGGCCCGCGTACCGCAAAACAAACAAACAAAAAATACCACAAAGCAGAATAGGAAGCTGTTTGTTTGTTTTTTTGTAGTATGCGGGCCTCTCACTGTTGTGGTCTCTCCCGTTGCGGAGCACAGGCTCCGGATGCGCAGGCTCAGCGGCCATGGCTCACGGGCCCAGCCGCTCCGTGGCATGTGGGACCTTCCCGGACCGGGGCACGAACCCGTGTCCCCAGCATCGGCAGGCGGACTCTCAACCACTGCGCCACCAGGGAAGCCCTTTGTGGTATTTTTTTGTAAGAAACTCAGAGAAAATGTAAATATTCTCTGATTCCAGCGGAGACTGGTTAATGCTGCAGTTATACATTCTCTATCAGGTAGCAATCTGGTTTGTTTTTGTTTTCTATGTTTTGAAGCTCCCTTCTGATAAATGTCAACACATAATTAGTCTTTATATAAGAGATACCATTATCTTATCAGTATCACATAGTTTGGCTCCTAATTGAGAATCTTCTCCTCTGTAGGTATATAATGCAAATTATAATGTTTTGTTTCAGAGACTTCTATATCATATTCCTCAGATTAAAGATAGTGGTAGAATGGGGAAAATGAGCCAAAAAAAAAAAAAAGATGCTGAAAAATCCCAGATGTTCTTCTTTCCTGTACATAGCATAATTGCAAAGGACATTTTTCCAAAGAGGAAAATAGTCACTAGGCACTTAAAATGGGAAGCAATTTCAGTCTTTCACAGCCGCCACTGAATGGCATTTTACTTGACAATTGTGCTCACGCGATAGCTTCAGTGCTCTGTTTTAATGTGGCATTGAGAATGGTGTGACATCACATTATCCTTGCAATAAGCACTTCTTACACTAATAAAATGTTTATGATTTGCTTTATCAAACACCTATTCTTTGCTTTGATAAAAATATGCATTTTATGTCATTTCCATGGATAATTTCTTATTACGAATTTCCAACACTGATATTGCTTTATAATAAACTCCTAATTTACTCAAATCAAAAAAAGCAGAAAACTCTAAGAGAAAATTAGATATATAAATATATATTTTAACCATTTCTCTGTGGTTGCGAAAGACATAAATAGTAAGGAAAATAGTTTCCACAACTTTTATTTTCAGAAATGCAGCCTACAGAAATATTTATATACACTGCAATCATTTATAACTTCCATAACTTCTATAACCCTCTAGCAAGAACAAACCTTTACAGAACCTGATTTATTACAAGATCCTGAACTACCTTTTGAATCATCAAAACTAAATTTACCTTAGTGTAATTTTATGTCAAGTATTCTAATTCTTTAAAAATTTGTAAAATCCATGTCATATAGTAAACCTCAAATAACCAAAACATTATTTTTTTCCTTCTTTTTCCCAAATATCTTCATTCTCATTCACCTCAGGTATATGATAATCCATATGATTATAAATCTCAATTAACTAGAACCTTCTTTTAAATTTTTCCTCCCAAACTATCTTCAATCATCCTAGGTAGTTTCCATAAATAAATGCAGACTGAAGAAAATCTGGTTTTAGGAACATTCTGAAAGCTTCCACAGGGAGATACTTAAATTGTCTTTAAACAGTTGTTAACACAATGGGGATAAAATATTGCAGCTCCTTGAGAATCAAAAACCAGATTGCAACGAAGAGTCACATTTTCAAGTAGTCGCTCCTCTGCTCGTGGTAGCACTTAGCACTTATCACCACAGATTGGAGACTAATCTGACCTAGAGTCATTATGAGGTAAGAACACCCTCAGAGAACTCACTCCAAAATAATGATGGCTGGGTTATAAACTCCCCTTCCAATTACGTTTATTGTTTTAGTTGATAAAATCACAGAAGTGAAAGGAACCTGGAGAAAGTGAGCACTGTAATGGTACGAGCCACACTCCCAGTGCCTGCAACTGCTTAAAAATTAATGAAGATGCAAGATGTGGAGCACTGACTTTGTGGGTAAATATTGAGGCTGAAAGACATCGACTGGAAAGGTTTTTATTTTTCACGTTCAGTCAAATCAGTCTGAATATATTTCATTTCCTACTGTGAGTGGAATAAGTCGCCAAGCTAGAATCAATAACTCTAGAGTCTTTTATTACATTTCTTCACTCACCTTCCATGGGGGTGTTACTGTCTGGTCGATTTGCGAAGACTACATCCACATACTCGAGCTGCAGCCTCTGGAGGGAGCCCTTCAGTCCTGGAAACAGAAGCAGGAAAACCTCAAAAAATCTAAATATGAGCACTATTAGAAATAGTTGAAGCTTGGTTTCCTTCAAGAATTTACTTTAAAAAAGAAAAAGCATTGGATTAGTTTCAAAAAAGTTGAAACTTGAAACATTGAATACTGTGATGTGTTAGTTGGCCCCTAGAACCTTTTAAAAATATATCAAGGGCTGACGTTGTCCCCAACAAAGAAAAGCCTTAGAACTTTCTCAATGGTATTAGTGCTCCACTGGAAATCCACACTTGGTAATGACTTTTCACGGTGGCTCCTGTGTGGCTGTGTCTAGAAGCAAAGTAATAAAAAGCAGCCTGAGTTTAACGTCTTTCTTCCTGAAAAATGCAAATTAATGTCATGTTTTGAATTACTTAATGGGCTTATAATGGGATGGAGATATATTTATTGCATATCAAAAACAATAAAATGGTGTAAGTCATAAATAAGTGACTGATAACCCCATCTTAACGTACACATGGGTTTTAATAGGAATAAAAGGGTTGGCAAATGAAGGCTTCGCTCAACATTTTACTAATTAAAACAAAAGTTCGAAGAACCTTAAATATAGCTGTGCCCTACCATTTCTATTATTCCCCATTCTTTTGAGAAGAAACAAAAACACTAGAAGCCCTAAAGATTTAAGGGGTAATATAAAGGAGAGAGTGAGAGCTTAAAAAAAAAAATCTGGAGCCAATAATCTATGTCTCAGCCCTAACCACTGAGTGACATTCCTATGATTATGCAGAAAAAATATTTAATTTCAGTAAAATTAATACTTCCCTGAGACAGAACACGTTGTATATAGTATTATGCAACCAAAAGGATGACAGTGTTCAAGAATTATTTTCTCATTTCTATGAGGCACAGCATTTCCTTACCAGCCTATTTAATTCCACAGGAAGACTGGGGGTTTTTCTCTTTTTATTATAGGTGTAAAATTAATTGCATGTTAAATAAGGCTCTTATAAATTTAAATTTGGCTCATTTAAATTTGATTTTTCAAACTGGCTTATCAGCCAGCCACAATTACTTTTCTGACAGGAAGATGGAGTGCTTGAATACAGTTCCGGAAATGTTTTTTCATTAATTGAGAAAGGATTGTCTGTGATGGTAGCTTGTTAAAAGAAGCACTGATGAAGAGATTAGGGCAGACAGGTGTTGTAAAGTCTAATGCCTGTTCTTAAAAAACCACTGGCTTTCAGGCTCGGGGTATTACCAGCTATCTCAATGGGCATCTTGAAATTAAATTCAGCTTAAAAAGCACTATGATATGAGCCACATTTGGAAGCAGCTGTGTGTATGGAGGAGGTAAGGAGAGGAAAAGATAATTAAGCAAACAATAACAGGGTATCCCTAGGTCTGAAGGGTTGGAAATCTGTTCTCTAGCATGTGATCCCACTTGGGTTAGTTGACCTTTTTGTGTGTGACTCAGTTCTCTAACCTGTAGTGGAGATAACAATACTTACAACCTTCAGGATCGCTGCTCCAGAGAGCAGATAAAATCAGTTGGCAAGCACTTGGTAAGTGCAACAGTCTATAGAAGTGCGGTAGTTATAACAGTGGTGCTCACATCTGCAAAGACTCAAGATGAATGGTGCCAAAGACTAGATGCCAAAGATTTTCACTGGACCTCCTGGTTTTAAAGGGAGACATTTAGTGACAGTTCTGGCCCATGCCTGGCACTGGAAACAAAGTGTCCTCCTTTCTGATGATGGCGCTCTCCCTCTATGCTCTTCTGAACAGATCAGTGTGGGCTGAGAGAAACTAGAAGGAGCTATGACTAACTCTGACCTGTTGGAATGCAGTGTGATCAGTCACAACGTAAGTCCTTTCCTCTTCCATGCCATAAGCAAGTACTGAGTTCCAATTTGATCTGAAACTGTGCTGGGCTCTGGGGGGTTAAAGATGCATGGACATGGTATTTGTATTTATCTCCAGGGACCAAACAGTACATACTGAGAGCATCTATTGGCAAAGGTTCATAGTTCAAGGTAATAGTATGCACCCATAAATAATGACATGGACTTGATAGAATGACAGTCTCATTGTATTCAGTCATTCCTCATCTCTCAATTCTTTCTCCGGAAAGGCTTTTTTCTTGATATTTAGGCCAAGATTCAAGAGTATTCACGTGAGAATATAAGAAATGATGTGTTGTATCCTGTCAATGATCCACCAGGTCTCTACTCTGACTCTGAAGTGGAGTAAAAGGAGGTTGTGCACCTAAGAGACACTGTCTGCTCACTTTGAAAATCTCAATCACATAAAGTCTTGTAATCCATGGCATGAATTTTGGATTTTACTCTTTGTGAGATGGAAAGACGTTGGTGAGGGGCTGGGAGGTAAAGAAATGGAGTTAAGTTGGGGAAATGATGATATCAGATTTGTGTTCTGAACTGATCTCTTGGCCTGCTGAGAGTGACCTTCAGGGGCGAGAGTGACAGCAGGGAGGGGAGACCAGTGAGGAGGTCATTGTAGTAGACAATGCTTGGACCAAGTTGATGAGAAGTGTTCAAATTCGGGACAAGTTGTATAGGTAGAAATAAGAGGACTTGGTGTGCTGAATATAAAGTGTGGAGGTAGAGGTATCAAGGAGGACTCTTAGACTTTTGGCCTGAGAAGTTAAGTGACTGTTAGTAAGTGAGAAAGTCACGGGAGAAGCAGATTGGTGGTGGTGTTGGGAGCCATGATGGGTCTGAGCAGCACATCAGTCAACCCCACGGAGCTCTTGGCTGCTGGATGGACCAGTCTGGCATTCAGAGGAGAGGTCTTCATGCAGGTGCGGCACAGGCCTTGGGATCCAGAGTACTAAATCGCGCTGGCTTCAATGACTTTGCCAGTCTCCTAGCCTCTTTGGACCTTAGTAGCCTCATCTGTCCACAGACAAAGTGGAGCTAGATGGTCTTTCTGTTTTGATCTTTCATGTGACTACAAAACAAATCAGCTAGTCCTGGCTTTTTCTATTCGGATGCTTTAATCTTGTAGCAACATAAAGACATGCTAACAAGTGTCTCCTTGAGAGCCATTTAGGGTTTATCTCCAATAAACAAATAGTCATATTCTACCTCTACTTAGCAAATGCTTGTTGAGCATTGGCTTGGGGCCAAGTATTGTTTTAAGTTTAAGTAGATGAGCAAAAATGCATTAACCTTGGCTCCAGAGCGGCATCCGAATGGCTAATCATGACCTAAGGAGGTAAGTGATCCCGTGCAGCGAATGCACTTGCTGAAGGCACTTTTGACATTAGCCTGTCCCTTGGCGCTAACCCAGTGTCTGTGGGAGTGAAGACAGGAGAAGCAGGAGAAACGTTCCCTGCTCTTGAGGAGATGTCTAGATGTTAACGGGCAAGTCCTCAAAAGTCCACAGGAGAATAAATTATGTAAAGAAAATAGCTTTCAAGTGACTATAGTAAAAAGAAATCTAAGTTAATCTCTCTTTTAGGTTCTGAAGTGTAACAGGAACTGTATTGTTCATAAGGTGAAAATTGATTCAATTTAAGCCTATTTCATAGGCGTCTAAAGGAATATGTTCATTCCAGATGTTAAGCAGTTTTGGCAGGGTTAGAGGTGGAACATGTGTTCATCGTTGCAGATTTAACTCTAGAAACAAGGCCATGGGTAGTTTGGAAATTCTGCAATGTTCTCTTCAAATACGCTGTGTCATCATCTTCTACTCCTATGGCATATTTGTTTTCCGATCAGGCTTGAAAAAAAATGTTGCCTTAAATAATGTACACTGCTTCCCAATATAATTTTCCAGCTTCTTCTCGGCAGACCTCTCAGTCATGATTTGAGACATGCTTCTTTTTATAAAGACTGCCCTGCATTAGAATAATATAACTGGCTACACCTCCCATTATGAAACATGATTGTTTTGGGTGGGTGATTTCAGTTTACCATGAACATGGTGCACTGGGAAGGAATCCTGTGGTGAATCCATTTGTTAAGAAATTTATTCTTTAATTGAAAAATCATCAATTGTCTCTTTCTTAAAAAGTTCAGATAGTAGGGTTTAATATTTGCCATTCATTAAAAAGTTTCAAGCGGAGCTTTCTCAGATTATTTTCCTCTCCTCCTCCTAAAACAAGGACAGTGGTTTGTGTATTGAATCACATAACAAAACTGTTGTTTACCTGAAAGGCAAATACAGACCTAAACACAGCTTTTGCCTATAAAATCACAGAAACAATTTACTTACGCTTACAATTTGACTTACCAAACTATTTCCATTCTTTCATGTTAGATACTAAAGAGCTTTGATCTGCTAAATTTTAACACTGGCACAAATTTGGGTTTAATGAATGTTTGTGGAATGGCTGAATGGATAAATAGACTTTCAGAGCCTGGGAGGATCCTGTGATTCCAAATGAATATAATAAACCTATTAGTGAAATTTCTACTCCCTCCTTATTAATCTAAGGAGAATGTTGTTTCTAGCTGGATCTAAGTCAAGGACTTTGGGCTCACTGAAAAGGTCTTTCATATGACTTTTTTCAAAATTGCATTATGCCCAAATCAAGCTAATTTTACACTCTAAAAACTAACTCAGGTGGCCAAGGTCACCCAGCCCACAAGTGGCCTGAACTCTACATGAATTGGACTTCTGTCTCATTCTTTAACAGTGCTTCTCAAATTTAATGCGCATATGAAACTCCAATGTTGAATAAAGTCATCCTCATCACAGGCCAAGTACCAATGAAACCTGAGGATAATGATTTGTAAACTTTTTCAAAATTTATTCTGGGTCTAGAAATCTCACGTCCCTTCTTTTTTTCTGTAAAATTCACTCAATTCCCTAATTTCAGCCTGCCTAGAAATATCCTTTGAGCTGAATCTCTTGCAGTCATGAGTATTTTTGTCTTTGGCTGAAACTATAAACTGTAAAATACCACCAACAGTAACAACATAATAATTGATCCCAATTCTTCCTCAACCTCAAAAGTTTGAAATTTTGTGTTAGCTTGAATCTGGGTCAATTTGAATTTCAGCTGAACTGGTTTATCCATCCTGAGAGATTAGTTCCCAAGAGGATTTCTGACTTATTTAAAAGGAGAGAGAATTTTATTTCTATTGAGTTGTATGTGGCTTGAAGAAAACTGACTTAAAAAGGAGAGTTCTGAAATTATGCATACACACTGGTAAATATTAAAGCAATAGAGATTCAGTGAAAAGCACAGTAGCACAACTTCTCCATTCTTTTTCTCATCAATTTTTCTATTTCTTTGTTGATAGCTAGTGTAAATCACTTTCTGAATCTCTTTTTGCATCAATTAGATCAAAAAGAAAAGAAAAGAAAAACAAGAACTTTCTAGGCAGCACACTGCCGCCATGTTTGTTCAGCTTGGTACACAAGCCAAAGACTTGGATTTTTTCTGTTTGACAAACTTTGTGGTAGATGACAAAAGTCATGGGGCAAATGCTAGAGCAGGAATGGTAACAGTTTGGGGAGGCAGGCTGGGTTTGACTGTACAATGTCAAACTGGATACTATGAACTGAGGAGGGATTTTGTTTGGGTAAGGAATTTGCAAGCTTTCTCAAGAGCTAGAATGTGGTCATTCATTGTGGCAGCCTCAGAATATTACTTACTTAGTGTCCTTATCCATAGGAAGAAGACTGGTAGTTACACTATTAAGAACGATGATGATGGTGATGATGACAAAAATAACATTTATTAAGTGTTTATTATATGACAGACACTGTGCTCAATGTGAACAATCTAAGTTCAATCCCTGAATAGTAACCTTGTGAGGTAGGATATTGATAGCCCATCTCAGAGTCCAGGAGATGAGGATGAGTGAGGTTAAGTAACTTGCACAAAGTCCCCCAGCTCATAAATGACAAGAGTTGGAACTTGAACCAATGTTTTTCTGATTTCAAAGCCCAGAAGCCTACAAATATACTAAAAAACAGTTAGTGATTAATACATACATTTTTGTATTTATAAGTAAGTGTGTATAGGTAGATAGATAAGTCAGTGACACTACAGGGAAAAGTAGGGAAGGCTATGTACTGTATTGTCAAACTGTGGAATGAGATGAGGTGACCAAAGGGAGGAATTTACTTCTTTAACTATATTTATTTTGAAAGTAGTGGGATTAGAGTACATCTTATGTTTTGGGTGACTCTGGTATTCCATAAATGAAATTAGTTTTAAAATGGAGAAGAATCATTTGTCTCAATGATTAATTATGAATCTAAAGTTATAAAAATCTTGAATTTTTATGGAATTGTTCATGAACTAGTGTAAAGATGTTAGAAACATATGGCGGCCCCTTTTAACATTTTTCCTTTATTGCAAAATGTAGAAGCATAAAATTTTTGTAATATATAGACAAGCAAGAAATAAATAAAAAATTCCTCACAATTCTCATAATCCTCACAGTAGAGTACCAGTACTCTACTACATAATAGATCTTGGAGACTGTATTATTTCTTGTTTATTTCTAAATGATACCATTTTTGAGTACCATTGCAAAAGCAATGGCACTGTGAATCAATTACCTAGTAGTAACTTTCCACCAGTTTCTTTTAATGCATAGATGCTCTTTTTAAAAAAGCATAGTAGGGCTTCCCTGGTGGCGCAATGGTTGAGAGGCCGCCTGCCGATACAGGGGATGCGGGTTCCTGCCCCGGTCCGGGAAGATCCCACATGCCACGGAGCGGCTGGGCCCGTGAGCCATGGCCGCTAAGCCTGCGCGTCTGGAGCCTGTGCTCCGCAACGGGAGAGGCCACAACAGTGAGAGGCCCACGTACCGCAAAAAAAAGTATAGTAGTCTTAACATATGTCCACATAAAAACTTGTACACAGATGTTCAAAGCAGCATTATTCATGATGGTCAAAAAGTGAAAACTCAAATGTCCATCGACTGATGATTGGATAAACAAACTGTGGTATACTCATACAATGGAATTTTATTTGGCAACAAAAAGGAATGAAGTACTGATACATGCTACAACATGGATGAACTTTATGCTAAGTGAAAGAACCCAGTCACAAAATATTACATATTGTATGATCTCATGTGTATGAAATGAGACAAAAGTAAATTAGTGGTTGCTTGGGCTGTGGGTAAGGAGGGGATAAGAAGTGACTCTTAGTAGGTACAACGTTTCTTTTTGGGGAGATGAAGGTGTTTTACAATCAAAGTATGATGATGAGTGCACACTCTATAATTATTCTCAGAACCAATGAATTGTATATTTTAAATGGGTAAACTTTTATGGTATATAAATTATATCTCAATAAAGTTTTTAAAAAATCTTACAAAAGTGCTTTATTAACATTAGCATAGCTGTAAAAGAGAAGAGTTCTAGAGAATCCAGTCTTTTTGAGTTTTCATTTTCCCCTCTGTATCACTACACTCCCCACACTCAACCCCAGGAAGAAACGTGGTTGATTGTGGTTCTTTTTATAGAGAATTTTTTCCCCTTCCAATGTGTTTTGAACTTGTTTGGTTGATACCTTTCTTGAATCGGCAGCCCACAAACGAAGATAAAATGGAAGCAATACTCACCTTCAATAATATGTTTTCTTGACAGGCCTCTTTCCGTCTCAGCTCTGACAAGAAAAAGCAGCAAATGACTTTGAGTGGAGGTGTGCTTTTTTAAAAATCACTGTTTCAAAAGGACAGAATAATCATTCTAGACTGAATTGTTAATGGTATTCCCTGTTCTTAGCAAATTCTGCACCACCGCAGGCTGGGGAGAGAAGGCTGGTGGGCAGCACACCTAGCGGCTTTTCTTTGTAGACCCCAGGAGATAAACTAACCATCACTGTCATCATACCACGTAAATAACAACTCAGCTGTGCACACCTTGTCCATATATAATTTGACACTTGACACATGGCTCAACCTTCCCACCTTGTTTTTAACCAATCCCAAGCCAAACAAAACAAAACAAAACAAAAGCTTGACGTAAGTTTGAGAGCTTACTATAAGATTGTCAGGCTACTGACAGCATTGGCTTTTCTGAGAAAGGAAGCAAATCTGAAAGTGACTTTTGACTTTCAAAAGAAATTAAACAACTATTTTCTTTTAAAAGGTGATGTACCAAGTCTTCCTTAGTTTCCTAAGAAGATGAATATTTAATGGACTTTTGCCTGCCCAGACCATTCTCAGACTCTAGCCAATTAGAAAGAAATGTGGTCCTTGAGTTTTAAAGTACTGATGAAATACTTCTTTAACACCTATGCCTTTGGCAACCCCCTTTTTAAAAAATTTATTTATTTTATTTATTTTATTTTTGGCTGCGTCGGGTCTTCATTGCTGCATGCCGTCTTTCTCTAGTTGTGAGCAGGGGCTACTCTTTGTTGCGGTGTGCATGTTTCTCATTGTGGTAGCTTCTCTTGTTGCGGAGCATGGGCTCTAGGCATGCGGGCTTCAGTGGTTATGGCTCGCGGGCTCTAGAGCACAGGCTCAGTAGTTGGGGTGCACAGCGCACAGGCTTAGTTGCTCCACGGCATGTGAGGTCTTAGACCAGGGATCGAACCTGTGTCCCCTGCATTGGCAGGTGGATTCTTAACTACTGCACCACCAGGGAAGTCCCAGCAACCCCCTTTTAAAACATAGGAGTTTATCATGTGCCTTTGGTGATTTTGTATTAAAAGTATATTAGATAATACTGTATGTAGTACTCTATTACATAATGGTTCTTTCAGACTGTCATATTTCCTGTTTATTTCTAAATCATAGGCCAGGTTTTGAGTACTACTAAATCACAGACAATAGCACCAGGCAATGGCACCATGAATCAGAGTAAACACAATATAAACCTACGTTTCTCATATGCACCATGCGGCTTTATTTTCATATAGACTACAATAGGTATAAAAATCTAAGTTTCACATTTCTTTCTTCATATTTATCATAAACAAACTCAAAATCAGCATTAAAATATGAGTGTGTGTATACACATATACATTTTGATTGGAAGATTCCCCTTCAATTTTATCTTTAACGATTCCTTATGAATTACAGGGAAATAAATAAGGTTTTGTTTGTTTGTGTTTGTCTTTGTTTTTTGTTAGAACTCCATGGAGATCGTTGAGATTTCCATGAAAAAGAATAGGGAATAGTTTGCTGTTTTCTCACATGTTTGACAAAGAGGCCAGTCTTCTAAGTCCTGCTGAATAATATAAGTACCAGTTCAAATACCAGTAGGTCCATCAGAAGCCAATTCATCCTGTCAAATTTGTTCTGCATCCCACAACAGAGAGAGGACCACTCTTTTATTTGGCCTGACAGAGTGATACAGGCAGCTTCCTGTTATTCTTCGATGAAATGGTCCTTTTGATCAGCATTTTCAGAGCCCTCTGCAGAAATGATCAGAGACTTACACGTGGGGCCAGACAAGATATTTTTATCATCGTTTTCCGTAGAAGTCTCTGAGTTTTTGGCAGATTTGAGTAGCTTTTCTTCTGTGATGCTATGTGCTTATTTTCTTTTCCTGAAATTTGAACTCTATTTTGGAAATGGTTCTAAGTATGATGTTGGTATTTGAAAATCTCCATGAATCACTCAGTAACAGGTGACCACATGCTTTGCACTAAACTTCTTTGGGGGTATCTAGCTAAAATTGAATCCTAGGCTAATTGCTATTTCTTTCAAGTGAAAAAAAAATAAATCTTTCTTTCCAAACCAATTAATTTTAGTATGTTAGATGTAAAATGGTTGCCTAAAAGAATCAAAGCACGAACTACTAGTTGTTTCTTGTCAAGGAAATAAAAGGTGTTTAACTTACTTTCCACCCCAGTAGAGTTTGGTTGTTATGACCAGGCTGGACCTCCTGTATGTTAAACAAACACACAGAGAAATAGTAAATGAATTGCTGGTTATAGTACTGAGTCATATTATTATTATAGCACCAGAAAGAATTTATTGTACCTCACATTTTAAGAAACTGGTTAAGAGATAAATTTGTTCATTTATATCATTGAAACCTAAGGACAAAGGGAAGCTGATGAGTGGGGACTTGAAGTCAGATCCAAGAGAAAGAGTTCTGAAGGGAAGGGAACTTTACTTGGAGGGGCCAGATGAGGAGGAGGAGGGCTGTGACAACACACAGGTGATTGGGTGGTAGTAAAGCAAAGGTGAGTGGTAGGCATGGAGAGTCAGAAAGGAAAGTGAGAAGAGTAAGTAAGAAGACTTAAAGCATGGACTGCATTAGGAACTCAAATAGACAGTCACCAACTAACACTCATCGAGCATCTGACATAGTGTTGATTGATCATGAACTTTCCTGGGAGTACATCCACCCTCTGCCAAGGACAATGGACCTTAGTGTCTCTGAGTTATGACTCTTTCCAACCAACTGGAAAGAGTCATGCAACCAATTGCATTCACAGGAAAGAACTGACTACATGGAAATACGAATAAATTTAGTCAATAAATAGGAATAAAATTTCTTTGAGTGTCTTATTAAATGGAAATGTTATTTTAGAAAAACAATCCTAAAAATCCTTAACTCAAAGTTTTACCACTTTATTCCTAGGGGAATGAAATGTGGGAATCTTGTCAGCAAATTCATTACTTCCTCAAAACCACACCCAAGGGCAGGAAATGCAATCACACCATTATGATTGTGGAATATGAATATGTCTTGAGAACTATAGTCATATAATTTAAAATTGGGAGACAGATCTCAATGTAATTTACTTTCTCCAAGTATATAATTCAATTGAACTGGTCGAGGAAAAAAAAAGGCATTT
The DNA here is from genome assembly GCF_951394435.1 of Stenella coeruleoalba. Classification (NCBI taxonomy): domain Eukaryota; kingdom Metazoa; phylum Chordata; class Mammalia; order Artiodactyla; family Delphinidae; genus Stenella; species Stenella coeruleoalba. The sequence goes on along the minus strand of NC_137150.1, from coordinate 37,039,029 downwards.
GAGATTCAAAGGTTAAGACCAAACTTCAGGAGTATTTGAAACAAGGCATTTATAATCCAGCTGTGGAGTCGATGCCTGGGGCCCTCAGATATAAAAGCCTAGCATGATTAATGATAACCAATGCGGAATGGCGGTGACAACTCTGACAACTTGGCTGCAACAAGAAAAATTTGTAGAAAATGTCAGTAACCCCATCCCCTTGAAGTTAATTCCCTGAAAAGTAATTTGAATCACTGTAACAGAAGGTCTACAAATATATGCATCTGGAGATTACACACCCCAAAAGGGCTGACGCACTTTCCAGGTTAATCCATCAGCCTCGTGATACGTAGTATAATAGCAATCTGCCACAAGGGAGCTGGGTCTCCTTCAGCAAACATTTTTAGAGCTTCAACACAAAGCTCTGGATGGAATCTGATTAAAAAATGAGTGCAGCCCTCTGGATTATTCAGAGCAATTGGGCCTGCCAAGGCCGCACATTTTTCCAAAATTAGGCTTTCTGTAAAATGTTTGGCCTCTATGGACGTGCACACTAATATTTATGTTCAAATAGCAAGAGTAGACAACAACCTGATGAATCATCACTGACCTCACGGAGGCATCTAGAGCAAGTCTTCTGAGTGGGTGAAGAATGATATTGTGAATTTGAATTTGAATATTGATATAGCACAGCTTTCAATATTCTTTTGTCCACCTTATCTCACTTTATCAGCACAACACTCCATGAACAGTTATGCCATCCATTTTATAGGTGGGGAAAGTGAGGCTCAGAAAAGAGAAGTAACTTGCCCTGGACAACACACCTAGCAAGCGGTGGTCTTGGGACAAGTAGGCAAGGATGCTGGCTGAAACTGCTTTTGTAGCCTCCATGCTGTGATGTTATGGTTTATCTTTTCAGCAATCTCGGGTGGGCAGCTGTGAACTGATATGACCTGATATCAATTTTCTGTAGCATGGGGATAGCTTGAGTTTTTATTTGCAAGACAGAAAGGCAGTTTGTGAAAGATGCATGTTAATCTATTTTCTACAAAACGTGTAGAAGAAGCTTTGCAAAGTATGGTGAGTGATGAGTAGACAGACATTCTCTGGATGCAGAGGGGAAGAGAACTACAGCACCGAAGTTTCCCCTTCATCCTCAGGTGTACTCTGGCAGCTGACACCTCGCTGTTGATTTCACTGGACATTAGTGGACTCATCTCCAAGGTCTCTGTTATAGGTTGAATTGTGTCCCCCGCAAAAGGTATGTTGAAATCCTATCCCCCAGTACCTCAGAACGTGAGATTATTTGGAAATAGGGTCATTGCAGATGTAATTAGTTAAATTAAGATGAGGTGATACTGGAGTAAGGTGGGCCCTTTATCCAATATGACTGGTGTCTTTATAAGAAGCCGCACAGAAACACGAGGGGAGAATGCCATATGAAGCCAGAGGCAGAGGTTGAAGAGCTGCAGTTGTAAGCCACAGAATGCCAATGACGGCCAGCAACCCCAGAAGCTAGGAAGAGGCAAAGAAGGATTCAGAAAGAGCATGCCCTTGCCCAAATATTCATTTTGTACTTTTGGACCCCAGAACAGAGCGAATAAATTACTGTTGTTTTAAGCCACCCAGTGTGTAGCATATTGTTACAGCAGCCCTGAGAAAGTGATACAGTCCTATCAGAGCAGCGATGGATGAGCCAACATTCTGAGTAGGAAGGTGACTCAGGCAAGGTGGAGGACTGGGTGGGGATGTGAATATTTTTCCGTATTTAAGGTTGAATACAATATTCTTTTCACACTCTTACAGTCCCTGGAGTAGGGAAAGAGGAGAGGGAGAGGGAGAAAGAGGTCACCAAAGTTTATTTGTTCATATCGCCATACACTTCTGGGTCTCCATTTCCACTCGTCCTATAGAATGGTTATTTATTTGGCCGTCAGCAGATCTTATACCAGAGCAGAAGAAGACTCCAGATTTGTCCTGTGGCCTTGGCTGGACTCGGCCTGATCCTGTACTCATGCTGGGGGATAAGCAGCTATTGGTGCTGACAGGTGTAGTGAGATGGAAGGGGTTGGCTCCCCACCCCGCCACCACTATTGCATCACTCGTTACTACTTGCTTTGGCTCCAGAAGGTGATGGGATGCAACAGGACCCCTCAAGGATAGCAGATGAAGCACTTTCCTGCAGGGCTCCCAGCGCACAGGAGAGATGCTGGCTAATTGTGTTCAGAAAAGAAAGCTTTGGGATATTTATCCCAAGGGTTTCTTGTTTCATCATTTCTTTGCATCCAGAGTTGTTAATAAAATGAACAATGAACATAAGTATGTGTGTAGAGATAATAAGTTTTCTGTCAGCTGGCTTCCTTCACCAGATTACCACAAATGGCAGTCAGAAATCATGAAAATGCCACTTTCTTTTACGCACAAATATCTCATGAACATTCTCTGCTCAACCCATGGTAATTCATTGTGATCAATGACAAGTCAATTACTTTTGAAGCACAAGTAATGAGCTCGCTAATATTTATTTTCAAGGCGCTGTAAATCATTTCTTTACTAAGAATTGACTTTTTTTGACAGCCTTTTGGTCAGCTGTCATGCAATTTTATTTTCTCTTCTCTGGTACAAAATAACAACAGTCGTTTTAAAGGCAAGTAAATGATTACGGTGAATGCATTACCTCCAGCCTTTCTTCTTGATAATGCTCCCCAGAATCACTTCTGCCCTGAAGAGGAAACAGATAATGTCTTAGGATACAGTGTCCTGGAAACGCAAGAGTCAATCCAAAACACCAGATCCCCTCCTTGTTTGAACTCTCAGTGCCTACATGTCCCGAAAATAGAAGCTGCTCTCGGCTGGTAGCAGTTTCCACTGTTTCTGCTTGTGCCTGTGGAATCCTGCTCCTGGAGCATTCCAGAAGCACCTGCCAAATCCTGACACACTGGCAGGAGACCGCCTGCAGTCCTGATACTAGGAAACAGCAGAGTCACTTGGCAGTTTGGTGTTTTTGAACCAATGATCCCATATATAACTGTCCTCTTTGGCGGTATCCAAAGGGAGTCAAGGGTTTCTTTCTAATGGCTGTGGTCTTCGATTGTGACTGGGGAGGACAATGAGACCTCATGCTTTTCAGACAGAAAATACTGACTCCAGGCGATCGTGCAGGGTAAAAGAACCTATGTGTGGCTTTAGATGTCCCAAAGCCAGGATTGTAGATGCAGCAGCCCACATAGAGAATGTCCTGGCTTCCAGTGACAAGCGTTGTCATAGGAGAAGGATATAAGAAGTCGTAGGGAAGTGTCCTTCCTGCCTCTGACTCCGGTCGTGGAGAGTTATACTGAAGACACCCTCACCATCCTCTCCCCCTCCACCTACCCCAGCTGGGACCCAAGCTTAAGGAGACCAAAACTTCCTTCTAGGTTCCTCCCAGCCAGACCAACATTGTAAGAAGTAGGTGGGCTCTCAGGCTTTGTGAATGGTGACATCAATATAATCAGCACTTTATCCATTAGCATCTGTCTCTGTTGGAGTGTACAGCCTGGCAATAAACCATGAGGTGGGTTAGCTGCGGGGCATGCCCCAAGTAGATACGTGTTGAATGTTACTTCTGGGTTCTTTCCCCAGACTCTCTTGCAACCTTGCATTTCACAGTGCGAACCTATCTCATTCTACAAGGACAATCAATCAATAATTAATCAGGACCGATTATCCTTTACAACAGGAATACAAACATAGCTCTAAAAGACTTGTTAATCACTCCCCCTTTTTCAGCCTTAGGCCCACTTGGTAATAAGCAGGATTTAACAAAAGAAGAAAACGCTGAGATAGGGTAGGATGTGGAAAGGAACAAGCCCTCGTCAATTGTATTTTCTCTCCTTGGACTCAATAGAAAACATCAAGGATGTGGGCTCTGAACCTCCCTGATGGTCCTTAAACATAGACATGCCCTTGAAAAGGCGGAAACCCAGGCTAGGAAAATGCACTTTTATCAAGCAGTGATGAACCTGATACAGCAGTCTGACTGTTATTCTTACCTGGAAGCGGGGGAATTAGGCGTACAGGTGATTACACTCCTCAGCCCTGTTAGAAAATTGCAGAGCTGCTCAAGCAGCTGTCCAGATGTTTAGCTTCTTTCCTGCATCCACGTTCATAGCAGGAGGCCAAGGCGTTCCACTTCTGTTGAATGTGCTTATTGTGCAGGAACAGAGGGCATGGACCTTGAAGGCACAGCACCCTTGTGTTCTGACTTAGCAGTGAGCCCTATCCCAGAGCCCCAAACCTGCTCTCAGGTCCATAAGAAGGTTATAGCTAGCTGTGACTTCTCCAGCAGAAGAAGCAAGGCCTCTTTGCAGCGCTCTCTGTCCTTAGAATGGGGTCTGAAATGTCCTCTTATAAAAGATATTGGGTTTCTTGGCATCTTTGGGAGTCCCTCCTTTAATCTCTGATTTACCTGTAATGCCCGGTGGAGAGACAGGCCTGCTTCCCTGCAGAGAGGATGTGTCCATTTCCCTCGGGGTTGAGGAACTACGAGGTGTGGTTATGAAATTATGAGACTAGCTTTGGAACACCACGCTGGAATCTGCTCACTTATGTTAATTACATTCAGCTAATATTTATAGATCTCCACTGCCACCACTCTGATCTCAACCACCTCTGCCCCTCGTGTGGCAATTGCTTCCAGTCCATTCTTCATATAGGGACCAGAGGTAGGCAGAGGGGCCCAGAGATGGTCAATAGCCCCAATTCTGGTGATGGTGGGAGAGGGAGGGAGAAAAGCAGCGGCATCAACATGTGTGGGGAGGACAGACCCTTGTCAGCAATGGTCTGGGCAGAGTCTCTTGGTTCCAGAAATGACACCTGAGAGACACATCAGGCACTGACTTACTTTCCAGCAGCGTAGACCTCAGCCGTATCAAAGAGATTCACTCCACTCTCGTAGGCAATTGTCATCAGCCGTTCAGCAACCTGCAAGAGGATGCACAGGTCACAGGGAGGGGGAAGGGTAAGCTGGGATGAAGTGAGAGAGTGGCATGGACATATATACACTACCAAATGTAAAATAGATAGGTAGTGGGAAGCAGCCGCATAGCACAGGGAGATCAGCTCGGTGCTTTGTGACCACCTAGAAGGGTAGGATAGGGAGGGTGGGAGGGAGACGCAAGAGGGAGGAGATATGGGGATATATGTATACCTATAGCTGATTCACTTTCTTATACAGTAGAAACTAACACAACATTGTAAAGCAATTATACTCCAATAAAGATGTTAAAGAAAAAAAAGGTCAGTCGTAAAAGCCAAATACTTTCTAAAGCTGGGAAGCAACTTGGAATCCTCTGGTGGTCTTTATGAACATGGAAATTTCACCGACCATTCTTGTTTTTCTCAGTTATATTAAAGAAAGAAAGAAGGAAGAAGATTCAACCGGCCTGAATAGGCTAAAAGTACCCCTTCCCTCAGACCTATACTGGGCACTGAGGGATTTCCTTCAGCGCTGGGATAAGTCAGCCACCAGGAACACAGTGAGATGGAGAGGCTTGTGTTTCTCACTCTGCTTGCAAGACGTGGTTTGACAACATGCTCTGTGGCACTGCAATCTCACTGACCAAGAGGGTCATTTATATCCCTGGTGACTTCATTTCTCTTCTTTCTCTTTTCCCCAAGCCAACAGGTTCTGGCAGCTGGGTGACTCCTGACCTAAAAGTTTGTAACATTTTTCCCTGGAGGCCTAGCAGACTGTACTGATGAACCAAAAGTTACATGGAGCTGGGACTGTTGGAAAACTCCCGCCACGCACAGCTCAGCACCACCCCAGGCACCATCACAGAACGACCACTAGCCGCACTGACACTACATGAAGAGGAGCGGGTGAGTGCACCGGTGCCTCACAGGTCAGCCTAAGACCTCCAAGCTCCTTGTTCCTTCCTTCGTGCTGCTGAACACGAGTGGCAAGTGCAACAGAAGAGCACAGGGAATAGCTATAAACCACACCTTGAGGGATGGCGCTGGAGGGACAGCGATAACACTGGAGAAAGGACATTTTTTTCATTTTGCTGATAGACTATTAGTCAACTGAAAAATTACACACCTCACAAATATTTGAAATTGATTTTTCCATTATGTTTTTCATTGTGGGCTAAAGGTTCTTCATCAGCATTTCCAAGATAAACTCTTTTCCTGTTGTTTTTTAAATTGGCATACCAAGAAAATTGTCAGGCTAGCACAATGGACTCCATGCAAATCCTTCAGAATAACAGAAACAAAAATGTTCTTACTGCTTTAAATTTGCTACTGTTATGACATTTCTCCTAAGTAGAAGTTAAAAGTTAAGAACAGTATAGTTTTTCCATCATGACTGCCATACATATATTTTTTAAATTTTTTAAATATTTTTGGCTGCCCCGTGCAGTATGTGGGATCCTAGTTCCCTGACCAGGGATCGATCCCATGCCCCATGCAATGGAAGCATGGAGTCTTAACCACTGGACCACCAGGGAAGTCCCTATATTTTAGAAATTATTTTGCTTGCTTGTATTGTGTATCATCCTTGTGTTATGTCACATGACATACTAGTAGATTATGATTGGGAAATGTTTATAATAAATCTTATCTAGGGAGAAATTTTAAGATAAGATGGAGAATTCTGAATGGAGAATTGAACTAAATGATTGCTGAGATATTTCCCAATCATGGGATTTGAAGATCTGAATGTGGAATAATGAAAAGAAATCACTGAACTAAGTCAGAGGATCAGTGTCTGGCCTTGAGTGTATCACTTACTAGATACATAAACATGGGCAAATCATTTGACCTCTCTGTGTTTTAGTTTCTTTATCTGCAAAATGAGGATGATTCTGTTCAGGCCCCCTAGGGAGCCCACAGGTCTCAGGGGAAGCTGACCTTACCTCCCTCTAAGGGGGGCCTGGTGGGCCTGGCATGGTTCAGGGAAGGTCATGTGACACATCTGGGCCAATGAGATGTGAGAGGAGATTGGCTGAGGACTTCTGGGAACACTTGCTTGCAGAGTTTCTAGAAGCGACACTCTTTCCCTGGAGTTACTATTCTAACTGAGGTCTAGAATTCCTGCTGCTACCTGAGGATGAAGTTGATATACAAAGGAACACAGGGTCAGAAGAATCACTAGGAAATGGAGTGGAGGCTCTGAATGAGCCAACCTGGAAGCCTGCTCTATCTCTGCACTTCTAATTTAAAAGTAAAAATATTTTTTCCCTTATTGGTTAAGCCAATTTCAGTTGAGTTTACTGTTACCTGCAAATGAAGGAAGCTTAACTATGTCACAGATGAGAAAACATAAATAAAACTCTGAAAATTAAGTGCTATAAGATGGTAATATACTCTTATCATTATTTTAAAGTATTATAATTCACGTGAGTAACATCTATCTTGGTTTTATGATGAAGCCAAATCATCTTTGGGAGGTACCTCACAGTTATCTAGTTTCTAGTTAGAATCCTTTCGATAATATTCCTGCCAAGTGGTTATTCAATAAATGGTTGAACTCTCCCAATAATGGGGACATCACCACCTCCCAAGGTGGCACTAATGATTATGTCACTCAGCACATTACGGTGCGTTCATCCCGGGATCCAATATTTGTATCTGCTTTGTGCCTACGTTGCCACGTGGAAATAGTTGAGCTCCATCAATTCAGCCATGGGTGTGACTGTGGTCTGGCTGTGCCTTCATTCCTCCTTGCTGGCAGTCTCTCTGCCGGGCCCTGGGGGGAAGCCACAGCTGCTCTTGGGAAGGACAATCGCTATTTGGTCTGCGTTTGAGGTGAGAGCCTCTGCAGTCATTCACAACAGCTTTATTGTGTAGTTTTTAGAATCATAATTTTGAAATGATTTATTTCAGAGGCTAGCCCTGCATACTCTGACCTGGGCAAGCTGGGCTTACTGCAGCAGGGAGCAGACACTGTCAAGGGGAGAGCAAAGATGAAGGGGGAAATAATATGCTTATAGTTGATCCTTCTGCTCCGAAAGGGAAGATGTATTTGTCTTTCTCTGCCTCAAAAACCATACCAGGCAGTAAAAGGTTATGCACATGCTAGATACAGGGGATTATTAACTTTAGACCTCCTTTCTTCCTTGTCATTTATTGTGCATCTGATTAAAGTCTGCAGCCATTGCTTTGATATCTGTGGATCTGCCTCTGTGCCTCCTCAACTCACCCTTCCTGATGCCAGTCAGAGGGCCCTGGAGTGGAGCCTGTGATGACCACCCTGGTCCTCCTTCAGCGCTCAAGGACTTATTCCCCCAGCTCGTAGGAATGCTGCCATCAGAAGGCACCTGGCTAAAGCGAGTCACCTACCCCGAGGTCAGACCTGCCTCCCAGGGCTGCCTCTATCCAACGACTGGTCATACAAGGGATATAAACACTCAACTCCTCTTGCCTCAACTTAGGACAACCCTGCAGGGCCATCTGAGCTTCAGAGCTCCCCATGGGGTCAGCTGAGGTCATTGCTGAGACTGCATCATGGCCCAACTTCCTGATAACTGTTCTGCATGCTAATTTCCACCAGAGGTCTGCTTCCCAAGGACTCCCCTCTGCAACAAGCTCTCTGTGGTGACCTATGCCCAATACTGGGAACAGAAATTCAGACAGATAAAAATATGCAGATAAGACTCCTCCCTAGGGCTTCCCTGGTGGCGCAGTGGTTGAGAGTCTGCCTGCCAATGCAGGGGACACGGGTTCATGCCCCGGTCCGGGAAGATCCCACATGTCGCGGAGTGGCTGGGCCCGTGAGCCGTGGCCGCTAAGCCTGCGCGTCCAGAGCCTGTGCTCCGCAACAGGAGAGGCCACAGCAGTGAGAGGCCCGCGTACTGCAAAAAAAAAAAAAAAAAAGGACTCCTCCCTATGGACCTATTAAATAACATGGTGACCTTGCGAGTTGTGGAAAAGACCCTTTATCTCCCCAAGCATCTCCTTAGGAATGATAGTAAGAACTACCTTTATAAAGGGGAAACAAGATAAAATGGAAAATAATCTTTAAGTCAGTCTTAGCCATTTCCTGTGACTAAACTATTATCCTTGTAAAATGCCAGAATCCCAGGAACTGTATTGTAAAATAGTTTGCTCTACATTTTCTCCAATCAGCATAATGGAAGCCAAAAGTAACTCACCTCATCTGAAATTTGACCTCCAAATGTCACCCATGTTCCTGGAAAAGAATAAATATTTGCATGTTATTCTTAATCATTTTTCTAATATTGCCCATTAAGGGAAACACTTTTCTTACATCAGGGCTACTTCAGTAGGTTGTTCATGAAGGTACTTGGATGAGCGGCACTTGGGGGCTGAAGTCCTGCCCATCCTCCTCCTGTCGCTGAGTTCCCCAACAGGGATCTGTATTCCTCTGCATCCCTCTGGATGCCTTTTCTTCATTCAAAGGCCCAGTATATGCTAATGGCAGCCCTGTCTACTAAATTCTTTTTCTTCTGACGTAGGACCATGTATGCTGCTGTGCAGGAAGCCCCAAGCCCACTTTGGTGCACACCTATTCTTGCTCCAGCTTAGCTAAGAAGTTATCAGTTCTGAAAGTGAAGGTAAGACCTTGGGTCACATTTCTCCCTTTCTTTGCCTCCAGTGAGGGACTCTATTTTGTGTTCTCTATTCCCTTTCAAAAGGAACCCTCTCAGGGGTCCTTCCAGTCCCCACTTCCAAGCCCCAGGAGATGACACTTAAGCATCTTCTCTCTTATGACCTGCTACTCCAGAATGGAAATTGCCATCGGTTTTGGGGTGGGGTAGAGGCAGTAGCCAGCATGACGTTTGGGAAGGCAAGGAGGAGAGGCATAACCAGTAGCCAAAGATTTGCATTTGTAAAACAAGAGGGAAGCAGACACTGAGTGGGCTGTTTCCACTCCAGTCTATAGTCACCTCATTCGTATTCATAATTCTCTTCTTGATCTGTTTTGTTTTTTTTTTTGAGCCCGCATTACATGCCAGGCAAAGACACTGCACCCAGGTGCTCAGGACAGTGAGGTGACTGCCCCTGCTCCTCTGTCTCAGGAGCTCACAGTTGACAATACTATCAACAAATGCTATGACGGAGGCAAACACAAGGCAGGAAGGGAGCGGGTGCTCTACTCAGACTGGAGGTGGCCCTCAGGAAAGACTTCCCAGAAGAGGTGACACTTTGGTTGAGTTGCAAAGGAAGGAGCTGAATGAAGAGGGGAGGGACAGGCATTCCAGGTACAGGTAAGAGCATGGGCAGGGCAAGTAGAAAACTTGAGTGGGCTGATGAGCCACGGCGTGGGCTGCTGCTCTGAGGAGTGAAACATGATGTGGAGAGGGAGGGGTGGCAGGAGGTGGCTGGGCACCGTTCGTGTTTGTGGGGGCAACGAAGAGATATGGTTGGAAACTTACTTTTTGTGGTGTGTAATAACAGGATAGCTACTGTTTATGGAACATCTTCCAAATGCCAACAGTACACTGAGAAACGTGTATAAGACGTTTCATCTCTAATAATTTTGACAAACTTACAAGGCAATTTTATTATCCCAATTTCCAGATGAGGACTCAAACATCAACCAACCTAATAAGTGATACACTCAGGATTCCCACACATGCTCTGGGCTTCCTTTCCGCAGCATTTTGCTGCCTCATCAGTAAGCTTCCAAATTAATTATGGCACTTGGATTCATATTCCATAGAAGCATGCTGATGTAACTGTACCTGTTTTCTTCTCAGTTCTCAGGGACTACACAGATGTAGAATACAGGTTATTTTACTGTCACACTCTACACCCCCAGAGGTTGAAAATGGGTGGCTTACAGATGGCACTCAGCTTGCAGACTTGTTTTGCCTGGCAAGAACAATGTTGACCCACTTGATATTTTAATAAACTTGGAATAAGTTACCAACATTTTGATAACTTAAGAGATTAATCTCCTTAATCTTAGTAGATATTTCTTTTAAAAGTCTGATTTCTAGCTTCTCTTAACAACAGAGGATCAGTGGCCCCACACGGCAGACATCCCCTAAATCTGAGGGGCAATGCCCTCTGTGGATGGGCTATACCCTCCCTGTTTAGTCAAAGGTCACACACTTTCCTTTGTATTTCCAACACTGAAATTAATTGGCAGTTGTTATTTAGTACCACGTGTTTACTGCTATTTTTCTTATTGTAAAATTTAGAGAAAAATGGACTTGTGCATCTCCTAAAAGACAAAGTTTAGTATTTCAAGAAAAAATAGGGGTGCACTTTTTTTTGGTGGATGTGAAGAATATCCAAACAAAAAATATTTACAACAGAAAAATTACAACTTAAGGCACTATAATTAAACAAGCCATGACTGGTATACAGAAAAGATGGGCGTTGGGAAACTTAATGGACTGAAGAAATGGCAGCATTTGTTTTGAATGAGAATAAAACAAATGATCTGCTGTGAAATGCAGTTCTCTATTAAGTGAAAAAATTGCCTCAGCATCTAAACCTTTTTACAGACAACACTTTTATAAAAGAGTTTCTTTTGAATGTAGCAGAAATTGTGTCCAGAGCATAAACAAGCACTTGCAAATGTTCATATAATCAGAAACATTGTCGCTCAGCATGTTAAAAATACGGCTGAGCGTTTCGCTGGTGGCACAGTGGTTGAGAATCTGCCTGCCAATGCAGGGGATACGGGTTCGAGCCCTGGTCTGGGAAGATCCCACATGCCACGGAACAACTAGGTCCGTGAGCCACAACTACTGAGCCTGCGCGTCTGGAGCCTGTGCTCTGCAACAAGAGAGACCGCGATAGTGAGAGGCCTGCGCACCGCGATGAAGAGTGGCCCCCGCTTGCCACAACTAGAGAAAGCCCTCGCACAGAAACGAAGACCCAACACAGCCAATAAATTAATTACTTAAAAAAAATACAGCTGAGAACTTTCAGGATAAGTTAAATTATTGGTGGCATCTTCTATTGCAGCAAATGAGCACACAGATATAAATAACAGCACACTGTTAGCTATATTTATCTGCGATGTTTTGAGAACCTTGGAGGGGTCAAAGAATTTTTGAACAAGAAGTCTCTGCAAGGCAACATTACTTTGTGATGAGAAGGGTCTCAGACCATTGGATATAGAAGGCACTGTTCCAAATTTTAAGTGTTACTACAGATCAGGTTCTCACAAAGGGTGGGGCTGACCTTGGACCCATCAAGTGACAGATCAGAGGTGACAGTATTTTGTAGGGGCACTATGCATAAATCCATTAATTTCCTCATTCATCAGAAATTGCTTTGGGCTAAAACGAAACAGGCCATGGATTCACTAATTAATATCATGAATCAGCTATTCTTCTACATCTTGGAGCAAAATCAGGTCAGTGTTTGCTTAATGAATTTGCTGGCTTACTTGTGCTGTGATGTTGGAGAGAATTTTTTTTAACTGTTCATGTCATCAAAGGAAATAGTCCCATTTCCACTTAGCAGCAAAGATTGGCTCAAAGTCCCAAGCTTCTTGCTGACATTATACCTCATCGACACCTTGTGAATATTTTTCTATTGGGGCATTCAGAAGTATTTGCACAAATGTCTCATTTGCTTCTCTCAGCACTGACAACGAAGTCTTTGGAAAATTCATTTGTTAAAGAATAATTTGGTTCATCTTCCAACATTGCAGTCAGTTTCCAGATATGAAAGTGGTAGCCTGAAATTTATTCTCTGAAATGGGGCTTTTGAATACAGGATTGCACGCTTTAGGAAAATAAACTGGTATTATTTAGCTTACCTTTCTTAATTGATTTTTGATAGTACAGACGCAGGGCTATGAAGTTATCAAACTGTACTACAAAATGGTATTGAAGACTATGACAACACTGAAAGCTGGGACTGTACACCCATCTTGGGGGAAATAATCTTCCTATCCACATTGGGAAGAGCTTATGTTTAGGAGCAGTTTTATTCCAAAATTAATCTGAAAAAACTACTTACCAACCGCAGTTTACATATTTAAGGCTGCATACCATACATCACAGAGAAAACCACAGGGCCTGACTGACATTTTGGTACAGAAGAAAAGACACTAGGTTTCTGACGTCAGGTCAAAGCAGTAATGAATTATAAGGTAATGATAATAATAATAAAAAATGCTTTTCTTTTTCAGTTTTAGATTAAAAGTTTAAATATAAAATAGAATATGGATATCAGTGCTGCGGAGGAATGGCTGTTGGCCTGTGGTGGGTTCAAGATCCCTGGCTCGTTGGGGTCTCCCGTGCTCTGCTTCTCCCCACTGAGCTACTGCCTGGTGCAGAGGAAGCCATGGCGCTCTGGATCACCAGGAACTGAACATTAATGCTGAAAATAAGGTGAAGGTCAGTATGGCAGGCGCAAAGTGAGGGCCTGTGGCCACTGTTGCAGCCTCTAAGCCCGGGCTGACGCCAAGAACAGCGCTTGGGGACATCGGTAACAGAGTCAGTGAAGAGCCACAGGCCAAACTGCCCCCGAAAAAGGAAGCAAAAACTTTAGCTGCTGGAAAAGTTATTGCTAAAAAACTACCAAAACCTCTGGAAAAGACACCTGTACCTGTGCTGAAGCCCCAGCTGGAGCCGGATCTGGAGCCAGAGCCAGAACCCGAGCCTGTTAAAGAACAGAAACTTCCCTGAGCCTATTTTGGTTGATACTCCCTCTCCAAGCCCCATGGAAACACCTGGCTGTGCCCCTGCGGGAGAATATGTGTGTCAGGCTTTCTCTGATGTAATTCTTACAGCGAGTGATGTGGAGGCAGAAGATGGAGCGGATCCAAACCTTTGTAGTGAAGATGTAAAAGCTATCTATGCTTATCTGAGACAACTGGAGGAAGAGCAAGCAGTCAGACCAAAATACCTACTGGGTCATGAAGTGACTGGAAACATGAGAGCCATCCTAATTGACTGGCTAGTGCAGGTTCAAATGAAATTCAGGTTACTCCAGGAGATCATGTACATGACTGTTTCCATTATTGATCGGTTCATGCAGGATAATTGTGTGCACGAGAAGATGCTGCAGCTGGCTGGTGTCACTGCCATGTTTATTGCAAGCAAATATGAGGAAATGTACCCTCCAGAAATTGGTGACTTTGCCTTTGTGACTGACAACACTTACACTTACACTAAATATTCTAAGAGCTTTCAATTTTAGTCTGGGTCGCCCTCTACCCCTGCGTTCCCTTCGGAGAGCATCTAAGATTGGAGAGGTTGATGTTGAGCTACATACTTTGGCCAAGTATCTGATGGAACTAACTATGTTGAACTACCATATGGTGCACTGTCCTCCTTCTCAGACTGCAGCGGGAGCTTTTTGCTTAGCACTGAAAATTCTTGATAATGGTGAATGGACACCAACTCTACAGCATTACCTGTCATACACTGAAGAATCCCTTCTTGTTGTTATGCAACACCTGGCTAAGAATATAGTCATGGTGAATCGTGGGCTTACAAAGCACATGACTATCAAGAACAAGTATGCCGCGTCTAAGCACACTAAGATCAGCACTCTAGCACAGCTGAATTCTGCACTAGCTCAAGATTTAGCCAAGGCTGTGGCAAAGGTGTAACTTGCAAACTTTGGAATACTATAAAATCTGCAAATAAAATTGGCACCATGTGCCATTTGTACACATTATATGTTACATTTATTTACTTTTTTTTTTTTTTTGCGGTACGTGGGCCTCTCACTGTTGTGGCCTCTCCCGCCGTGGAGCACAGGCTCCGGACGCGCAGGCTCAGCGGCCATGGCTCACGGGCCCAGCCGCGGAGCGGCATGTGGGATCCTCCCGAACCGGGGCACGAACCCGCGTCCCCTGCATCGGCAGGCAGACTCTCAACCACTGCGCCACCAGGGAAGCCCTATTTACTTTTAATAAAGTTGTAGTCTTGTTTACTAAAAAAAAAAAGAGTATGGCTATCATATATATTTACATTAAGTTATATGCCTACACCATAATGTAGTAAAAATGAAGAGTTTGGTTCCTTTTGGGGATTTTGTCATTCTTCCATTCAGCTTACTTTGTTTAGGTAGGATACATCCCTGGCCCTTTAGACATTTGTTATTTATATCTTTTTATAGTTACTCAAACTTTATATCCTTTACTAGAGAGTAAGCTATCTGAGGGTTAGGGTTTTACTTAATTTATCTTCTTACCTCCACAGCCGTAGAATGAAAGTGAGTCCTTAGTAGATGGTTGGTAATTATCTGGTTAAATTGAATTGAATTGGCTTTTTGACTATCATTAATGTACAAAATACTGGGATAGTTTCCCACCAAATAAACATTTATTTTGATTTATAGAAACATGAAAAATACTCATCAATAGTCTTCAGTTCTAGTCCCTATGAGACTGATGTGTTTCTCCTCATCCTCTGGTACCCACGCAGCAGTGCCCCCTCCTGGAGAAGGGCAGGTGGAAGGTCCTTCTCCCTGGCTGCAAGGCCTGGGGGTGGGGGGGTGAGGGCACAGTGTAGGCAGGGTGCACCGCCACCCATGAGGATGAGTTGCCACTTAAAAATGGGACATATTCCCTCAGGATGGAGAGGGATCAAGTGGCAGCTTTCCAGACAAGGGAACTCTGCTTGTATGATTTTATCTCTACTACCTCCCTCCACAAGATGTAAGGTGGTTTATTAATTAACACAATTCTCAAAAACCTTTGGTGGCAGTTTTCTTGATCGTTTTTCTCCCTCTAATGAGAACACGCCTGCTTGAGACATAGGATGGCATATGATTATTTCACTGTGAAATCTCAAATTAGCGGGATGTCATTTAGAAGATCATTTTACTTAACTGACACTTGTTATTTCTAACCTTCTAAAAGCAGAGGGAGTATAAAGAGAACTTTGAACTGTTATTGTGTCTTCTGTTGAAACTCCTTCATGTACCAAGGAATATATGCTTTGAAAACCTCTGTTTGAGGCCCTTGGCCTACACCTACCAGGGCATAGAAAATGATCGGTGAAACATAAAAAGAAAAAGAAAACTACCCTGACACACACACACACATACCTATCTTGGTTACTTAATTACCTTGGTGGTGGTTTACAGGGTAACTGCTAAGCATAAGGAAACATGCATATCATTTAAATGATCCTCTTGCCTGTATGAAGACATATTTAGATATTCAGAAGTAATAATGTTTGTGCAGGTAGGCTACCTCCCTGGCCCCTTAACATCTCACATCACCATAGTGCAATTATCAAAACCGGGAAATGAACACTAGTACAGTACTAGTTAACTAAACTACAGACTTTGTTTTGAATTTCATTGTCCTTTTTTTCTGTTCCAGGATCCTAGGCAGGACCCAACACTGCATTTCATGTTCATGTCTCCTTAGTGTCCTCCGATCTGTGACAGTCCTCAGTCTTTCCTTGTCTGACACTTTTGAAGAGCACTGATCAAGTACTTGATAGAATGTCCCTCAATTAGGGTTTGGATCATTTTAGGTTTATAGATTTGGTGATTTCTTTTTCTATACTGTATTTTGACTTGTTTATGTTTTGGATATATTTTTTATAACTATCAAGAAGGCAATATAAAAATGCAATTATAATATTTATTATGCCACAGTTAACTTTTCTTCATTCTTTTATTAAACAAGTATTTATTTGAGTCTACCATGTGCCAGGCCTTGTACTTAAATTATCAGGATACAACAGTGAGAAAATTATTTCTCCCCTCATGGAGCAGATTTAAGAGGAAAGACAAAATAATAATAAATAATAAGAAAAATAAGTTAAATACATAGTGTTTATTTATGAATGTTAATCTCATCAATAAATAAAATATAAAATGCAGTTGATTGATGAGTGTTAAAGAAAGTCATGTTTATAAGGTGGGCTACAGTAGGTAAAATGCCAGGGGATGGGGCTGAGATTTTAGATGGGGTGGCCAGATAAGGTTCACAATGGAAGTGGCTTTTGAGAAAAGACCCAAAGAAAGTAAAGGAGCTTGCCATGCAGTTACCTTGGGGAAGAACGTTTCAACGGGGAAAATGGGGAAAACAATGTGGAGGGGGCTTACTTGGCATGTTCAAGGTCAATGAGGAAGCCAGTGTGGCCAGAGAAGAGATGAGGTCTGAGGGGTAATGGGGAACAGATTGTATGGGGTGATGTCAATCATAAGAAGGACCTTGGAGAGGAGTTTTAAATAGAGAGGTGACACAGTCTGACACTCTCTGAAAAGGAACCTCTGCTGTGGTGTTGACGGCACACCTCTGAGGCTGAGGCTGCAGCACCAGCACCAGTGAGGAGGCTGTCGCGGTAAATGCAGGTGAGACATGACAGTGGTTTGGTCTGAGGTGGTGGTAGTGAGGATGGTCAGAAGTGCTTGAGTTTCTGATAGATTTTGAAGGAGAGGCAATAAGATTTGCTGATTAAAAGGATGTAGGGTGTGAGAGAAGGTGAGACTTCAAGTACAACATCAAGGTCAGAAGCAGGGGAGAATAGAGAGCCAATTCAACACACTTCACTCTGGATTTAACAATTTTTAAGTTTGGTAAATAGAGCACACATTGACTCCAGGTTAATGTAGTCAAGGCTGACCAAATGATCGAGAGGTATTTAATCTACTGGTGTTTAGAGTTATTCATCTGTTACGTCACTGAAGATTTTAAGGTTGGAGATTCAAACCCCAGATCTCAGTGAACTTAGACTACACACTGCACAAAATTAATGTGTTCACCATCTCATTTTAATAGAATTATTCCCAGAGAGAGGTAGAACTGGGGGTGGGAGCATCCCCCCAAATTTCATGGAAAGCAGGAAACAGAGTGTAGAGCATCCCCCCAATTTCCATGGAAAGCAGGAAACAGAGTGTAGCCCAAATCAGTGTTGACTTGGAGGACGAAGTGCTAAGCTGTTGGCCACTACCTGACACCAGGGCCAGGGCATTCCTTGCACATTCCAAGTGCACTGTGTGCACTTCCCCTCTTAGCTCTGGGTTGAGTCTTCTGAGAATGGAACCCTTCCCCATGACCTTACATCCAAATCCTACTTATTCCTCAGGACCCAGAACTTCAGCCTCAGAGTCCAGTGCTGCTGGACCAGTTCCTGAACACTTCCTCTCCTGTAGGTCTCTGTTCCATTAACCCTATGACCCTAGGGAAGTCTCAACTTCTTGATTTCAAGTTTCCTCACACACAAAATTAGGGACCTTAAGCTTCCTTCATCTCTATGATTTTGTGATTCTGTGGCTGGGCTTTGAAGGGTGAAGAACTCATACCATTCTACCACTTTGAACAAAGCATTATTACCACACCAACCATATCACATTGTAACTACATAATTTTTTTTTCACATATGACTTGTTCACCGGACTGCATCTCCTGAGGGGAGGGACCAGGTTTAATCTAAATCTTTAATTCTAGCCACTGAAGTGAAGCCTGGCACATAGTAGGTGTTTAATAATCATTCGCTGAATCAGTAAATAAACACTTTAAAAATTTGGGTGTCCAGGGACTTCCCCCTGGTAGTCCAGTGGTAAAGAATCCGCCTTCCAATGCAAGGGATGTGGGTTCGATCCCTGGTCGGGGAACTGAGATCCCACATGCCACAGGGCAACCAAGCCTGTGCTCCACAACTATTGATCTCGTGCACCTCAACAAGAGAGCCCGCGTGCTGCAAACTACAGAGCCCATGTGCCCTGGAGCCCGCGCGTCACAACTAGAGAGAAGCCTGTGAGCTGCGACAAAAGATCCCACGTGCCTCAATGAAGATCCTGTGTGCCACAACTAAGACCCGACGCAGCCGAAAAAGTAAGGAAAATAAACAAAACAAAAAAACTCAGGCGTCCAGCCCTGTAAGAAATGTCTCTACGATGAGAACATGTTGGTTGTTTCCCTGATTCACTACATTGGATCAGAGGTTTTCAAGCCTGGCTGCACATTTGAATATAGTGGGGAGCTTTCAATGACCTGGTCCCTCATCAGATCAGTTAAATCAGAAACTCTGGGAACAGGACCCCCAGCATCATGGCATTATGTCGTTCTTTTAAATGGTTGAGTAACAGTCCATTGTGTATATATATATATATATATATATGTATCTATATCTATATCTATCTATATCACATCTTCTTTATCCATTCATCTGTTGATGGACATTTAGGTTGTTTCCATGTCTTGGCTATTGTCAACAGTGCTGCTATGAAGATAGGGGTGCATGCATCTTTTTTAATTACAGTTTTGTCTGGGTATATGCCCAGGAGTGGGATTGCTAGATCATATGGCAACTCTATTTTTCGTTTTTTGAGGAAACTCCATACTGTTCTCCATAGTGGGTGCACCAATTTACATTCCCACCAACAGTGTAAGAGGGTTCCCTTTTCTCCACACCCTCTCCAGCATTTATTATTTGTAGACTTTTTAATGATGGCCATTCTGACTGGTGGGAGGTGGTACCTTGTTGTAGTTTTGATTCACATTTCTCTAATAATTATCGATGATGAGCATCTTTTCATGTGCCTATTGTCCATCTGTATGTCTTCTTTGGAGAAATGTCTACTTAGTTCTTCTGCCCATTTTTCGATTGGGTTGTTTGTTTTGTTGTTGTTGTTATTGCATTGTAGGAGCTGTTTGTATATTTTGGAAATTAAGCCCTTGTTGGTCACTTCATCTGCAAATATTTCTCCCAGTCCGTAGAATGTCTTTCCATTTTGTTTATGGTTTCCTTTGTTGTGCAAAGGTTTATAAGTTTGATTAGGTCCCATTTGTTTATTTTTGCTTTTATTTCTATTGACCTGGGAGACTGACCTAAAAACACTGGTACGATTTATGTCAGAAAATGTTTTGCCTATGTTCTCTTCCAGGAGTTTTATGGTGTATTGTCTTATATTTAAGTCTTTAAGCCATTTTGAATTTATTTTTGTATATGGTGTGAGGGTGTGTTCTAGCTTCACTGATTTACATGTGGCTGCCCAACTTTCCCAACATCACTTGCTGAAGAGACTCTCTTTTCCCCATTGTATGCTCTTGCCTCTTTTGTCGAAGACTAACTGGAGGACCACAGTTCTAGATTCTTCACATACTGATATTTTAGTACCTCTTCCTTTTCTTTACACTCTGACTTGCCTTTCTAATTCTTATACTCAGCTGTTACTTCACCATTTCCATTTTCAGAGGTTAAGTTACTTGCCCAGAGTCCAAGTAACTAGTAATTGGTGGAGTTGGAGCCAGGATTTAACCAATGTCACACTCTTAATCACAGTATGTTATGGAAAGATTGCTGTTCTTTCAGTAAGATAGGTGAGTTGCAGTTACCTTAATGTTCATATTGATGCAGGATCAAAACAAAACAAACAGAAAGCAGATACCTAGAAATCTGGCCTGAGAGAAAGTCTCAGAAAATGGTATTGAGATGTACAGACAGATGACAGAGGTGAAGAAATTGGCTTATTGCCCTTGGTGCCCTCTTGAAGGGTATGGAATGGAGCTGTCCTCCTGCTGGGGATGCAGCAGAGTGAGTGGCTAAGTAGCAAAACAACATTCTGAGCAACCCCATTGTGGCCATGGTAGATGAACTGGATGTAGACCTATGTCTGGGCATGTGGGACATAGCTCAAGGCTCTATCTTTTTCAAATGGTACAGACAAAGCATTCTTTCTTATATCTGGTTTGTATTTGTTTTCCACCGAGCCTGGCGCTTATTTTTGGATCCAAGCTGCAGTCTGGTCTCTCGTTTTTTGGCTACTAGTGTATTGCTAATGAGCATCTGGCCTGAGATAACAGGAGTGATAACAGCCTGTTTTACTTTGGTTACCTTTTCTTGCAAGAGCCAATAATACTATTTAAACTCTGGGCAGGGAGGGGGGCAATGAAGGGCTGCTTTCACACCTGCACTTTATAAAAGAGCTTGAAATAGCAATGCAACTAGGCAAGGAAGTGGTAAAGGCCATGCAGAATAAAAGTGGGCTCTCAGGCGAGGGAAGTGCAAGTAGTATACTCATTCACAGGCAACTCTGCAAGACCTGAGGAATTCCGTGTATATAAAGATGAGGAAGTGAAGTGGTAGAGAAATGACTTTCCACAGGTGGTTAGTGGTGGGATCTCCATGGCCGTGGTCTCCTCCAGCCTCATGCTGTTTTCTGGTAATGATGCCTCCCCATCTCCCCCACATATTCTGCTCCAGCCCAAATGGTATGGCCTAGCGTTTGCTCTGAATGCTTGTAACAATATCTTGCTTTCACGAATCTTCCCACTTTCTTCCCTCTGCCAAATGCCTCCTGACTGAACCTTCCTTATGATAAGCTTTACATCTGTTTCTGCCCACAAACTTCCTTGTCTATGGATGAAGAACAGGCCACTCCTCTGGGCCACCTCCCTGCTCCCAGATTCTCCCATTTCCACCTGTGGACAGGTTTTATCTTGTCTTCCCATGAGACCTCATGCACAGAGCCCTCCTGGGCTTTAAGCTCTCAAACCCTTAAGAGCCAGGACTGAGAGTGGAATCATAATGAGATGTACCTGTCATTGAAGGAATTCTTGGGTGTATTCTTGGGTGTATGAAGGAGCAGAGTGTACCGGTGGGCAAGGCAGTGGCAGAGGGGAGCCTGGTCTTAGATTAGGCAAGGCCAACGTAGAGCTGGCTGGCTGGGTCTTCCAGAAAAGCCTGTGGACCTTCTTCTAATACTTGTCTGAAGGCTGGCGGTTTTGAGGGTTAAGCTTCTAGGACTGACATTACATCCTTCGTGATCCTTATAGAGAATGTACAAATATTTGATATTTTCCTTCTTTCTTTGACTTAAAGTTTTATGTACTTTTAATTCCGAGGGATACTGCTAGCTCCATTTTGTCTTAAGATTTGTTTCAGGGCAAATCTACCTGGAGCCACTTTGTTCTGTTTCTCCATTAATCTGATCAGTAAAGTTTAAAGACAAGGCAGTGTAGTAACAGAAGTAGGATGAAGGATTGGGGGAGAAGTTTAGAAGAGGCAGTTTTGTTCTATAAAGCAGAATGCCAGGGTTGACAGTCCCCTGAGGAGCTGCTGCGCACATAGCATAGGAATGAAATTTCACTGCCTTAAATCTTCCCCCAGAAAGCAATGACCCACTGCCCAAATTCAGATGTTAGAATTAATGATACACAGTAATGTAAATCCATGGCTAGAGCTTCTTACATTTCCTCATGTAGGTGTGACTCCTGAATTGGTTGATTTAGCACCTTTAGCCTGTTATGAAAAGTTTAAATAAAATAAAGCCAAAAAATTCTTTGATGAGTTTTTCTTCCTAGGGTGTTTTAATTTTCTGCCCACACGATTGGAATGAATATTACTACTTTTATAATAAGAAGCAAAAGTTTAAAAAAAAAATCCGTATTGCTTTACTGGGAAATCCATTGATAAACAAGGATTCTAACAAATTACAACTCTTCCTATTTCCTGAACATGAAAAAGAGGCAGAGGCACTGTTTACATTTTGTTAATACTTTGTCCTAAGTTTCTTGATCAAATTTCTCATGTTTTATCGTACTAATATTTACATGTTGAAAATTATTTCTTACAACAAAGTTTCCAGGGCACTTATAACCAGCATGCATCATCAAGGTGCCTTATTCATTTTGTTCTTTGGAAGCACTCCTATAAGAAATGAACAGAATAGTGGTGCTGGGAAAACTGGACAGCTGGACATGTAAAAGAACAAAATCAGAACATTTTCTCAGGCCACATAAAAAAATAGATTCAAAATGGATTAAAGACCTAAATGTAAGACCAGAAACCATAAAACTCCTAGAAGAAAGCATAGGCAGAACACTTTCTGACATAAGTCTTAGCAATGTTTTCTTGGATCTGTCTCCTCAGGCAAAGGAAACAAAAGGAAAAATAAACAACGGAACCTAATTAAACTTAAAAGCTTTTGCACAGCAAAGGAAACCATCAACAAAACGAAAAAACCTACAGAATGGGAAAAAATATTTGCAAATGATATGACCGATAAGGGGTTAATATCCAAAATATATAAACAGTTCATACAACTCACTATAAAGAAAACCCTGAAAAACAAATAACCTGACTACAAAATGGGCAGGAGACCTGAATATTTTCCCAAAGAAGACATACAGATAGCCAATAGGCACATGAAAAGATGCTGAGCATTACTAATCATCAGGGAAATGCAAATCAAAACCACAATGAGATACCACTTCACACTTCACACCTGTCGGAATGACTATTGCCAAAGGACAATAAATAAAAAACGTTGGCAAGGATGTGGAGAAAAGAGAACCCTAGCACACTGTTGGTGAAAATGTAAATTGGTACATCCACTGTGGAAAACAGCATGTAGGCTCCTCAAAAAGCTGGAAATAGAACTACTATATGAACCAGCAATTCCACTCCTGGGTATATATCCAAAGAAAATGAAAACACTAATTCAGAAAAATATATGCACCCCAATGTTCACAGCAGCATTATTTACAAGAGCCAAGATATGGAAGCAACCTAAGTGTCCATCAACAGATGAATGGATAAAGAAGATGTGGTGTATGTGTGTGTGTACACACACACATGCACACACAAATGGAGTACTACTCAGCCATAAAAAAGAATGAAATTTTGCCATCTGCAGTAACATGGATAGACTTGGCGGGCATTATGTTGAATGAAATAAGTAGGACAGAGAAAGACAAATACTGTATTTTATCACTTATATGTGGAATCTAAAAAATAAAACAAACAAATGAATATAACAGAACAGAAACAGACTCACAGATATAGAGAACCAACTAGTGGTTACCAGTGGGGAGGGGAGAAAAAGGAGGGGCAAGAGAGGGGTAGGGGATTAAGAGGTACAAACCATTATGTATGTAATAAATAAGCTACACAGATATATTGTACAGCACAGGGACTATGGCCAATATTTTATAATGACTTTAAATGGGGTATAATCTATAAAAATATTGAATCCCTATGTTGTACACCCAAAACTAATATAATATTGTAAGTCAACTATACTTCAATTAAAAAAAAGAAATGTACAGAATATTTAACATAAGTGAAATAACACTGTTGGAATAAAATTAGACACTATGGGATACTAGGACTAAATGGCAACTTCTGTTTTTTTAAACAAATTCAGATATTTTCAATATCTTATTCTAAAATGGAATCTATCATTAAGGTTGAAAGTATATATATACATATATATTTTTTTCTTTTTCTGTGAACTCCTAACATGGGACCTGAAACACAGTATGTGCTCAAATACATATTTTTATTTTTGGCTTTATCTCTTGTCTTTCCATAGTAAGTTACTATGAATAAGAACTCTCTGGAAAAACAGTACTGTCAAGAAGTTTGAAAGTCAAGATGACCTCCTTTACACTTACTTTTATCTTTAAAAAGTTCACGGCAAATCTTTATCTTTGTGCAGGGATATATTTCTTTGATAGTTCAGTGAGTTATTCTTCCCCAAACAGTAATAATTTTGAATAACTCTGGTGTAGCTGTACATAAAAAACAGTTTGTGCTCATAGGACTATCAAGATATACTGGGAAATAAATTTTAATTCCATGGCGAGGCAAAGAAACTTACTTAGTGAAAACAAGATAGGGATAATACATTGTGAAAAAGAATGAAAAAATTTTTTAACAGTCCTTTCAAATTCTCCCTCTTGTGCTGTGAGTTTCATCATGTTTATTGTATTAAATATCACTAATGAAAACTCAAAGTTGGAATACAAAGTGCTTCACATACTTTTTGACTAAGAAGTTTTTGAAATGTAGAGAAATTAAAACTGAGGAAATATGTAAGGGATAATTTAGCAAAAAGCTAAAGATTTTAAAAAGTTCCCAACCCTATTACACCCAAATTAACCCAATTCCCATGTTTCCCTGTGGATTTATATATTTACATACAAAGATTAGCTTATTTTATCTGTAGCTGTTAATGATTTCAGCTTTTTCTTTTTAATCTATAATGTCGTTTTCCTAATGGAAAATTAGGAAAACGACATTATAGATTAAAATTAGGAGGTATTTTAGCATTTTCCATAGAACTTTGCATGAAATTTTTAATGCACTCTTTCTCTATTTCTAACTAAGCTACAAAGGCCTTCCTCTTTCAGTGAATGTATGTAGAAGTTGATCACGTTGAAGAAAACAGAGCAATACTAAATCATAAAACCATGTTGGTATATCTTTAGTTTTAGGAGATCCTGTTTAATTCAAATTCTACATAGAGTCACTCACCTTTGAAATGATATTTTATATTATACTGAAAGTTTAATTGTGGTATGGAAGAAGCCCAGAACAGCTCCTGGCAGCCTAATTTGGACACTGGTGCCCCAGGCTTTGGCACTGAGGCAATGGCACTATTATAAACACATAGTCCGATTTTACAGGTTGGAATGAAATTTCCTAACTTGCTATATAGAAAGTTAAATGTAGATAACCAGAGGCATCAAAAATATAAAAAATATACTGCTATGTCAACAATACTTTGGATTGTTCTCAAACACAGAGGACAGCCCTTCTTGAGACATTTTCAAAACTACTAACATCTTGGGATAATCTCTGTATCCCCAGAGACTACATAAAACCTGGTACATAGGAGGGGCTTATTAAGTGTTTGAATGAATGCATTCAAGAACAGCAGAGAAGAAGTGATCCTCAGAGAAGTAGTGCTCAATAAACTCTTTAATTGCCTGCTGATTTTCTTTTCATTAATTCATTGCTTGGAAATGAGCAAATATGAATAAATCCATCTGTGGCCTTTATATGAGTTTGTGACCTGGGTACCCATCAGCCACCACAATGATATACACAGTGAGAGAACATTCTGAAGGGTGGCTGGCAGCTTGGCCTGGATCTAGGGAGTCATTATGGTAGAGATAACACTTGCCTTTGCCATCTTAAAGCAGTGATGGCCTCTATTTCTTCTTCTGCTAGCACCAGGGGCCCTGATTTGGGGAAGCAAGGGAGGGTGTGCCCAGAAGGAACTGCTGGGGCAGCAAAGATAACCTCCTGGTGACTCTCCATCTTTGCTCATTTTGTGGTTAGTCAAGAACCTTAAGGATCACTCACTATGAAGAAATCAGAACCTGCTGTTAACTAGGAAAGAAAAAGAGTACCTAACGGCAGTGAAGAGTGTGCTACCAAAAAGTTGGGTGTGTACAACCCCTCATGATTCCTGAAGGCTGGGTGGAGAGCTCAGCCTACCCTCCCCAAGGACAGGGGATCTCTCTGTCTTGTTCGTCACTGCCTCTCCAACACCTAGCATAGATTTGAGTTTTGCAGATCAACTATCTCACGTGTCCTATGCAACACATTCTAAAATCATCTCTTATTTTTCAAAAAATCATGAAGGGTAGGTATTTTCATTTTCTTTCAGATACACCTGAGGATCATTATGTCTGTGGCTAAATAGGTTCACCTTTGAGACCTGGTTCATCTCTAAAATAGACACTGATACCTACTCCAGTATTGCTGTGAGAACTAAACGAGACAACGGTGAACACTTTTTGGAGAACTTACGTTGTGCCAGGCGCTGTGCTACACTTTATAGACATGATCTCATTTGGAACTCATGACCACTCTGATTTGAGTTTATTTGCTGGGGAGGGGGAGGGGGTGGTTGAGCCGGGATGTGAGCCCAGGCAGAGTGACTCCACAGTCCACACCCTTAACAATTTCAGTAGTATATGCCAAGTGTCTAGTACAGTACCGAGCATACAACAGGTGCTCACTAAATGTTACTTTCCTTCTTATCTTCCCGAGAGATACTATTTGAAGCAGCAGAAGTTCCACAGGAAGATAAATGACTTTTCCTGAGATGGCAGTGAAAGCCAAAGTCAACATTGGAATGCACCAATTCTAACAGTCTACTCATCTCAACAAAGCTCAGGAAGATTTATTATTTATTACAGATCATTCTGAAGTGACACACGGAGAGTGATGAATAGACTAAAACGTCAAAAATGCTGCTAAATTCTGAGTTTCAATTGGACTAAAGCTAGATGAAAGACAAACACCCCACCTGGTACTTGTTTCTTCATTGGGCACCAGAAGTGGCATCCGTCTTGTTCTCTGGTTGTGCCTCCTGCATGCTGCCTGGGAATCCAAATCTCTTAAGTGCTCAAAGCCTCCATGGTGGACCCAGCCATCTGATGAGCAAGTAACTCAGGTGGCGAGCCGGCCAGCTATCCTCAACTCTGGCCCAGTTAGTAGGACCACTTGGGAGCTGATGCCCTGCCCCACCCCAGATATTCTAGTCTGGTTGATCTGAGGAAGTGCCCAGGCACAGGTATTTTTTAAAAGCTCCCATGCAACTGTACTGGTTGAAAACTGGTCTAGGCAGCAGTCAGGATGTCACTGAATGAACTTAATCCCTCTGCAAGCTCCCAGTTTGATGGGAAGCCCCAGAGTGGTAGGGAGAGAGACATTACGTACTGGGCCCAGAGGCTGAAGAACAATTCAACAAAGAAGGTGGAAGTTGCCTTTTTAGAGTCTTTAGCCCTGAACACATAAAGGGTTACAGACTATTCTTTCAAGATGCTCTCTTTGGCACTTTGCCCTTCATTTTATTAGTACTATTAATCTTCTGCAAAAATCCCGGGGGCAGTAAATGACTGCAGCAAAAATAGCTTAGTGGAAATAAAAAAGGGTGGAATAAAAAAGAGCATCAGCAGTCCTGTTTTCTGGGACAAGATTACAAGGACCACCAATCCTAACAGAATAGGGTACAAGTTAGACACATCAGTTTGATGGGGTCAGGGTGGAATTTCTCCCACTGGTGCCATATAGAATGATTACTTCATTATGGAAAGTTGAAAGCTTCGCTGAAGCCTAGTCAGAGATGGGCTATGAGATCATTATACTGTTCCTACATGTTTTATTACCTCTAAGACAACTCTTGATTTTTCACTAACAGGTTTTCATGTCTATGGCACCCGTATTCAAAAGAAATACAAAGTTCACTCCAAAGACAAACGTAAATGCATGTTCAGTTTTCTGTGTCACTGTCCCCTCTCTTATCAGAGGTAGTTGAGAGTCCACTGTCTTTTCCTTATGTCTGTCTCCAGTGGCTCAACTGGAAGGGCAACACAGCAGCCACTAAAGTGTCCGAATAAAGTGCTCAGTCTTTTTAAAGTCACACTGGTACTGAAACTACAGACATTTAGCACACCCTGGAATTTGCGAACTCTCAAGTATAAAACTCAGTTTCAGAAAATGTAGGCAATGACTATCAGAAGAAACCATAGTAAAGGTTGATGGGGTGGAAACAGAAGACCACAACAGTGCCATGAAAAATAGAACTGAACTTGCACACAAGAGAACTTGGGTGGAGGTGTGCCTCATTTGTATTCCAAATATATGCATTAATGACCAGGTCATAAGCCCTCGCATGCTACAAGCTGTCACTCTTGCAGATTTTGTGTAGGTACATCCCCACACATGTTGTCCTCAAACTCTTTACCTTCCTCCAGTCTATCTATTCTGACTTCAATTCCTTCCTTAACCAGGGAGCTTAGGCTAGCTGGATGACGTGGTTCACCATTTAGAAGATTCTCTTGCCCTATTCTCAGCTCCATTACTTCACTGTTCCTTCATTTCACCCGCCTGGCAAAAGTTCACACCTGGATGCGTCTGACTGTCCAGCTGCTCATCACCTATAACCAAGATGCTGAGCTGTGTTGGAGAAAATCACGGACTGCAGAGAAACATGCATCGTAAATTCTTGATCTACAGTAACTACACAGAGAGCCCACCAGTCCTCTGCTTTTTAATCATTCCCCCCACCCCGTTTGGATTTCAAACCTGCCCTACTTTTCTCAACCTCAGTCCTACCTCCTCCTTCTTTAATGTCACCAGATAAACCTGCCTCCTGCTTCACAGAGAACATAAAAGAAATAAAATGTAAACCCCTCTACTTCCTGCTACCAAAGCTATCAAACTATCAGACGTGACTGCCCATTTCCATGTGGGCTTCCAGCTGCCTCTGGTATGAGAACAGCCCACCTCCCTCACCCTCAGGTGGGCGTGTGCTCAACACTGGCTTCCGAGGTAAGGGAGCACAGAATAAGACAACACCCATCCTTTCCTCCTTTATTCCTGTCCCTGTGGAAGAATGTCCCTTTTCTTTCCAAGGCTGTTTCTCTGCTGATCCCATCTCCTTGCTCCTTCTCAGGGCCCTCACTCCATTGATTATCATCTCTCATTACTGCATCTTCTCTTTGCTTGAATTCTACTTTTTTTTTTTTATTGGAGTATAGTTGCTTTACAATGTTGTGTTAGTTTCTGCTGTACAGCAAAGTGAATCAGCTATACGTATACATATAACCCCTCTTCCTTGGAGTTTCTTCCGATTTAGGTCATCACAGAGCACTGAGTAGAGTTCCCTGTGCTATACAGTCTGTTCTCATTAGCTATCTATTTTATACATAGTAGTGTATATATATAAATCCCAATCTTCCAATCCATCCCACCCCCCACTTTGTTTATTTCATTTACACCCACATTTCACTTACTTTTGGTTCATATTTGTCTGATTTTTATTTGCCTGTTTAAAAATTTTCCATTTATCTCCATCCTCTTCCTTAAAGAAGGTATCTAGGAACTTTTTTTTTTTAACCCAATCTCTGAAACTTTGTAGTTTACTACACTGACACCTATGTTAGTTCTTTACTTCAGATATTTTATGCTTTTAAAAACACTTCCTTTTGTATTTTACCAGTCTTTTGCTAATTTGGTCAAGCCTCATTTACCTCACAGTCCCCCTACATATTCTGCGCAGGATGTGTGTATACGCTCACAGTGTGATCAACTGGGCTGACAGTTAGTGGGCAATTAACTGTTACATTTAATCTTCTGTAAAAGTGAGAATATTTGAGTCGTTTGCAGCCTGTCTCCTTGCCTCTATTCCCAGTCCTCTCGAATTTGCTGTCTGCAGTGTGACCACAACGCCCAGAGTGAGCTTCCTAAAATGCATCTGGCCAAGCAACACCTGGAGTGAAATATTTCAGCGACTCCTCATCACAAAACAGATACATTCCAAGCTTCGTGGCATGGCTTCCAACGTTATTCATAATCTTCCCAAAGTCATCTCTCATCATTTTCTCTCCCACATAGTTCCTTCTCCAGGCCATGCTGGTTTAGACCCCCAGGCTTCTCTTCCTGAAATTTATTTATCAATTCATTTAGAAAATACTTATTGAGCCCCATAATTTTTCAGAGCCATGCCAGATGGTGGGGTCAAAATGGCAAATAATAATAACGGTGTCTTTTTCCTGGAGCTCCCAGTCCAGTGGGGAAGACAGAAAAATACCACATCCTGGTAAGAGGGGTTGTGATGAGAACTAACAGGAAGCCTCTGTCTAGACGTGGATGTCAGGAAAGTAACCATCAAACCTAGATCTGAGTGAAGGGTAAGTAGGAAATTTCTTTAAAAGGAATGCCTGTGGCTTTTTTTTCTTATCCACCTGACAGATTCCTATTCATCCTTCAAAACCCCACCGCCCCTATCAGCACTTTCCTCATTCCCCAGAAGAGGTGGTTGCTTCCTCACCTGTGCCATTTCTGTGTCCTATACCTCTATCTCTCTGTCTCTCTACCTCTATTATTGCTAAACTGCTTTTTTCCTTGTTTTCTCTTTGACCTGGCTCTATCCTACCCTATTCATCCTTTCATACTCAGCTCAGATATTTCTTGCCCCAGGAATCCTTCCATGATCTCCTCTTAGGCGGCCCTCATATGTGTTCACATGCACCTCATATTCCTCTCAGAGCCCTGGTCACACTGTGATTCATTCATTCATTCATTCATTCTATAAATGAGCATATATAAGCAGCTTCTCTGATCTAGGCATGTGTTCTGAACTGATAATCAAGCAGGTAATAAGTCAGACTAATAAGCTATCACCAGCAAACATAAATGCAAGGTGTCCTCTGGGGGCACACAGCCCAAGGATCTCATTTTGCCTGGGAATCAGGTCACTGCCCCCTCCCCGCCTCCCCACTTGTGGGCTGTGTGAGGGTGGCCACTGGTGCTCTGATGTGTTTTTTCTCCTGTTTCCCCAGCATGCCGTCTGGCACATCTTGTGAAATCTTTGGACACACAAATGAAGGAGAGGAGTGCTGATCCCGTGCTTTCCAGGGATGATGGAATCAGCCTCAGTTTCTACCCTCTAAGAGCTCAAACT
Organism: Stenella coeruleoalba; assembly: GCF_951394435.1. NCBI lineage: Eukaryota > Metazoa > Chordata > Mammalia > Artiodactyla > Delphinidae > Stenella > Stenella coeruleoalba. The sequence goes on along the minus strand of NC_137150.1, from coordinate 37,007,952 downwards.
GAGACATGGGTGGCATCAGGGGCAGCCCATCCACCAGCAGGACCAGGGCAGCCAACCAGCCCTCCCAGGAAGGTGCTGGAAGGAAGGGTGACTGGAATGGTGTGACAGGTAACAAAGCCAGACAGAGGGTCACTCCTAGAAATGAGTCTCAGGGCCAGTCTTGCCTTCTGTCTTCAGCCAGAAGCAGTTAAGTATCACCACTGAAAGCAGGTTGGCTGAGTTGGGCTACAGTTTCTGCTCAGAAAGGGCCAAAGGAAAGGGTGGCATAGAGCAGAGTGTGGAGAAACGGGAAGGAAGGTAGAGTAAGAGACTAAGAAGAAACATGACAAGTTCCCCCAGAAAACCTGTTTCTAGTAATTGCAAGCAGAGCGAAGCCAGGACCTTCATCTCCTGTTTCCTTCTCTTCAGCCTGAAGAAATCCCCGTGGTTAGATTGTCAGCGTTAATTTAGCTACAGCTCATTACCTCATCACCCATTTTCTGTAATTGCATGTTGGGTAACCTCCTCCTCCTCTCATTTTAATTAGTAGTCAGATATAAAGTGAGCATTGATGGTATTTTCTGCTTTGCTCTCCTGGAGGTCCTCCTTTGCATATTCCAGGTGTTAGGATGAAGTTTTTATTTGCAAATGAGCCTCAGGTCTCACTGATCCTTCAACATGATGGGGAAGTATTAAAAAGGCAAAGCTACATGTTTATCCTGCTGAGGAAAATTCTGTCCATTAGGCAAACTGAGGAAGCAGAAGGTAAACATGAGCTGACTCAGCAAACTGTGAGCATACCTCATGCTACAGAAAGGGCTGGGAGAATTTTGATTTTCAACCTTGGCTACCAAAGACACAGAAAAGGCTCAGATAAGCTAAAATAAGTGGGAGAAGGGCTTTCAGGATCCAGGGATATCTTTTCTTCTTAACTCAGAGCAGAGAAACTCAGAGCACTTTAAGCAAGAGTGCTTTAAATTTCCTTTAGGAATCTGCATTCTGTGGTTGGGGTGGATTTAAACCCTTCCCCAGCTTCAGGGGTGGTTCTTGATTGCCGGCAGTTCTTCAGTGACTGATTCACAGATGGATATACAAGGCAGTCAGAGCTGATGGGATGTATGGCTTGGAGCATGTGCAGCCATCTTGTCACTCTGAGGGCAGCCTGAGAATGGACAAGCCTCCAGCTTGCAGAGCTCATAGTCTGATCCCTGGATCAAGCCATTTGGGTCCACTGTCCCTATGAGCCTAAAAATTTCTGTTTCTGCTTAAGCTGATGTTTTCGCTTTGCTTCGAACTGAGTTTTCTGTTCACTGACTCTAGAAGGCTCCTGGTTGGTTTAGTAGTGCTAAAAATAACTGGGATTTTATTCCTAACTTCATCCAGCTGAGGCCTCAAAGGCCTACATACAAATCTCCACACATTTCCCCTCAGTGTGCTAACCCACAGCAGCCTACCCCTCAGGCATTTATACTGCCCTCCAGGAATGGCTCCCCATGGCCCTGCCTCACTTAAGCCAAGCACACCAGAGGCATGGCCCCAACCATAAGAGAGGACAGCACCCCATCGGGTTCCCTCATGTTTTAGCCTCACTATTGGAGTAGCTCAATTGCATGGTTGATTGAAATTGAAACTTTCATTTTGGTTTTTATATTGCAAAGGGTATAGGAGGGAGTTCCCTGGCAGTCCAGTAGTTAAGACTCTGCCCTTCCAATGCAGGGGGCACGGGTTCGATCCCTGGATTTAAAAAAAATAAGGGGGTACAGGAAAATAATCTTATAAATGTACTCTTCATAAATGTAGAGTGTGTACAGGGCACAGTCTGGGTAAACAATATGAATACACTTGCATATACACAGGTATGTTTTTTCTTTGAGTACAGGAGCTATGGCAGGACTTCATGAGGTCTTGAGGTCTTCAGGGATGCACGGGAGGGAAAGTCATTCAGGGCATCCACACAGAAACAAAAGGTTTGCACTCAGCTGCCTTCTCACTTTGAAATCTCTTACGGGGACAGCTCACCTGGTCATGCACCAGGGTCACAGATTCTGGCCCCCATTCTGCCTGTGGAGCTTGGACGGGTCTTTGTCTACCCTACTCTGGACAGTGATGCCAGGAGTTGTTTAGGCTCTGACATTTTCTAGTTCTAAAGTAGAGTAAAGGCACTTTCACCCAGCTGCCACCCTCGAGTCTTAGTGAACTTGACTGTTGCCCATATCACAGCTGATAGAGCTGGAGGGGGCCTTACATGCCTGGTCCAGCTGTTCACTTCTCAGGAAGGAGAGACGTGGAGAGGGCAGTGGCCGTGGGCCCATGGAGACTGGAGGCGGGGGATGGCGGGGAACAGGCGGCTGGTGGAGGGGCAGGAGATGCGGGCTTGTCGTCTCTACCGCTGGCCTTGAACGAGACATGTCCCCTCTTCCTGCCTCTGTTTTTCTCATCTGTAAAGGCGGGGACGACTGCAAAGACTAATTCCTCTCACAGCTGTGAGACCATGTTTACAAACTGTCATCACTTCCAACACATTGCCCATATCTGGGTCTGGGGAAAACCTTTTCTCCCCCACTATCTGATGGTTTTGCAACTACTTGTTTCACTTTTGGATCACAGATTAACAAATGAGGGCTACTCATCCTTTTATAACTGCACTGAGGGAGATTAGGGTGTGTGTGTGTGTGTGTGTGTGTGTGTGTGTGTGTGTGTGTACACTTGAGGTTGTGTAGACTCTTCTGCTTCCTCTTCTCCAGTTCTTCCCTGAACCCAACTCTGACAATGTGCGGGGCATCAGGCTGTCCGTTTGTCACCCAGCTGTGTCTCAGCTCCTGACACCCTCTATGAGGGAAGCAATGGCACATGGCCGGCAGCCACTGATAATTCAGAGGGCAACCAAGTTGTCAGCAATTCTGAAGATGGATTTTATCCATCAAAGTAGAAAATGAGGAAGAAATATTCTAAAACAATTTTATAAAAATATAAATGCCTCTTCATTTTTAATGTGTATGCACCATGGCATTTATTCAAGGTAGATGTTCCAGGAAAAGTGACAAGCCTATAATTCTCTTGTTATATGTTTAATATTCATGCACGATTTAAATTCTGTGGGTATCCTGGTCTTAAGATAGTTCACTCTGTGTTAAGCAAAAAAATTGGTAAACGTTCTGAGAGAAGAAATTGCCCTTTTAAAATTGTTTCTCGTGTCTCAGAGGCATTTTATAAATACTTAATGTTGTCGTTGTTATGTTATTATAATAATAGGAGAGATGGCTAGTTTACATTGGGTTTAGCAACAAGAATGAGAGTCACGAAGGGTGTCAAAAATAATATCATTCATGTTAAACATTTAATGTCATGTTTTCCCAGTGTCAAAATATTTAGTGCAGTGAGAGCATCTCTAAGGCAGAGGGGGATGAGCCAGGAGTACATTCTGCACATATGCAACACATTAAGAAGAAGCCCACACAGTTTAATCATAAGATTCACTGCTTTTGCTCTAGAAGGTTCCCTGGGCTAGGGCAGGGCCCAAGGCAGACAGGCCCAGGTGGCAGGCGCTGAATGGAAGGGGAGGTGAGCTCAATCTGCCCGCCCCAGGAGCCTTCCCAGGACACTGGCTCCAGAGAACCCCGAGGACAACCCTGAGCTGGGCAGGTTTTCCTCATGGTGACCGCAGTTCAGGTGGAGATGCCTCAGCCAGCTCCAGGGCCCGGGCCTGGAGGCAGCAGCCAGGATAGAAACACAGCCAGCACCTGGCTCACCAGATACCAGCGCACACATGTTGCCACCTCCTTCCACCTGGTGAGGACAACGGGTTCCAACCCTACCACTGTGCCTCAGAATCATCGGGACAGTCTTTTTAGAACACCTGTGCCTTGGGAGACTCTTATTCAAAAGGTCTGGGTGGAGACTGGTTATGTGCTTTGTAAAAAGCACCACAGGTAATTCTGCTGTGCAGCCAGAGTTGGGAAGAAACACCACTTGAGAGACTCAGTGTCTCTAAGGTGTTATATATTTTACTTTATGACTTCATTCCTTCAAGGATGAAGTGTGAAAGGCCTGCCTGAATGAACACAGAACATGATGATCGTGGAGTCAGTTTGCTCTCCCTGGGAATTACCGCCTTGAGGTTTGGAAATCAGGCACCAAAGGCACAGGGCGTTCCTTCCCTTCTTCACTGCTAGATCCAGACCCAGCCCTGTCTGGCAGGAACACGTAACATGCCCTCCTGACCAGTGAACAGCCCAGGAGGACTCCTTTGGGGATGATGGTCTTCTACACGAGGATCCATATGTGCTCAGCTGAAAAATGAGCAAGTGACCACATACCCCCTGATCTGTGCTCCTCCCACCTTCCCATAACCTTGCTCACTCCCTAGAAATACTTGACTGTTTGCTTTGCCACATATACCCGTGCAATGTTTACAAAACTAGCAAAATGCTTTTATTAGTTAGGGTTCTCCAGAGAAATAGAACCTTATAATTTCTTATAAAATTTGTTATTATATATTTATATATATTAATATATTTTATACTTATATATATTATATATAATTATAATATATAATAAAATATATTTACATAGAGAGAAATTAAGTATATATATATATATATAGAGAGAGAGAGAGAGAGAGAGAGGGATTGATTTATTGTAAAGAATTGTGTCCCATGATTGTGAAGGCTAAGAAGTCCCAAGATCTGTCATCTGCAGTTCAAGACCCACGATAACCCACGTGTAGATTCAGTCCGAGTCTGAAGGCCTGAGGACCAAAAGAGCCGATGGTGTGTAAGTTCTAGTCCAAAAGCCAGCAGGACCCAGGAAGAGATAATGTTTCATTTTGAGTCCAGGGGTCAGGAAAATCTGATGTTCTAGCTCAAAGCAGTCAGGCAGGAGGAGTCCCCTCTTATTCGAGGGGGCTCAGCCTTTTTGTATTATTCAGGCCTTCAGCTGACTGAAGGAGGGCCATCACCCACATTAGGGAAGGCAATCTGCGTTACATAGTCTATGAATTCAAATGTTCATTACATCCAAAGTCATCCTCACGACATACCCAGAATAACGTTTGACCAATTTAGGCACCCTGTGGCACAGTCACAGTTGACATAAAATTAACTATCACATGCCTTTCTTCCTGCAAGCCTCTTATGTGGAGGGAAGCACGTATATCCCACAGCGAGTGGCACAGGGTAAAGTCTGCCCCTTTTGAGCACCTGTAGGAGCAGCTGCCTGCTGTGGGGTGTCACCTCCAGTGGCATGAATCAGAAGCGGCCCCTGCTCCTAATGTGTGTGGGTAGATGCCCCTTCCATCTGCAGCAGTGAGAGCCCTGCTGCATACTCTGTGCCCCAATCCAGCCTAGACTCGTGTCACTGTGGATAGAGTAGAGCCCCTGGTCCCTGACGTATGTTGGGGATAACCCTCGATGCTGGGCCTCTCTCTATCCCCTCTCCTCACCTCCACCTGGCGTTCTCAGTTTCTGTGTTGATACGTTACTGGAGAAAGCCAAAGAACCAGGTTGGCTGGACCGCAACATTTCATGATGTCTGACTTTCCCTGGATCTTCACTATTACCCACTGTGCATTTTGTCATTCCTTAGAGATTGATCCACGTACCCAGTCATACATTCAATAACTGTATTTGTGCACCTACTACTTGCTAGATACTGTGATCTGCTGACAGTACGATAGGGGTGTAGAAAAAACAGAGGTGATCTCTGGGAGCATGGAATCTGACAGACTCCAAAAGGCAGGTGTCCTAAACCTGTCCAAATACCTCAGTCCTCTGTATTTGCAGGTGACCTCAGTGACAACCATGGGTTCAGCCTTGTTAGAATTTCCTGGGTCTTTATTTCCAGCTGGAGCTCTCTCCAGCCCTCCCTGTGCCCCCTGGATATCTGAGGCTGAAGCTGGCAGGCTCTCGGGTCTCCTCTTCCCAACACTGCTCCTGCTTCTCCTCCATTCTCCTTCCTCTTACTGCTCCCTCCTGCATCTCCTTCTTCTGAGATTTCAGCCCATCCATCTACACACCCAACCCAGGAACTGGGGCACCCTCCCCTGCTCAGGTAGACCTCTCATTCTGCATCCCAAGGTCACCGAGTCCTGTTTATTTTTCCTCCTAAAAAATCACCCTCTTCCTGTACATCTTTAATATCACTATCTCATCATCTTGACTCCAGTCTCAACCCTTTCCCCCTCTAATCTAGCCTTCACATCATTGCCGGAAAACAATTCTAATACATCTTATCATGTCCTACTCCTGATCCAAGTTTTTCAATGGCTTTTCACAAGCTGGAGCAGGGTTTTAAAGCTCTTTTTTTTTTTTTTTTGGAAGAAGGATGCTTATTTTCCTTCAAAATGTAATATGAAGCACTAAAAAGAAATGAGCTATCAAACCATGAAAAGACATGGAGGAAACTTAAATGCATATTACTAAGTAAAAGAAGCCAATTGCAAAGGCTAGATACTGTAGGATGTCCATACTATATGAAATTCTGGAAAATGCGAAACTATGAAAACAGTAAAAGGATAAGTGGATGCCAGGTGTTAGGGGTCAGAGAGAAATAAATAGGCAGAGCACAGAGGATTTTAAGGGCAGTGAAACTACTCTGTATGATACTATAATGGCAGATACCTGTCATTACATTTGTCCAAACCCATAGAATGTAAAACACCAAAGTTATACATATACCCAATGTAAACTATAGTCTTTGGGTGATAATGGTGTGTCAGTGCAGGACTGTAGCGAATGTACTACTCTGATGTGGGTTGTTGATAGTGGGGGAAGTTGTGTGCATATGAGGTGAGGGGAAATTTCTGCACTTTCTGCTCAATTTTGCTGTGAACCTACTCCTGTTCTAAAACATGAAGTCATTTATGACATACTACATTAAAATTTTACATTTAAATTTACACTAAAAGTCATATTTATATTTTCATTTAGAAAAAGTGGAGCTACATTGATGGAAGCGGTGGCAATGGAAGGAGGAGGGCAGGGAGAGGTGGAGCCCTGTCCGTTCCTCATCCCCCAAGTATTCCCTGAGACCTTGGGGATGTAGGACTTGGAGGAACACCAGAAACCTAGAGGACTAGAGTTCAATGCCTTAGCAAGGCAAACAATGGCCCTCCTGATCAGGCCTAGCTTTCCTTCCAGGCTCGGTTCTTGTGGTTCCCTAATACCCTGCATTCGAAATATTCTGCACATACACTAGTGTTTCCCACAGTACCTCCTGCTCCATGGGTCTCCCTCCAGGCCATTGCTCGTGTTGCCTCCTCTGTCTTGCATCCTTCGCCCTCTTTCTCTACTTAACGACTCCCTTCAGGTCTCAACTCAAGCAGCACTTCCTCTGCGAAGCTGCTCCAGATGCCCCAAAAGCCCTTCCTCATGCTTGGTTCATCCTGTACTCTCCACCATGGCATCCGTCCAATGCACTATTTTTGTGTGCCTGACTCCTACTATGCTGTGTGCAGTTTGAGAGCAGGGCCCTTGCTTCTTTCATCTGGATATCCCTTGCAACCAGCATGATGCCTGGCTTCCTAAATGTTTGCTGAGAATGAATGAGTGAATGAATGAATGAATGAATACATAAATTCTCTCTTCCTCTCTCAGAAGATGATCCCACTTCCCACTAGACTGAGATGATGTTCAATCACTCTTTGGTGGATTTTCTCCCTTCCCATCAGTTTCTTTGACTTTGGGTCTTGATAGCAGTGGTCAGTGTATTAATAAATCAGTCCAGCCACAGCAGCCCACAGGCAGGTTTCCACTTTATTTTTTTCCCCTATTCTTTTGTTAGCAGAATTGTGTTCCTTTAGATGTATCTTCAGTTCGTCCTTGGGTTATTTCACCTTTCTGCTCCCATTTACATATGCTCTTAGTTTATCAAAAGGAAGCTTGGCAGGGCAAGAAATTCCCAGCCTGTCCTTCTCTGGTGGAGAAGAAAGTCAGAATTGTTAGCTTTAATATGACCTTTAAGGTACTTCAATAAAAGACATCTGTAGTCGTGTGATTGCTTGGGATATTTAATACTTAATTTTCAAAGCCTCAGTTGAACACGGGCTGTATCTGAACTGATATCCCAAGCCTATAACAGTAAACCCAGCTCCACCTGGACTTGAGAGCTGAGGTCTGCAGAGCCTGACAAATTATCTAAGCCTGGTGCATTATTCCTTTCTATGATTTTTTTTGGTCTCCTATGGTTTACAGAGGTAGCTCAGAAAAGTTCTCAAAGAATACTTACTCAAGCTTTGTTGCCTGTTTTGAATGAAGCCAGTCAATCCCATGAACTTCCTTGTTTCCTCCTAATTTTTCATGCAGTGTCTAATCACAAGCATTCAAGCTCTTAGAAAAAACTTGAAGCTCAAATCAGGACTTTCTGCTCCTGAATCAAGTCTGTTTCAAAGTTCACCAAAATGGCTACAGCTCACACACAGTTTTAAAAAACTGTAGTCTGCCCTCTGGGGACTCATTTACAAGTGGCACTTCATAGGCACCTGAATTTTTTATAGTCTTAGGGCTTTTGGTTGATTTTCTCAGTACTTTTGATGAAATTATTTTCCACCACAGATACTGATTCTATGAGATAATTGTGTATGATTACCGTATTTCTTAATTCATATTTTCTTAAATTGCTATATTTCTTAATTTCTTTCAATAATAAATAGTGAATAGTTATTTACCATTAAGCACTCTCAAAAAAAGCTAAGGTTAGAGTATCCCTGATAATGAATCTACAAGGTCTTTCAAATACAAGTAAGTGGTAATAAAATCAAAGCCATAAATTAAGCAAATGTCAAATTCCCTTAGTCTTATGGTGAGCAAAGACCACCCTCACCTCCCAAATCATATCATTAAGAAGAATCAGAAAAACTCAGGCATCACTAGCCTTCAATGTTTTTGCAATACTGTAAAAGGAGGCAGAAATTGTTGCCACTATCTTTTATTTATTTTTTGTTGCCACTATCTTTTATTCTTTCACTACCATCCCTTCCCTGGTCTCCACACTTCCATTCAACAGGGTTCAAGAAACCCTCCTCCCAATTCCTCCCCCCAACTAGCTTTGGATCTCACATCATCAGTCCCCTCATGTTGTAGTCACTTACCCATCCCTAGTCAATCCCTCTCATCTGAAAAGTTTAGCTCTGGCTCACTGTCACTCTCTCCAATATTAGTTTTGCCATACGTTTTAGTGATTTCAATGACCCCCAAAGTAACCCTTCCCTGAACCTTTATCTTTCAGGCCCTTGACCTCTTCTGGTCTACTGATCTTGCACTCAACACAACCTCAGCCACTCTCCCCCAATGGACATGCCTTAGACTTTGTCATTACCAATAACTGAACCCCCCATGACCGTAGTTTCAAGCATCCCCCTTTCAAACCACCACTTTCTATTCTTCCAACTCACTATCTCTGCTGATCTTACTCCAACAATCCTTTGGGCCTCTGGAGGTACAATTCACGGATCCTGCCCACTTTTCACTGTCCCTCTGCCTCCTCATTTTCCTGGCTTCAGTCCTCATTTTCCTCCCTGCTCAGCTTCAACCCCAAAGTCCACCATTACAATCACCCCTCTGCATAAACTCTCAGCATCTCTGCCTCTCTTTTCTTATCTTATGCCCTTGAAAAACCCCACCTGGGCCTGCATGGTTGAACAAGACTGGAGGAAAAACACACGGCCATAGAGATGGTCTCACTTCAAATTTATTAGCATGAATCTCAAGCAGATCCTTAATGCTGTCTGGCCACTTTGATCCATCCCTTTGGTCCATTCACTCTTCTGCTCTCATCATCCTCTCTCTCCTCAAACTTTCAACACCTCCCTTTCATCCTCACTAACAGCTGATGACCTTGCTTCTGATTTCACTGAGAATACAGAAGCAGTAGAAGATAATTTCTAAAGATACCGCCACTGCCACCCCATCAACCCACCTACCAGTCTCAAAGCCCATGTACTCTGCCTTCTTGCATGTTACTTTCCTCTTGTGTCCTCAAGAAATCATTCCAGGTATTTTTCTTCTCTACTTATCTTAACCATTTTTTTCCTTCTCAAAAGAATTTCTTAATCAGTATGTAAATATACTGTCATTTCTTTTGTGTGTAAAGGTACCCTCTCTGACCACACTTGCCTGTCCAGCTTCCATTCGATTTCTAGGCTTCTCTTTATAAAAATAGTCATCAAAAGAGCAGCCACCAGTGTTTCTCTTTCCAGGCTCGCTTAAACCTATTCCAATCATGCGTGAGCCCCTGACTCCACCAAAACCGATCTTTTCAAAGTCATCAGTGACTTCCATGTTGCTAAACTGAATGATCAATTCTTGGCCCTCATCTTGCTTGACCTATGAGCAGCATTTGACAGGGCTGGTCTCTATCCCTCTTGAAACGCTGGATTCTTAGGACTCCCTGGTCTCCTGGTTCTCCTCCTCCATACCCACTGCTTGTTTTCAATGTTCTTTGTTGGCTCTTCCTCATTTCCCCAACTTCTTAATGGACTTCCCAGGTCACAGACCACGTGCTTTTGCTTTCTGTAATATCTATGCTCACTCCCTAAATATTCTTATTCAGTCTCATGGCTTAAACAGTATCTACATGTTGGTGACTCTCAAGTCATCCTACATCCAGCTCACATCTCTCTTCTAAACTCTAGATTCATATATCCATTAGCCTATATACCTCTTTTCTTGGATGTCTAATATGTCCCAAATCAATTGGCTCTCCCTCCTTCCTAAGTCTCTCTTCCTTCATTCTTCCACATCTCACTTACTGGCAACTCCATCTTTTCTGTTTCTCAGGCAAAAAAAACCCTTACAGTCATCTTTGACTCTTCTCTTTTCTCTTGCATCCCAAATAGAGTCCAACAGAAGATCTGCCAGGCTTGACCTTCAAAACATAGCTATAATCTGACCATTTCTCACTTCCTCAGCTACCATCCTGGTCTAGACTCTCTTAGGTTACAGAAATAGTTCTGATGATGCTGAATTGCCTGAACACCAAGGCTGCCTTTTCCCTTGTCTGGGGGATGTCTGGAAGCTGTATGCTACCCCAAGTCTCACACTCAGATTTTACCATTTCAGATTCATTCTTATGATATTAAAATTGCCATCTCTACTTACTATTCTTTAAATATTTACAGCTTCTGGGGGGAAATGTATATATAAAACTTTTTCCCTAAAACACTTAAGGTACATTATAAAAGTACATAAAATACATTAAAATATAGAAAAAAGTGAGAAAATTAGGCAAAGGGAAGATAAGGATAGAAAAAAATTCGTATGATGCTGCAGGTGAGGTCAGAATACAAATACATGCCATGAGGTTCTTCACACTTGCTAAATGGGAATAACAGAGGAGTCCCTTCCTCTAAGATGTGCTTTAATATCAGGTTTCTTTTTGCTTAATGGGCCCCCATAAGGCATCATGATCACAGTGGCTCCTTGAGTCTGAGAAGGGGAGGGCTGTGTGGGGCAGGAAAGGCTCAGAAGGAGAAATGAGGCAATGTTGGTCACGAAGTCCCTTCTCACCTGAGACTGCGTCCTGACCTACACCCCAGTCATTCCCTGGTATCCTCCCCAATCTCCCACCTCCCAGCCCACCCCCACATGATACCCTGAGTACTTACCAAGACCCAAGCAAGAAACTCTGAGTCCTGATTTTCCAAGATTCCTAGAATAAAAATAAAGCAACACATGGTCATTTCATCAGGTGAATTTTAACTGGGAGTATTAAATCTCACTTAAAATTTTTTTTAATTGAAATACAGTTGATTTACAATGTTGTGTTAGTTTCAGGTGTATAAATCTCATTTTTGATGATGTTGCTCCTGACTAGAGCCATGGTAGAGGCAGAGCCTCAGATGCAGGCCTGTGGTTTGGGGAAGAGACTCTTTCATCTCCATCTGGGCACTAGAAAGCCCAAAATGTGCATAGGCTCAGCACAACAACAAAGTGTCCCCACAAAACATAGCTTTTCAGACCTAATGATCTTCTTCATTAATTTGCTTACAAATGTATTGTCTCTCTCCTTCTAGAATGTGAGTTCCTTGAGGGCAACTTGATGGATAGGGATTATTAAAAGAACAAATACAAAATAATCCTTTAGGCTATTTAAACTAAATTTTATATATATATATATATATATATATATATATATATACAGTTCACATCTTTATTGGAGTATAATTGCTTTACAATGGTGTGTTAGTTTCTGCTGTACAACAAAGTGAATCAGCTATAAACATACATATATCCCTGTATCTCCTCCCTCTTGCGTCTCCCTCCCACCCTCCCTATTCCATCCCTCTAGGTGGTCACAAAGCACCGAGCTGATTTCCCTGTGCTATGTGGCTGCTTCCCACTACCTATCTATTTTACATTTGGTAGCATATATATGTCCATGCCACTCTCTCACTTCGTCCCAGCTTACCCTTCCCCCTCCCTGTGTCCTCAAGTCCATTCTCTACATGTGCGTCTTTACTCATATCCTGCCCCTAGGTTCTTCAGAACCATTTTTTTTTTTTAGATTCCATATATATGTGTTAGCATACGGTATTTGTTTTTCTCTTTCTGACTTACTTCACTCTGTATGACAGACTCCAGGTCCATCCACCTCACTACAAATAACTCAATTTCATTTCTTTTTATGGCTGATATATTTAAAAAAAAAACAAACAACACTACACAGGGACTTCCCTGGTGGTCCAGTGGTTAAGAATCCGCCTTCCAAAGCAGGGGATGTGGGTTCGATCCCTGGTCGGGAACTAAGATCCCACGTGCCACGGGGCAACTAAGCCTGTGCACCGCAACTACTGAGCTGGCGCCCTCTGGAGCCCACATGCCACAACTAGAGAGAAGCCCGCACACTTCAACAAAGATCCTGAGTGCTGCAACTAAGACCCAATGCAGCCAAAATAAATGAATGAATGAATTAATTAATTAATAAAATAAAATAAAAATAAAAAAGCTGAAAATGCAAACCTAAAAAAAAACCTACACAAAATTCCTACAAGAAGGTCGGATAGTCTTTAAATGATTCTTCCTTTCATCATGAACACCTTTGCTTTCCATCCTTAAAAGTTAATCCAGGGAAAGGAAATATATTTTCATTCTCTAAGTAGGGAGAGAACTAGGTGCTCTAATCTTCACGGTAAAGTGTTTGTCTGTGGAGACCCAGACCCAACCCATTTTCCTGTCATCCACCTAACTGCCATCAGAGAAGAAATCAAATTCTCAGAGAGAGGATGCCTCATAGAATTTTGTAGGGGTCCAGTGTGAGGAGATGAATCTTACACTATTGAAACATGGTAGAAAAGTGTATTCCTTATTCTCTGATCAGATGCTCTTATAAGAGCACAACTTTTCTCCTTGCTTCTACCCAAACAAAACAGCACCAACTTTCCCAATAAAATTTTCCACAGCTCGGTTCTTCCAGGTTCTCTCTTGATTCCTCCACAGTTTGCCTTCTTTAGAGCTAGTAACCAGTGCTCTTGTTTTTACATCTATTTCTTTTCCCTGCTTGCTATTATTGTCTATAAAATTCCACCTAAGCAACACATTTCATTTCCTAGCATGGTCCAAAGTGCATCACACTGCAGAGTTGAAAGACCCAGTTTTTTCTGCATTTGTTGTAACTAGCTAGGTGACCTTGGAGAAATCACTTCCTTCCTTGGAGTTCAATTTCTTCATAGTACGATGGGGTATTTATACTTATGCCATTCATTCAGCATCACTGTGGTGGGGCTGGAACATGATAATGTATGCTAATGTGTTCACAGTAAACGAATGCAAAGCGTAATTATTTTTGGTGCTTTCTGACTCTACTCACCCTCTCACAGACATAGTGCTAAATTTTCCATATGAAATGGGTATGTCCACCTGGCAGGAAACTATCACATAAAGGTATGTGTGAAAAATACTTTGAACTGCTAAATAGGAGAAAAATAATTGGACCTCTCCCATGATAATAATTTGCACCAGGAATTGTTCTTTTAGTAGTTTCTCAGAAAACCACAGGATGTACAGCCAAAAGATCTTGCTTTGTGGTCTAAAAGTCTCCTTTTTTGGGGGGGGGCATGTGGGATATTATTTCCCCTACCAGGGATGGAACCCATGCCCCTTGCAGTTAAGCGCCGAGTCCTAACCACTGGACTGTCAGGGAATTCCCAAAGTCTGCTGATTTTAAAGGATAGGAATATAGAGCAAAAGCTATATAGTGGGGAGAATAAAAAAAGACCTACACCAGAACAAAAAAAGCAAAAAAATACATAAGTGAATAACAGTCTTCCAGGTAGAGGTACTTGACATTGATGAATTAGTGAAGATTTATTCACAGGTTACCATGTTCAAGGCAACGTGCAAGGACATGCAGACACAGAGAGGAACAAGGCACAGTTCTCTACCCTTAAGGAGCTCTCTATCCTCTACCTTTTCTGAGGGACACAGAAAAGCAACCACATAATCACAATACAGTGGGGTATATCCTCCCATGGAGGTCTTTGAGAGGAGCTATCTCAGGTTTGTATTTGCATAACTATGTGGGTGTCATGGGGGAAAAGATCAAGGTAAGGAGTTTCATGTAATTTTAATATCTTTCAGTGACTCTGCGCACAATAGGGCACCGTAACTTGGTGCAGAAAACTATGCAAAGGAAGATATTTTTCTAACAAACTCAAGTAGGGCTAGGTTATGACACTGGGCACTTGCTGAGCAGCATCTCAGCACCCAAGGTAGGGAGACCTGCCCTAAGTTTCCTTGCGACAGTGACTTAGGGAGATAATGATCACTCTGCTATGGGTTCGGAAGGCCACACTTGAGAAACCTGAGCGTTGTCAGCCAACACAAACTGCAGAGTAACAAGTACTCAACATGGCCCATTTTATTGCCATTGCTGTTTAAACACCCAGGCCAGATTTTCTGGAATGAAAGCCTTAGAAGATTTTGTACTGTGAGAAAAGTTCAATTAGAGACAAATTTTGATACAGTGATGATAGGCCCTGCACTGAGCCTTAGTGTTTTTATTTCCTTTAACTCTTTCTCTGAATATTTTTACCTGCTGGAAGGAATGATTACCAAATAGAGCTCGTTGTTTTTATTTTTTATTTTTAATATTTATTTATTTGGCTGCGCCAGGTCTTACTTGCAGCACACGGGATCTTTAGTTGTGGCATGTGGGATCTAGTTCCCCGACCAGGGATTGAACCTGGGCCCCCTGCATTGGGAGCAGGGAGTGTTAGTCACTGGACTACCAGGGAATTCCTTACAGTTGGTTGTTTTTAAAGTGAGAGGTATTTTCCGTGCATAAGCCATATCTGGTCTCTAAGTCTTATTTTTTCCAGGGGTAATCCCACGTTCATGTCTGCACAATACTACGTGGAGGTAGGGTGATTGTTTAGCCCCTCTGATCCATTTAAGCTCTGCTGGATCACAGAAGCCCAAATACTTGCACATTTGATCTAATGAGCCCAAAATACGTCATCTGAAAGCTTGTTTGTGTGGCTATAACACCGAATAATGGCCAAGTTTACACATCCTGCTGGGCTGTGACAGATGTCCTGGAACCTTCTCTATCCCAATCATAAGGAATTTTCATGCACACTTCATGACCTTGTGTGACATTGTGCATTGAAACAATGTAATTGCATTTTATTTCTTAATTCCTCAGCGTTAGCACAGGTGAGGCCACAAACAGATTCTGTAAGCACATCAAATGTATAATTAGATTGAATTTCTTTCCCATTTGATTCAAAACAGTTGCATTGTACCGGTTTTCCTATTTTATCTGTGTCAGATATACCAGAAGGAAGTCTCACTGTGTTCATTTTTAGTATGCGCTCCTGTTCAACTCAAAATAAAAGCTCCTCTTTCCCAGGTGAACCTGAGCTGCTCGTCTGCTAATATTAGAAATGAATGACATCAGTATGGGGGCACGGGACACATAGCTTTGTCAGTCAAATTTTGGAAATCCTAAATCTTAAATCAAAGCTTCAGGAAAGAGTTACTGCAGAAGGGATATAGCTTCTTGAGAAGCCAAGGTTACATTTCTTCTTTCTGAAGGCAGAATTGTCCTCTCAGTGTCTGAACTTGTTTTAGGAGAATGGTTAGTTCCATGGCAGATGCATTAAATATAATTTCTAGTGTCATTTTGTGGAGCATCCATCATGCACTTTTTATTTTAAGGCGATAACAGAATTGTGAGAACTAAAATCCAGTGTCACTTAGGCACAGTATCAAATGCCATTTGATGCTTACAGGTCCTTTACAAATCAAAAGATGCTTAAAGCAGAAGATTAGCAACCTAAATGTGCTGTTTTAAATTGCTTGCTTCTGAATACATATATCTTAGACATTACTCAGAGTTGTAAACTGCTTGGAAGAGAGGAATAGCTAGCTAAAATAGGTATCTTGCATTTGACCAAGAAAGATGCATATTGCATAGGACAAAAATCTCTTACTTAAAGGTTGACACAACAGAGACAACCTGAAAGCACAGGTAAGGGACTCCAGTGGCCTTGTCAAGCTGGCAGAAACAAGTTTGGTCTGACCTGGTTTCCATGTGCTCAGATCATGACATCATCTGCTGTTTTAGTCTACTTGAACAACTTTCTGATCCTCTAAATCCCACTCTGCTGCGTGCGGTGCCCTACCTGGAAGCTACTAGTCAAATCCGGGGTATGGAATGAAAGAAAAAAGAAAGAAAGAAAGAAATGTACATTTAATCTTTCTTGAAAAATCCAGAGCAGAAAGTATGTGCATTTGTCAGCCAGCTGGTTTTGATAGTTGTATGAGAACATACATTTTGACAGCCACGAAGGTGACTACAAATGGTAATAACGTTTTCTTATGAGGGCACCGTTCATCACTGTTGATAGTGAATAATGATTCATTTGGAAACCACCAGGCACATAAATGATTTAGCCATGCATTTGGATGACAGACATTGGTAAGTAGCACAATGAAACTTTCTTTCCTTTATCTAAGTAGCAGCAAAGTAGAATGGGATTATTTCAGATTTTTTGATTTAAAGGTTCAAGTCATTGTCTGTTGTAAATTCCAGCTAGGTTCTTATTCATTTTCTTTGGACATATAAAATCACCTGTTGGTCTGTGTCATTCTAGAAAAGTCTACAGAAGTATGGCAAAAAGAGACTTCCCTATAATTAATTAATCAGTTCAATAGAGATGTACTGAGTTTCAACTACATACCAAGCCTTGTATTAGGGTGTGGGGATGGGCTGAGTAGTAGATAGTTGCTGCTTTCATGGAACTTACATCATAGAAGGGGGAACATGTCAAATAGTGAATTGATTATTTGACCATAGTACTAAATAAAAGAACAGTATGCCCTAAGTGAAAAATTGCCCTGTTGGGGAAGCTGACCTGGGTCTGGATGGCTAGGAAAAGCTTCCCTAGGGAAGCAGCATTTAAACTGAAATCCAAACAAGTAGGAAGTAACTTAATGAAAAGAGTAGGGATCAGCATTCCAAGCAGAGTCAACAGCACATGCAAAGGCTCAGAGGCTGGAGGAAGCATGGGTAATTGAAGAACTAAAAGAAGTACAGGTCAGGGGAAGAGTAGGGTGCAGAGTGAGCCCAGGTGAGTCTGCTGGGGGTGGTACGAAGCAGCTCAAACTGGGTCTTACCAATTATGTTACCGATTTTGGTCTTAATATGAAGGAGTAATGGAAAAGTACTGAAAACCTTAAGCAGGAGAAATGGGGTGAAGGGAGGAAAGAAGAGGAGCTTGGAGGCTGCTTTGGCAATGATGATGAGAAGTGATGGTTCAGATTCAGTCCAGGTATTCTTAGTGGGCCAAATCTACAGAACTTGGTGTTTGAATAGGAGGGTGAAAGAGAAGGAGAGGCCATTCTCAGGTTTCTGAATTGGGCAGCTGGGTGAAGAAAGGTGTTTTTCACTGAAGTGGGGTTCATTAGACAAACAGAAGGGTTTTGACCACCTTTGGGCATGTGGGCAAGATATCCACGTTAGTTGCCTGGAGCTCAGAGCAGGGAGAGGGTTTTTCTGGGTATCAAGGGTAATGAGTGCCATGGGCTGGGGTCAGCTGCCAGGGGAGACAGCGTTCAGTTAGAGAGGGGGCCAAGGCTCAGCTTTGAGGGGCTCCAACATTACAGGTGGCCAAGAGGAAGCTACACTGGCAAAGGAAACTGAGAAGGAGGGGTCAAGATGTAGGAGGAAACAAGAAAGTGATGCTGCCAAAGCTAAAGGTGGAGTCGGTTTCAACAGGGTGTAAGTGGTCAGTATTGAAGGCTGCGGGAGATCCAGCATCGGGAGGCCGGAGGAATGCCCTTCACGTTCAGCCCCACAGGGACTGCTGACGACTTCTGGGCAGTCATTTCAGTGGTTCTGTGAGTGGTTTCAGTGCTCCTGTTCAGTGGTTCTGTGAGTGTCAGGTCGGTCAGACTGAGGAGGGGGAGGTACACAAATAATGCTTACTAACTGTGTGTGACCTTGGACAGGTTACTTAAACTTTTTAAGTCTCTTTCCTCATTCTTAAATGGGATATTAATAGCTCACTGCTTTTTATTTTCCAAAGAGTGAGAAAATATAAATACAGCACCAATCCCAGGATACTTCAGTGTTCAATAACTGCTATTTACTGTCTTCCTTTCTTATTTTCTAGGAAAAGTGGTGTCTCAAACACTGAATCTGGTGAGGTTCTAGTTCAGGTACTAAACCTGTTAGGAGGTTGCCTCTGTGGTTTTCAAGACCTACTTCTGTGACTCTATGATCCTCTTACTTCGTGGATTTGTGCTTAGACATTGCAAACTTCCTGAATCTATTTCATGTGAATTGTGAGTCATTTTGCTAGAATCATTAGGATAGTGGGAAACAGGGGATAAAGATAGATAAGGGAGGTGAAGGACAAGGTGACACTTGGTTGGTAAAGGCAGTTTGGAGAAATCATGTGGGTCTGAGAAATTTAGAATGTTTCTTTCGTGACTGCCAGGAGGAGGGAAATGGAGTTGGAACACAAAGTTGTGCGGATGGGGCAGAACTTGGATGTTCTGCAGGGGTGGGGATGGGGAGAAGGGTTGAGAAATGCTCACCAAAATCTACTTATCACTTCAATAAAAGTTACTCACTGCTTTTTCTTTCTCAAGTATCCAAGGCATCAGAATATCTGGAACTCAATAATTCCGAGTCTTAAATCAGAAGAATCTAGAACCTTTATCTCAGGGCATATCACTTGGGGTTCATGAACTTGAATGAGAAAAAATACATTTTTATTTTCACCAACATCTAACTGAAATGTAGCTTCTCCTTCAAGTATGAATGTAGGCAAGAAACCACAGAAGTACCCACATTAACTGTTACTTTGCCACCAAAAGGAATTACAGGTATTTTTCTACCACATCACAGTTGCCTCAAAAAATTATTTGCACTCACCATTTACACTCATCACTTTTTGGAAACTGTGGTATTCGACGCACTCCTAGAGCTTGTTGTTTAATATATTCACAAAGAAGTGCATGGACTTCCCTGGTGGCGCAGTGGTTAAGAATCCTCCTGCCAATGCAGGGGACACGGAACAGCCCTGGTCCGGGAAGATCCCACATGCCACGGAGCAACTAAGCCCGTGCACCACAACTACTGAGCCTGCATTCTAGAGCCTGCGTGCCACAACTCCTGAAGCCTGCTCACCTAGAGTCCAGGCTCCACAACAAGCAAAGCCACCGCAATGAGAAGCCTGCGCACCACAACAAAGAGTAGCCTCTACTCGCCACTAGAGAAAGCCCGCGCACAGCAACAAAGACCCAACGCAGCCAAAAATAAATAAAATAAAATAAATAAATTTAAAAAATAAATAAATAACTAAAAAGTGCTTTTAAACACATAATATAAAATATACAGGAATCCGATTAAATGGAAATACAGTTCAAAATATTTAAAATCCAAATTTGTGACCTAGTAAGACATGCACTTCAAAAAAAAAAAGATTCTGAAGAACCTAGGGGCAGGACAGGAATAAAGATGCAGACGTAGAGAATTGACTTGAGGACACGGGGAGGGGGAAGGGTAAGCTGGGACAAAGTGAAAGAGTGGCATGGACATATATACACTACCAAATGTAAAATAGATAGCTAGTGGGAAGCAGCCGCATAGCACAGGGAGATCAGCTCGGTGCTTTGTGTCCACCTAGTGGGGTGGGTTAGGGAGAGTGGGAGGGAGATGCAAGAGGGAGGGGATATGGGGATATATGTGTATGTATAGCTGATTCACTTTGTTATAAAGCAGAAACTAACATACCATTGTTAAGCAATTACACTCTAATAAAGATGTTAAAAAAAAGATATGCACGTCTTTGTTTTGTTTTTTTCTTATAAATTCATTTATTTTTGGCTGCATTGGGTCTTCGTTGCTGCACATGGGCTTTCTCTACTTGTGGTGAGCGGGGGCTACTCTTCGTTGCAGTGCGCAGGCTTCTCATTGCGGTGGCTTCTCTTGTTGTGGAGCACAGGCTCTAGGCTCGTGGACTTCAGTAGTTGTGGGTTCTTAACCACTGCGCCACCAGTGAAGTCCAAAAGCACTTTTCCTAAGGAGTCTGTAGGCTTCACCAGACTGCTAGAGGGGTCCATGCATCAAGAGTCTCGAATGTAGCTAAAAGATAAATGTTGTTTTAACAAAAAGCCTCTTGGTTCATCCATCTGCCACAAAGCAACATGAGTTTAGAAGCATCTTTTGCAAACTGGGAGGGAAGGCAATCCTGAAAAGTTTTGAAAGCGAAATTAAATATGCCATACCCCAGAGCTACTATTTAAAATGTGTATAATAAAGTTGATAGTGTTGGTGTTTATTATCCCTTTGTTTAATTTTAGTAAATTACAAAACATTTTTAAGGCCCTTGCTGAATTTACTTCCAAATTCAGGCCTGCTGCTTGTATTATCTCTACATGGGTATAAATCCATGACCCTAAGGTCTCCCATTACAGGGCTCCTCAAGGGCCTCATCCTCCCCCCTACAGCCGGGGAGGTCTGCCATGCTTACCTCTGAGGGCAGAGGAGACAGAAAAGGATTTGCCACCCCCGGGGCTCTGGGTTTCAGCCTCATGCACGATATTTCTTTTGTAACAATTTACTTTAATGTGATTCATTCATTCAACCATTTCCTATTTCATTCCGTATTATATTTGTGTTTGTTTTAACATAAAATAATGTTTCCTTCCTAAATTTTCAAGCAAGTTTGTTGTCTCAGAGATGTGCCATGTTGGTCCCGTGGCTTTACTAGGTATCCCTTGGCACCCTTTGCTGTCCCAGTTTGAGAGGCTTGTCTATAAACTATTATCAGTCATTTATACCTTAGTGTGAAGAAGTTTCAGAGCTTTTTCTTACATAGTTTGGAGGGATTAGAAGGAGCAATCAAGAAATAAAGCACTAAACCTTTGACAGAATTGGAAGGGGGAATAAAAGTGGAGTGGCAGGGGCTTCCCTGGTGGTGCAGTGGTTGAGAGTCTGTCTGCCGATGCAGGGGACGTGGGTTCGTGCCCCGGTCCGGGAAGATCCCACATGCCGCGGAGCGGCTGGCCTGTGAGCCATGGCTGCTGAGCCTGCGCGTCCGGAGCCTCTGCTCCGCAGCGGGAGAGGCCACAGCAGTGAGAGGTCCGCGTACCACAAAAAAAAAAAAAAAAAAAAAAAAAGTGGAGTGGCAGGAGGATGAAGGAAGTGGGCCCCCAAATGGGAGAACACACTTTTCCACCTTCCAAATTTTGTCCAAGATCACATCTCTCCTCACAACAGAATGATCACACTTTCCTATGTGAATATCACACATGTACTTGCATTTTCAACACTAAGAAGAGAGAACCTAAAGATTTCAAAGTTTTCTTCACCCTGGGGTGATGATTTATTTTCAAAGAAGTTCCACAAGATGAGGCAAAGGTAAAGCCTTCTCTGTCATCTACTTTGTAATGAGAGCTGTGTTAGTTTCCACTGTAATGAGCTGTGTCATTTTCAAAGGCAAAGTAAAACAAACAAAAAAGCATCTGACAGAGCTCATGCTCCGCATCTTCCCAATTCCGTTTACTGTGCATGAATTTCTTGCTTTCTCTTTAGAAAGTAAAGTCAGCCATGTGATGGAGACTGAGGCATGATCCCGACTGAGGGGCAGGGTGATATTTAAATATGCACTTAATCAAAAGTATAAGGTGGGCTTCCCTGGTGGCGCAGTGGTTGAGAGTCCGCCTGCCGATGCAGGGGACACGGGTTCGTGCCCCGGTCCGGGAGGATCCCACGTGCCGCGGAGCGGCTGGCCCCGTGAGCCATGGCCGCGGATCCTGCGCGTCTGGAGCCTGTGCTCCACAACGGGAGAGGCCACAACAGTGAGAGGCCCGCGTACCGCAAAAAAAAAAAAAAAAAAAAAAAAAGTATAAGGTTGCTTCTAGCCATTATGCATTAGTTTGCCTTTCACTTTCCTTGACAGAGGAACATAAAATTAATGCCTGTTTTCTCTGTGTGCCCAATCCTTTACACCTGCTGTCAGAGTGCCATATATCACGGCACATATTGTACTCATTGTGTACAAGGTTGTTTCTCCTTCCAGGCTGAGATCTGTGAGGGTAGTGACTGTGTCTAATGCATCTGTTTATTCCCAGCACTTAGCAAAGTCCTGGGCACATAGTTGGTGTTCAGTGATGCTCACAGTGGGTGCTCTGATGCCATCGTTTTGCTGTGGATAAAGACTGCATTGTCACTCACTTGTTCTACTCTTGTTGGCTAGGGAGGCTCTGTGGTTTACTGGGAAACACTGGGCAGCATAGTGTGGTGATGATATACTTATAGTGAAGAAGTGCCTGTACTATTTCCTATCATTGAAACCTTGGGAAGTTACCAAACCTCTCTGTGCCCCATACGTTACTGGGGATAATAATAGAAGCTACCTCACAGGGTTGTTGTGAGGTTTAAGTGTGAGGATTAAAGCCTTTAAAGTAATGCTTCACACATGGTAAATGCTAAGTGCAAGCTGTTATCAGATAGACACAGGTTTGAATCCAAGCTCTGTTCCTGGTAGCTATGGACATCTCATTTCACCTCATACAGGTTCCCTCTTCTGTAAAATGAGGTTCTATGCCCTCCCTGAGCAGAGGGATACAGTAAACATTGTAGCCTTTCACTCTTTCAGCCAAGGTAGGTGTTAGGGCGCCTTCTTCTGTTTCACAAGAGGCTGGAGAACCTGCTTAGCAAGATGCACACTACCCATACCATTCTTCTTCTCCCTGACCCTTCAGTTAAGTGTGGTCACTGTTCCAATGGGAGGGCGAATCCCAGCCCTCGAGTATTTACAGCCTCAAAGCCTAGAGCTGGGGCTAAAGGGAGAATCATGACCAAGGTCCACTTCTATGTTCAGCCTGCTCTTACTTGTTGGTTCAGTCAGTCCACCTGCAGGTCACCCCATCTGAACTTTCAGTGTACACTTCAAATCCAGAATATCAATCTGTGGCCCCGCCTCTACCCCCTCCAAAAAATAAGCAACATATTTTAACTCCCACAGATCTCTTCCTTCTCCTTTGACCTCCACAACCAATCAGTCAGCAAAATCTGAGGAGCCCACTTCTGCACCATCTCTCACCTACATCCTGACTTCTTCGTTACCACCACCAGATCAGACCTTTATATTAATGGCTTCCTACCTGTTCTTCTGCCTTAGAGCCTCCCCTACTCTTTTGCTGTTTATCTCTGATTAGCTTTATACCTTCTTATTTGTGTGTAGTAACTATTTTTCATGTCTTATTACCTTTCCTCAACTGCAAAGTACTTGATGGAGAAATCCAAGTCTGATTTTATATTTGACTTCCTTATAATACTTTGTCTCATGGAGATACGAGTAAATATTTCATTGATTAAATTAACAATCAAATGACTAAGTCTGAGAAGCCTTTCTTACCTTCCTGATGTGAACTTCCAGAGTTTGATATCACTTTAGTCCTAATTCTTTTGTGTTTAGATTGACTATTAAAATTCAGTTGTACCTATTCAACATCATAGGGCAATAAGGTGATACAAAGAAATAAAAGGCATGCGGATCAAAAAGGAATAATAAAACTGACCCTTGTTGAAGACAACATGATTGTCTCATGTAGAAAAATCCCAAAGAATCTACCAAAGAGCTCCTTGAACTAATAAGTGGATTTAGCAAGGTTGCAGAATATAAGGCCAATATACGAAAGTCAATTGTATTCCTAGCAATGAACAATTGGAATCTGAAACTTCAAAGAAAAAACTATTTGCAATAGCACCCCAAGAATGAATATTTATTCACAAATCTATCCAAATATGGGCAGTATCTGTATACTAAAAGCTATAAAACATTAAAGAAAGAAATGAAAAAGGATTTAACTAAATGGAGAGACATAATATGTTCATGGATTGCAAGACTCAATATTGCTAAACTATCTATTCCCCTCAATTTGATCTGTGGAGTAAAGATAATCCCAATTCAAATCCTAGGAAAATGTTTTATACAGATCAACAAGGTGATTCTCAACTTTATATGTCAAGGTGAAAGAACTGGAATATGCAAAAGAATTTGAAAAAGAATAAAGTAGGAATCACTCACATTACTTGATTTCAATATTTAATATAAAGCTACAGTAATCAAAGCAGTGTGGTATTATCACAAGGAATGAAGCACACATAAATGGAACAGAACAGATAGTAAATGGAATAGAATAGATAAGCCGGAAACAGGCCCACACAAATATAGTCAACTGATTTTTGACAAAGGTGCAAAAACAATTCAACAGAGAAAGGATAGTCTTTTCAAGAAATGGTGTTGGAACAAATGGAACAATTGTCCATATGTAAAAGAAAGAGAAAAGAACCTGATACACACCTCTCATCTTAGGTAAAAATTAACTCAAAATGGATCATAGTCCTAAATGTAAAATTTTAAATTATGAAACTTCTAGAAAAAAATGATACGAGAGAATCTGTGAGACTTTAGGTTAGGTAAAAGTGTTTTAGATATAGTACCAAAAGGATGATCCATAAAAAATTTGAAAAATTGGTCTTCATAAAAATTTAAAACTTTTGCTCTGTGAAAGACACTGTTAGTAGAATGAAAAGACAATAGGCTACACACTGGAAGAAAACAACTGCAAAAACCCAATAAAAGGTTGCCTGTGTCTGGTCAAAAGTGTTGAACAGACACTTCACTAAAGAAGATATTTGGATAGCAATTAAACATACGAAAAAGTGCTCAACGTCATTAGGCATTACGGAAACACAAATTAAAACCATAATATGATACCACTACACACTTATTTGAATGCCAAACACAATGCCAAGTGCTGGCAAAGATGCAGAACAAATGGAAACTCATACATTGCTGGTGCAAATGCAAAATGATATGCCCCGCTTTGGAAAACAGTTTAACAATTTCTTATAAAGTTAAACATACTCATACCATATGACTCAGCAATTCCACTCCTAGATATTTACCCAAGTCAATCAAAAACTTATGCTTACACAAACAATTTTAGGAAAATATTTATAGCAAATTTATTCATAATCCACTGAAAACTAGAAACCACCCAGATGCCTGTCAACTGATGAATGGATAGTCAAATTAAGGTGTATTCATACAATGGAATACCACTCAACAAGAAAAAGAAATAAACTATTGATTCATGATTCATGCCATAATATAAATGCAGTTAAATACATTTTGCTAAATCAAAAGGCTACATATCGTATGAGTCCATTTATATGACATTCTGGGAAGGATTATAAGGGCAGAGAAAGATGAGTAATTATCAGGAGTTAGAGGTGGGTGGAGAGATTGACTACAAAGAGGCAGTATGAGGGATACTTTGGGGTTATGAAATTTATTCTGTATGGTGCTGTGGTGGAATGACTGTGCATTTATCAAAATCCATAGAACTGAACAAACACAAAAAATGAATTATACTCTATGCAAATTAAAAAAAAAATCTACCAGGATGTCAGGGGAACCCAAGATGAGATGCAGACTGTGAGATATGAATCTAACTGTATTACAAATGGATGACATACCACACAGAAGTGGGTGGGGAATGAAGGACCTAACTTAAATAACTTTTGACTGGATACCGTAAGGCTAAGAACAAAAAGAATTGTACACAAACACTGTTGTCTAGTTGGCAAATTTGTCTCTCACAGGGGTATGAGTTAGCAATTTTGAAACTAAGGTTGAATACTAACGTTGACAAATAAGAAATGTAGTGAGTGAACACTAGACCCAGAAACTAAACAAAAATAGAACAAAATTGAGGACCCTTTGAAGTCAACATCCCTTTATCATTTAATTTCATTTTATATGTAAACACTCTCACGTTGACAGAACATTGGTTTTGTTTGTTTCTTCTTTGCTTTTTTGCTTTTCTAATTCAGCAGATGTTTACTCAGCAGCCACTAAGATGCATCCAGAGTTCATCACTGATTTTGAGGTTAATGCATGCTCTTTCTCTCCAGAAGAATAACAAATCAAAAACTGACCTGGGAACTAGTGAGAACTGAATGCAGTTGGCCCATGACGATTTTAAGCCCTGTTATAAATGGCTAATGATTGGTCAGTCTGGAGTGCTGGATTTAGTTTATTTTCATTCTCCAACCTCTATGTTGGTCTTTTTTAATTCTTCTGGATATCTTAGCTTGTGATGTCTCAAAAGTAGGGAAATTGCATCTCATTCTGTGGTGACAGTGCTCACTAGAGGGCAGAGAACTGCACCTTCTCTTGGTGACTAGGAAAATACCCACCTACAGCCACGAGAATTGCTCTCCAAAATGAGGAGCTCTTTCTGTTCCAGTCTTTTCTGATTGCACTTGATCCGAAGGGAAAGCTCTGCCTATAGATCCATGAAAGCGAGGAAGGGAGAGAAGACCACCCTCTTATGAAACAGCAAGGCATCAGAATATATTCTTTAGGACCTTAAGATCTTTCTGAAATTCTCTTGGAAATGAAATCAAAGTTCTCTCTCCTTGGGCTTGGGTAAATTTTTACTAATACATATAATTTTTAAAAATTGACTCCAGGCATTTTAAAATAATCACCGCATGGCAACTATAGAATCCTGTGAAATAATCTTGCTTTATGCATTTGTGAATTAGTCCATCCTCAGAAATTAATTAATTTCAGTTGGTTAAAATCATTAGTGGTACTTCATTCAAGTTGACTAACTGGTCCTAAGCAAGATTTAGATGGTAGGAATTCACAGGATAGGGCTCAATATTGATGGCAGAATAGCTGAGGATCTGATAATTCTTTGATGTGGCCCCAAAGACATCAATTTCCAACTCTAGTATCATCATCATATGATGAGACTCTAGTATCATCATCATATGATGAGAAGGAAAATCATGACGGGAAGTAGGTGCTGTCTACACAATGGCAGGCAAAGAGCTAGTTATTTTAGTAAAAACTGATGAAGCCTAATTTTTTGACAGTATGATGCCAAACTGGACGATTGAATAAAAGTTTTGAATCCACTTTGAATCTACTAGGATGTTTAACATCTATAACACATGTCTTTGACTTTTAAAATGGAAAAGTAGGACTTCCCTGGTGGCATGGTGGTTAAGAATCTGCCTACCAATGCAGGGGACATGGGTTCGATCCCTGGTCTGGGAAGATCCCACATGAGGAGGAGCAATTAAGACTGCGTGCCGCAACTACTGAAGCCCTCACGCCTACAGTCCGTGCTCCACAATGAGAGGAGCCACCGCAATGAGAAGCCCGCTCACCACAACAAAGAGGAGCCCCCGCTCGCTGCAACTAGCGAAAGCCCATGAGCAGCAATGAAGACCCAATGCAGCCAAAAATAATAAATAAATAAAATGGAAAAGTACAGGCAATCATCTATTTTTCACGTATTGAGTAAACATAAACATACTTTATTTCCCCTGTACCTGAACTCAGCTTTTTAATAATAGCAACAATTTATAGAGTACCTACCATATGCCGGCACTGTCCTAGGTGCTTTTACACATAATTCACACATATAAAGGCACACAGTCTTTCCAAGTAGACGCTCCTATGCTCATTTTATCCCTGAGGAGGTGGTGGCTGAGGTTAAGTAACAGACCAGGGTCCCACACACCTAGCATGTGGCAGAGTCAGGAGCAGAACCCTCTGTTGTTGAACTGTGTGTTCCTTCCACTGTTCCCTGCCTTCACATGGCCGGCACATCAGAAATGATCCAACTGTTAGTGATTCCCTAGAGAGACAGGTGGTGGTGGGGTCCCTGCCCGGGGTAGGCCATTTTGGGAGGCCTAGGGAAGAGAGAAATTGAGTTTCTGCGACTCTTGCTAGGCATCCACACCCGCTCCTGGTGCCTCCCCATCTGTTCTGGGCCCCTCAACCTCCCACCCCTGACTGTAGCTTTCCACAGTCTCTGTGATTGATGCCATGGCAGTGGTGGGAGTTGAACTGCCATTCATCTCACCCTTCTCCCCATCAGCCTTCAGATTGAAACAACTGGAGAAGAAAATAGGCAGAAGGAAATGTACCACTCATACTGGTTCACATTTCAACAGAACTGATTTCCTCCTGTTCTTTGCTCTTTGAAAAGAGAAAAAAAATGAAGTCATCAGCATGCTCTGCTGATTGGAGATGGGATTACCAATGGGGCTGGAATAGACCATGTTCACAACTTGTGGGGTGTGGGGTTAAGGGCATGGAAAGGGGAATGGGAAGGAGAGTTCAGAAGGACTGAGGTAGGCTTGCCTGAAAAAGAAGGCTGGATCAAGAATGATTTTTAGCACAACTATCCAATGAACACTTTGGAGCTACCGTGGGCAGGGAGCTAAGGACATAACCTTGAATAATTCACATCTCAAAGCTGGATTATTCATTCACTCAGTACATGTTTATTGAGCACCTACTGTTAAGGCAGACACTCTTCTAGGTTCCAGGGCTGTGACAGTGAACAAAACAAATCAAATTCTTGACGTCATAAGGCTTACATTCTAGTGGGATGGCCACAGTAAATAAGTCAACACAGTAATAAGTTCAGTGAATGAGAGGTGCTCTGAAAACATAGACGCTGGCTCATGGCAAAGGCAAGGTGGTCAGTGGCAGCCCCTCTGAAGAGCTGACGCCTGAGCAGGTACATGAAGGATGAGAAGGAGCCAAGTCAACCCCAAAAAGATCTTGGGGAAGAGAGTTTCAGACAGAGAGATAAGCAAGGCCCTGAGGTGGGACAAGCTCAAGGAGCAGAAGGAAGAGACTGTGATGGAGGTCAGTGTGTGAGGCAGGAGCAGTTCAAGATGAGGTTAGAGAGAGAGATGGGAGCCAGGACTTACAAGGCTGCTGGCAACCAGCTTAACTCTCTACCTGGGCAGTGAAGGTAGAAATGGTCCCCAAATTGCTATGGACTGTATATGACTAACTATTTTATTTAAATAGAGCTGTAAAATAGAGAGGGGATGAATCTTTGCTGAGAAGTTTTAGAAGAGAACTGAGACTTTGTAGATCAGGGTAAGGAAGCTTCATCTGGGGCCAGGTCACACCTCCCTAGACTGGTGACGGTTGTGGTGTTTGGGACCTTGGGTTGTCTTGTTGCACAGCTCTGGGGGCCCATTGTATTCTATGTGCATAACCTCCATTTCCCAGCTGTACAGTTCAGTGGTCCTGTCTTGGGCTCCCTGCTTCCCCTTTCTGTACCCCTTTCCTTTATGGTATTCTCTTTTGCCCCTTCTGGTCTCAAGTATCTCCAGTTCTCAGGCTCTGTCTCTTTTCCTTTTATCAAATTCTGCTCTCAGGAAAGTCAGAACAACTCATTCTCCCTAAGGTGTAAATGATCAACATGAACAAAGTGCTGGAAGAGGAAATCAGCACCCTATGATTCTCAGGAATCAGGAAGAAGTGCTCTTTGCATGTGCATCTGTTTGGAATGCTTTTCTCACATATTCTCACTCAAGACCCAGCTCCAAATTTCCCTTCCCAAGAAGGCTCCCTAAGGAAGTGCTATTAACTTCCTCCACTGAGTTTGCATCTCAGTTCTGCCCTTCCTGTGTTACTTTGTTCATTGTCTGATTGATCTGTCGCCCTACAAGCTTGTGGACTTCTTGAGGACAGACACCATATCTCATTCTCCTGTTCCTCGGGCCCTGACATGATGCCATGCTCATGTTGACCATCTGACCAAGGAGCTGGGAACGGTCATAAGAGCTGTGTTTACTTTGATCATAGTAGGCTATGATTTTCACGGGGCTGAGTTTAATTAATGCTTATTAGAAAAACTTCCTTTCTTGACAGACCTGCATTCATTACAAATTTGATTTCTTCAATACTGTAAATATTGCAGCCTGAATTACTACCCATTTAAGGTGCATTGGTTGACAAATTTCCTCTTTTAAAATGCAAATATTCCTAATGGGGTTAAGTCCATTCATTCATACAAAACACATTTATTGTGTCTCTGCTCTGTGCAACACACTGCCTCATCACTCACACCAAAATACTAAGGAGTTTACAAGGAACTGCTTTTTTCCCCCCATGTAATGAATCAAGAATCCCAAGTCAAGGCCTTATAATTCTACTTTTTCTAATCTACGTAGCGGAAAAATTTAGAGATCTGCAATTAGTTTTACAAAATATGGATTACAAAATATGGATTACAAATATGGATTACAAAATATGGATTACAAAATATGGATTACAAAAATATGGATTGTAATCATTATTTATAATGGTCAAAGGAAGAAAACCATTCAATAATACGAGAAGAATCAAATTAAAGTTTCATCAGTATGATGGATTCTTATGTAACTACTTAAAATTACATTAAAAAGAATGTTTTATTAACACAAGAAATGCTTGCATTACCATGTTAAATGATAAAAGCAGGATATAAAACTTGTTGCAGTATGATCTTTTAAAACGCACAGAAGAAATTCTGTGAGGAAATTCACTAAAAATGTAAATAGTGGTAGTTCTTCTAAGTGGTAAGATATTGGTTGACTTTTAGTTCCCATATATTTATATTTTATAAACGTTTTGTACTAAGCATGTATTGCTTTTATGATGGAAAAAAGGAAATTTATTGTATTGGAAAACCAGAACCACTTTTCCTAGTTGCTAAGATCAATCACAGCAAGAGGATAGGACCGGAGGGGATGGGGACAGCTTTATAGGCAAGATGAGCCTGCGCCTGTGTGAGGACAGCACGGAGGGCCCAGCTGGCAGTCTAGGATGCTGCCCCCTGCAGGTGGAATTGGGAAGAGCGAATACCAGGAGATGGGAGGGCACAGAAGACACGTTCTGGGGTAGCTCCATCTTGCCTAGGCCAAGCCTAGGATGAAACTGTGACTCCTCCAGGTTTGGCCAAGTAGAATGAAGGCTCTGGTCCCAGACTAGCTGCCCAGCTGAGCAAGAACCACCTTTCTGGGTTTGTTTCAACACAGCTATAGTGAGCTTTTAATCTCAGCAGGGATCACTTTCTTTTGGCATTTCTGTAGCTTAAGACTCTGTTTTTAGTGTAGTTTATCACCATATAGCAATGTTAACTAACCATCACAAGGAGCTGAACTTCTAGGCCTGACTGAAGGTTACAGCAGATCTCCGAGGGCTGCAGAAACTCAACCCTGACCCCACAGGAGCAAAACACCCACATACAGCTCGGGACCCCCAGTGAGCTCTCTTAAGTTTTGCTTCTGAATCTTAAGCTCATCTTGCTTATGGCTGATACCTTCTTTTCTCATTCTCCTCAAACAGAAACATTCAGCAGCAAAGCCCTCAAACTGTTTTGCAGAAAGTCATTTTTGACTACTCTTCCCATAACAGCCCTACCCTCCTCAAAAAAAAAAAAAAAAAAGATTTCAAGTGAAAGTGGAGACAAGGAGGTGTAATGTTGAGAAGCTGGAATCAGCAGCAAAGATGTCTGATTTTAAGGCTGGGCTCCACCCATCACTCAAACCAGGTTGCTGGGCTAGTCACTTAACCTCCCCAAGCCTCAGTGTCTCCATATGTGAAATATGCATAAACACAGTGCCTGCCTAATCTGCTCACAGGTAGTAGGGAGGATCAAATGAGATAAAGTATTTAAGGTCTACAGAGTTTTAGAGTTCTTTACAAATCTTAGTTATTGCCATGATAATAACTAATGGGATTAATAGTTTCAGGAGCTGCTGCGTAAGGTGAAACAGTGGGGAAAAGGCAACCCATCATTTCTGTGCTCTCAGGGGGAACAGTAGCCTTAGGTTCCATGGACTGGTGGACAGACTTTGTAGTGAATCAAGTCATTCACACTGTTAAGAACTCTGCTGAAATGTTCTGTGTAGCCGGTTATGCAGCAAAAAGAAAAAAAAAAGGGTTAAAAGAATGAAATTAGAACACTACCTAATACCATACACAAAAATAAACTCAAAATGGATTAAAGACCTAAATGTAAGACCAGACACTATAAAACTCTTAGAGGAAAACGTAGGAAAAACACCCTTTGACATAAATCACAGCAAGATCTTTTATGACTCACCTTCTAGAGTAATGAAAATAAAAACAAAAATAAGCAAATGGGACCTAATTAAATTTGAAAGCTTTTGCACAGCAAAGGAAATCATAAACAAGATGAAAAGA
This sequence comes from Stenella coeruleoalba, assembly GCF_951394435.1. Classification (NCBI taxonomy): domain Eukaryota; kingdom Metazoa; phylum Chordata; class Mammalia; order Artiodactyla; family Delphinidae; genus Stenella; species Stenella coeruleoalba. Next base: position 36,975,434 of record NC_137150.1, on the reverse strand, counting down.
TAACACACAAAATGGGAGAAAATATTTGCAAATGAAGCAATGGACAAAGGATTAATCTCCAAAATATACAAACAGCTCATGCAACTCAATATCAAGAAAACAGACAATCCAATCAAGAAATTGTGGAAGACCTAAATAGACATTTCACCAAAGAATACATACAGATGGTCAAGAGGCACATGAAAAGATCCTCAAAATCACTAATTATTAGAGAATATGATACAATGAGGTATCATGTAACACGGGTCAGAATGGCCATCAACAAAAAATCTACAAACAATAAATGCTGGAGAGGGTACGGAGAAAAGGGAACCCTCTTGCAGTGTTGGTGGGAATGTAAATTGATACAGCCACTGTGGAGAACAGTATGGAGGTTCCTTAAAAAACTAAAAATAGAACTAACATGTGACCCCGCAATCCCTCTACCGGGCATATACCCTGAGAAAACCATAATTCAAAAAGACACATGCACCCCAATGTTCACTGCAGCACTGTTTACAATAGCCAGGACATGGAAGCAACCTAAGTGTCCATCGACAGATGAATGGATAAAGAAGATGTGGCACCTATATACAATGGAATATTACTCAGTCATAAAAAGGAATGAAATTGGGTCATTTGTAGAGACAGAGATGGATCTAGAGACTGTCATACAGAGTGAAGTAAGTCAGAAAGAGAAAAATAAACAACATATATTAACGCATGTATGTGGAACCTAGAAAAATGGTACAGATGAACTGGTTTGCAGGGCAGAAATAGAGACACAGACGTAGAGAACAAATGGCAGAAATAGAGACACAGATGTAGAGAACAAACGTATGGACACCAAGGGGGGAAAGTGGCGGTGGGGGTGGTGGTGGTGGGATGAATTGGGAGATTGGGATTGACATGCATACCCTAATATGTATAAAGCAATTATTGTAAAGTAATTATACTCCAATTAAAAAAAAAAGAAATATTCTGAATGGAAGTGAAGACAAATATTTTGTGACAAAAGAAAGTTCATATTCCCTCCTTTTTCATTGAGACCTGCACTCAAATTCAGGACAAGGAAAGAAATTAGGAAATGATTTCGCTTAAATTATCAAGGTAGTAAATAATGTGTGTGTGTGTGTGTGTGTGTGTGTGTGTGTGTGTGCGCGCGCGCGTGCGTGACGGGTGGAGAGGAATAGGAGACGCAGAATTGAGGCGAAAAATAGGAAGAAAAATAAAATATCACGTTCAGACTAAACTGAAGTTCCTTTGTGCAATTGCAAATTATTTTATAAATAGTTCCGAGTCTCCTATTTCATTTGTTTATTCAACAAGTATGTGTTAAATGTCCACTGTATGCAAGGGATGACAAGGCAGTAGAAAAGACAGACACACTTTGCCGTCATGGTCTTTAAAGTCTAGTTGGGGAGATAAACATTACACAAATAATTATATCATTACATTGTGTTAGTGTTAACAAAGGAGAAGTACAGGGTACAATGAGCACATCCCCCATGTTGTCAAAGGCCTAGTGTATCACAGCCTAAGACATCCTTATTATAAAACCCCTCAAGAAGAAGTTACTGTGAAATCTAGAACCAAAACCAAAAAGGAATGATTTTTTTTGAGCATTTAAAGCAGAGAATAAGGGCTCTCAAGGTCAGTCCCTGGATCTGATTATGGCTATTTCACTTATTCTGTTTAAGGCTTTACTTCCACATCTATAAAATAGATATTTCTTAGTTTTTATCTCTTAGGATTACTGAAGGGACTTAAAAATTATTCATGTACAAAGCCTAGCTCAGTACCCACCATACAATAAGCACTCAGTAAGTGTTACCTGTTATAATTATTACCTTATAAGCTATTGTCTAATGGACTTTAAGTTGTGAAACTTGTGAGCAATTTCTGATAGGCTCCTAGAAAGCTTAGAATCAAATATGTGGCCCAGAGGATAACAATTTTACATCGTTAGAGTATGCATATTTAATCTCATCCTTGGCTCCATTTTTGGTCACCACCTTGTTTTTCTTGACTAGAATAATACATGGTATGGATGAATGGGTGGATGGAAGGATGGAGTGACGGATGGATACATGAATGAACTCTCTCAACTAAGTCAAGAAATAGATCTTTCAGGTAGATAAATAGTGCTTGGGAGTTGGACATTCTCCGTACAATTTCACAGAACAAGGAGAACTCTGACTCATACTAACTCATTCCTTGACTTTTATATCTCCTCAGACATGAATGGATATATTGCTTCCCTGAGTTAACACTGAATGGATCTAAATGCTGCAAAAAACCACCACCACCACCACAAGAATCAACTGAGTAACTAATCCACAAGGTAGACTCAGACAATATTTTACAGGTCAAAATTCACCTATGCACCTATGCTCTATCGTTTGTGTCTTTCTTTCCGTGGCTATAATACAAAAGAAGCTGTCAAGATGACTCCATTACTGGGTTCAGTCAATGGCCACTTATGTCTCTAGACTCTTGGATATACACACACACAGGTAATCTTTCCTTTCAGAACTCCAGTATATACAAAGAATTTACTGGGAGATTTCTTGCTGCATCACTGTGCACTGTTATTTAGGAAGAATAATAGAAACAAAAAGCAAAGAATCTTAAATCTGGAAGTGGAATAGTCCCACTTAACTAGAGACCATACATCTTGGTTAACCCAGGCCAGCCTCTGATGACTTGGTGCACAGTTATTCTTGGGACCACCCCTTCTCTCACTTTCCAAAGTATACTACTTCGGATAATAAAGTATGTGATCACCTTAATCTAATCTAGTTGCTAACTATGTGACCTTCAGCATCAGACTGGAAGGAAAATAGAGCCTCCTTCAGCCAGAGAGGGGAAGAGAGGAAAAGAAATATCAGAAGTGAGTGACTAGGCTCACACCTTCCCACCTTCCTCCCACCTGCCCACTATGGTTAAGACTCTCCAGAGTGAGAAGGGATTAGAAATAACCAGAGAGGTCTGTGAGAACCTCAGACCAAGTACATGCTCCTTGGGCTCCAGGGTGCCCAGGAGAATTCTGAGACCTAGCAGGAAGCTTCACACTAATCTCATGTGGCTAGGAGAGCAGGACAGCAAGCCTCCTAAGCTTTCTCCTACTCATTGACACCATTTGGGGAAGAGGGAAGAGATTCCTAATCGAGAGTTTGACCCTTAAAATCTGAAGAGAGACAATTAGCTTTGAATGGGATATTTTAAATGCCCTCTCATCTGCCTCAGCAAGAATGGGGACTTTAGTGAAAAATGAGATCAGTCATAAGAATCAAAGAAATGTCTTTTTTCCTTCACACGTTAAGTCTCAATAGTAGGGGCAAATATCATCCAGTCTACACTTATATCCTCAGAGCTCAGCTCAGGGCCAGGGAAAGGGGAGACCCTCAACAAATGTTCATTGAATGGAGACTCTTAACTTCAAATCACACCAAAAAAGACAAACAACCCTGGACTATTCAAGTATAATCCTGCAGAAATATTAAAATGCTTCCTGAACTAATATTCATAAATATAGTTACCATAACAGGGAAGGAAAAAAACAACTAAGGAATTTAGAGAATCATCTTTGTCAGCTACTGAGCCTTAGACAGCACTGTATCTCCCCGTGGTATCATACTACAAGCTAGTCTCAGATATTACAAGGATTTAACCTTCCTTTATGGCACTTTACACAGGATCCGCCAGAGGCAAGCTAATAGATTATAGTCTCTATTGATCTTACTCGGATAAGGAAATCCCAGTGTCCCAATCTTCTCTAGCTGGACAAGATACATTTTGAATAATTACATATTATTGCCCTGTCTGTTCTGCAAAGGGGGAAAAATATGCTCTAGATTTATCATTAAAATAGCAGGTGTTGGAGGAATGTGGATTAAATTATTGAGAATCTATTTATTTAACTCTGGGCAGTTTGATGACAATTACATTTTAAGTAAATATTTTCAGTGAAAATCCTGGTACGCCAAAAGTGTGTGTTTACAAAGAGAGCTTGTGTGAAGTTTGAGAACAGAACTACTTCTTTTCTCTCAGTGAACAACAACAACAAAATGTATCCCTTAGATTAACTGGTAAATATATTATTTCTACATTTAGAGATATTAGATTCTGCTAGTACTTAATATTGGTCTCAAAGGATTATAGAACGCTATGATTGTTGCATTTCTTAACGTGCTCCCACCCATAACACTTTTTCTTTTCTTTTTTTAAGTCAAACTGAAATTTGCTTTTCCAAACAGTTTTCTAACTGGTGTAAAAAATAAAGTTGAAAATCTTTGTGGAGACTCTGCCCTTTTCTCTTAATAGTGCCTTGCCAAGCAGTCATTCTTTTACAAATGTAGAGAGGAAAATGTTCTGGAACGAGCTTTAAATTTAATTTGGCTCATTTTGGAAAGAGTACTTTGGAAAACTGGCTATCCGCCTTTGTTGCTGTTCTATAAAACATGACGATTCCATTGGGGGGGCCGGGTCCTTGGTGTGGTGAATCGATAGCTGAAAGGAAAGTGGGTTCTAATCATTAGACAAAAGAGAATGGAAATCTGGACTCAGACATTCCTGGAGTCTTTTCTACAGATTAAATGAATGAACCTGGACATTGATGGGTCAAAGCAGCCTCATTTCGTTGCTAAGATGCAGCAATTAGCCACCACCATTAACTTGGAATTCACTGCCTCCCTATAAAATTAGGGGAAAAAAAGACAATCAAGACCCAATTCAGTGACTCATTAAGTACATCTTATATGTCGAGGGCCGGTCCAATCATAGAACATCGGATGTAGAGTTGCTGATGAAATCCAACTTGCAGCTGGTTTGCCCAGGATTTATGCAGTTTGCACATACATGTATGCATAAAGCAGAACTAAGATCTAAAAGGTGGCCAATATCTGTGAGAGGAAGACAAATTAGCACAGAAGGACATTTTCTGAATAATGTTGCTGTTTATATTCTATTTCAGTTTGAGGTTTTACAAAAAGCCCTGTAATTTAAGATGTTTATAGAGAAGTGGTGGCTGCGTCTGAGGTCCTCCATGTCCAGACCTGGGGATTGGGCCAATTACAAACAAGGATTATATAAACCCCTCAGGAAGGAGATTTCCTCACTGGGAAACCTTAAAGATCACTAAATTCCTTCTGTGTACTCACTCATGGAGGATTTAGTGAGTAGCCCTTGGTATCACTGTATTAGTTTCTGGGGGTATAGAGGCAAAAAGGATGATATGTAGACAAGAATCAGTGTATGCCAATGGGGAGTGCACAGCAGAGCTAACTGGGAGGTGGGATAGGAGCAGAGAAGTGGGTGAGGACCCCTGCTTGGTGGTGTTTGGATGAAGCTTCAGGAAGGAAGGCTCTGAGTAAGATTTGAGGAGAGAGGAGGTATTTACAGGTGAAGACAGGGCTGGGGGGAAGGCGTCCCAAGCAGAGGAGCTAGTTTGAATAGAGATGTACCTAAACCAGATGGTATGGTTGAATGGATTAACAGTGGGTCAAAGTGAGGATCTTGAAACAGGGCTAGAAAGGTCAATCGGGACTAGAGTGAGAAGGGCTTGAATGCCATGTTTAATTAATTTGGAATGTCACCTGTGGGTGATGTAGAGCTATCAGAGTACTTAAGCAAGGATAAACTATCATCCAATTTACATTGCAGAAAGATCCTGACAGCAGTGTGGAGGATGGCTTGGAGGAGGCAGTGATTGGCGGGAGGGAGATCAATTAGGAGGTGATCTCAGTAGTCACAGAAGAGAGTCTCAGAGTCTAAACAAGAGCAGCTGCCTTTGATTGACAAGAGGTCTGTAAGGGATCTGGGGTACAGCAGCTGTTATCCTCACAGACCGCAGAGTTTTACAGGCTCTAAAAACATTGCTTGTGTGTTTGGTGAATGAAGGGAGACCAACCCAGGAATCATCCTCAGGAAATATAAACATTTTTTTTTGCAATAACCTCAGACCTTTGCAACCTTTCCTCCTCGTTTCTATGTCACTGATGGATAACTTCTTTTCCTCCCTAGGAGGCATGGAAAGCAAATGAAAGGCTCACATTTGGGAATCCTGCGAAGAACTCATGGATTCGTCTTGACTCGCAGGTGCTTAGAACTGTGGCCACCACAGAGGGGCACCCCTTCTGATATAGATGAGTGAGGAGCACAGTGTTGCCTCTGTGGGTTGTAGAAAATAACAGACGATGCTGGGACCTGAGCTGGAGAAATGGAGGCCCAAAGCCAGAGGGAAGAGTGATGGTTGAAAAGGTGAGGCAGCAATGTGAGATTGCTTCTGAAGTGGATGACTGCAGACTGTTTTACGATTGAATGATTTTTATTTTTCTGCTTTGAGTGATGGAAAATTTTCCCAGCGATGAGACTTGCCCACCTCTTAAATTTTACTTTACAGTCTGCTTTTTCAAGGCTGATTCTACTCATGAAGAATGGCTTCTGGAACCACTGCAAGGGTTGCATTCAGAACCCCGTTCAGCGTGAGTTTCCATTTCTGGTCAATTTGGGCATCTCTTTTGGGCAGTCATGGTCTCATAGGCTGTGTTGGCAGGCCTCGAATAGGACACAAACATCTTCCTCTGGATGAGTTTGCCACGTCCTGTCAATAGCAGCTGCTTGCTGTGTAATTTCATTTCTCTAGTTCCCACTTTCTCTTCACAGGAAGACCGAAAACTCCCTGAAGAGAACAACCCTGTCTTGAAGTTCTCAGCCTATAATAGGACCTCAGCACATGTTTGGTGAGAGTTATTGTGTGGGCTTCCTGAAAAACCCACAAGATGGCCCAGGTTCTACCATCACACATACCCCAGCCATCCCCACCACCCCTTTACCACACCACCATCTGCACCCTGGAATGAAAAGCCGGATTGTTTCTGTAAAGAATGTTTTCCACAATTTTCGTGGGTGGCCGTTCTGCACAGCACACTTAACGTGACTGAGTAACCGGGCAGACTGCAGGATCCTTGCGAACCACAGCCTCTAGGGGCATCTCGTATCTATTAGCAAGAAGGGAAAATGCAGGCTGCCGGTGCACCTTTTGCATCCAGGAAAACAATCATGAAAAGCACGAGTGTGAGTTAAGTAAGAAATTAGTCACCCAGATGTCCCCCCAAATACCTGCAGAGTCAGTGTGTGCGGGGGAGGCACTGAAGAGAGAGAGCATGGTGGGCAGAAGACTGGTGGGCAGGATAAAAGCTACCTGGAGTTGACGTCTGGGTCCTGGGTGGCCAGTGTTACTGCTCAGCCCTAAAACAAACTGGTCCCCTCCTCAGTGCTGGGGGCAGCAGTCTCCAAAAGGGATGTACTTGCCCTACAAGACAGCTCACTGCAGTGTGGGAAGAAAGATGACAAGTACTCATATTTGCATCTTTAATTCCCTTCTTTTTAAAATGTCTACTTTAAAATATACTTTATAATATTGGCATAGTAATACATGCACATATTCTAAAAATAAATATTCGTTTATTGGAAGGGCCTGGCTTTTCCAATTAAGGCACACAATGAAAGCACCGTGGAGATACCTGCCACGGCACAAACAATCCATCCATCAAAGGTCCTGTTTTCGAAGAGGTGAAATTCTAGTTAGGGAGCTGAAAATATACATAACATACATTCAATAGCTGCTGTTTTCCCAGATACACACACACACACACACACACACACACACACACACACACACACACACACGAGCATGGTAATGGTTCTCAAAGATCAGGACAGATGTAACAAAAAGAATGAGTAGAATGGAGATGAAGAACAAAGATCATCCGTTTTACCAGTAATAGGATGGGTCCCTGGGGGTTGATGTTGTTATTCTTGTGTGTATGGGATTCTTAATACACCAAAGGAAAGGAGTTTTTAAATGTCCTATGAAAGGAAATAGGAAGGAAACACAGACATCTTCATATCGGCTGTCGGAAGCCAAGCCATTACAGTTCTCCAGGAGGCAGTGTGCGTCATTATAAAGCAGAACAGAAAGGCATGGAAAATTTTGATAATTCCATTTCTTCACAAAGGCAGATTGACCTCCCATGTGAACTGTTCTAGAGATCTTTCTTCAAGTTAGCGTAAACTAGACATACAGGCAATTCAGAAGTTTGCAAAGAGATTCAAATCTGCACAGTAGGTACCCAGTACTCACAGTAATATTCTCTTTACAGAGAACTTGTGCCAAGCTCTTGACATACATTACCTCATCTATGCCTTATAAATAACAACTGAGACTTGAGAGCTCTCCCATTTTTCAGGGAAGAACCCTGAGTCACAGAGAATTTTAGTGACTGATACAAGGTCTCTTAGCTAGCAAGCCTTACGAGAATTCCACTCAATCCTGCCTGACTCTGCCATGTCACATGGCTCTTGAATGTTTTGTAAAAGGATGCCTAGCTTCTGATGACCTGGTGTGGTTTCTGGTAGCCAGGGTGTGTTATTTCTCTTGCCTCAAGGCACAGTGGTGATTCCTACTCCTCAGCCCAATATTTTTACACATGCACATCAATATATTCTAGTAAATACCACCAAATCAGCAGCCAGCAGTCTTCCCAAACGTTTTCTAATTCTTCCATATGTGTTTGTTTGTGTCATTACGTCGCCTGTCCTAATTACGATGAAAGGAATCTGAACTGAAGTAACTGGTTCTGTGAATGCCAGAGCCACTCGAATAGAATTCCTTGTGAACCTCAGGCTTCCCAGCCCCAATGCTGCTCGTGTAAACTTCCTGAGTGATTACACATCTGCTGTCTACTCCTATTTTTAGAATAATTAATCGTCACTGAAAATGTTGAAAAAATTAGTATTCCTGTCAAATATATACCCAGACAGATAAGGCTTACCCAGAAAACTTAGGCAGTAGAAATCATATGTTTAATTAAACTGTGTACTTGCCAGAAAGCTTTAGACTCCTCTACAATGTTCTTTTGGTCCTATAATTGGTGGAAGGGCTTAAAGTCACAGGAGGCAGAGACAAACAAGCGGAAATATTGAACATTCTATCTGGTTGATTGGTTCTGATGTGCTGTGACTGAGCTCTTTGGTAAATGAGGCCAATCTAAGCAAAACGTGGTGAGAAATCTTTGCCCCGTTCTGGTAGAAAAGTTTCATTCTAAGTATAGGAGAATGAAAGTGGTTGCCCTGTTCAATAATTATATTGAATTTTAATTTTATAGTTTTTGTGGCTTTTAAAAAAATTAAACAAAAGAGAGTTTCTCACTTCTTTTTGGAATTTGCATAATATACATGTTGAAATAGGTCCATCGGAGTTAGCTCTACCTACCTGCAAACAGCAAGATTAGCGCTGGCTATGCCTGAAAAACCATCAAGGGCCAATACATGCATTAGAATGATTACAGCTGACTTCAGAGAAGAAAACAAACAAGACTTTTCCAAATGGGGATGTTCTTTAGCCATTCAAAGTCATCTAAAACAAGGTTTACACCCAAATTGTTCCACCAGAATCTTCTGAGTTCACTGTACGGTTTAAACTTCTCTTTGCTAGTCCCCGGCACATTGTCCCTAACCTTCAGAGTAATACTCGTCCAGTTCAGTTTGACTGTCCTTTAAAAGTACCAAACCTGGGCAGGGCTGAACGGATGTTGCCCACATTGGTCACAAGGTGTAAAGGAGGAAGGAAGGAGGCTGCTTTTCCTGAGTATTTGAGGCTCTTTACAGTCCTGAGTCTGCCCCTTACTGCCTGCTCACATAGGGGTTCGTGCACCCCATTGGCAGTGTACATTTTCAAACATGGAAAGAGAGAGCTTCCTCAAATAAAACATTCTGCTTTGGGAATGTTTACCTCAAATCCACAATCTATTGTTTTCTTAGGAGGAAAAAAAAAAAAACAAAAATGTCAACACCAGCTTCCTTTCGAAAACAGTTGGGATCGAAGATGGCCTTCACCAATCAGAACTCCTGGTGTTGAGGCTACAAGTTACAGTGTGGCTGAAAGCTTATTGATTAAGTACACAAAGGCATTTGTCTTGATACATGAAAATTGGACCATGTATTGTGAGCATTTATATCTGGAAAGAAAGATGACCGCATTCTTAGGATTAAAGACTGCAAGTCCATTACTTCAATATTTTGAACAAAGAAGCCTAAGAAAACTAATTTAGAGAAGTTCTACTTTATACCTGAAAGTTATATGAAATAGAATGGCAAAAGAGGAACAAGAGCTTGCATTTAAAACAGCTCCCAAATCGCTGTCTTTGGTTATTTAAGAATACATCCATTTTTGCTGCGAGCAGCTTTCAATAACACTGGATGATTGACACAGAATTATTATGTTCCTTTATATCCTGAGACATTTCCTAGTTTCACTGAATGGAAAAGAGGAGGGAACTCCTATCGCAGTCTTTCTTGGACTTGAGAACAGAATAAAGCTGGAAAACAAAAATATACAAAAACTGGAAATTAACTGGTAGTTACAAAAATTAGTGTAGTGACTGTGCTTGGCGTGTTGTGTTTCGGGGTGACATGGAGGCCAAACAGCTTCACGGTATCTACCTGAGGCAAACATGTCAAATTCCTCTAAGAGATTTGGCCTCAAATATACTTTTTTTCTTTCCAGCCCCACGGGGCTTGTCCTCGCCGTGTCAGTAGAGGTAAGAGGCTGACACACGGTTGGGAGGGCACCCCCTCCCTTGCACAAGTCAGCTGAGGAGGAGGTTTCTCTTCCCCTCACCTCTGCCCCAAATTAGCACTGTGCGACACCCCTGAGGGCCAAAACACCTCTAAAGCTCTTTGTTCTAATCTTAGCCCAAATTCCCCCCCACCTACTTCTTGCCCCTACCTTTGAAAATAGGCTTCACTCCTGTGGGATCCTTTTTAGAATATAGCAGAATCAACATCTGTCTTATTCTAGCTCCCTCACTACTGCTGAGCCCCACTCTAGAAGACTGTAGGAGAGGTGGTGAGGCTAATAAAGATGGAATGTTTATTTCCAGGTTTTTCTTCCTGAGCATAAGCCAGATCCTGCCTCTGTGAAAGAGCTACTGTGTATCCATATAGATCTGTCTCATTTGAACCCACCAGGCTCATTATTCTGATTCAAAGTGGGCAGGGTAGGTCCTGCTTTTGCCTCATGAATGTCTAATTGACACTCCAGAGGTTAACTGACTTTGCAGAGAAGAAATGACAGGATAGACGCTGACCTCTAACCCAGTTCATCCGATTCCTGGGCTGGTGTTCTCTCCTTAAGCTACCGTGCCACTCTCAACCAGTGAAGAAAAGGTTTTAAAGATAAGAAAAGCCTCTCTCTTCAGCATCTTCTTCCTGGCACTTCTGTGGTAACCATTTTCAGCTTGGCAATTTAACACAGGTTCCAATTTGTGCAGATGAATAGATTAATCATATATTTCTCAACTAGATCGAGCTATTTTCTTTTGAATATCCTGTCTTCAACCCTCTCCAGAATGAGGGTATGGAGGGAGAATGAGACCTCACCACTTATTCTGTCACTCGCTGGCTGTTATTTTTGAATTCAAGAGCATTTATTGAGAAGGGAGTACCACGTGAGGCAGGGAAGCTTGATCCTTGCCTTGAAAAAGGTTGCCCTTTGGGTTGACAGACATGAATGGTGACTTGGAAGAATAAATACAGAAAAGCAAAGAGGGAAGGAGTAAAATGCTTAGTTGTGCAGTGCGGTTGCTGCAGCCGTGAGGAAGGTAGTGGAGACTGGATTAGTAAGAGGAGGAGTCCACAGAAGAGGTGGGGCTTGGCAGTAAGGTGGGATTTGAGCAGCCATGGGCTGGGGGCTGGGGGAGACATCTCCAGAGAGAGAAAGAGGCAGTGAAGATGCAGAAGTGGAGAGGAACAGGTGGGGTTGCTCTGAGGAAGGGGATGTGCCTAGGGGACAAACACACCAGAGAGACAACCTATTGTACTTTGAAGTAACTGTAGGGCCCCTGAGAGAACCACCACTGACCATCACCAAGCTAGCAAAGGTTGAACTGGTGGAAAGATACTGTAAAGTTGCCTACAGAATGCTATACATAGCATAAGCTTACACTTTCACCGTCATTCTAGCTTAAGATAAAGAAACAGCATGGTTTTCAATCAGTTAACTGGAAAGTAGGCAATAAAAATCCTAGATATCATCAAGACCTGAGAAATCCAATATGACAGCCACCTGCCAAGCCACTTGAAATGTGGCTACTCCAAAATGATAAATACATATCAAATTGCAAAGTATATATAGCATGTCCTTAATAATGTGTGTATCATTTACATGTTGAAATAATACTTTTGATATAGAGTTAAATAAAATATTTAATACAAATGTATAAATAAAATAAGTTCAGCCTTGTTCATCCAGATAAGTGCCATCTCCTTCAGAGCCGTGTCCTTGGGAATCTAAACACTAATTCCTATAACCCTGCCTCATGCAAGCTGGTCCTAGAGCTCTTTGGGGCGGATCCTCTAACTCCTTTCCATGTTTTTCCAACTCTAACATAACTCTCTGAATATTCCCAATAGTGTTTTCTTTCTTTAATAGCCAGCTGAAATAAGTCTGTTTTTCCTATCCCTTACTATCCTTTTCCCCTACATCATATACTGTAATAATTAATGAGTACTTGTTATGTATTAAGTATTGTTTCATGCCCTTTACAGGTAACATCTCATTTAATTAAACTGTCTGATGAGGTAGAAATGACTGTTACCCTTATTTTACAGAAGTGGGAAGTGAGACTTAGAAGGTTAAGTAACATGACCAGGGAAGTGCTATCAGAGCCAATATCCTCACACAGAGTGTCACTTTCTTCATGGTGTGCCTGGTGGCCTCTCAACTTGTCCCTGTTTCCTCTTTGCACTCTTTGTCCTCTCCCTGGAGTGACAATTCCTCCTCTTCTCTACTGTTGAACTTCTGCTCTTCCTTTACAGCCCAGACTAGAATATAACCTATTAACTAGCTCCTCAGGCAGTATCAGTATGCTGTCTGTCCTCTCTGTGCATATAACCTTGGTTCCTGTCTGTAATAGTACCTACATTTTGCTGTAATGTTTCTGTCTTGATGCCTGTCTCTGCAGTAGACTGTGACCCCTGTTATTCTGCTCTGTATTCTTAGTACCTACAGGGCATCTGGTACCAGTAAGAATTCTGGAATACTTTTTGAACTGATTTGCATAAGGGGGTGTGGATCAAGCCTGGCCCTGAAGATGATGCTAATGAGGAGATCCACAGAGTTTTGAGGCAAAGGCAGCATATTAGGAATAGGTATGTGGACCACCAGGACCACCACAAGTTATTATTTTGAAAGACTTCACTTGCGTGTCCAGATTCTAGTCTGCTTTTTTGTTTGAGGAAGGAAAAACCAAACAACTATCTGGTAATAATGGACTATGTAGTTCAGAAAAGCTATCCAACTGAAGAGAATAAAAAAGCTGAACAGAATAAAAGTACATATGTTTGAAGACATTAGAAAAGTAAGAGGACAGTAGAGTACCATCGAACCAAGATCTGGGAGAAGCTGGAAACCCGAGCAATAAGCTTGGATTTAGGGGCTGCCGTGCCCCCAGGTTCTTCCGCTGATTATCAAAGGAAAAGGCTGATGAGCTGAACAGCACTTTGTACATCCTTCCTGGGCCTGGATGATGGTAGGGGGCTTGGTAAACTCCCTACACTTTACTTTGGGACCCTGAATAGCTAAACCCCAGAAGTTAGACTGAATTGGAAGTAGACTGGTCATTGAAGGGACTGCAGTCCAACTTTGCATCCTCTCAAGCCCTAAAATTGGATTAATAAGATCTGCTGCTTTCCTAACACCGGAGAAGCACAGGAAAACTCAAGGCCTAGATGGCTTCATTAGTGAACTCTATCAAATATTGTAGGGAGAAATAACACACATCCTACACAAACTTCCAGAAATTAGAGAAAGAAGGAATATTCCTACTTTATCTATGAGGCCAGCATAACCTTGATATCCATACTGGACAAAGGACATTATGAGAAAGGAGAATTACTGGTTAATTCCACTCATAAACATAGATGCCAAGATCCTAAGCAAAACATTAGCAAATTAAGCCCAGCAAAATATGGAAAAGATAATGTATCATGACCCAGTTGAATTCGTATCAGGAATGTAAGGATGGTTTAACATTTGATAATATAAGAGAAAAATCCTATAATCATTCTAATAGGTACAGCAAAAATATTTGTTTATCATCCATACATAATTAAAAAAAATACCTTAGTAAATTAGGAATAGAAGAGAACTTTCCTAACTTGATAATGAGCATCCTATAGCAAATATCATGCTTATTGGGAAATGTTGAAAGCTTTCCCTTCGAGATCAGAAATAAGCAAAAGATGCTCATTATTATGATTATATTCAATATTGTGTTGACTGAACCAGTACAGTAAGGCTAGAAATAAAAGGCATAAGGATCAGAAATGAGCCAATGAATGATAACCACAAACCCCAAAATAGAAGAAATTCTTTCTAAAACGAGAGACTACTAAATCACTTAAGTTTGAAAGCTCCCTTTTACGGTGGAACTCGAATTCTAGACAGATTTTTAAAAATTGTTTTGGGGAGAAATCAAGTCCTTCATCAAATACTTGTTTATTGAGTGCCTGTCAGATACCACTCTGAGCCCTGAGGATTCAGCAATGAATAAGGCCAAGGCATTTTTCATTCTGGTTGGAGAGACCAACAAAAAACAAGTAATCAGATAAATAAAACATACCATTTCAAATAATGATATAGTGACATGGCTGGGGTAAGAGTGTGGCTAGAGAGAGGTCACTTCAGACTGGTGGATGGAAAGTCCTCTCTGAGGAAGTGAATGTGAATTTTGCCTTGAATGAGAACTCATGTTGAGCAAGAACATGGCAGTCCTTTTCTCTAATTAACTTATTAGTTAAATTAATAAATAATTTAATAACACACAGAGCCTTTAATAATCAAACACCTGTTGACAAGGTATTTTTATTTCTGGAGATCACGAAGATTCTCCTCTTAATGGATCCATAAGTTATTGGGTATCTGAAAACTATAGAGTCTGAGATGTTAGTTAATAATTATTATCTTTGTGGAGCTGTTAGATCTCATCTTTGATAATTCTGTTAGAATTATCTATACACGTAGTTTCTCCCCCGCCACAGGTGTTAGTTAGGATGTGCCTCAAATCCTTCTCCTCGGCCAGGAATTCCTCCTCCAGCATCTTGGAGAGATGTTTAACCCAGGACTAAGCAATTTCAAAGGTGGCTACTCAGGAGAGATGAACAAAAGGATCACTTTCCTCACATTACAGATGTTCTTTTAGCTCTCCTAAAGCAGCACAATTTGTTTCCAAAGAACCTCACCTCTCTTTTCTCAGTTCTGCTAAGTTTTCTGAAATTACAAAGCAAAGAAATTCTAAAACAGAAAAAGAAAATTTCTACCAACAGGCCAGAGGAACAAATGCAGATAACTTTGATTGAGGGTCCCCATACCATGTTAGGGCCCTATCACATCAAGTTTAAGTTAATCTTTGATCTAGATGTGATTATCCTTATTTTATGGATGAGGAACCAGGTTCAGAGAGGCAAAGATTAAGCAACTTGCCCAAGGCCACAGTAGTAGAGAAATATAGGACTGAGATTTCAATCTGGGTATTCAAAAATTCCAGCCAAATTCCAGTAGCTATTTCTTGCCACTCTACTAGATTGCCTTCTTGAACTTCAGAGGTTGCTGTCTCAGAATGGCTATTCCCATTTTCTGTATTTCTCAAGAAAAAGTGAAAGTACCCTCTTTTCAAAGCAGAGGATACCCTCCCTCCCCATGAATATCAGAGACAGAACCACACATCTAAATTGGAAGCCTGATCTAATGACATTCTCCAGCTTTAGACATTTACAGACTGCTCATGTTCTGGAAAAGCTTGCAACTGGGAAGTGTGGGGAAAGCATTTTTAATCACTGAAGAGAGAGTCAACAGAGAAAAATGGGGTTTCTTAGATGCTACGGGGCTACGGGAAATAATTCAATTGCCGCTTTTTAAAGAGTTCAAACTAATATGCCTTTAAAATCTTTCAGTGTTTCGACATGTTGATCTGAAAGAGCAATGAGTATGCTGCCTTAAAAAATCTATACAGTTGCTTTTTTTTTTTTTAAGTCAAGGAATGAGTATACTACTAAAAATTAGCTTCTTCGGTACATAACTGACAGCCCAGCACTTCTGCCTCTCCATTCATGTGCGCCTGCAAATTCTGCTACTGGTCCAGCCCCCAGTGCTGAGGTAGCCCCGGTCACATTGCCAGTGACAGCCTCCACCAGAGACTTCTGATCTCAGCTACAGCTGCTTTCATGGGTTTGAAGAAAGCCCTTTCATTTCTAGACAGAAGCAATATGCAAGTGTCTGGTTCCCCGCTATGTTATTACTGTTATTGTCTTTGCCTAAACTCCATTTGGAAAGGGGCCACGTAGTCTGTGCCAAATAGGATATGTCTGTGTAGAGCAGGGGTCAACCATATTTATCTGTAAATATTTTCAGCTTTGCTAGCCATATCGTCTCTGTTGCAACTATTCAATTCTGCGACTGTAGTATGAGAACATCCAGAGACAATATGTAAATTAATGGGTGTGGCCATGTTCCAATAAAACTTTATTTACAAAACAGACAGCAGGCTGGATTTGGACCATGGCTCTCCTTTGGCAAACCCTAGTAGAGAATAATTTCTCCAAGCCCACAAACAGTGGTGCTCAGTGTGTGGCCTTCCAATCGACAGCATCAGCATTACCTGGGAAATTGTTAGAAATGCGAATTATCAAACTTTGGCATGTATCAGAATCACCTGGTAGTCTTGCTATGTATAGAACGCTGGGCCCCAATCCCAGTATTTCTCATTTGGGAGGTCTGGCTTGGGGCCTAAGAATTTGTCTTTCTCACAAGTTCCCAGATGACATGGCTGCTGCAGGTGAGGGACTACATTTTGAGAACCACTGCAATAAACAGATGTCTTCCTGTACCTAGGATCTGGGGAGGGGGGCATGCGGTCATAAGAACATAGGGATGGCAGGGGCTATTGGGGCAGCAATAGCAGGGAGATTCAGACTTGCCTGTTCCTGTAACTGACTCTTTGTTGGGGTGAGGGTAGGATGGGCAAGGAAGCAAAAGGAGCCAAGGTCATGGGACGGTGAGGAGCTTCTGGAACTAGCACTACCAGCAAGCTCTGCAGAGAGAAAAGCTGTGAGAGGGTTGGACTGTCCCCTTTTCTTGCTGGCCTGGCTGACTGTACTTGCTTGCATCCAGGTACAGGAGAGAACAGGGGAACTTTCTGAGCCAAGTGAAGAGTGCTCAGGGGGAATTCACAAAGACCTAGCTCACCCCGAGTGGGCTGCAGCACATTCAGGCCCCTGTTACTTTGTTATTGTATCAGATCATATACCTTCACATTTGATTTACTAGGCTTGTTGTTGTGGAAACGCAGGCTGCAATGAAACATCTGGGGCACCCAGGAAGGGAACCTGCCAGAACACCCCCATCAGATCAGTCCCACTCTCTCTCACCTGCCAAGTAGAGTTAAGATTCTTTAATCATCAAATGCCCCTGATGTGAGAGGACAGACTTGTCAAAGCCAGAGGCTGGTATACAAAGAGCTTGGATACCAAGTCCTCAACCCTGTGAATGTGTCAAGGGATTTGCAGGCCAGCTGTGAGCAGATACTGGAAACGGTGGGAGCTGCAAGAGGAACTGCCCACAGGATTCCAGATATTCCAGCATGTCCTGGGGCTCTGCTGGGAAGAATGTGGATGGGCATAATCATTCCCATGGCTGCTTGCTCAAATGTGTAACTCATCCTGCACTACAGAGATGCTATCTTGATTAGGGGCCCCACTAGGACTGACCAAGAGGGCAGACTGAAGAGAATCAGCTCAGAGTCACAAAGTATTGAGAACCCTGGTGTTGGACTGTTATTTAGGACATCTAAGGCATGGTGTCAGAACCAGGCTGGGAGAAGCAGGACGTCCTGGCCATACTGCTCTTTGTTCTGTGAAAGGGTTCTCACAGCCCCAGTGCTGAACTTCTCTGCATCCACTCAATCTTCTAGGAACTCTGAACTCAATTCCACTCTTGGTTCCTGTTGAAGACCTTGCTCGAATCTTATTTTCAGAAGCAAAAAAATTTTAGATGGAATTGGCTCCAGATACAAGATCCATCCTCCTCTGCTTTTTGCTGACTTGAAGGGAGGGTCCTGGCACTGGTTACCATACCTGCCTTTCAATCAGCAGTTACCAGGTAACTGGTAAGCAGTTACCTCCCTTGGGCTTCATGACCGAATTTATTGGACATCCCCCAGCACAGAGAGCAGAGAGCAGCCCTTTGGCCCTAAATCACTTATGCCTTGTCTACAAGAACAAAACTCACTATAAATAGCACTCAAAGGTTTTTAAAATTAACAAATGGAAACTGAATTTAGAGCAAGTTTTTTAAAAATACTATAACAGATCTGAGGTGAATCTTCTTCTTCACCATCTAATTTAGTCCTGACTTTATTTATTCTTCACTAAAAAAGAAAATCTCCAACATTTTTCCATTTACAGTGTTTTGGATTAAAAAAAAGAGAAAAAGTCCATATCTTACATACATCTCCAAGACTTTGCCTGTTCATTCACTACCTTCTTCAGGGTTCAAAGTTACTTGGTGTCTAAAATGCTGATCATCCTAATGGCTTCCAGATTTCCCCTACCTCTTAAATGTATTTATATTGTTAATAATGAACATCTACATTTTCCTTCCTAAATTGGTAAATTCAGATTTGTTTAGTAATATTCCTTTTAAAATGTATGAAAAATTAGTATTGATCTTAAAAATCACTGTAATCTAACAACAGGAAAATGACTGAGGATCTTATACTACAGCCATGTGATGGAATATATGCAGCCATCAAAAATCCCTTAAGATACTGGATAATGTAAAAACATCACAGCCTGGATTAAAAGGCAGGAGTCTACATTTTCAGTTGAGAACATGGAGCCATCTCGGACCCCCTGCATCACTCGCCGCTTGGCCTCCATTACATCCCCAGCCTATCTGGTTTCTAACCTTTAGGCTTGTCTCTCATTCTAGCTCTGTGCTTATCTCCTGGGATTCGATCACAACATTCATCTTCCCTGGCTTGGCCTTGGGCAATCCCTAGATTTATACCCTGGCTTTTCCTGCCCTGGCCTGCTTCAGTATTCCCCCATCTCCACCAGCTTTGTACCCCTGGGACCTCAGACCAATCACCCACACGCCCAGCACTCTGACTGGCACATAAGAACCTTTCAATTTTAGGAAGAATTTGTAGTTTCATGGAGACCGTAGAGTAGCATGCTGACTCCCTTTAAGACAAAAAAAATTCAAGCTCAGATCCTCCAAAGTCAGCAAAAGGTGGAGACTTGACATGGAAGGGAAGCAAAGCTTTGTGCCCTGACTCTTGTTCTCCAAGGTTCATCCTTTCTTTGGGACCTCTCTCATTTGCTCTAAGTATAGTGGTGGCCACTATCCTTTAAGAGAGTCTTAAAGGAACTTGGCTCAATTTGGTAAAGGAGTTAATAGACTTCCTCACAGAGGTGAGATGACTTTAACCAATGCTCTGTGTCTAATGTATACATTGGGTCCAATTTGACATTGATATCAGCAATGATAGTTGAATCATTTGAACTACCCACTGCTTGGAAGCTTGGAGGAAGTAGGAAGGGCCATATCACCTCTTTAGGTTTCTTCTTAGAGGCCTAAAGAGGTGATAAAATCTTTAATAATTTTACAACCAGAAAAACTACTTAAAAAAATTCAAATCCCAACCTGCAGAATAAAACAAATACACAAAATAGAAAGTGCTCACTTGAATTTACAGATATACTTAATTAGCTAGTCATTATATGGAAATCATTACTTATGAGAATAAACTTATGAAAGGTTCTAACATTCTGAAAAATTTCAAGTATTTACTTTGTTATTAAAATTATTATATAAATTAAACTTCATTTGCTGGTCTTATCTGAAGTAATATTCTGTAAAAATTTCCTTTACCATAATCTATTTTTGCCTTAATTTCCCTCACATTAGGTAGCTGTGTCATATCTGACTTTTTATCTAACTTTGAATCAATTTTTAAAACATGCTCTTTTGAAAAATGCATTAAAATGATCAATTTTTTATTTTAGACAATATCTATGTCTTCAGTTTAAAAGTTTTTCTTTTTCCTCCATTCAGCCAGATCCTTCTTTTGTCTAAAGGAGAATGCAAACTTGTTCTTTCTCTGATACGCTCCTTTTTCTAGAGTCAGACTTAAAGATCTTGCAAGTACTGGAATCCATGTGGTCCGAGTGAGTGACATGGCCTATTGGAACCAGATGAGATTCCCAGGGCCACATCTTTCTTACTCTTCTTTCCCATCACTGAGCCACATGTTCCTCAAACATTGGTGTCTCCCTTAAAGCCCATGACTTAGAAATCCACGAAGGAGGCTGACTGGCACCTTGGTGTCAAAAGGAAAAGTCTTGTAGAAATGAAAGACATGAAGGCGAGATCTACTGCCACAAATCTTACTGAGGTTAAATTCACGAGGAGGCTGGTGAGGAGAAAAAGCCCAGTCCAAACAACTTTCGGCTTTCTTCTTTTCTTATCCTCCCCACAGGGTCAGCTACTGGAAAAGTGCTGAAGTAGGACAAATAATGTTTGTTGCATTTCACAATGTTTGTTCCTATACCTTCTGGCCTTCTGGTTTCCCCTGCCCCTCAGGGGCCATACTCTACTGCCAGCAGAATAAAACCTATGTGATCAACCCACTCATATGCACACGTTATCCCAGTAGATGGGACAGTTCAAAACGGTAGGAGTTTTCCAAGGAGGACTGAACTTAATCTAAGAGAAGGAAGGGTAGAATTTTTGGTATCGTTCGTTGTTCCTGTGCCAGAGTGAATATATGAAATAAAAAGTCTATCCTAACATTTCACAAACTGCATTGCCTGGCACCAGTACCTCTGCCCCCAGAATGTCCTCACTTCCCCTCCTTATCTTTCCACTCATTGTGGTTGACATCTCACGTTCTCATTTCTTCCCAATTTTGTCTCCCTGGAAGCAGATATTTCCTTCGGCACTTTATTTCCCTTTGTGCATTGTTCCAGGGGCAAACTGTTTCTGCAACAACCTCTGGTCTGGATCCAGTACCTCTGAGAATAAAGGGGGGAGAAGGGTGATAAAGCTGGAGGCACCTGGCCTTTCCTTGCATCCCTCTTTTTTCTATTGGGCTGCAGAGTAGAAGGACATTCAGGCAAATAGTTTGCTTCCGAGGTATCTTCTTAAAGTTCAATATAATCTCCTTAGTCACTTCATAATGCCTTGTATAAGCCAGAGGTGAAGCAAATGCTGTATCAGCTTTAACCTAAATTCAGGGTTTCAGTCATTTCCCAACATCTCCCCTTCAGTTCTTATACCATTTTCAGCAAAAGGTCAGTGCGTTGATTTAATTGAGGAACAAAAAGCATCTAACTGTGTAACTCTTTAAGCAGACTCTTTAAGTAGGATGCCGATCAGTCTCCAGCATTTCGTATTTTCTGAAGCAAATCTACTCTGGGGTTCATCTCTCTTGAAAACAAACCATCCAAGTACTAAACACCCTTCAAAAGACATCTTGTCTAGTTGTCAGAACAGGAAAATTCATAGCAGCCCTGATGGTGACAGACTGTGGCATCCCTGCCAGTGTCTGGAAACCTGGATGCCGTCAAGTGGCAGAGCTGTGAGGTTCAAAACCAGCTCAGGGGCGAAAAACTCCGTTGGAAACCACCCATCTCTGCCATTGCCTATCAAGCTGGCACAAGACTCAAGCTGAGAATATTTTTTTCTTTTTGGCTGGCATATTGAAATCTGTAAACCTCTTTCTGTAGAACAGAAGCTGTTGAGGGTTTATTTTTTCCTGACTTGAGCTACAGCACATGGAAAGATCCTGAAATCTAACTTTGCCAATGATCAGAGATTGGAGTGGGTTGGGGGTGGGGTGGTGGGAGTTTATCTTCATAGTGACATTATTAGAAAGAAACAACGAGGCCCGTACCGTGACCAGCTGTCCCAGTCTGCCCAGAAGTGAGGAGTTCCCTGGACATGGGACTTTCAGTGCTAAAACCAGAATAGTTCTGGGAACACCAGGATGATGGCTTACCCTAAAACTGGGTTGAGGTGACCCAAATTCTGGTGCTAAGGAGATTAGGCCTCAAACTCACAAAAGAGTTTCCAGGCAATGGAATTTTAAAGGACTGTCTTCACCCATGATGAACTGCCTCCCTGCAAAAGCAGATTATCAACCCATTCTAAAATTTCTAATGCCAGGAAAATTTGACATGGTAAAGGCAGGAATCCTAGCTGCTGAGTTGGCCCTCCGCCCAATGGTGATCTGAGTCTTGAGAATATGTCCAGCCTTGCCCTCACCTATAGCTGCTGAGAGCTCTGCTGTACCTCCTACTCTAGATACCCCCTTCACCAGTCTGATCTCCCCACACATCCCATTCTTCAGCAGAAACACCTCAGAAACGCCGTACCAATCTGATGGCCAGTTAGCATCTTATCAGTGGTTAATAGCTAATAACCTGCTTCCAGAACCAAAAACGTTTAGATTTGGAAAGCACCTGAAGTGTCACCTAGGCAGGGGTTCTTTGAGGTCTGTCCAGTGTCAGGCTGGCTGTACAAGGATCACTCGAGGATGTTTATCAGTTGGTCTGAACCAGGTTATGCTGTGCTAAGCAGCAAGCTCGCCATTCCAGGGGCTTATCATGACAAGGGTTACTTTCCACTCAGGCTCCATTTGTATCTATTGTGGGCAGGCAGAGTGCTCTGCTTCTTGTGGTAACTCAGAGACCCCAAAGTGGCTGATCCCATGCCAGAAGGAAAAGGCAATGGGGGACTATCTCACTCTGTCCATTCAGTGCTCATCCAGGAGCAGACAATGGTCCTTTCCACTCACAACTCAGTGGCCAGAACCGGTCACAGAGCCCCACACAACTGCAGGAGGACCACGGAATGCAACTCTGCCTGGTTCCCAGAAGTGAGCTGGACAGGAAACAGCCAGTGAATAGCACTGAGTACACAAAAAGCCTATACAATGCAGGTACTGAATTCAGCTTCATGGAGCTTCTGATTCAGTGGATCTGAGTGAAACCTGGGGATCAAGGTAGATTTGAAGACTCTCCAGGATTTTAGAAGGGGCAGCCTGTTGGCAAACTACAGATGAGGTGATCTACTGAGGTGAAGAGTCAAATGAGGTCAGGTTTCTGGACTCTTGATCCAGTGCTCTTTCAAGCTGCACTGCTTCCTCAAAAGAGTTTGCATTTTATCTTTTTTTTTTCAGCTAAAGGATTAAGTCTTTCATGAAATATTGAGCATCTGTGTGAGACCAATGGGCAGTTTTTGGAATCTTGGGTACTCCCTCACATGTCAGCTGAGTTGATGGGCCCTCCCAATTTTACCCAGGCCCCAGCTTTTCCAGAGGCAAGAGGATATTGGGGTGAGCAGGGAGGAATGAGGTAGAAGAGTCTGTTTGGTCCACTTCCCTGTGTGTCCTGCCCACTGAAGCTCCTCCCCTTCCCCAAACCAGGTCCTTTCCTCACTGTGTTTCTGGCCTAGCTGCTAATTGCCTTCTCTCTCTGTGTGCACTGATTTAGTTAGATGAGATGTTCCGTACATTTCCCTGAAAAGTCCAGGAGGGAGCTCTGCCACAAGCCTCTCCCTGCCTATGTGTCTCCTTGGAGGGCAACACATAAGAATGCCAGCCTGTGAGGACCACACTCCCACTTTAGCAGTGAGTGAACATGCTTATTCTCTCCACAAGGGAGGTTTCACTCCCTTTTCTGACCCACCTCCTCATCTCCTCCTGAAACCCCCTCAAGTGTCAGCTCAGAGCTGTTCTCTAAAACTGCCACCTGCTATGGCAACTCTCACTGTTCCCTCAGTCTGAAATATTCCACCCCCTTTTGCTGCAATTTCCATTCTTTAACTAACCAGCTCACGTATTGCCACTTCTCTGCAAAGTTCCCTAGTCCCAAAACTCAGTATTAAATACTCCTTTCTCAAGACATATGCACCCCAATGTTCATAGCAACACTGTTTACAATAGCCAAGACATGGAAGCTACCCAAGTGCCCATCAATAGATGAATAGTAAAGAAGATGTGGTATATACAATGGAATACTACCCAGCCATAAAAAAGAATAATATGTTGTCATTTTGGGCAACATGGATGGACCTAGAGGATATCATACTTAATGAAGTAAGTCACACAGAGAAAGACAAATACTATATGATATCACTTATATGTGAAATCTAAAAAATAATACCAATGAATCTATATACTAAACAGAAACAGACTCAGAGACATAGAAAACAAACTTATGGTTACCAAAGGGGAGAGGAAGGAGGGGGAGGGACAAATTAGGAGCATGGCATTATCAGATACACAATATTATACATGAAATAGATAAGCAACAAGGATTTACTGGATAGCACAGGGAATTATATCCAATACTTTGCAATAACCTATAATCAAATATATCTGCAAAAAAAAATCACTATACTGTATACCTGAAACACAATACTGTAAATCAACTATATTTCAAAAAAAAAAATTTGTTTAAATACTCCTTTCTCTAGAATCTAATGGCTCTTTGTTTATAGCTTTCTTCTAAAACAGATTTTTTCCACTTCCTTTTATTAGTTAACTTGGAGGCCAATGTCTCCCTCAGCAGGGTGCCCTTCAAGAGCAGGGACCAGGTCTATTTGGTGTGTTTGTCTCTCTAGCATCTTGCATAATTCCTGTAATGTTTGACATTGAATACATCTTTCTGGAAGTAAGGAGGAAAGGAGGAAGGAAGGAAAAGGAGAAGGTTATTTCACCTTTCTCCATAGATTCCAATCTCTCTAAGGCTGTATGTTTTTCATCTTTGAATTTACATCTCATCCCCGATATCACTCAATTTAGCAATGATTTCATATGGTAAGTGCACTAGGATTTTTTTTTTTTTTTTTTTTTGACCTGGAGACTGGGATCTAATTCTGCTTTTCTGTGAACTAGTTGTGCTGTTGTGAGAGTTAGGCCTTAGTTTTCTTAAATCTAAATCAAAAGGATTCAAAATATCCTTCAGTGTTTCCCAGATGAATCCTCAGTACAAAAAGAACGCACATCACTTGCAAAGATAAATATTGGCCATGTACAGAATACATGATTCGTAAATCAAATCAAGCAACTCTGAAGGAGAACGCTGGCAAGTATTTCTCTATAATCCAAGCTGGGTGAGAAAACAAAACTGCTACATGTTGGTCACTTTGGCTTTTGTTCTCTTCCTTGGTAATGGAGGATAGACAGGAAGGTGCTGGAGAAGGACCAAATGTGTTTACAGATCTTGGTTGGTGGGAAGGTGTCAGGAAGCAGAAAGTCACCTATCCAGTGGCTGACATGCTTGCAGTGGCAACCCCCATATCTAGAAACACAAGTTGTAGGAAATGGAACTTGCTGCAAAGATTTGGAGCAACCCTATCCTTCCAG
The DNA here is from genome assembly GCF_951394435.1 of Stenella coeruleoalba. Classification (NCBI taxonomy): domain Eukaryota; kingdom Metazoa; phylum Chordata; class Mammalia; order Artiodactyla; family Delphinidae; genus Stenella; species Stenella coeruleoalba. Next base: position 36,949,959 of record NC_137150.1, on the reverse strand, counting down.
TCCTTCAGGCTAAAACATTGGCATCTGTCATAATCTGAATGTTTGTGCCCCACCCAAACCCCAACTGCCAAATTTGTATGTTGAAATTCAAGGTGATGGTGTTTGGAGGTGGGGCGTTTGGGAGGTCCTTAAGTCATGAAGATTGTCATGACCTAATGAGATTGATGCCCTTATAAAAGAAACCCCCGAGAGCTGCCTTGCCCCATTCCACCATTTGTTGTGAGGACACAACAAAACTCTGCGACTTAGAAGGGAGTCCTCACCTGACCATGCTGGTGCCAGGATCTTAGACTTCAGCCTCCAGAACTAAGAGGACTAAATTTTGTTTATAGGTCACCCAGTCTGTGGTATTTTGTTATAGCAGCTTGAAAAGACTAAGACGACATCAGTTCTCATTCCTCTCTTCATCTCACACCCATACCCAACCCACCCAACCCATCCGGAAGTAACTTCTGCCTGTTCTTCCTTCAAAATATATCTGGACCTGAGTCATTTCTCACCCCTTCCATTGCCACCATCTCTCTCCTAGATCACTGCAATAGCCTCACGACGGTCTCCTTGCCTCTAACCTTTCTTTTACTTGGTGGCCAGAGGAATATTGTTAAAACACAAGTCAGAGCTCATTGCTGCTGTGCTCCAAAACTTCTGGTGAATTTCCATCTCCCACCATGCAAAGCATACAGAGCTCTCCAGGACCTGGCCTCCACTGCCTCTCTGACCTCCTCTGTAATCTCCACTGGTTCCCTCTGTGGTCACTACCCTGATCCCTTGCTTTTCCTTAACATGCTGGGACACATTCCTGCTCTGGACACTTCCCTAGACTATCACAGGGCTGACTTCCCCACCTCCTTCAGCTCATGTGTCACTTTCCCAAGGGTGACTTCCCTGACTGCCTTGTTAAAAAAATACAGTTCCCACACAAATGCCCTCATCCACCTTCCTTCTTTTATTTTTATGCACTTACATCCACCTAACAGTACACATTTCTCATCTTCTTTATAATCTGTTTCCCCAAACTAAAATGTAAGCTCTTCGAGGGCAAGGATTTTTGCCAATTTTGCTTTTGCTCTATCCTCAGTGCCTGGAGCAGATGTAAGAGGGGTCTGGGCAATATTTGTCAAGTGAATGAATGAATGAATGGCTGGGGGTAGCTCACAGAACTGATGGGGGGAACTCTAGAACCCAGCTCAGAAGTGAAGAGGAACCCAGCTTCTCCCAGGAGGAGGGCCACCTGCCTTCACAGCGCTGCCATGGAATGCTCACATGGAATAATTCTCAGAGAAGTTAAAACAAATGAATCAGCAAGCCCGCCTCGAATCTCTCCTAGCAAATGGATGACTGGAAATCCCACAGGAAGCGTGATCCTTGCAGGCAAGGACCTCCCACAGCTCTGGGGACTTTCAGCAGCAACTGTCAAAAGAGACAGGCTTTGACTATGGGATGGCTCCACGGCACCTCCAGGTGTTGGGGATATTTCTCTCTCCTATGTCCTTCTCCTTCTGTCCTTGGTCCTCTACTCCTGGCTTCAGTGGGGGCTGACGTGTCTTTTGGCCCTCCTGGTTCCTGAGCTCAGAGCCACCTTAAGGCAAGGGAGCATCCAACCAATAAACATGTTCTGAGCACCAGCAACCTGCCAGGCACTGTACTAGGTTCTAGGGACCCCAAAAGAACCAGTCAAGGACCCTGCCCTCTAGGATTCTACAGCCCCACTGGGGAGATGAGGCGAATGCACAAGGAAGGGAAAGCAGTGAAGAAGGACCCAATTTAAGTGTTAAATGAAGGATCCACCATTGGAATTCCGAGAAGGGATGAGGGAGTCCTGGAACGTGGATGCCCAAAGAAGGGTCCATGGAAGAGGCAGAGTTGAAATTGGCTCAGAAGGGTTGAGAGGAGATAGACAGGCCAATCTGAAGGGGCAGGTTTTCTGGTGACATCCAAACATCCACAGTTCAATGCCCAAATTCTAGGGGCAAAATTCTGGGGTGAGCAAGGCCGGGGGCCTCCTCCAAATCCGGGCTGGAGGCAGGTGTCTGCCTTCTTTCTGTGCAGACTCTAAGGGTGAGGCAGCTCCTCAGAACAATGGCTCCTGTTCCCTCATTCCTCCCCGATTTGTTCCGGGACCACGGAGGCGCCCTAGTTGGCAGACCCAAACATACACAAGTCTCCACGTCTGAGCTCTGGGGCATTCAGACTTTGGAGAGCTTGTAGCCATTACTTCTGCCCCCGGTCTGTTCCTACAGTTTGGTTCCGGCAAGTCCATTTTCCTCATAATCAGCTTTGTGTGCTTTTTCATTTCTGAAATCTTTTCTGAAGATAATGCCTCTCTGCGTGTCCACATGCACATTAATCCTCCTTGTTCAGAAAGCCAGGCAGGCTAACTACCCACGCTCCCCAGCACCTTCCACAGCTGGAGACTACCCCGTGATCATCTACACTGATGGTGTCTCTCACCACACAACATTATTGGGACCCACCATTCCTGTCTGAAGAAGAGTTGAGGTAAGTTATAAAAGTAGGGAGACGCACCGAGAATAAACCAGCTTTTCTCAGCACTTTCCATGAGCTTAGCTTGTTCTTCTGCAATCTTTACTGGGCCTTCTTCTTTCCCCCTAAGTAATGAACTTGAAAAGCTATCTTCCCTGATTGGCATGGCTGTATTTTCTCCCCCGCACCCCCCATCACACCCACAGGTACTTCCACCTCTGCACGGGACCTCTTTCCAACTCAGGATCGGTATTTCTTCTTTCATTCGGTATTAGTTCACCTCGTCAACTTTCATTCCCCCTCACTCCTGAGGAAAGGGGAAGAGGGGGATGTGGGTGGGTGGGAGCGCTGCAGTCCATGGAGGCTGCTGCAAAGCCTGTACAGCATCGCCAAGTCAGGCCTCCTGCCTCGCACATGAAACAGAGGCCGTTCACCTGGACTTCCTCAGTGCCCCCTCCTCCAGAGTACCCTCACTTCCTGGTCACAGCGGTAGCAGATACCTAGTTTTCTGGGGTTTGGTTTTTTTTAATATTTATTTATTTTTCTGACCCAACATCCTTCGCTACTTTTCTGCCAACAGCACCCTGGTTTTCCTCAAGAAAGTCCTCACCCTCAAATCTTCATTCTGCAAACCAGTGATTAATTTCTGTTCCTGTTGTTATTTGCAACAAAACAAGAGACCTATCTGGGGAGAAAGTGTCCTTCCTTCTAGCCACCAATGTGCTTGATCACATCTCCGCCTATCTCCTTGGGTCCTTATTCTATCGTTATCTCCTCTCTCATCTTCAGTGCCTTGTGTTTTCCTCAAGTCTCTTACATGCTTAAAAAAAACCCCAAAAACCCCTCAGTTGTATCCTGAGCTCTCTCCCATTGCCTTGGCTACCCCAGAGCCTCCCTTTTCTTCCCAAGTAGCTTACCAAAGTCATCTGATCTCAGACTCTTTCCTTATTTACCTCTCATTACTCATCAGCCAACAACCGTCTAGCTTCTTTCCCCAGCACGTCATTAAAACTGTGCTCATTAAAACCAGAGGTGACCTCTTAACAGTCCTTTCCTGTGGTTGCCTTTCCATCCTCAGCTTCTTTATCTCCTCTAGGGGATGTTATAGTGTTGACCTTGCCCGTATTTTTCATCCTCTCCTTTCATCCTCTCCCCATCCTCTCTCTGACCTTTGCTTTCTAATCTTCGCTACCTTTCATCTTCTGTCCCCTGCTTCATGTTGGACTCCAGAGCTGGTCCTCTTCTGTCCTCCCTTCTCTCACTGTTGTCTCCTCCTGCGTGTGACTTCATCCACTCCACTGCCTCCCATTATTGTTCACAGGATGCATGAGTTCCATGTGGGCATTTCCAATTGCCTGTGAATACCCTGTTGAACAGGTTACAGGGACCTCAAGCATACAGAGCCCCGCACGTAGCAGATGTCAATAAAGAACTGTTAAAAGCATACATGAAAACATCCCCAACATGTAAGACACCGAATGCAAGGCATAGAGAATTTCCTGCCAGCCAGACAAAGTTATTTTGAACTTCTGTCCTTTTGCACATGGTTTCCCCACTACCTCCTTTTCCTTCAAGTGCCTATTTTGCTGCTTATTCTTCCTTTAAATATCAATTCAAGCATTACTTCTTCTAGGAATCCTTCCCTGGACGACACATACCTGCAAAGGTACACACACACACACATTTTTTTTCTTTGGCCTCTGGGATCCCATAATGCCTTATAATTCATTTAAAAAAGAGTTATAACACTTATTATGTTGTTTTGATTTGCTTATTTATATTTCAGTTTGTGTCACTAGACAACGAACAAGTCTGGTCTTATCTCTGCCCCTCACTGGCCATGGGCCATTCATAAAGTCATTGAACTTCTTGGAGTGTCAATGTCCTCACCTAACTAATAGAGGGAGTAACACCAGCCCAGCTTCGATCATACGGAAGCTGGGAATAAGAGGCTGCATATGGGTGGGCTTAGTAAACTCAACAAAGGAAAGTTGTGGCTTCTGCAAGGAACAGAGAGTCAGGCAAACAGCATTTTATTCCCCATTCTGCTGTTCATCAGCCCTGTGAAACTAGAGTTAATTTTCGTGTTTGAAGAAATCTGGGTTGTGGAATATAGGAGATAATGCATGCAATATTGCTTTGTAAAGGGTGAATGTCTAATGCAATGTCTAATGCACTTCTTTTTTTTTTTGCGTGGCATGTGGGATCTTAGTTCCTTGACCAGGGATCAAACCTGCGCCCCCTGCATTGGAAGAACAGAGTTTTAAAGCACAGAGTTTTAAACGCTGGACCACCAGGGAAGTCCCAAGATATTGTTACTTTATTATTATTTTGCCTTAACCTACTCTAAACACAAAACTAAATTAAACTATATCAGTGCAATGGTCAAAAAAGGGAGAAGTAAGGGAGACTTACATGTTGAATATAGTCCTTGTATATTTATATCACAGGAATGACACTGGTTTAACATTTTAAATTTATGTGGCCTATCACGAGAGCTCACTTTTACTGAGCACTCACTTTGAACATCATGTTAAGCACTTAACCTACATTAAAAAAAAAATCTAATCTTTACAACAACCTACCAAAGTAGGTATCGTTAATGGCCGAGCAGGGTGTGGTCCCCACATCTGTCTCAATGTGGCTGAAGTTTGTGCCACTCGCCACTGCGCTCTGTCGCCCATCTCTAGTGGGAAAGGCAAAGGGACTGGCTCCCAGGACTCAGTGATGCTGAGGGCCGTGGCCAATGGAGTCCTGCTTTAAGTTCTCTACCCAATGGACCAGAAAGGCTGACATTTCTGCTGTAATTTTCCTACATAAAGCTTTTGGACTGGAACTATCTAGTACTAGGAATTAAACCTCCTTATTGGTGTACCTTCTAAAAAATGACGTTTGACAAATAAATACTTGCTATTTGCAAACTGTCAGGAACAAATCAAGCTTCCCAAGGCAAGTATTATAAGATGTCCTCAGGATGAGGTTCAAACGCTGAAGTAACTCAGGAATTCATGGCCAAAATGAGTGAGGAGAGGAAACAGAAGTTAGTCTTTCACTCCTCTCCATCCCTTTATTTCTATTCCTTCTTTAAGGCAGCATGTTCACAGCAGGGTCACAGAATCAAAGAGTTTAAGAACAAGAAGGTTCTCAGAGATGGAGACATAGGTTCTCATCCAACTGCCTTCTTTGAGAAACCAAAGCCCAGAGAGGTTAAACGAGTTTCATAAGGCCACACAGCTGGTAGGCATCTGGTTACTGCCTATTGGTGAGTGATATGTAAGACCTAGGTCATTCAATGGTCACAACAGCTCAGTAAGGTAGCTACCATTATCATCCTCATTTTACAGTTGAAGGAACTGAAGTATAGAGAGGTTGAGTGACTTGCCCACTGAAGGCAGTGCCAAGAGTCTACCCCGGGCCATCTGGCTCCTCTTCACTGCTTCCTTCTCCTGGATCTTCAATGACACATCAACACATCCCATTTTCACATAGGACAGACGCGGCCGGGGAGCCCGTCCCTTGTCTGGCCTGTACAGACAGAAGCCTTTAAGAGCCCTCCTCTGATCAATACCTGAGGTGAGTTCAACCCCTTTTGTTTTAGCTTGCCAAGGCCTATCATAGTCGGGGCTGGAAAGGTCATTTGCTCCAGGCCTACTTACCATGAAGGGCCTCATATTTAGATCTTTGACATTTCTCTTACTGTGGCCACACACACAGTCTCAGAGAGGCATAGACAAGGTGGAAGTAAATTATCTTTATCACACAACCTGACAACAGAGCTTACCTTAAAAACGTAGTGGTTTTTTTTTTAACATAAATTCTTTTGTTATTCTGTAACTTACAATTATTTCACACTTTACATTTCATGTTAAAAGGGTGGATTTATAGGATATAAAGATTTAAAAGCACTTCAGCTTCTGTAACCTTCATTTTACATTTCTTCTTCCTTTTACCCTTGAACTGCCAAGGTCTCCCTCGAACTTGGAGAGGCTTTGCCTCTTACTTCCTGGACCCTCTCCAAATTATTTTTTATGAAAAATAAAAATGAGATTAAGCTCTCCATTTAAGGATTGGTTGCAGCAAGGGCGATTAAATCTGCCCGGGTTTCATATACCGTGGCTCTCAGGAAATTTCCAAGGCTTTTGTGACATTCTTCCCCCACCCAGCTGTAATTGATTTTCAGTAGACAAAATTGCTTTGTGGATTTGCCCTGTTCTGTTGGGTTGAAATAACAAAAGGAGACAGTTTCAGCTACTCAGCTACCTTGAAGTCTTGTGTTTAGCCTAGAAGCTCAGGGCTGCCTGTGTTTTCCCAGTTAGGAAGATACTAACTGGTCACCTGCTGCCCTTTATAATTTTTATAATAAAAAAAATTTTACCCTTTCTGCTAATATGCTTTCAGCCTACAAGCACATATTAAACGCTCATGAGGTGTCTGGCGTGTGCTGCCCTCCAGTAGCTGAAGACTTGCAAGAGAGGTAAAACTTGAGAGGGAAGAACTGTATGTTGTATCCAGTCTATAATCTCTCTTTTCCTATTTTGTTATTATAATAAATAACTGTGTCTCTCGTTTGCCAGAGACCAGTGAGGTCCTCCAGGACACAGATGCTGCAAGTCATTTATCTTAAACCCTGTGCCTGGTCTGGCATAGACGGTCGATGAACGTTTGTTTAATGAATGAAAAAATGAAACAATCACAAGGTTTTATCAACAGTTTGCTGCAATAAAATGAGTTTGAAACCATTTCAAGTATTCTCTAAGAGGCAAAGATTTAAAGATTCACCATTTTTTTGTTTCATTGCCTTCTGGTTATAAACAACAGTTTTTATGAGGAAAATTGGCTTTGGCTCTGCTTATGTTGCATGCAGAGTTAGAATGACCATTATAATTTGTTTCAACACCTATTGGTTATACTGAGTATTTATCATATGCAAAATACTGTGAAAACTGAGGGGCAGGGTTTTACTCAAATTGATTAGCACTGCAATTAATTTAAACACTAGTTTCCCTGGTTTCTTTCTCTCATGGGAAAAATCTACCCTGAATACCCCCATTTCAGACTGCATTTCTGTAATTTTCCGAAAGTTATCGTAGACTCTAGTCTGAGGTATCTTATTTTTCTCTAAATAGAATCACGACTCAGGAAGTGAAACAACAGTGTCAGCAGGCAAGACAAGACAATCTCCAGAGGAAGAAGGGAGTACTGACTGGCTAGGGGTATTTGAGCAGAGACACAGAATGGGGGAGGGTGGGGCGAGGGAGGGGGAAGGAACTAACATTTGCTGAATGAACTTCCCTATTTGACTTGACGCTCACAAGCATCCTGTGGTGGCCACTGTGGATCCCACCTTTTCCAGGTAAGGAAACTGGAGCTCAAAAGGTTCATCTTTACAAAGTCACAGAGCTGGCAAGTGGCAAGGCTGAGATTTGGCCCTGGGTCTGCTACCTCCCAGGGCCATGTTGCTCTGTAATCAATTTCCTTGACTCCTCGAGGGGGACGGTGGGAGAGGCACAGTTCAGGAAGGGCTTTAATTCATCAATCCTAGAGGTCAGGGACCAGCCCTCAGCTTCTTTTGTCTCTGGTCTCCCTCCCTTACCAGTGACCTGTTTTAGTCCTGTACACCAGTTCCTGCTAGATGGGTTTTGAAAGAACAGATACCATGCCAGAGCCCTCATCCCTCCTAGTGCCCTGTGGCATGATAAATGTGTCCTTGGAGTGCTTAATCTTATAATCCTGGCACTGGGCTTTTGGTATTGTTGATTATTTCAGTGACAAAAAAAAAAAATAGACAAATATTGTCTTTATAGCACTTATATGTGGAATCTAGAAAATGGTACAAAGGAACTTATTTACAAAACAGAAACAGACTCAGACACAGAAAACACACTTACAGTTACCAAAGCAGAAAGGTGGGGGAGGGATAAATCAGGAGTATGGGATTAACAGGTACACACTACCACATATAAAACAGATAAACAACAACAATTTAGTATACAGCAGCACAGGGAACTACATTCAATGTCTTGTAATAACCTATAATGGAAAAGAATCTGAAAAAGAATAGATATATTCTTTTATATATATTTTATATATATTCTATGTATATAACTGAATCACTTTGCTGTATACCTGAAACTAACACAATATTGTAAGTCAACTATACTTCAAAGAAAAATTTTTTAAAATTATACATTTAAAGAAATATGTTTTAAGGCAGAATAATACATTTCACAACAACTTACAAAGGATTTTACTTTACAACCCCGTTCTTAACTTTTTGGAGTTTTATTAGAAAGACGTCTAATAAATAATAATAGTGTTTTGGTCTTCACTTCTGCTCCCTGACCTTGTTCCCCCAAAAGCCTCCTTACCTGAGTAGTTCCAACAGCCCAGACCTGTGTGGATTAGTACTAATCTCAGTAGTGGATGACTGCAAGTGGTGATCCAGCTCAAGGTCAACTGCCCCACCCCTCCTAGTGCCGAAAACGCAGCAGCACTCACTGTCCTAACAGGAGGGAGAATTTTATCCCTATACAGGGAAATTGCAGTAAGAGGCACAAACTGCCCAAGGGAATTCAAAGTGAACTCATTATATTGTCCCTGTTTATGAAAACTTTATTTTGCATAAAATTCAATATATTTTCTTTCTTTCCAACGTGGAAACAACTTTAATGATATTTAGTGTATCTTTGACTTTTAAAACCTTGTCTGTAAAATACTGATTCTTTTTTTTCTAAGAGTTAATCTGCTATGATGTGACAGAGCAACTCGAGAACTGACAAAAATATTGTTAAGATCGATGAAGGATGAATGTGAAAGTTGGAAGATAAATTTTACGTAAGACAAAACTACCACTTTTAGTTTACTGATATTTGTTTAAACTTAAATTAACTACATCCCTCCTATGTGACTAAGGGTATAAGTCCCAAGATTCTCTGTGGATTCTGTTTTCTGAACTGTGTCAAAGAAGCTCCTCCCTGTGAATCCAGGGGCTTCTCCTGTAGTGAAATGTGAGTTTAAAGCTTGCACCTTCATATGGTGAGGTTTGGTGAAGGAACTAGGCTAGCAGTTCCTTCTAGAATTCTTCCCTACCTCCCTCTTTTTTAAAAAAAAAATTTGAATTTTACAATGCAAGCTGTGCACTTCTGTTCCACCTGGAGTTTGAAAGAGTGAGCACATAGATATCTTATGCCCCAGCTATTCTACTCCTATGCATCTTAAAGAGATGAATACGTCTGCTCACAAAAATACATAAACAAGAATGTTCATGGTGGGTGGCTTTATTAATAATAATTCAATGGAAACAACCCTAATATCCATCAACAATAAAATGAGTAAGTAAACCATGGTATATTCATATAATGGAATGTCATACTGGAATGAAAAACGTCAAACCACTGATAGACACAACAGTACAGATGAATCTCAGACATGTAATGTTATGCGAAAGAAGCCAGACCCAAAAGGATACATTCTGTTTGCTTTCATTTATGTGAACTTTCAGAACAGGAAAACTAATCTATGGTAGAAGAAATTAGAATAGCGGTTATCTCTGGGGAGGTGGTACTGACTGGGAAGATATATGAGGAAAGTTTCTGGGGAGATGGAAATGTTGTTAGATCTTGATCTGCCTGATCTGTGCTCCAGGAGCATACACAGATGAAAAAATTTATCAAGCTGAACTTGAACTTGTGTACTTTACCACATATAAATTATACATCAACAGAAATATTAAAGAAAAAAACAAAGAAAGAGCTGTAGCAGGAAAAACTACCCATCAATGCTATACCAAGAGGTTTGGAGATATAGTAATTCCTGCATTTTCTTTGCTAAGGAGCAGATTGTGCATCGTTTTGTATACTGGGCATTGTGTTAGTAACTTTATTTTTCCTTTTAATTCTCACTCCCACCTGGGAGGTGTGCAGAACAGGTATTTATCATCCCTATGTTAATTAGTCTGAGGTGACACTGCAAATAAATGTCAGAGTGGGAATTACATCTAGGAGGTGTTGTTGCCAAGATGGGTGCCCTTTCTATTCTACTGAGCTGCTTTCCAAGGCAAACTTCATTTGCAAATAAAGATAAAAAAGCAAAGGGTGACACTCTCTTCAAACAACAACAACAAAGAGCAGTAGAAGACAACAGAGGGTCTTCATCAGAAGACACTCTGGCCCTCCTTGGGTGGCTGACCAGGTCTGTTTATGTACAGATGGACTCACTAAGGTTTCAGGGGCACAGGGCATTGTTCCTCCTAGGGGTTGCCAGATAATATGGAGGATGCCTGGCTAAATTTGAATTTCAGACAAATGATGGATAATTATTTTAGTATAAGTATGTCCAAAGTATTACATGCAGGATACTTATACTGAAAAATTATTGGTGATTTATCTATCTGAGATCCAAATTTAAAAGGAACTGTGGGTTGTTCTTTTTTTTTTTTTTGCTAAATTTGGCAACTTATCCTGCTCCCATCCCATCTGTTTTCATGATACCTGTAAGTACTAGAGCCTTTCATTTCACAGTTAGAGCTTAGGTGTAACTAACCAAGCACACACACAAACACAACCCTGAAAGAGTTTCGGTGAGGAAAGGAGAATTGTTGAGCCCCGGGGTTCAGGGTAGGGAAAGGGAAATTTTGTAGGGAAACTTTGCATCAAAAATTTTGTCTTGTCCATTTTTTGTTAAAAGATCTTCAACTTTCAAAAAAAGGGAAGGGGGGAAGATCTCCTAGCTTTGTAGATGAATTATGACAGAGTTCCTTCACATTTCTGGTTTATTTGTCCATAGTGTTGGAAGCAGGGAGGCAGAGGGGCTAAACACTGGGTCCCTCTTATGCCTTCATGGTATTGTGCTATAGCCATTTCCATTTGGCAATTTGTTAAGGAAAATGAAGTGTCTCCACAAAATTGCCAAGTACTAAAATAGCACCAGCTGCAATTTTTGAGGGGGGAATTGATTTTTCATATTCTCCAGACAGCTTCTTTTTATAAATAGATGATTTGTGTTAAGGCGGTCAGATGGCTCTGAGATGCCACTTACTGGGGAGGGGAACTGTTAAGGGCACTTACCATTCATTCAAAGAACTTTCATGAACTACAGAAATCTCTGAAATTTTTCCATTTAAATTCAAGAATCTAATCAACCTGCCCAGGTATTGGATTAGCCACAACGACACAGTTAAGACTTTCTGCTTCCCTTGCAGGTTTCTCAAAATACTCCAGGGACCACGTCCCTTCCTTCTGCTAACTATATGCTTATTCTCAGTAGCTAAATAATATTATTCTTGAGAGCCATGTGGTTTAAATGTAAATGCTGTTAAGACTTTAACACACAACCTATATGCTGCATGGAAGTTCACAGTGAGCAAAGGGGTTTCCTGTTTGAATGTTAATAAAACAAAATTAAGATGCAGAGATACTGGATTCCCCTTCTAACTAGGTAATGATTCCAAATTATAGCTTTAAATGTGGGCTCAGGTGGCAGTGCGGCAGTCTTTGCTGCAGGCTCTGGAGTGCTCCTCCCGTTAATTTAAAGAACGAGATGCTGGGAATTCTCAAATCCTGATTTGGAGTTCTCCCTCAAGTGACCTTAGAAGATATTAGGGCTGCTGAGAGCTGGATGCTGCATTGGTATACTTTCCATATTCCAGGGAGGGGCAGGGGGGAGGCTATCATGCACAACTTCATTAACCCCGCAACCTCAGGAGGTCAAAATTCTGTTCTCTATTTTCTTATTTTTTAATGGATGTCTATTGAGCACTTACTGTGGACCAGCCCTCTTCTAGGTGCATGGAACTTGGATAAGGCTGCCAGTATCCTTACTATTAAGGAGTTCATGTTTCAGCATAGGAGACAAACCACAAATCAGTGACTAAGTCATGATTCCATAATTTCTCCCTCCACCATCCTCTAGCATCATCCTTCTACAGTTTCAATTTCTGCTCAGTTATTCAAAGTCTACCCTCTTCTCATCCTGTCATTTATTTTAAACATGATAGGAGAAGAGGAGGGAACATATAGTCTCAAAAGAGAAACTGTAGACCATAAATATTTTCTATTTTCCATCTTCAGTATTCATGAAAATGCCATATTGCGTGCATGTTCTTGAGGGCTAAGAACTTCTATCTTTCATTAACTTTATGTCAGAGGCCAAGTATAGAACAAAATACTAAGTGTTCAACAGAGAGGAAGAGAAAAGCTTGGAAGAGGAGCATTTCTCCCTCCTGCCCCAGCCTTTCTGAACAGTAAGCCCACCCTGCTAGGCTGGAAGTGTGTTCACCCTTTGTGCTTTCTCAGTCTGCACGTACAATTTAATTTCTGCAATTTTTCAAAACTTATTTGCCTGGGTCATGTCTGGTCTGCATCCGTTTGGAATGTACAAGATTGTAAACTCTTGGAGGTGGGACCTTGTCTATTTTAATTCATTTTGGGAAGGGTGAGGCTGGGGCTAAATGCTTTGCAAGATCGTGAGCAATCAGGAGTTGAAATTCAAGATGAAAGGGTTCAGGCTCTTCCTGACAAAATAGCTTGATTCGTCCTGGCCCCCAAGTCACTTCCCAAGTCACAGCAGACAAAAGAGCACAAGGTGGTCCAGCAGGAGCCTAGACTCAAAGGAAAATAAAAAGGAACTATCCAAATATAAAAGCATGCAGTCACTATGATAACAATTGTGAAAAAATATGGATGCATAAGAGCAAACACTGAAAAGGGGTGCAAAGCTAGGAGAGTTGTATTGGAAAGGGAGAATCTGGGGGGATTAAAATTGCCTGAATAATGTAGCTGACATTTTGTGGGGCTAAGGGAATTTTAATGGCAATAAGCAACTTCCTGAGGTCAGGAGGAAGATGAGCCTCTTGCCCTCATTTGTCTCCTATTCTACTCTATACAGAGAAAAGAAACCAATGGTTATTGACACTATTTATGTACCAGGCCCCTTACACATGTTCTATCATTAAGCATCCCAACCCCCTTATGAAGTAGGTACCATTGCTACCACTGACTACGTTTTTCCCATTTAACAAATGGGAAACCAAGAGCTTTGGCAAACTGACTGGGATCACACAGTAACTGGTAGAGGCAGGATATGAACCCAGGCCACGTTAGTCCACAGCCCTGCTCTTTAACTCTTTTACTACACAGCCTAGGTTTGGGGCTAGCTTCCTGTCTCTGGGACAACAAACATTAGAAAAACCCTGAATTTCCTCTTCCTTTCCACAGCTCTGGTCTAAGTCCCTCATGTAACTATTATACTTCATTTCAGGAGAGGACAATCCACATTTTCATCACTAATGGATTGTGTTTGATATTTAGCTTTGATTCTACCTCCTTCCTGGGTGTTGTCCTTCCCATGATCTCTCCTTGGACACACCTTCTCTGATAGTTAAGTACAAAGGGACTTTTAATGAAACAGATTTTTGAATATTGCTTCTTTTTCGCATTCAGATGGCTATGTTTATTTGCGTTGCAGCTTTAAATCACCCACAAGTATCATTGATTCTGTACTGAGAGGCACATACTCCAGATTGATTCCTAATACATGTTGTCATGAGCTGATGATCATTTGATATTCATCAAAGGACTTGGATTCATGCTCAGCTGAGGTCTAAAGGGGAGAACTGCTGACATGAAAAATGGACTGAGCTTAACTAGAATTAAGCACTCTACACTGGTGTTCAAATACACCTCATTTGGGCTTCCCTGGTGGCGCAGTGGTTGAGAGTCCGCCTGCCGATGCAGGGGATGCGGGTTCATGCCCCGGTCCGGGAGGATCCCGCGTGCCACGGAGCGGCTGGGCCCGTGAGCCATGGCCGCTGAGCCTGCGCGTCCGGAGCCTGTGCTCCACAGCGGGAGAGGCCACAGCAGTGAGAGGCCCGCGTACCGCAAAAATAAATAAATAAAAAATAAACAAATACACCTCATTTATCACGCAAACATCTCAATTGCTCAGAAGAAGGTAAAGGACTGTGCAAGTTTAGACTCTTAATTGTCCAACCCAGCCTGAAACCAGAGGAATGGAACAGATTGCCTCTGATACTTCCTTCAGACTGATAATTCTGTACCCTCTTTGGCATGCTACCCTGGCATGGCTCTTAAAATTACAAGAATTGAGCAGGTAGTGACAGAGAGAGTGCTAAGTATTGTGTGGAACAGAGAGAAAATAAGCGTTCAAATGTCAAGTATATAAGCAGAGCGCACCTAGGCTACTGCAATGGACTTGAAGTTTGTCACTTCTGTTTAGCTGTTGAAATGGGAATGCAGTCGTGGAGTCTTGCCTTGCAGCATCCTAGTCTTGGAGGACATGGGTTAATGTTGAGATTTTGCACCATATTATGAAGTTGCCTTGCAAAGGGGAGCAGTTTATGCCACCCCAAAATGTGGCACTTTGGCACATGGATTATTTTGAGCTGAAACAATGAAGACCCAGCAGACTCAGGAAAAACTCTTACTTCTCTCTTAACTGTCTAAAAGAATTTAGATAGTGGGCCTGGCCCAGAAAAGGAGCTAATACCAGAGGTATTTTTTTATCTGGAAGACTTAACCTGCATGACAGGATAAACATTTGCTTTTCTTAACTTTCTGTGAATTACCGTCCTCCCCTTTGAAGCCCCAAGCCCCCATCCCTTTCCTTAGCTCAGGATGGAATATAAGTCTTAACTGCTGGACTGCCTTTGGGTCTCATATTTTTATGGCTCCTGTATGTACAAAACTAAATTTGTTTTTCTCCTGTAATCTGTCGTAAGCCAATTTTTATTGTTAGACCAGTCACAGAATCTAAAAGGGTAGGAGGAACATTTTTCCTCCCCTACACTTGTAAACATCCCTAACTATAATAAAAATAACTGCTGAAGTGTAGAATTCACAGATATCTTAACACTTACTTCCTGTAATAAGCACTATGTTTGATCAGCTTAATTGGATTATTTGTAAATGAGTATAACAAAATGCTAAATGAAAACATTTTCAAATAATAATATAATTGGTTTGGGCTGGACATACAGTCAGAGAAGCACAAACAAATGAACTAATTACTAAAGTACTGAAGTACTAAAACCTGCAAGGTTGAACTTGATAAGGTA
The DNA here is from genome assembly GCF_951394435.1 of Stenella coeruleoalba. Lineage (NCBI taxonomy): Eukaryota > Metazoa > Chordata > Mammalia > Artiodactyla > Delphinidae > Stenella > Stenella coeruleoalba. The sequence continues at coordinate 36,934,403 of NC_137150.1, read as the reverse complement.
TAACCACTTGTCAAACTATGGAGCATTTAAATAAGTTTCTCAAAGAGTTACCTATATTCACCTGATACACAGTAGTGTTATAAACCTTAAATGTGATCTGGGGTTAAATCAATTATTTTTTTGAGACAACATAGTGTTTCTCTAGTTAATATAACTAGCTTCACCTTGAGCATCCAGGCATTCACACTGGAGTGCCAATTACACAGATTCATTGTCACTGCTCTTTCTGTGGCAGCTTGGGAAACGGTATCCTGACTCTCCACTCACATGATCAGAAAATCAGCTGCCACAGACCATGTCTGAGACAGTTCAAAGAGTTGAACTGGACTCCTGAGGGTGGACTGCTCCTATTCTAAGAATTGTTCTTTAGTTCCCAAGGAATTTACCAGCAGAAGACATTACTATGAATAAGTTGTTCAAATTTGTGTGTGAGAGTAAAATTCTAAGCAGTATTTTTTTCTAGGAGCCAGTGGATGCATAATTAAATGAAATGGTCTGGAGAATAAATATCCCCCCCTTTATTCAATAATAATAAAGATAACTATAATGCCAACAAAACAATAATAGTGTGTATCACTGATTGAGTATTAGTTCTGTGTTGTGTACTTTTCTAAGTACTTTCCATGTATTAACTCAATCCTCACATGAACCTATAAAGTAGATACTATTATTATTTCCAATTTCAGATGAGGAAACAACTACAGAGAGTGCTTAATTAAGGTCATGTAACCAGTAAGGATTAAAACCTAGACAATTTGTCCCCAGCAATCTTGCTCTTAATTTTAATGCCACAATTGCTTCAAAAACAGCAGGAGAGTGTGCCCTGGTTGCCTAGTGGTTAGGATTCTGGCTTTCACTGCTGTGGCCCAGGTTTAATCCCTGGTCAGGGAACTGAGATCCCACAAGCCACACAGCCAAAACAAACAAACCAACCAACCAGGAATACAAAGGTTTGATACTTCGTCGGATGTTTGACTGAGTTCACACAAACACACGATAGGTTTTCCTCTGCATTTAACTGTTCCTTCACTCCTCTTTCCTTACCCACATAGTTGTTTCTGATTAGCAATCACCCATCAACTTAGAAAACTTAGAAAGTACAGAAGGGCACAAATATGGAAAATCACCCATAATCCATCACTACATATTTTCCAGTGTTTGATAAGTAGGTAAATAGATAGATAGATAGACAAACAGATAGATATATGCAGGTATACATATAGATACAGATATATAGATATAAGTACAGGTAGAGATAGATAGTTGATAGATAGATAGATAGATAAGGCTCTGTAAGAACAGTTTCTTTGTCTGTTTTATTTACTGTGGTATTTCAACCTCCTGGAACAACGCTTGGCACAGGGTGGGGGTTCAAAAACATTTGTTTAATAAATACAGCTAAATAATTCACTTACTTACTCCAAAAATATTTATTCAGAGCCTTCTCTGTGCCAGGCACCATTCTGAGTAGTGGGGATATAGCAGTGATAAACAGAGATCCCTGCCCTCATGGAGTTTATATGCTACTGGGGACTGTCTGACAATGAACAAATAAACAAATTACACATATGTTTGTGTGTGTATGTGTGTATACATATATGCACATACATACACACACCAAGTGTTAGTAATGTCAAATGGTGAGAAGTTTCATGAAGAAAAATGCAGGGAAGGGGGATGGGGAGTACAGGGTAGGGGTGGGGTGGCTATATGAAATAGGGAGCTGTGAAGACCTCACTGAGAAGGTGCTCTCCGAGAGATGAGACCTGAAAGTGGTGAAGGGGTAGTCATGCGGTTGGCTGGGGAAGAACAGGCAGGTAAATGCAGGTAGGTACAAGGCGCTGGAGCATGAGTGGACTTGGTCTGTGTCAGGAACATCCAAGAGGCCCATGTGGCAGGAGCAGAGTGAGCAGAGGCAGGAAGAATGAAGAGGGCCAGGAAGCATTGTGGAGTTGGGAGTGCCAGATCAGGTAGGGCTTTGTTGGACCACTGTAAGGGCTTTGGCTTTGACTCTGAGTGGATGGAGAGGCACTGGAGAGTTCTACACAGAACAGTGACATGAAATAACTTAGGGTTTAAAAGAATCCTTCTGTCTGCTGGGTTGCAAGTAGGCTGTGTAAGGGAAATAGCATTAGGACCAGTTAGGAGGCCATGGCAGTAACCCAGGGGAGGGATGGGAGTTGAGTTGGATGGCAGCAGTGGAGGAGGCAAGGAACAGTCAGAATTTGGATATATTTTGAAAGAAGAGCCAAGAATGATTCCCAAGTTTTGGCTTTTGCAACTAAGAGGATGGAGGAAATTAACTGTCATTAATTGAGATGGAGAATGCTGGATGAAAGCCAGGTTGGGTGGGGTTGGGGAGTCAGGAGTTTGGTTTTTGACACGGCAAGTCTAAGATCCAAGCAGAGATGTCAAGTGGGCAGTTGCAGGTACAAATCCAGAGCCTGAGGGAGAAATTCATGCTGGATACCGTGATGTGAATATCTAATTACAAAATTTAGATTATCTTATGAATAATATGGTAATCTACTGTTTTCATTTAACATATTATGAACACTTTCTCATGTTAAATAAAATTATATATGTTTAAAATAAACATCACCCAAACACTTGAGGTTAAGAATAGCTCTGGAAACCACATTTGTTATTTTGTTTAATCCTCACACAAACACCATGGTGTAGTTATTTTGATGCTCATTTACATGAGGAACTGAGGCTTCAATGAGGTAAAATGACTTGCTCAAGGTCACCACCAGCACATGGGGGGATAGGATACAAACTTGTATTTTCCAAGGCGTTTTCGACACCATGTTTGCCTCTAAGGAAACATTCTCAGTTTTACTTTTTTCTATGACAAATCTGTAGAAAGTTTATTGCAGCTAAATATCTGTTAAGTGTCTCAGGATGTTGCTCAAAAATAGAATCTATAATGACACACTCTATGTATTGCATAACATGGTGATGCACAACTTCTATCTAATCTGATCATTTGCAGATGGCATAAATTCACATAATGGTTCACATACACCATGGTGATCATTTCCTCAATGTTACATAAGCAAATCATTCGTCGCTTTCCTGGTGTCCTTGCTCATTTTTGTCCTCTTGGATCTTGGTTGAAGGTCACTGACCTTTCTAATCTCAAGGTAATAAGGGCCCACTGATCTGAGCTGATGAGCTAGAGGGAAATCACTGCTTATTCACAGGGCTTCACCTTTTGAAATCCCTTTAAAAACCAATGGCAGCGTGTTATGGGAGAGGAAGGACAAGGTGTAAGGTCATCACAAATTCTCTTAGAGCTATAGAAGCTGGGCCTCTTATGTCCCTTCCGAGCCAGACCTGAGGCCCGTGATACCATAGGGTGCTGGCTAGGAAGCTGAGGAGAGAAGAAATTGGCAAAAATGGAATAAGTTGGACTTCCCTAGTGGCACAGTGGATAAGAATTTGCCTGCCAACGCAGGGGACATGGGTTCAAGCCCTGGTCCAGGAAGATCCCACATGCTGTGGAGCAACTAAGCCCGTGCACCACAGCTACTGAGCCTGTGCTCTAGAACCCGCATGCTGCAACTATTGAAGCCCACGTGCCTAGAGCCCGTGCTCTGCAACAAGAGAAGCTACCGCAATGAGAAGCCCGTGCACCGGCAATGAAGAGTTGCCCCCACTTGCCACAACTAGAGAAAGTCCACGCTCAGCAACGAAGACCCAACGCAGCCAAAAATAAATAAAATTAAATCTTTAAAAAAAAAAAAAGGAAAAAGTCATGACTTCACAGAGAAAATCAGAGTGACCACTGGCAGAATTTTTATTTTTCTGCAATGCAAGGAGCTGCATTCATTTTTAATGCACACCAACAGAACGATTCAATCTAATTTTGAAAGAAGGTTTACAGGTAATATATACTCTTATTCAGAATGGAATTGGAACGATGTTGCTGCTAGGTACATTCATATGAAATAAGCGCAAGATTTTTTTTTTTTTTTTTTGCCACATCATACAAGGCATTTTCTCTTTTGAGTACTGTAGAATGCACTGCCCTTAAAATACTCATATTTTGTGCATAGTGGTTATATAGTTCTTTGTTGATAAACTTTGTAAGTGGTCATAGTCTAATAAAACAATAATGATAAGCTCTACTGTTTCTTGAGAACTTTTCATCCATCACATCTCCTGAGAAGTATTTTAAATACTGGCTAATTTTATTCTCATCGAAACCATGTTTTACCATGGGGAAACTAAGCCATCTTTTCTCATGGGAGGCCACATAGGTGGGAAGTTGGGGAGTGGAAGTCTGACCCAAAGGCTGGCTCAGGCTCTTTCTTCCAAAAAATTGGGAAAAAAAATCAAGGAAAACCAAAATTGTAATCATTTCCACTGGTATATGCAGTGGTTTCTAATTTGTGTGAAAACTTCTAGCACTTCCCAAGGGACTTCCAAGGAAATTTCAGAGATCCAAGTTGTTATAAGCTTGTTTGCAGTGACAGAAAGGTACCATGAGGGAAGGAAATGGACAGGCGCTGCAGGAGGTAAGAACACAGTGAGGTGAGCAGGGCCTCAGCTTCCTCTGGGCTCCTCCTCTGGCCTTTCTGGTATCCTGTGCAGGGTCCAGAGCACAGTTCCCTCTCTCCCTATCGCCTTCCTTCCCCTAACATGCAGACCTCATAGGAGAATGGAGCTTATCTGACTCTGGACAGCTGTTGGCAGATGGAGGGACAGAAATGACCAACCAAAATTATGTCATGACCTTTGATTTGGGGGTTTTTATTTATCGATGGTGTTGGTTTGATTTAAGTGAAGGGATTATATGGAATAATCAGGAAAAATTCTTAAGCCTCATTTTGCCAAAAGTTCTAATCCTTTAAAATAAGTCCATTCGCTTGGAGATTCATGATGGCTGAAATGATGAAAAGATTCATTGTTCTAAACCTGTGCTGTCTAATAGGGTAGCTACTAGCCACATGTGGCTATTGTTCACTTGAAATGTAGCTAATCCAACTGCGAAACTGTATTTTTTATATTACTAAATTTTCCAATCCCTATCAAAATGTCAATGGCATTTTTCATGAACTAAAACAAATAATTCTAAAATCTGTATGGAAACACAAAAGATCCAGAATAGCCAAAACAATCTTGAGAAAAAAGAACAAAGCTGGAAGTATACATATCCCTGATTTCAGGGGGAACTTCAAGATGACGGAGGAATAAGACATGGAGATCACCTTCCTCCCCACAAATATATCAACAATACATCTACATGTGGAAAAACCCCTACAGAACACCTACTGAATGCTGGAAGAAGACCTCGGACTTCCCAAAAGGCAAGAAACCCCCCATGTACCTGGCCATGTGGCTGACAGAGTCTTGGTGCTCTGGCCAGGTTTCACGCCTAAGTCTCTGAGGTTGGAGAGATGAGTTCAGGACATTGGACCACCAGAGAGACCTTCTGGTCCCACGTAATATAAATCAGCGAGAGCTCTCCCAGAGATCTCTGTCTCAACGCTAAGACCCAGCAGAACTCAACGACCAGCAAGCTCCAGTGCTGGACACCCTATGCCAAACAAATAGTAAGACAGGAAAACAACCCCACCCATTAGCAGAGAGGCTGCCTAAAATCATAATAAGGTCACAGAAACCCCAAAACACACCACCGGACATAGACCTGCCCACCAGAAAGACAAGATCCAGCCTCATCCACCAGAACACAGGCACTAGTTCCCTCCACCAGGAAGCCTACACAACCCACTGAACCAACCTGAGCCACTGGGGACAGACACAAAAAAAAACGGGAACTACGAACCTGCAGCTGTGAAGAGGAGACCCCAAACACAGTAAGATAAGCAAAATGAGAAGACAGAAAAACACACAGCAGATGAAGGAGCAAGATAAAAACCCACCAGACCTAACAAATAAAGATGAAATATGCAGTCTACCTGAATAAAAAATTCAGAATAATGATAGTAAAGATGATCCAAAATCTTGGAAACAGAATAGACAAAATGCAAGAAACATTTAACAAGGATCTAGAAGAACTAAAGATGAAACAAACAGTGATGAACAACACAATAAATGAAAAGAAAAATACTCTAGAAGGGATCAATAGCAGAATAACTGAGGCAGAAGAACGGACAAGTGACCTGGAAAATAAAATAGTGGAAATAACTACTTCAGAGCAGAATAAAGAAGAAAAGAATGAAAAGAACTGAGGACAGTCTCAGAGACCTCTGGAACAACGTTAATGCACCAACATTCAAATTATGGGGGTCACAGAACAAAAAAGAGAAAAAGAAAGGGTCTGAGAAAATATTCGAAGAGATTATAGTTGAAAACTTCCCTAATATGGGAAAGGAAATAGTCAATCAACTCCAGGAAGCACATAGAGTCCCATACAGGATAAATCCAAGGAGAAACACACAAAGACACATACTAATCAAACTATCAAAAATTAAATGCAAAGAAAGAATATTAAAAGCAGCAAGGGAAAAACAACAAATAACATACAAGGGAATCCTCATAAGGTTAAGAGCTGATCTTTCAGCAGAAACTCTGAAAGCCAGAAGGGTGTGGTAGGACATATTTAAGGTGCTGAAAGGGAAAAACCTACAACCAGATTTTTCTACCCAGCAAGGATCTCATTCAGATTTGTCGGAGAAATTAAAATCTATACAGATAAGTAAAAGCTAAGAGAATTCAGCACCACCAAACCAGTTTTACAACCAATGCTAAAGGAACTTCTCTAGGCAGGAAACACAAGAGAAGGAAAAGACCTACAATAACAAACCCAAAACAATTAAGAAAATGGTAACAGGAACATACATACCAATAATTACCTTAAATGTAAATGTATTAAATGCTCCTACCAAAAGACATAGATGACTGAATGGATAGAAAAACAAGACCCATATATATGCTGTCTACAGGAGACCCACTTCAGACCTAGGGACACATACAGACTGAAAGTGAGGGAATGGAAAAGATATTCCATGCAAATGGAAATCAAAAGAAAGCTGGAGTAGCAATTCTCGTATCAGACAAATAGACTTTAAAATAAAGACTATTACAAGAGACTAAGAAGGACACTACATAATGATCAAGGGATCAATCCAAGAAGAAGATATGACAACAGTAAATATTTATGCACCCAACATAGGAGCACCTCAATACATAAGGAAAATGCTAACAGCCATAAAAGGGGAAATCGACAGTAACACAATCATAGTAGGGGACTTTAACACCCCACTTTCACCAATGGACAGATCATCCAAAATGAAAATAAGTAAGGAAACACAAGCTTTAAATGATACATTAAACGAGATGGACGTAATTGATATTTAAACGACATTCCATCCAAAAACAACAGAATACACTCTCTTCTCAAGTGCTCATGGAACATTCTTCAGGATAGATCATATCGTGGGTCACAAATCAAGCCTTGGTAAATTTAAGAAAATTGAAATTGTATCAAGTATCTTTTCTGACCACAAAGCTATGTGACTAGATATCAATTACAGGAAATAATCTGTAAAAAACTACAAAAAACATGGACGTTAAACAATACATTACTAAATAACCAAGAGATCACTGAAGAAATCAAAGAGGAAATCAAAAAATACCTAGAAACAAATGACAATGAAAACACAATGACCCAAAACCTATGGGATGCAGCAAAAGCAGTTATAAAAGGGAAGTTTATAGCAATACAACCGTATCTCAAGAAACAAGAAACATCTCAAATAAACAACCTAATTTTACAACTAAAGCAACTGGAGAAAGAAGAACCATAAAACTCCAAAGGTAGCAGAAAGAAAGACATCATAAAAATCAGATCATAAATACATGAAAAAGTAATGAAGGACACAATAGCAAAGATCAATAAAACTAAAAGCTGGTTCTTTGAGAAGATAAACAAAATTGATAAACCATTAGCCAGACTCATCAAGAAAAAAAGGGAGAAGACTCAAATCAATAGAATTAGAAATGAAAAAGGAGAAGTAACAACTGACACTGCAGAAATACAAAATATCATGAGAGATTACTACAAGCAACTATATGCCAATAAAATGGACAACCTGGAAAAAATGGACAAATTCTTAGAAAAGCACAACCTTCCGAGACTGAACCAGGAAGAAATAGAAAATATAAACAGACCAGTCACAAGCACTGAAATTGAAACTGTGATTAAAAATCTTCCAACAAACAAAAGCCCAGGACCAGATGGCTTCATAGGCGAATTCTATCAAACATTTAGAGAAGAGCTAACACCTATCCTTCTCAAACTCTTCCAAAATATAGCAGAGAGAGGAACACTCCCAAACTCAGTCTATGAGGCCACCATCACCCTGATATCAACACCAGACAAAGATGTCACAAAGAAAGAAAACTACAGGCCAATATCACTGATGAACATAGATGCAAAAATCCTCAACAAAATACTAGCAAACAGAATCCAACAGCACATTAAAAGGATCATACACCATGATCAAGTGGGGTTTATCCCAGGAATGCAAGGATTCTTAAGTATACGCAAATCAGTGTGATAAACCATATTAACCAACAGAAGGAGAAAAACCATATGATCATCTCAATAGATGCAGAAAAAGCTTTTGACAAAATCAACACCCATTTATGATAAAAAATCCTCCAGAAAGTAGGCATAGAGGGAACCTACCTACCTCAACATAATAAAGGCCATATATGACAAACCCACAGCCAACATCGTTCTCAATGGTGAAAAACTGAAACCACTTCCACTAAGATCAGGAACAAGACAAGGCTGTCCACTCTCACCACTCTTATTCAACACAGTTTTGGAAGTTTTAGCCACAGCAATCAGAGAAGAGAAAGAAATGAAAGGAATCCAAATCGGAAAAGAAGAAGTAAAACTGTCACTGTTTGCAGATGACATGATACTATACACAGAGAATCCTAAAGATGCTACCAGAAAACTACTAGAGCTAATCAATGAATTGGTAAAGTAGCAGCATACAAAATTAATGCACAGAAATCTCTGGCATTCCTATACTCTGATGATGATAAATCTGAAAGAGATATGAAGAAAACACTCCCATTTACCATTGCAACAAAAAGAATAAAATACCTAGGAATAAGCCTACCTAAGGAGACAAAAGACCTGTATGCAGAAAACTATAAGACACTGATGAAAGAAATTAAAGATGATACCAACAGATGGAGAGATATACCATGTTCTTGGATTGGAAGAATCAATATTGTGAAAATAACTATACTACCCAAAGCAATCTACAGATTCAATGCAATCCCTATCAAATTACCAATGGTATTTTTTACAGAACTAGAACAAAAACTTTCACAATTTGTATGGAGACGCAAAAGACCCTGAATAGCCAAAGCAATCTTGAGAAAGAAAAACAGAGCTGGAGGAATCAGGCTCCCAGACTTCAGACTCTACTACAAACCTACAGTATTCAAAACAGCATGGTACTGGCACAAAAACAGAAATATAGCAGGATAGAAAGCCCAGAGATAAACCCACACACATATGGTCACCTTATCTTTGACAAAGGAGGCAAGAATATACAATGGAGCAAAGACAGCCTTTTCAATAAGTGGTGCTGGGAAAACTGGACAGCTACATGTAAAAGAATGAAATTAGAACACTCCGTAACACCATACACAAAAATAAACTCAAAACGGATTAAAGACCTAAATGTAAGGCCAGACACTATAAAACTCTTAGAGGAAAACACAGGCAGAACACTCTGTGACATAAATCACAGCAAGATCTTTTTTGACCCACCTCCTAGAGAAATGGAAATAAAAACAAGTATAAACAAATGGAACCTAATGAAACTAAAAATCTTTTGCACAGGAAAGGAAACCATAAACAAGATGAAAAGACAACCCTCAGAATGGGAGAAAATATTTGCAAACAAAGCAATTGACGAAGGATTAATCTCCAAAATTTACAAGCAGCTCATGCAGCTCAATATCAAAAAAACAAACAAACCCATCCAAAAATGGGCAGAAGGCCGAAATAGACATTTCTCCAAAGAAGATATACAAATTGCCAACAAAGTCATGAAAGGATGCTCAATATCACTAATCATTAGAGAAATGCAAATCAAAACTACAATGAGGTATCACTTCACACCAGTGAGAATGGCCATCATCAAAAAATCTACAAACAATAAATGCTGGAGAGGGTGTGGAGAAAAGGGAACCCTCTTACACTGTTGGTGGGAATGTAAATTGGTACAGCCACTATGGAGAACAGTATGGAGGTTCCTTAAGAAACTAAAAATAGAACTACCATAGGACCCAGCAATCCCACTCCTAGGCATATGCCCTGAGAAAACCATAATTCAAGAAGAGTCATGTACCACAATGTTCATTGCAGCACTATTTACAATAGCAAGGACATGGAAGCAACCTAAGTGTCCATCGACAGATGAATGGATAAAGAAGATGTGGCACATATATACAATGGAATATTACTCACCTATAAAAAGAAACAAAATTGAGTTATTTGTAGTGAGGTGGATGGACCTAAAGACTGTCATACAGAGTGCAGTAAGTCAGAAAGGGAAAATCAAATACCTATGTTAACAGATATATATGGAATTAAAAAAAAAAGATTCTTAAGAACCTAGGGGCAGGACAGGAGTAAAGATGCAGACATAGAGAATGGACTTGAGGACATGGGGAGGGGGAATGGTAAGTTGGGACGAAGTAAGAGAGTGGCATGGACATATATACACTACCAAATGTAAAACAGATAGCTAGTGGGAAGCAGCCGCATAGCACAGGGAGATCAGCTTGGTTCTTTGTGACCACCTAGAGGGGTGGGAGGGAGAAGCAAGAGGGAGGAGATATGGAGATATATGTATATGTATAGCTGATTCACTTTGTTATACAGCAGAAACTAACACACCATTGTAAAGCAATTATACTCCAATAAAGATGTTAAAAAAAAAAAACCCTGATTTCAAACTATACTACAAATTCACAGTCATCAAAACCGGAGAGTACTGGCCCCAAACAGACACATAGATTAATGGAACAGAACAGAGAGTCCAGAAATAAACCCACATTATATGAGCAATTAATCTACAACAAAGGAGGCAAGAATATACAATGGAGAAAAGACAGCCTCTTCAATAAATGCTGTTTGGACAACTGGACAGCTACATGCAAAGGAATGAAACTGGACTACTTTCTCCCCACGCACAAAAATAAATTCAAAATAGATTAGAGACCTGAAACCATAAAACTCCTAGAAGAAATCTTTGGCAGTATGCTCTTTGACATTGGTCTTAGCAATATTTTTTTGGATCTGTCTCCTCAGGCAAGGGAAACAAAAGCAAAAATAAACAAATGGGGCTACATCAAGTTTAAAGCTTTTGCACAGTGAAGGAAACTATCCACAAAGGGAAAAGACTGTCTATTGAATGAGAGAAGATATTTGCAAATGATATATCTGATAAGGAGTTAATACCCAAAATACACAGAGAACTCATACAACTCAACATCAAAAAAACCAAACAACCTGATTAAAAAAATAGGCAGAGGATCTGAATAGACATTTTTCCAAAGAAGACATATGGATGGACAACAGGCACATGAAAATATGCTCAACATCACTAATCATCAGGGAAATGCAACTCAAAACCACAATGAGATAACTCCTCACACCTGTCAGAATGGCTATCAACAAAAAAAGAAGAAATAACAAGTGTTGGCGATGATGTGGAGAAAAAGGAATCCTCATGCACTGTTGGTAGGAATGTAAATTGGTGCAGCCACTTACAGAAAACCGTGTAGGGATTTCCCCCAAAATTAAAAATAGAACTATTATATGATCCAGCAATTCCACTCCTTGGTATTTATTAGAAAAAAGGAAAACACTAATTAGAAAAGATATATGTACTCTTGTACTCATTGCAATATTATTTACAATAGCCAAGATATGGAAGCAACTTAAGTGTCTATCAAAAAATGAATGGACAGAGAAGATATGGTGTGTATATATATGTGTGTGTGTGTGTGTGTGTGTGTGTGTGTGTGTGTGTGTGGTGTGTGTGTATATATATATACACACACACACCACACACACACACACACACACACACACACACACATATTACTCGGCCATAAAGAATGAAATCTTGCCATTTGCAACAACATGGATGGACCTAGAGGATATTAAGCCAAATGAAATAAATCAGATAGGCAAATTTCACTTATATGTAGAATCTCAAAAACAAAACCAAGGAATAAAAATAAAAGAACAGAAACACAGTCACAGATCAGAGAATAATCAGGTGGCTGTCAGAGGGGAGGAGACTAGGGGGAGGGGAGAAATAGATGAGGTAGATTAAAAGGTACAAACTTCCAGTTGCAAAATAAATGAATCACAGTAGTGAAATGTACAGTGTGGGGAATATAGTCAATAATTGTGTAATATCTTTGTATGGTGACAGATGGTAACTAAACTTATTGTGGTGATCACTGTATAGAAATATCAAATCATTATGTTGTGTAATAGGAACTAACATAGTGTTGTAGGTCAATTATACTCACAAAGCAAACAAACTCATAGAAAAAGAGATCAGATTTGTGGTCACCAGAGGCTGGTGGGTGCGGGGGTAGAGGGGGAGGGGAAATTGGATGAAGATACTCAAAAGGTACAAACTTCCAGTTGTGAGATAAATAAGTACTAGAGGTGTAATGCACAACATGAAAAAATATAAGGAACACGGCTCTATGCTACATATGAAAGCTGTTGAGAGAGTAAATCTTAAGAGTTCTCATCAAAAGAAAAAAAAATAAAAGCATCAAACAGTATTCTGAGCATCAAATAGGCTCTGGCGATTTTTTAAGAAGTGAAATTGCCTAGAAGAAAAAACAGTAAGAATCTTATACTACACACAATGCAGAGTCATTAGGTTTATGAAACATTACACAACATACAAGAAGCAAGAAATGGAACTCTTGAGGAGCTCATAAAAATAACATTTCCCCCTACAGCTCAGATATTATGACTTTCTTTTTGACCTATGTCTCCACTTGAAAGCTCCCACTCTGCAGCATGAGCCTCTTCTTGGACCAGCCAAAGGATTCAGAACTTTCAGCATTTTTATTAAGAACCAGCATGCATGTATTCAAGCCTGGTTAACAGAACCCAGTCTTCAGAACAAGGGCGTGCGCATGCATGTGTGCGTGCGTGCATGCGTGCGTGTGTGTGTGTGAGACAGAGAGAGAGGGAGGGGGAGAGAGAGAGAGGGAGGAGGGGGAGAGAGAGAGAGAGAGAGAGAGAAGTGGGGGGTGGTAAGTACATGCTCATGAAAACATTCATATTTCATGACTTTGGCCATTAGGACTTTGTTTCTTCCACTCTACCATTTCAAATAAAACACCCACCACATCACAACACACCAGAGGCATTCTGCCAACTGAGTGGGCAGTTCAAGGAACTCCTCATTGCTATAACTTGGGAAGACAGAGCCAACAAGATAAAAAAATTCATCTTGGGAGCTACTTCTGACACCACATAACTTCTGCTCCGACATGGTCCTGTCTCTGTGGGATTTCATCATTGCTGGAAAATTCAGAGAAATATTGCTCTTTGAGACCTTCTTTTCTACAGCGGTAAAGGACATTTCTGCAGAAATTTGTGCAGCCAGTAAGGGAATTTATTTAGAACCTCAATGTGTATTTTGTGGGGTCAGTGACTATAAATTCCCAAGTTAATTACAGATTTAACTTGTGCTGCTTTTTGTTGTATTATTTGCATGGAAACCTCAGGGGAAGGGAGCTTGAAGAGCTGCTGACTATCTAAATTTGAAAACTAGGAGCTTCCTGGGTTTATAAAAGGCAGTGAGTGAATATCAGAAAGCTCGGGTTTAGTTAGTGTCTGACTGTGATGTCACCCAGCCCCTTTGTGACTCTCCTGTACCATCAGCAACTTGGGCAGCTGATCCCTGCTGTGGTCAAGGAAATAACACAAACAAACTTAAATGAGTTCTGGAAGTAATGATCATATTTGACAAACGAAGGCAGAATTTAAATTATTTTTTGTGGTTACCACCTTAGGCTTACCTGATGTGCCTCTTGTGGAAACTGGTTTTGCAGAATGAAAAGTTTTCATGCTCACGTTCACCCCCTCTGTAAGTGATGTGTTAAGATAGGTTTCCATGTTTTTCTAACTCAGGGTCATTTTCTGTAGTGTGAAATTGCAAGCAGTTTAGAATGACGAAATATCTGATGCAATATCTGAGGTTCTGAGGCTTCAAAATCAACTCCCTAAAGGTGACTGTAGATGAATATCAGAAAACATGTACATTATATGGAATGCTCCCAAACTGAATTTTTTTTTTTTTTTTTTTTTTTTTTGCGTTACGCGGGCCTCTCACTGTTGTGGCCTCTCCCGCTGCGGAGCACAGGCTCCGGACGCGCAGGCTCAGCGGCCATGGCTCACGGGCCTAGCCGCTCCGCGGCATGTGGGATCTTCCCGGACCGGGGCACGAACCCGTGTCCCCTGCATCGGCAGGCGGACTCTCAACCACTGCGCCACCAGGGAAGCCCTCCCAAACTGAATTTTGATTGTGGAGACAAATTTACTCCTTGACAAAATTAGCAACATGATTCTAAGTTTTGAATTATAGAGTAAATATGATTTTATTTTTTTCCAAAAAAAAAAAAGCCCTCCACTATGAATTTGCTACAGTACTTCAATTAACAAGAACCTTTACAGTAGGTCAACACATACAGAGCTAACTGCCTTGTAAGAAGGCAAGTGGAGCACTGACCATGAGTGAGGATGCCGGCCAGGCAGTGGTACATCCCCTTTACCTCAGTCCCACCATCTATGACCTACCTCTTAGAGAGCTTTCCAGGGCCACTGTGTTAATGCTTGTGAGTCTGAGTTAGAATCTAAGGACATGGGTCTCATTCAATGCTGGCAACTTATGTAAATTAAAAATAGTAGATTCTTTGGTGATGTGTCATGTGTTCTGTATAAAATATTTAGATCTTTCCAATCTGCATTTGTTTCTTTAAAAATGATAGCCCAAGTGTGAATATACTCTTAAAAGTCTTAAATTTCACCACAGGATCCATTTGTATGATACATTATTAATCTTTTAGAATGAAACATGTGTCCCTATAAATAAGGTCGAACAGATACTGAAATATCAATTGACTCCATTTCAAATGCCTTATCCCAAGGCAGCCAATTACGAATGCCTTCAATCTTTCTCTCATCTGACACAGTAAATGAATAGTAACAGGGCTTGTAGGGTAGATTCTTGAATGGACATCTTTCATTTGGGTATTTTGTGTGAGTTACTATTCTTCTTAAGGCAGCAGGTTTTGCTGTTTGGAAATGAATACAAAACATATTGAGTCAAAGTAGATACATCACAAGCTGTAGAGACTTAGTTTATCTGGAACTAAATAGGGACAACTATGGAACTGAATATTTAATATTCAGTTGACCATCCTCTACTTGCCTCACTGGCACTGGTCTTTTTGGGGGGATGGGTGGGAGGAATATGCTTAGTCAGACAGGATTGCTGAGGTTATCTCAATTCTCCATTAGAAACAGAAACTGAGATGTAAATTTTCACAAAGTTAGGAAACAGGAATAATGAAACATCTTTTTACCTTTGGGGTAAAAGGTAAACATCTTTTTACCTTTGGGGCTTTATTCTAATGCTCCTTAAGTTTTCTCACCTGTCTTCCTCATTGCATCTTAAAAAAAAAAGGGTAATTGACATTTTTAACTCACTGTGTTTCAGCCAAGGGATCTGATACTTAAATGTTTTTAAAGACATTATGGCAACACCTTCATGGTAGACAGCCTCTGACATCCCCCAACATCCCTTCCCTCCAGTATTCACACCCTCATGTAATCCCCTCCCTTTGCGTGTGGGCTGGACTCAGTGACTTGCTTCTAACAAACAGAATACAGTGAGTGATTGGATGCCACCTTCAAGATTAGCTTACAAAAAGACTCCGGCTTCCTTCTATCCTCTCTTGTTCACCCTCTCTTGCTCTCTTACTTGCTCTCTCTGATGGAAGCCAGCCTCTATGTCATGAGCTCCTCCACAGAGAGGACCGTATGGCAAGGAACTGAGAGAAGCCTCCAGCCAACAGCCAGCAAGGAGCTGACCTATGTGGGAGCTTGTGAGTGAGTTTGGAAATGGATCTTCCCCCAGCTGAGCCTTGAGATGACCGCTGCCCAGGCCAACACTTGAATGTCAGCTGGTGAGAGGCCTGGAGCCAGAGGACCCAGCGAAGTGACACCTAGATTCCTGAGAAACTGTGAGATAATGTGTGGATTTTAAGCCACTACATTTTGGAGTAATTTGTTACACAGCAATTAACAACTAATACAACCTCCAACACTTACAATATTATATTCACTTGTCTGTGAGCTCCTTCAGGCCAGAGTTTGGGTCTGATTCATCCTTGTATGTCTGGCACCCAGCACACTGCCTGGCACATAGCAGAAGCTCAATAAATGTTTGAGAAAGGGAAGAAGAAAAAGAAGGAGAAAATGACAGGCAGAAGGAGAGAGGAAGGGAAAAAGGTAGGTATCTGTGAAAGAATGGAAACTCAGGCTGACAGAAGCTGAGAATTAACAGCCCACTGCCTGTGACAGACTTTACCTCCACTTCTAATTAATTTTATATTTGGTAAATGGCTTAACAATTGCTCCTAGCAGAGTTCTCCCCTTGGGTGTGTGCTGAAATCATCTCAGGAGCTTTTGTCAAACATGTGAGCTCAGAATGCCAGACCCATTATCCTAGACAGCCTGCCGCTCCTGGTGAGAGGCCCAAGCCTGATCATCAGCACAAAGGAGTCCACAGCCGGGCTTGATACCATGTAGCCAATCCCACCCCATGGCGGGGAGGTGCCGGTGGGGAATCTGTGAGGCGAAGCTTATCAGAGAACAGGGCAGACAGCAGGAAGGGGCCAGCTGGCTTCTGGGCGGTGCTGCAGCCTTACCTTGCCCAGGACCAGTCAAAGCCTTTCTCCTGAGGGTGGGGGGGGTGGTTCCTTTCCAGGCTGCTCACCTGCAGCCTGGGTGGCCAGGAACATCAAGGGAACAGGGAAGAGATCCGTTGAGTGGGACCCCAGGGCAGAATCTGACTGGGAGACTTTGGTAAAGAGGAGACAGCCAGCCACTAAAGGGGTTATCCCAGCGTCTGATGAGGTACCTGCCATTAAAGTGTTAGATACATAGAAAGGGCTAAACTGGGGTAAGGAATTGGGGTGGATAAACTCTGAGGTCCTTTTCAACAGTGTAAGCTGTGTGTGGACATGATACTGTGACATATTCACTGAGGTGTCATTCTCTTGCACTTCCTGTGACCTCAACCACCCCTGCCCCCATGACATCCCATTTCAGAAGCTGGAATCGCAATTCTCATCATCGCTGAGTGATGGTGACACCATAGAATGAGGATGTTCACCCTCAGAGAAGAGAAAGAACGCTGGTCACAAATAACTGCTTTGGAAGAGCCTGTGAACCTCCCAGCCTGTGGACAACAGACTCTGAAGAGGGAAGGAAGAGAACTAGATATTGATGTGGGTTCTGGAGAGGAAATCTCAGGAGAGGTAGATGCTCTAGACAGACTGGGGGATGCTGAGTCTGGGGACAGAAGTGTGGCCAGGGGAGGAAGCAACGTCCCCCAGTCTCAGGCCCTGGGCCTCACGGTGGACTTGAGCTGAAATGGCTGGTGGGAGGCCTGGGCAGATGAGCCTGGGCCAGCCTCTCAGCGCTCCTCAGTTCCCCCCAGCTGCGAGGAGGGGAGTAGGAAGGGGCCAGCTGTATGTGCCCTGGGCCCTGGCCAGCAGCCCAGGCCTGAGGAGTCTCCCTGGTGGGACCTGTGGGGATGGAGACTCAAGGCTGAATGGGCCCAAGGGCAGCCCAGCCCACACTAGCTCTGGCACCACGAGAGTCCCCTGGAACAGAGCCACAGCCCCAGAGGAAGTGCAGGGAGAGACCCTGAATTACCTGAGATTGTTTCACACACCCGCCAGGATGAGGGACAAAACACATAAAATTAAGCTCGGTTACAGAGAAGTGAAGAATGTCATGGGTCTCCCACAGCTCAGTTGGTGGGGTGAGACTCTTACCCATCTCGGTGACTTCCACTGGTCAGGAGGGCAGATGAGAGGGTTTATGGATCGAGGAAATCTTCTGCCATGACCCACTACCCCAGGCCCCTCCACTTGCACACAGGCTGGGAGAAATTCTCTGTGTGAGTCCAGAAGTTTGTACTACCAGTTAAACCCCAAATGAGGATTAAAAAGTAAAAGGAAACCAGGGGTCACTGAACCATAGGACACTAAGTGCTAAATTAGAGATAAACTGGGGTTTAATTAACGTGGGGGGGAAGGGATGCTATAAGACTGTGGCTTGAGCCCAGCACCCCGGGCAGCGAGAGGGACAGAGAGCCTGCCTCTCTTCCTGTCCCCCTCCGTCATCTCTGCTGCCTCTTCCTCGAAGTCCACACTCTCCTGTGACAAGGAACTTTCATTTGTTATCCCAGAGCTGTCTGCTTAGCCCTGACTCTTCTGTTCAGTAGGATTCCATTTGCTCTCTTCCTTCCCTTCCCCAACACATATGGCACAAGATCTGCTCGGTGTTGCCAACTAGGAGAATAACAAAAGTATTGCTGCGTCTGCTGAGATTTCTCAAAAAATTTCAGAGACTTTTCTTATGAGAGCTTCCAGACTAGTTCAGGTTTTCATTGCCTTTCCACATTGGATGATTTAAAAAAAATAAGTTGTTCCCCCACTGCAACATCTTTTAATCTGTCTGATTCCGTTCATTCACCAAGGGCCTCCTTGCACCCCGTGTGTATCTCTCGAAGAATCTTTAACACACGGTGTTCCAACTGCTGAGTCTCTGCTCTCCTGCTCCCCACCCCTGGGTGAGGGCAGAGGCTGCACCTGGCAACACCTCCCCCTGCACCTAGCCTGGTGCCAGGGACGTGGCACATACTTGGAATTCTCTAATTCAACCAGATCTTATTGAATACTGAAGTTGAACTTGTGATGCAGTGTCTCTGGCACTACATACACAATGTTTTCCTGGAAATTTGGGGGAATCAAAACATGTATCTTCATGGACATATGTTTTAACTTCTGAAATCCTTTCTTTTTATGTTTTGCTCATCTTTAGGGGGCAATGGCTATGAAGCAATTTAGAATCCTAGCTTTCCTCATTCAACCTCTCTGTCAAGTAAATGCTCTACAAACAAAAATCTGAAGGTATTAAGAACACTACCGTCCCAAGAATAATTTTTCCTCATGAAGAAAATCACCTCCTTTAACTAATCTGTTTGATCAATATGCTTATCTAATTTATTTAAAACAAAAAACAAACAAAAAAATCCACTTGCACTCGTGTGCTCAGCACTGAGGCACACTTTTAATTATCCTGACATGATTACTGTCCACAAAGTGTTTCAAAAATAAAATGATAGAAGACACAGATAACAATATAAAAATATAACAGCAAGATAAGCACACAAATGTTGATACATGTAAAACAGAACACTTAGCTCTGCATTTTGAAAATAGTGTGAAAAAAGATGAACAAAACTCCAAATGCTCCCTGTCTTAAGCTAAGAAGAAAACCCAGAAATTGTTTTAGCCAACAGCAATAGGGCTAGGCATGTGTAAGAAATAACAGGGAAACAAAGAAATTATAACGAGGAGAGAAGAACTCAGTAGGAAATGAAAATTAAAGAAGAAAAACAAAGCAAGAAGTTGTAGATTGAAGTAGTGGGGTGAAGGTCACCAACAACTACCTCAATTCCTACTGATTATCTTTTCTTCATTAGAAGGTACTCCTGAAACAAAGAGGTGTTTAAACAGGGAACTTTGACCTCCTGTGGAATTTTAATGGGAATATTAGTGGGCTGGTGGTCCAATATGGTGCTGGGCTAGAGATAGGAAGGGTGGTTTCTGCTGCAGTCCCACCATTGGCTGGAACATGACAGGAAGGTACTGCCTCGAAATTCCTCTACTTTTGCTTTTCTTCCATTTGCCCCTAAATAATCTTGTAGGGACAAAGAAGACAGTGACTCTAGAAATGGTTACCGTTTCTGTTAGTCAATGTGGTAAAATGAAGTGTTTTAACAGTTCAGGAGCTGCAAAACCAAGCACAAGTTACTTAACCTCCCTGTGCCTCAGTTTTCTCATCTGACATGAGTCAGAGGCCTGACTTGGTCCAGAAAAGAGTTTTGGAGGGTCCAGGAGAATGGAAGGACTCTCCATAAATACTAATTTTTAAGCTGAGGTTTTGAAAATGAAGAGACTCATCAAGAATGAGTACCATGACTCTCTCCCTTCACACAGGGGAGAGCCCATCCTAGGTGCATGCCTTGAAGGGAATCACATAGATTCCCATGGATTCAATAGCAATATTGAATTTACACTGATGACTCCCAAAGTTATTTCTTCAGATCAGAGCACTCCTCTGCGTTCAGACACAAGTACAACTGTCTGTCTTACAGCTCCACGTGTCATGCACCTCAAACCTTACATGTCCAAAATGGAACTCAATTTTTTTCCCTAAACCTGCTCCTCTGCTGAGTTAATAACACCACCATCCTCCCAATGACTCAAACCAGAAAGCAGGGAGAAGTCCTGTTTCTCAATCTCTCATGTCCAATTCACCAACAAGAAATGTCAGTTCCATCTCCAGCATATATCTCAACTCTAACCTCTTCCCTGAATCTCTGCTGCAACCACCCTAATCTGATCCCTAGTATCACTTGTCTGGACTGCTACATAGCTCTTTGTCTGGTTTGCTTCTTCTCCTGCATCCCTCCAAGCCATTCTCCCAAGCATATGGCCTTTGCATATGCTGTTCCCACTCTCAGGATGCTCTTCCACCCACTCTTGACTGTCTCTTCATTTTTAGACTTCAGTCTAAATATCACAGCTTCAAAGAGCCCACCCTGATCACTCTATATAAAATAAGTCTTCCATCATGCTTTATATCTCAACTACTAGTTTGTTTTCTTTTATAGCTTCCTTTATTAATGTGTTTTTGTTTCTTGTGACTTGAGGACAGGAGCCCTGTGTGTCCTGTTCTTTTTGTCTCCCCAGTGTCTAGAACACTGTCTGGCCCTTGGCAGAGAGATGGCCCATATATATTTCCTGAATAAAAATGAACGAAGACTGGATCAGAATCCTCCTAATTGATCCCTCCCTCTGTTCCTGGTTTCACTGACTCTGCCCTGTCAGATTTACACTGCACATATTTGGAGAAATTCCAGTGGAAATCTCACAGAAGCACCAAGTTAGTTTAAAATATACAAAGATGTGAATCTTGAAAAAATTTAAAGGTCACAACTTTAAAGAGCTAAAAAATAACGTTTGGAAGAAAAATAACACTCAGAAATGATGGACAAGCTTTCTCAATGAGTTGTTATGTGAGTCTATGAAAGAATTTGAAGGCTGGAAGTTTCCAGATTCTTTAAGTGCTGTTTTGACTAATCTCCTCACAGAGGCAATAAAATACTATAATGGGTGCGTTTCTGTACATAATATGCTAACTGGTGGATGAGTTTCTTATGATGTGAAATCATACAAGCCCAAGTCTATTGATTCTCTAACTCCTTCCAGTGAATCAGGTTCTCATTGATGACAAATCCATGAAAGACAGAGGTATCTTCTTAGGGTCACAAGGAGTCTGCAGAGGGCTCAGGCCCAGAAAGATGACCTTTTCTCCAACAGCAAGTGCCAGTGCCCCAACTCACCTGTCAGGCCTGATTCCTAGGGGCTGAAAACTGCATTTTCAGCTGAGTTAGGTGTGACCAGTGATCTCATTTCTCCTGGGATTATTTCAGCCCCAGGTGCCCTGTTTTTCTTGACTCTAGAGTTTCCTTTGTCACATTCCAAAATTTGGATCACACTTTTCACCTGGTACTTGAGGGTAAACTTTTACTTTTTCTTTGTTTTTTTGACTTATTAAATTTTGTGGGGTTTTTTTAACCTTATGGATAAAATATTAATAAATACATGTTTCCTATTTCAGGATTATTTTTCATCTTTACATATTTATGCTGCAGACACTCTTAAAAGAAAACAATATCATTTAAATTCTTCTTCTCTCCCTTACTCTCTCTTTTTAACATATCTCAGTGAGAGAGTTGTGTTTATTCTAGCACTCTGATCACTCTATTCACAGGTTTTAAGACAGTGGCATGCTGACAAGAACAGAATCACGTGGGCAAGATGCCTGAAAAACATCTGCTGAAAATTCATCTGCTGAATTAATGTAAGGGCTATAACTGAAAAACAAAACAAAACATGTTTTCCTAACATTAATCAACTTCATTTTTCCTAGAGTCCTTCATATTTGACTACTTAATTTTTGATGATTATCATAGCTAGCATTGGACAATCACTTATGAATAAGATAATTTACATATGTTACTTCATTTAATCCTCACACAAACCCTGAGGCTTACTACACTTGCTTTTTAGAAAAGAAAACTGACACACAATAAGATTTCTCCTGATTATATAGCATCTTAGAGACAAAGTCATATTTTGAACTGAAATCATGGTCAACTCCAAATTCTGAGCCTTTTTGCACCAGGTACCACACTCCTTAGTGAAGTGTGGCTGGCTCCTTATTTGCCTGGAGACATGATGTTCCTGCTAACTTATTTTTTAATGGACTTTAATGTGACCATAATGTGTCATGGACCGCATGTACATCAGTACTTCATACAGGATGTGTTACATGATTTCCTCTGAGCTTCTCTCCTACCAGTTAAAAAATAATGAAATGTAGAGCTTAAACTGTAGCTGATTTGCTTTATTTCCCTTCAAGTGTCTGCTATAAGAGTTTTTTGCTAAGAACTACTCCAGATCATATAATTAACTATATGAACTTGGAAAATTTATGTATCAGACCATGACAGACACAAATACCTTGCTGTTATTTCAGGTAGTGTAAATGCTTAATGTTCATTTAATTCGAGCTTGCTCTTGTTCCTTCAGAACAATCAGACGTCTCCAAAAATTAGGCTTAGGAAAATTGGATTTGTTTTAATTCAGTTAGCTCTATGGTGAGACGCTGTTCAGTAGCACAGAATGAGACACCCTCATTGATTTATTTCCCTTTCTCTTTTCTTCTTCTTTTCCCTTTTTTCTCTACTCCTTTCACATAGAGGCTGGATTTGGTCATTATTCTTCTCTCTGTTTGCAGTTCAAATTAGGGTTGGTTGAGACTATTCTAACACAGAACTTCCAAATCAATTGAAAAATAATTCCTGCCTTGAGTTCTCCCCAAGTGTCCCAACCACCACAGTCCCAGCTACTACCTTGTCCCGTCCATCTGTCCCCACTATCCAGGAACTTAATGGCTAAACCCTGCTCCAGCACCAGGGCCAACTTATCAACTCTGCTTCTAATAGAGCTTGTTCCAGCAAAATGTAATAATACAAACAATTTTGTACATTTCCATTACCTTGAGACCAGGAATCTCAAATGGAACATTCCCAAACTAAAACATTTTTATTTTGTAGGCTATAAGGTGTTAACAATGGAGATACAAATCCATAAATCTGTTCTAAATTCAAGTTTCATAATCTCAAATTCCAAATTCACAGAGTGAACTTGAGTTTTTCCTCGTGTTAAGATTACACTTGAACAAATAGACTATTTCTTTATTTTCAATTATACAATAAAGTTAGAGAATTAAGGACCAAAAATTTAACCAAATTAAAATGCAACTTTAAAACTGGTACATTTATTTCTAAAACATCAATCCATTTCTTTAGCCCCCAAACATTATTAATGTAGTAATTTGTTTTTCCCCTTTGTCACTAGGAAAAGGAGAATTACAAAGCCTCCTGAATCTGATCTACTGCTTGCTGAACACAGCATGCAATTAAAGTACAAGTGGATAAAACAAATTATGCTGTTTATTTATAAACTTTTAAACATTATTCTTTAACGACCAATGGCACACTCCTACCCTCCACTAATTAACACTATATGTTTATGTTTCCTTCTTGAGCAGCTATTAGGCATGTTGTTTTGGGTTCAGATGTGGTTGTCCTATCGACTCAGTGGCATAATGAGCTACGCTTCTGATGGAGGGTGAGGCCCTCTGAAAAAATAGAGGGTTTTACTATCAATTATTAAAGAAAGAGGCCAGGTCTCAGAACTTGGATGATTAACCTTGACGAGAAGGAGCAGGGATATCCCTCTGTTCAGGATCGCCCCCTCGGGGTCTAGAATGACAGGAGAGTGGAGGGCCAGACTGGACATAGGTCATGATGGGCTCTTGGAGCCTCAGATCATAAACTTACAAACAGATCCTATTTACTTGTATGCTACTCTCTCAGTTTATTTCTTTATTTTTATTTTTTACCTCTTATGTAGTATTTCTAGAAGTGCAGTCCATAGACCAGATCAGAATCATCCAGAATCATCCCAGATGCACTAGAGCAGAATCTTTGGGATCAGGATCATGTGATCTGATATTAAAGATCTGATCTATATCATGTAGGGGATCCCTGGCCAGAAGCCAGTCTGCTTTAAGACCTATACTCAGAGCGGAACAGTAGCATTAGCAACATGTGGGAGCTTGTTAGGAATGCAGAACCTGGGGCCCCTCCTCAGACCTACTGAATCACAAACTGCAACTTAACAAGAATCGTTAGGTGAGTCCTGTGCATGCTAAAGTTTAAAAAACATTGGCCTGGGCTTCCCTAGTGGTGCAATGGTTAAGAATCTGCATGCCAATGCAGGGGACACAGGTTCGAGCCCTGGTCCGGGAAGATCCCACAGGCCGTGGAGCAACTAAGCCCGTGCCATACAACTACTGAGCCTGCATTCTAGAACCCACGAGCCACAACTACTGAGCCCGCATGCCACAATTACTGAAGTCCGCACTCCTAGAGCCCATGCTCTGCAACAAGAGAAGCCACCACAATAAGAAGCCCGTGCACCACAACAAAGAGTAGCTCCCACTCGCCACAACTAGAGAAAGCCCGTGCACAGCAGCGAAGACCCAAAGCAGCCAAAAATAAATAAACTAATTTATTTAAAGAAAAAGTTTTAAAGTTTTTAAAAAAACAAGGAACATTGGCCTAAGGCACAGAGAAAAATGTTTCAAAGCTGTGGCAGTTAGAGAGCTTGTATCTGGAGCCCATTTTATGCAGGAAGATCTAAGTTCACAGCCTGGAAGGTAGAGATTGAAGAAGGGGGTTGGGGGAGGGAGGCTGACACAATTATTTATAACAATGAAGGGGTCTGTGCAGATTATGTTTCCTGTAAGAGTTTTTTTCCTTAACATGTATGTAAACTGCACCGACTCTACTAATTAATCATTTGGGAGAAGTCTCTGTGTGTCTGATTCCATTGCTCCCATCTCTGTGACCAAGAGGAATTCTAGTTGTGCACCTCAGGGTGGTTAGACATCTTGAGGAGAACTAAGCCTGGAGGCTGAGACCCCTGGACTTTGTTCCTGAAGTCCCCCGTGCAATGTCAGCCAATCCCAGTGTTGCTCGGCCCCGGTTGTTCATCAGGAACACCTGAGAGCTCTCATAAACTCCAACACCCACACCCCACTTCAGGCCACTTAAATGGGAATTCCTGGGGATAAGGCTCTGGGCAGATATTTTTAAAAAGCTATTGTGTGTGCAGGCCAGGCTAACTCCTTCCAAAATTGAAAAGTGAACAGTGTGTCACAAGAGACCATGGGGGTGAAGGAGATGGCATTTAGACATGCTCCTCCATCAACTCCAGGGGATGGAGGTCCACAGCATAGAAATACTGCAGAGCTAGGGAACTGGGGGACAGTTAGACGGGCGCCTGTCCATAAGGAGACCCTATGTGAAGAGCTGAACTTATTGTGGTGCTTTCCTTTGGATCAAGAGGACAGGCGATGCAGCTTACAGTCAACTTTTCCAATTGAATATTTTAATTCCTTTGAGGTCTCCCCAAACCGGAAGTGTAGTCTCCCTTTAGCATTACCTGTAGTATTGGTGCTGTAGAGGGAAAAAGAAATGTAGACGTAAAAGGAAGTTTGGCTTCCTCCACGGTCACACCTTATTTGAAATTCATGTGTTTTTTGGGAATAGGGTATTATTGAGGGGACTTTGCCAGGTGTTTGGGTGGTGCCCCTGGAGGATCTGAGAGGGTGGCCCAAGCTCAACTGGAAGCATGGGGCTGTGTATGGGGCAGGGAGCAGCTGCCAGGGCGTGGCTCTGATATGTATAATCCTTTCCTGACATACGCTAGGTAGTGTTTTTCAAGTTGACAGCTGTGACCCATTAGTTTGTCATAAAATCTCTTCTAAAGGTCACGTCCAGTATTTTTAAGCAGGATAAAATGGCATGGAGTGGAATAGAATAGAAAATATCAGAGTTCAGAGTCCTTCTAAGGATAAATACTGTTTTGTGAAACTTCGGTTTATGGTATGCATGTATATGTATAGCTGTTTACAGTGGAAAGTGTATTTCCTTCTATGGTTATGGTCAAAGAATTTGAGAGCTACTGGATTACATTTCTTTGCAACAGAATAAAAAATAAATTTTATTGGACACAGCACTGTATGTCACCATGAGACAGGCCACCGGGAAGATAAGCCATGATCTCAGCCGGACAAAGCTTAGGGACTGATAGGGCTATGAGAGCAACAGGCATAAGAGGAGTAGAAGGTATGACAGCATGTGTACTGACGTTCAATAGCAGGAGTCGGGCTTTAATTGCAGCACAAATTCAGAGAAAGACAATGTGGTTAAGATGCTGACAGCTGAGCTCACCATCTCACCTTGGCTTTTTCTTGGTACTCACCCCAAACTTGGTATGAGTCTGATGGGTTTAAGGGCCTAAAAAGAACTCCCCCTAGGTCTAGATCTGTGTTTTATTTTATAAGTTTTCTTCATTGAGAGTCGACAACTTTCTACCAGATTTCAACCCTATGACTTATCCAGAAATATAGGTAAGTAATACCCTAAGAGAAACTAACATGTATATGTTAAATATATATCTATACACAGAGTGGCTTTACATTACAAAAGAAGTTTTTATATTCCTTGTACAGTCCAGTTTATAAGTGCATTTCAAATGATTAAGTTTACCATGAAAATATGCTTACATGTAAAAATATGCTACAATTTCCCAACCAGCATATTATACAAAGGGAAGAGGGTCTCTTTTCATTGATAATCATTTGGTAAGACCAAGATCTCTCTACTACTCACCTTAATTTGGGGCAGTGGGTAGCAAAGCGGAGAGGGGGGTTGTTAGGAGAGTCTAAAACTCTCAGTAAAAAATAACAATAAGAAAAGTGAAATATTCTGCTATTACATGTCAGGAAGAAGCCACTACTATCTTGGCAGCAAAGATGGCCAATGAGGAAACGGCAATAATGATCCGGGAAGGCATCCAACTTATAAAACCTATTTCCTCTCCTCACACTCACTGACTTGGCCTATCCGTTGAGATCATCACAGGCCCATTGAAGATGCAGGTGGTGATTCTGCCTACAAGGTTCCTATGTTGGTTATTTATTTCCGATAGCCTTGTCTGAGGGGGCGAGGAGGGCATTCTGGCTGGAAGCCTGAGGGAGGAACCTGGAACTCTCAGGAAAGGAGCTTCCCACAGGGGATGGTGGACTGTGGTGGTTTTTAAAGCGCCACCCCCCCACCCCCATTACTCTGAAAGAGGTGTCGTGGCGGGTGGTTGTCAAGAGTTTTTCCTCCCTTTCAGAAGGAATCCTGAGCCACTGCTAACACCTCCAGGGATTATAATTTTTTAGCTTATCCAGAGTCAGTTTCCATTGGATTTTTCCTTTTAGTTAAGCTAAATGCTAGTCAAGATGGACGTTTCCACTGGGCCCTAGTGAAGGATATTTCAGAGTCACGCTGATATCCAGGCAACAAGATATGTAGGATTCTTCTGTGGGTCTCTCAGAAATGCTTCTGTTCTAATATTAAGAAATAATGCCTCCCCCAGTTACCTTTGATACAAACCATGATAATACACAGTACTTTAACTTCAGAAATTGTTTTTTACATTCACAGTCATATTTGATGTTTACGATAAGCTTGAGAGAAGTTGAGCAGATGTTATTATCCACCGTCACAGGAGAGAGAATGGAGACACAGAAGCTTGAGAGGAGTTTCCCTCATGTGACTAGGTAGCAGAAAGATGTGGAATGAACCAGCATCCCTCTCTCTAGGACCCACAGAGGAGGAGGACAAGAAGCCACGAAACCAGAGTGAGGCTCATTATCTTGATGCCTGTGAGCTCTCTACCCTCCACTGGGTCCTGTAGTTTCCAGGGGCACAAAGGCAAGAGAAGGCAACCACCCTGGGGCAGGTTTGCGACTGCTACTGGGACACTCCATAGCACACGCCTGCTGCCTGCCTGGGAAGAAGGTCAGTAGATGGACACAGGTGTTACTGTGATTGAAACGGGCTGGTCTTTTGGCTGAACTGAAGTTGTCAGAGTTGTGGGGAGAGGCCATGATAACTCAGGCACTGGAGCCACAAATCTGAAGTTCCAATCATGGCTCTGCCACTTATTACCTGTGAGGCTTTGGGCAGCTCACTTCACCTCTCTGAGCACCAACTCCTATTCTGTAAAATTAGTTAAAAGTCACCATCCAGGGTTTTTGTAAAGATCAGAAGGTTACACATGGTAGTCACTTAAATAATTGGAGGAAGGTGCTATTACTATTTTCTTGGGCCCCAACTGGGGCATACAACATTTGGAATAAACCCTGTTGCTTTAAACTTTATTATAAGAAGTAAATAAGATAGTCTTTATGTTCCAGGATATCAGAAAAGGGTGACTATGGAACATTATTAAATATTTGCTAGAACAGACATACCACACTTCTACCTGGAATATAATATCGAGGCCCACATTCCTACTTTCTTGGACAAAACGTCACAATCATTTAGTGTAGACCAACCCCCCTGGGTCATTCATATCCCTGTCCCTCAAGCCTAGGCCAGGTTCCTGACTGCTTCTTCCAATCTGAGCTGCCTCCCCACCCCTCATTATGCCCCCCTCCTGGGAATAATGTTCCCCTTCTGGGAATTTCTCTAAATTTTGATTTTATCTTCTTGAAGGCGTGTGTTAGAAGTGTTGGTGGGTTTTGTTGGTGGTAATGGTATCATGGTCAGGGGTCCTATTTTTGCCCGATCCTGCCCTGTGGCATACTGCCCACCCATCCCACAGCCCCATGAGGCGCCAAGGGAGATACAAGCACAGGACAAGGACACACTTAGGATGAGCAATGAGCAAACTGCTCACTCTGCTGCCAGCTGGGGATCCGCTGGCAATCTTGGAGCAGAATCATGGGAAAAGGATAGAGATCTAAAGGGTCTGTTTTTTCCTCCTTAAGTTTAAATCTGAAATTTGCCATACTCTGAAAGCCTTAATGAAGTGAAAGGAAGTGGAAATGCCAACATAAGTATAAGATGACTGCCTTCTCAAGTGAAAGTGGGCCATCGCTTTCCAACCTAAAAGGGAGAAAAGAGAGTTCTGTGCTCATATGCAAAACCTTTGAACAAACAGAACCCTGCCCACTACCAGCCTGGCAGACTTGACCTAATCCATGTGTCCTGGAACTTGATCAATCAGATTTGTGACCACTTCTCTGAGGGGCAGGTAGTGAGGGGAGGGGCATGGAGATGGGTCTCCTGTCACCTCTGGAGGCTGGCAGCACATGTCACACAGTGCTGGTGTCTCATTGCTAGTGTATACATCCTCTTCCCAGCCAGATTATGAGCTTCCTAAGGA
This sequence comes from Stenella coeruleoalba, assembly GCF_951394435.1. Lineage (NCBI taxonomy): Eukaryota > Metazoa > Chordata > Mammalia > Artiodactyla > Delphinidae > Stenella > Stenella coeruleoalba. The sequence continues at coordinate 36,904,625 of NC_137150.1, read as the reverse complement.
TGGGGTCTGCTGTTAGTTCATACTGCACTGGGTTTGGAAGAGAGAAATAGGCAATACTTTGAATGGGGAACCGGATAAAGGAAGAAAATTGGTATTTATCAAACACATGCTGTGTAGCTATGCCAGGCTCTGAACTCTCACTGTATTTAATTCTCACAACAATCGTTTGAGATAGGCATTGCTGCTCCTCTTCCACATGTAAGGTTGGGTAGCTTACCTAAGGTTACTAGTGACAAATACCAGGTGGAGAGGGTAGGGCTTGAGCCCAGATTTGTCTAACTCCAAGTCTGTTCTCTTTACCCTCACCATGCTGTCCTAGAAGCTCCCAGAATAGAAGGAAACATACCAATGACCATGCATGCACCCCATGTACATGTCATGGGACATGGTACAATGACCATAGGGCATCGCACATCACTGGATGTGCTACAGCTCCACGAAGGGGGCTTCGTTAGTGGAGAAGGCAGTTTCTATTGGTGTCACTAGGCTCCTAGGGGAGGACGGAGGAGACGAAGAAGGAAAGGAAACAGAAGGAAGGGTGAAGGAGTAAGAAAAATAAGGACAGAGGATAAAAGACAAGTACAGGAAAAAAGAAGAAAGTGGGGAAGAAAGAAAGTGAAAGCAAGTCAAATGTATTACTCAGCTCTCTGACTCCGATAAAAAATGCTCTCACCTCTCCCAGTAAATAGCTCTGAAGCCACCCACCACCTACTCTTCAAAACAGCAAATTCCTCTCCCCGCAACCTCCCAACGTCAGTGTCCCCAGACGATGATTTATTTCCACCTTATCTCACTTATATATAACAAAACTTTATTTCTAGAGGAGGAGTTTTGATGTCTTCAGGCAGAAGGAAGTAATTTGAATAATTTCTGTGCATCTAAACGCTATGTGAATTATGTTAAAATTAGTGAGATTGGTAGCAAAGGCAAAAAAATGAGACAATAATGGTGACAGGAATAGTAGTACTTTAACACACTGATTTTTTTTTTTAACTTACTTAATACAACACAAATTTATTTTCTTACATCTGGAAGCCAGGAGTCTGGAAACAGTCTCACTGGGCTAAAGTCAAGGTGTCAGCAGGGCCAGTTCCTCCTGGAAGCTGTAGGGGAGCCTGTGTAGGGGAATCTGTAGGGGAGAATGTGTTTCCTTGACTTTTCTAGCTGCTGCAGACCACCTGCATCCCTGGTCTTGTGGCCCCTTCCTCACCTCACCCCAGCACTCTTGCCTCCCTAGTCACATCCCTTGCTTCCTCTCCTCCCTCTTAAAGAGTGATTACATTTTTTTTTACTGGGGTATAGTTGTTTTACAATGTTGTGTTAGTTTCCACCATACAGCGAAGTGCAGTAGAGTTCCTAGTGCTATACAACAGGGTCTCATTAGTAAGACACTGATTTTTACTTGCCTACCAATTCTGTTACATCGCAATAGCACTCTCACTGGCACTTATGCCCTATACTTACACAATCAATGGCTATAAACATATACTCTCATCTAATCTGCATTTATGACAAAAACTTTTAGTTTTGAAATTGTGGTCCTTGGATATGTCATGTGAAACTTGCTTATAGACCTGAGTATGACTGAGTTGTGATGTATCAACTCACTGAACTCCACAACTGTTTCTGCAAACTGGACTGCCCAACGGGCATCCTCCTTTCCTGACCATTCCTTGTATTTCTTTCTCATGGTGAAGACTTGTTCAAAAGAGAGAAAAATCTCCAAGAGAAGAGGACTGACTACAAGCTCTCTTATAATCTCCATAAGTCATGTCCTCGATTAATCTCTGGAAATTTACCAGGGTCACAAATGTACAAATAAGTTATTCTAATTTTTCCTCTGTGCCATCCTGGATATGTCAACTCCATGGATCATCAGAATTAAGCTCCAAATTCTCTTCAAGTTGCTGTCCAGAGTTTTAGTCTGTAGATGAGCTTTGTTGCTGCTCCCCATCAGTCGTGAAACTAATTCAATAATAAGCAAGATTTTAGCACTATGGTTAGCAGTATTGTTACTCTTAAATATGTTGTCAATTACAAAAATTAAATTAGACATATAATTATAGTTCCTTGGGTTGTAATCAATGTTTCTGATATCTTACTCCCAAGTAGATAACCACAAATCAATCTCATAAAAACGTTAAGATACACACAATGTTGGCCAAAGGGATGTCAAGCTATTATTTTCATTATCTGTGTGATGCAAAAAACAAAACAAAAACTCCAAAGCAGCTTTATAGCATCCCTTTTTAAAAAGGTCTTTGTGCTCTTTTCATATCTAAGCAAAATTCTGATTCATTAGCTACTGTTTTATAATAGGTTCACGTTATAACATACCAAACAACAGATGAAATGCTGACAGAGAAAAAGAAAATGGAAGCTCCTCCTTGAGGTATCTTGGTGTCAGTTGAAAACGACATGTTCCAAAAGCCTGGAAATCCTAACTCGATTATTCCTGGAGACCCAGAAAATGTCTGGATATTGACAGGTTAATGCTTTATTTTTAACAAATAATTTTGAGAATGTACTATGTATTAGGTAGTGTGCTGGTGGTAAATAGAGCTGTAGCCCTCAAGTGCAAGGAGCTCACAGTCCAGGGAAAAAATGGACATAGATATGAATAACTGAATCGCATGCGAGGATAATAGAGGTGTCTTGTGGTAAGTGTTGTAATCCATGTGTGTATGAAGTAAAGTAGGAACTCAAAGCCACCCTTCTCCGGTCAAGGTGGAGGCAAAGGCAAAGTAATGACGTGGTAAGGAAGAGAGGGGTGTGAACTCGCAGAGAGAAGGAAGAGGAAGCGGGAACAGGGTCTAGAGGTATAAGGGAGAGTTTTCTGGCAAAAGAAGAACACGGGAAAGAGCATTCTGGGATGAAAAAATAGCAAGGGACAAGCCAGGGAGGTGTGGGAAAGAACAGAGTGTTAGGGAATCTAGAAGCATCTGGAGAGAAGCACCTGACAACAGGAGTGAGCACATGGAGAGCTGTATCTGTCGAGAGCCACTGGGGTTTTCACCTTTAAGCAGGGAAGTAACAAGAACGGATTGGTTTTTAGAAGCAGAATCTAGCAATTTAGCAGCAGGTTCTAGCACACATTTGGAGGAGGGGGCAAGGCTGGAGTCAAGGGAATGATCGAGAGGGAAGTGTCTGATCTTAGCACTGAGATAGTCTGGAAGTTTGGAAGTTGAGGGAATCGAGGTGGAATTCCAGGTTCAGGCTTAGATATTCACAACAAGGTGCACATGGTCCACAGTGAGTTCTGATGGGTGTAGTGCGGAGGGTCTCAGGTCCCAGAAAAGGGTGGGTGCAGGGGTTGAGATGTGTTCCCAAAATGGGAAGCTAGGGATCATGATTTCTGACTAGGCTTGACTTCTACTTATATGAGAAAAAAAGCCAAAGTTAAATTTAAAAAAAAAATCCAAAGGGAAATTAAAGCTCAAACTACATTTATTGGGCAGCATTCAGAGGCTTGCCACAGTGCCAGCCAGCAACATGTACCTTTCCTTTCTTAACCCTAACAGTAGCTACCATGTATAGGAACTGGTTGTTCTTAGTTTCACAGGTGCAGAAACTGAGGCAAATAAAATAACTTGTCCGAAACTTCACTATTCACAAGGGGAAAGCAGAGCTGCGCTCCCAGGTCTGTGTGCCTCTGAACCCATGCTGCAAGCAAGAGGCAAAGGAAGAAGACTTCTCCACAGGCCTTGGTGTTCAGGAGCCCACAGCATCATTCTATCGACACGTCATTTGTTTGTCAAAAGGAGCCAGGGAGATGGAGCCTCGGGTCAGCGAAGGCTACTTATTGATGGTGTAGCTGGTCCACTAGGCTCTGCGTCTCTATTTCCCTGACCCTGTGCTGCCACAACTGGAAACGTTCATTTCTTCTAAAATAAAGAGAGGCACATACTCACTACACCAAAATTAATTTCTGAGGAATCAAGAACTTAAATGTAAAAAGATGAAACCTAAAAAGTTTAGAGGAAAATTTGGGACTTAAAAAAAATTATCTAGAGGGACTTCCCGGGCAATCCAGTGGTTAAGACTCCGCGCCTCCAAATGCAGGGGGCGTGGGTTCGATCACTCCTCAGGGAACTAAGATCCCACATGCCTCTCAGCGAGGCCAAAGAAAAAAAAAAGATCTAGAACAACTTTCAAAGCATGACACAAACTCTAAAACCTGATACATTTAACTACATAAAAACTAAACATTTCTGGAAAAATCAATCTTGTATACAAAAAGATAATTTTCTTAATAAATCATAAAGAGCTCGAACACATCAATATGAAAAGACCAACAACCCAACTGAAAAATGAACACTTTCACAGAAAGTTGAGAGAAAACAGAAACAGAAGTGAATTTTAAATATGTGAAAAGACAAAAATTAAAACTTCATTGTGATACCACTTTTTACCTATCAGATTAAAAAAGATCAAAAATTTTGTTATTATTATTCATTACTACGGTATGGGAAACAGATATTCTCAAGTATCATCAGTAGGAGGATATTATGAAGCTATCTTATTACACAGTGATTTGGCAATATGCATGGAAAATTTAAATAGACTTTCCATTTGACCATGCAATTTTACTTCTAGAAACTTCTCCTATGATTATACTTACACTTATATATAAAAATGCATGTATCATGCTGATCAGTGCAGTGATTGTGTTTGCATGCAGAAAAGAACTAGGAACAATTTAAATAGAAACCCTCCGAAGTCAGTTATAATACAGCTACCCAAGAATATTCTACTAAAATGAATGTGGAAGATACATATGGAAGTCACCTGATTTCCAAGATATATTTTTAAAGGAAAGAAGAAAGATGAAAAACAATGTATGTAATATATCACCATATTTTAAGGAAAAAGTATACACGTATGCATGTACATGTGTCTGTCTATTCATAAACTATTAAAATGCATGGAAAATGGGTAACAGTCGAAGGTGGAAGAACTAAGGACAGATAAGGGAGGGAGATTTACTTGTCACTGTGTACCTTTTTCATTGTTTGAAATTTTTTTACTGTGTGCATTCATTTCCTCTTCCAAAATAAAAGGAGAAAGGCAATAAAGAAGGGCAAAGGGAGTGAGCAATGATGCACAAGAAGGATAGGAGTGCAGGAATACTACCCAACCACATTTTAGCCCTGTTCCCATTCATCTCTGGCCAGCTTCAAGGCTCCTTGAGGCTTCACACTGTAAGGCTAACCCCACAAAGGTTGGCTAAGGGACCAAGGAAAAGATAAGAACTATTTTACAGTTAGACTTCCTACCAAACTCAGTTATGAAAACTTAGAAATCAACAATTAATCATAAAATCCAGGGTGAAACTGGTCTCCCCAGAGGAAGTCACAAATTGTAGGCAGTACTGTGTTGTCATTTTCCTTAACCTAAGGATAAATCAGTTTTCATAACAATAAATCACAATTTCATTATTACTTTAAAATTTTACCAAAAGGGTTTGTATCACAATAGCCATATTTTCTGATAAAAAGAAAAAATCAGGCCTCTTGGTCTGACCATGGGCTTGCTCTGATTGTGGTCTGAGTACTGGATGGAAATCACTGCATTTACAGGGAGGGTAGATGTTTACTGAGTATGGAGGCCTTGTCCTCATCTGGCAGGTGGAGACATGTTGCCAAAACCTGGAGACACAGAAAGGCTTTTGTGCCCAGGAGCCCCACAGGGTTCTGCTCAGTTACAAACCCCCCTTTTCTTTGGTACTCCTCAATCTTGAGGAGAACAGGTGTTGGACAGGAAAGGTAATATTATTTTGGATAGAGGTGTTAATAATAAACTCAGCAGAGGAACTCAGTTTTGGGGGACTTGGTTTGAATCATCTGCCAAATGCCTGGACATTCTCGGTGGAAAAGCTGTGCTTGTGCAGGAATGGACCATGACAAATACTGGCTGGAACTAACCCGCACACTAGGGGGCGCACTATTCCATTACACACCAGTTCCAAGTAAATGAAATGCACAGGTATATGAGTAAATACTGTACAACTGATTTGGTTAAACTGTCAGAGTATAAACGATCCACTTTATGAAAAGAAATTGGATGACCAAACTTAGTGAAAACCTTTTGGTGAAGGAGTGGGATCCTGTATGAAAGCAAGAAAAACTTGGCTTCAAATGACTTATGCCTGACCTCTTTACTCATGTATAAAGTTGCATTAGTGTTTCATATTTTAAAATACACCATTCAAATAAAAGCACATCCACAATCTCTAATTAAAAATCCAAACACACAAAGCCAAGAAATAACCTTTTTTAAAAACCAACTTATTTTAATTAAAAAACTCATATTAGGAGAGACCTTCAAGATGGCGGAGGAGTAAAACATGGAGATCAACTTCCTCCCCACAAATACATCAGAAATACATCTACACGTGTAACAACTCCTACAGAACACCTACTGAACGCTGGCAGAAGACCTCACACCTCCCAAAAGGCAAGAAACTCCCCAGGTACCTGGGTAGGGCAAAAGAAAAAAGAATAAACAGAGACAAAAGAATAGGGACGGGACCTACACCAGTGGGAGGGAGCTGTGAAGGAGGAAAGGTTTCCACACACTAGAAGCCCCTTTGCGGGCAGAGACTGCGAGGGGCGGAGGGAGGAGCTTCGGAGCCCCGGAGGAGAGCACAGCAACAGGGGTGCGGAGGGCAAAGCGGGGAGATTCCCGCACAGAGGATCAGGGCCGACCGGCACTCACCAGCCCGAGAGGCTTGTCTGCTCACCCGCCGGGGTGGGCGGGGCTGGGAGTTGAGGCTCGGGCTTCCCACAGAGCCCAGGGAGAGGACTGGGGTTGGCTGCGTGAACACAACCTAAAGGGGGTTAGTGCACCACAGCTAGCCGGGAGGGAGTTCGGGAAAAAGTCTGGAGCTGCTGAAGAGGCAAGAGACCACTGTTTAGGGGTACACGAGGAGAGGGTATTCAGAGCACCGCATAAATGAGCTCCAGAGACGGGTGCGAGCTGCAGCTATCAGCGCAGACCCCAGAGACGGGCATGAAACGCTAAGGCTGCTGCTGCAGCCACCAAGAAGCCTGTGTGCAAGCACAGGTCACTATCCACACCTCCCCTCCTGGGAGCCTGTGCAGCCCGCCACTGCCAGAGTCCTGTGATCCAGCGACAACTTCCCCTGGAGAACGCATGGCACGCCTCAGGCTGGTGCAACGTCATGTCATGCTGGTATCTGCCGCTGCAGGCTTGTCCCGCATTCCGTACCCCTCCCTCCCCCGGGCCTGAGTAAGCCAGAGCCCACAATCAGCTGCTCCTTTAACCCTGTCCTGTCTGGGCGGGGAAGAGATGCCCTCAGGCGAACTACATGCAGAGGCGGGTCCAAATCCAAAGCAGAACCCGAGGAGCTGTGTGAACAAAGAAGAGAAAGGGAAATTTCTCCCAGCAGCCTCAGGAGCTTCGGATTAAATCTCCACAATCAACTTGATGTACCTGCATCTGTGGAATACCTGAATAGACAACGAATCAATCCAAAACTGAGGCGGTGGACTTTGGGAGCAACTGTAGACTTGGCATTTGCTTTCGGCATCCAAGTTGTTTCCAGTTTTATGTTTATCTTAGCTTACTATGACTTTATTATCACTGGTAGATTTGTTTATTGATTTGGTTGCTCTCTTTTTTTTTTTTTTTTTTTTTTTGCGTTACGTGGGCCTCTCACTGTTGTGGCCTCTCCCGTTGCGGAGCACAGGCTCCGGATGTGCAGGCTCAGCAGCCAATGCTCACGGGCCCAGCCGCTCCGCAGCATGTGGGACCTTCCCGGACCGGGGCACGAACCCGTGTCCCCTGCATCAGCAGGCAGACTCTCAACCACTGCGCCACCAGGGAAGCCCTTCCTTTTTTTAATATATATAGATATATATATTTTTTCCTTTTTCTCTTTTTGTGGGTGTGTATATGTATGCGTCTTTCTGTGATTTTTGTCTGTATAGCTTTGCTGCTTTTACCATTTGTCCTAGGGTTCTGTCTGTCCGTTTTTTTTGTTTGTTTTTCTTAGTATACGTTTTAGCACTTGTTATCATTGGTGGATTTATTTATTGGTTTGGTTGCGCTCTTCTTTTTTTATGACTTTTTAATTTTTTATTTTTACTATTATATATTTTTAATAACCTTATTTTATTTTATTATTATTTTCTTGCTTTCTTTTTTTTCCTCCCTGTTCTTCTGAGCTGTGTGGCTGACACGTCTTGGTGCTCCGGCCAGGGGTCAGGCCTGTGCCTCTGTGGTGGGAGAGCTGAGTTCAGGACACTAGTAGACCAGAGACCTCCCAGCTCCAAGTAATATCAAACAACAAAAGCTCTCCAAGATCTCCATCTCAACACTAAGACCCAAGTGAACTCTATGACCAGCAAGCTACAGGGCTGGACAACCCATGCCAAACAACTAGCAAGACAGGAACACAACCCCACCCATTAGCAGAGAGGCTGCCTAAAATCATAACAAGGTCACAGAAACCCCAAAACACACCACCGGACGTGGACCTGCCCACCAGAAAGACAAGATCCAGCCTCAACCACCAGAACACAGGCACCAATCCCTTCCACCAGGAAGCCTACACAACCCACTGAACCAACCTGAGCCACTGGGGACAGACACCAAAAACAACAGGAACTACAAACCTACAGCCTGCAAAAAGGAGACCCCAAACACAGTAAGTTAAGCAAAATGAGAAGACAGAGAAACACACAGCAGATGAAGGAGAAAGGTAAAAAGCCACCAGACCAAACAATGAAAAGGAAATAGGCAGTCTACCTGAAAAAGAATTCAGAGTAATGATAGTAAAGATGATCCAAAATCTTGGAAACAGAATGGAGAAAATACAAGAAAGTTTTAACAAGGACCTAGAAGAACTACAGAGCAAACAAACAATGATGAACAACACAATAAATGAAATAAAAAATTCTCTAGAAGGAATCAATGGCAGAATAACTAGGGCAGAAGAATGGATAAGTGACCTGGAAAATAAAATAGTGTACATAACTACTGCAGAGCAGAATAAAGAAAAAAGAATGAAAAGAATTGAGGACAGTCTCAGAGACCACTGGAACAATGTTAAATGCACCAACATTCAAATCATGGGGGTCCCAGAAGAAAAAGAGAAAAGGAAAGGGTCTGAGAAAATATTTGAAAAGATATAGTTGAAAACTTCCCTAATATGGGAAAGGAAATAGTCAAGAGCCCCATACAGGATAAATCCAAGGAGAAACACACCAAGACACATATTAATCAAACTATTAAAAATTAAGTACAAAGAAAAATTATTAAAAGCAGCAAGGGAAAAGCAACAAATGACATACAAGGGAATCCTCATAAGTTTAACAGCTGATCTTTCAGCAGAAATTCTGAAAGCCAGAAGGGTGTGGCAGAACATATTTAAGGTGATGAAAGGGGAAAACCTACAACCAAGATTACTCTACCCAGCAGGATCTCATTCTTTCAGATTCGTCGGAGAAATTAAAATCTGTACAGACAAGCAAAACCTAAGAGAATTCAGCACCACCAAACCAGCTTTACAACAAATGCTAAAGGAACTTCTCTAGGCAGGAAACACAAGAGAAGGAAAAGACCTACAATAACAAACCCAAAACAATTAAGAAAATGGTAAGGAACATACATATCGATAATTATCTTAAATGTAAATGGATTAAATGCTCCCACCAAAAGACACAGACTGGCTGAATGGATACAAAAACAAGCCTCATATATATGCTGTCTACAAGAGACCTACTTCAGACCTAGGGACACATACAGACTGAAAGTGAGGGGACGGAAGAAGATATTCCATAAAAATGGAAATCAAAAGAAAGCTGGAGTAGCAATTCTCATATCAGACAAAATAGACTTTAGAATAAAGACTATGACAAGATACAAAGAAGGACACTACATAATGATCAAGGGATCAATCCAAGAAGAAGATATAATAATTGTAAATATTTCTGAACCCAACACAGCAGCACGTCAATACATAAAGCAAATGCTAACAGCCATAAAAGGGGAAATCGACAGTAACACAATCATAGTAGGGGACTTTAACACCCCACTTTCACCAATGACAGATCATCCAGAATAAAAATAAATAAGGAAACATAAGCTTTAAATGATACATTAAACGAGATGGACTTAATTGATATCTAAACAACATTCCATCCAAAAACAACAGAATACACTTTCTTCTCAAGTGCTCATGGAACATTCTCCAGGATAGATCATATCTTGGGTCACAAATCAAAGCTTGGTAAATTTAAGAAAATTGAAATTGTATCAAGTATCTTTTCTGACCACAATGCCATGTGACTAGATATCAATTACAGGAAAAATCTGTAAAAAATACAAACACATGGAGGCTAAACAATACACTACTAAATAACCAAGAGATCACTGAAGAAATCAAAAAGGAAATCAAAAACTACCTAGAAAAAAATGACAATGAAAGCACGATGACCCAAAACCTATGGGATGCAGCAAAAGCAGTTCTAACAGGGAAGTTTATAGCAATACAATCCTACTTCAAGAAACAAGAAACATCTCAACAACCTAACCTTACACCTAAAGCCATTAGAGAAAGAAGAACAAAAGAACCCCAAAGTTAGCAGAAGGAAAGAAATCATAAAGATCAGATGAGAAATAAATGAAAAAGAAATGAAGGAAATGATAGCAAAGGTCAAGAAAACAAAGGTCAAGAAAAGCAGTTCTTTGAGAAGATAAACAAAATTGATAAACCATTAGCCCGACTCATCAAGAAAAAATGGGAGAAGACTCAAATCAATAGAATTAGAAATGAAAAAGGAGAAGTAACAACTGACACTGCAGAAATACAAAGAATCATGAGAGATTACTACAAGCAACTATATGCCAATAAAATGGACAACCTGGAAAAAATGGACAAATTCTTAGAAAGCACAATCTCCCGAGACTGAACCAGGAGGAAATAGAAATTATGAACAGACCAATCACAAGCACTGAAATTGAAACTGTGATTAAAAATCTTCCAACAAACAAAAGCCCAGGACAAGATGGCTTCATAGGTGAATTCAATCAAACATTTAGAGAAGAGCTAACACCTATCCTTCTCAAACTCTTGCAAAATATAGCAGAGGGAGGAACACTCCCAAACTCATTCTACAAGGCCACCATCACCCTGATACCAACACCAGACAAAGATGTCACAAAGAAAGAAAACTACAGGCCAATATCACTGATGAACATAGATGCAAAAATCCGCAACAAAATACTAGCAAACAGAATCCAACAGCACATTAAAAGGATCATACACCATGATCAAGTGGGGTTTATCTCAGGAATACCAGGAGTCTTCAATATATGCAAATCAATCAATGTGATCAACCATATTAACCAACTGAAAGAGAAAAACCATATGATCATCTCAATAGATGCAGAAAAAGCTTTTGACAAAATTCAACACCCATTTATGATAATAACTCTCCAGAAAGTAGGCATAGAGGGAACTTACCTCAACATAATAAAGGCCACATATGACAAACGCACAGCCAACATCGTTCTCAATGGTGAAAAACTGAAAGCATTTCCTCTAAAACCCAGAACAAGACAAGGTTGTCCACTCTCACCACTATTATCCAACATAGTTTTGGACGTTTTAGCCACAGCAATCAGAGAAAAAAATAAATAAAAGGAATCCAAATCGGAAGACATGAAGCGAAACTGCCAGTGTTTGCAAATGACATGATACTATACATAGAGAATCCTAAAGATGCTACCAGAAAACTACTAGAGCTCATCAATGAATTTGGTAAAGTAGCAGGATACAAAATTAATGCACAGAAATCTCTGACATTCCTATACACTAATGGTGAAAAATCTGAAAGAGAAATTAAGGAAATACTCCATTTACCATTGCAACAAAAAGAATAAAATACCTAGGAATAAACCTACCTTAGGAAACAAAAGACCTGTTGCAGAAAGCTATAAGACACTGATAAAAGAAATTAAAGATGATAAAAACAGATGGAGAGATATACCATGTTCTTGGATTGGAAGAATCAACATTGTGAAAATGACTCTACTACCCAAAGCAATCTACAGATTCAATGCAAGTCCTATCAAATTACCACTGGCATTTTTCACAGAACTAGAACAAAAACTGCAGTCTGTATGGAAACACAAAAGACCCCGCATAGCCAAAGCAATCTTGAGAAAGAGAAACAGAGATGGAGGAATCAGGCTCCCGGACTTCAGACTCTACTACAAATCTACAGTATTCAAGACAGCATGGTACTGGCACAAAAACAGAAATACAGATCAATGGAACAGGATAGAAAGCCCAGAGATAAACCCACACACATATGGTCACCTTATCTTTGACAAAGGAGGCAAGAATATACAATGGAGCAAAGACAGCCTCTCAATAAGTGGTGCTGGGAAAACTGGACAGCTACCTGTAAAAGAATGAAATTAGAACACTCCGTAACACCATACACAAAAATAAACTCAAAATGGATTAAAGACCTAAATGTAAGGCCAGACGCTATAAAATTCTTTAAGGAAAACATAGGCAGAACACTCTATGACATAAATCACAGCAAGATCCTTTTTGACCCACCTCCTAGAGAAATGGAAATAAAAACAAAAATAAAGAAAAAGGACCTAATGAAACTTAAAATCTTTTGCACAGGAAAGGAAACCATAAACAAGATGAAAAGACAATCCTCAGAATGGGAGAAAATATTTGCAAATGAAGCAACTGACAAAGGATTAATATCCAAAATTTACAAGCAGCTCATGCAGCTCAATATCGAAAAAACAAACAACCCAATCGAAAAATGGGCAGAAGACCTAAAAAGACATTTCTCCAAAGAAGATATACAGATTGCCAACAAAGTCATGAAAGGATGCTCAACATCACTAATCATCAGAGAAATGCAAATCAAAACTAAAATGAGGTATCACCTCACACCAGTCAGAATGACCATCGTCAAAAAATCTACAAACAATAAATGCTGGAGAGGGTGTGGAGAAAAGGGAACCCTCTTGCACTGTTGGTGGGAATATAAATTCGTACAGCCACTATGAAGAACAGTACGGAGGTTCCTTAAAAAACTAAACATAGAACTGCCATATGACCCAGCAATCCCACTACTGGGCATATACCCTGAGAACACCATAATTCAAAAAGAGTCATGTACCACAATGTTCACTGCAGCACTATTTACAATAGCCAGGACTTCAAAGCAACCTAAGTGTCCATCGACAGATGAATGGATAAAGAAGATGTGGCACATATATACAATGGAATATTACTCAGCCATAAAAAGAAATGAAATTGAGTTATTTGTAGTGAGGTGGATGGACCTAGCGTCTGTCATACAGAGTGAAGTAAGTCAGAAAGAGAAAAACAAACACCATATGCTAACACATATATATGGAATCTAAAAAAAAAAAAAAGATTCTGAAGAACCTAGGGGCAGCACATGAATAAAGATGCACACGTAGAGAATGGACTTGAGGACATGGGGAGGGGGAAGGGCAACCTGGGACGAAGTGAGAGAGTGGCATGGACATATATACGCTACCAAATGTAAAACAGATAGCTAGTGGGAAGCAGCCGCATAGCACAGGGAGATCAGCTCGGTGTTTTTTGATCACCTAGAGGGGTGAGGTAGGGAGGGTGGGAGGGATACGCAAGAAGGAGGAGATATGGGGATATATGTATACGTATAGCTGACTCACTTTGTTTAAAGCAGAAACTAACACACCATTGTAAAGAAATTATACTCCAATAAAGACATTAAAAAAAATAAAATAAACCTACAGTTAAGCAAAATAAAGAATCTGAAAGACAACCAAGAAGTTAAGCATGCTGTGGAAAAAAGAAAACAAAAGCTCGTATTATTCATGGCTTACTATTCTAAATAAAATTTGTCAAGAGGTGTAACTGATCAAGATCAGACCGAGTTAGAGTAATATTTACACGTGGCCACTGAGATTAATGCTGCAGGGCAGTCGTATTGCATCTCAGCCTTAGATCTCTGAGCTCAGCAATGTTTTGACAGGGGTGGGGAGAACTTCCAGATCCCTGCTGAACTCTACCTAGATGTAGATCCTCCCCACACCCTTTTTTTTTGGCCACGCCGTGAGGCCTGTGGGATCTTAATTCCCTGACCATGGATTGAACCCAGGCCCATGGCAGTGGAAGTGCCAAGTCTTAACCACTGGACCACCAGGAAATTCCCGATCCCCCCTTCTTTTACTGGTTGTCTGGCTCATCCCCGTGGGTCTCAGAACACAACACTGGTGGGAAAAATGCGACCCCCTACTGCCAAAACTTGGTGCACGTGGAATTCATCAACACTAGGGGTTTCCAGATGTCTGGATTTCAAGTACAAGCAAAGATTCTAAAAGAAGTTGGGGGATGGACATAAGGTGGCTAACTTTTATTTTGCCATGTTAGGACATTAACAAATGTACAAACAAAATGCCCACCACCATCTGCTATTACCAGGCTTTCATAAATTTTAAAAAGCCTTTAAGACCACAAAAAGTGAAAGGAAATACTCTCTCTAAATTTTACTTTAAAAGTCACATATATGCTGTCATCCATGTAAAACTAGATATGTGTCTACATGTAAAAAATATTAAAAAAATTATCTTAAGAAGGATACTTTTTTTTTTTTTTAAATTCTGCAGGTACTGTTGAAATCTTCTTCCAAAACTGTTGTGGGACACCAGCCAGGTGGTTTGATCCCATTGATCTGCACAGCACCTGCCTGTTTCTTCCCTTTCCTCAGCTTGACTGTTTTCTAGTTGCCTCTGAATACCAAGCCCACACAGGAATGTGCTGTCCATTTTTAGAATATCTACAGGATTTATGGGGTTAAGTGTTCAGAACAGAATCTGAGGTTTTAAGAACTGATTAAAAAATATTTGTTTGCAAATCCAAGTCAATCACTTCAAGGCTTCTAGGAACCGGTTTCCAGTGCCTGAGTGTTGACCATGGACAAGGAGTCCCTCTCCAGCAATGCGCTGGGGCCAGAGCCACGTCCATGCCCACAAGATATCGTCCTGGACTAAGGTGATGGTTATACTCACAGTGAGGGGGAGGTTCAGTCTCCTTGCCCTTTTCTTTAAAAACAGCTTTAATAAGGGATAAGGGGCACACTCTAAAAGAGGAGCCCCAAACATGAACCTAGAAGCAGGAATGCCAGGCTTTTTGCCGCAAAGCTTGGAAGACCTCAAAGCCTGTTGTGTGTCCTGAGAGGAGAAGTGAGTGAGCTAAGGTTTACCAAAAGCATAAAAGGACCACTGAAACGGCCAAGGGCCATAGAAGATGATGCTGTGAGTGCTCATTCACTCCACAGAAGTTTTCTTGTGTCAGACAGTCCTGGGGAGTCATAAAAGAATGGTCACTGCGTGGGGCAGGTGATCTCCTGTGGCTGGTGACAACTAGGAGCAAAACTTCTCAGCTCTCCTTTTGAGCCCATCTTTCTCCTTGAAGAACAATGTTCTCAAGGGGAAAATGTCAGAAGAAATGACTCAAAGTGGAACTGAGATCCAGCACTGGGAATGAGAATAAAACAGCCCTGTGGCCATATAAATGCTCTGTTTGGAAGACTTCCAGGTCACCGTCAATGAGCTTAGAGATCCAGACTCTAGAACCGGTCAAGGGTCTGGGAGAAATCATGGTGAGCAGGAGAAGTGCCTGAAGAACAGAGACAGGTAAATGCTGCCGTGATTTTTTTTAATGAGAAAAAAATGGGGCCTGGAAGTGTTACACTGGTTAAGTTGGACCAGTGATATGTACTTAGCAGAGAAAAAGGGGATAACTCATAATTAGCCACCAGCATGGATAAGCCAGACAAAGCTAGTCCTATTTTCTCACTTTTCATTGTTTTACTATGAAAGTGTGGCAGATGGGATATAGTTTGCAAGAAAGCAAGTTTTAAAATTTTTATGTAACTATCTCAGGGTCTCATTCTCCGAAAACTTAATCTAATTATATTGGGGGAAAGTCAATGAAATGTTATGATTTCAAAGTCATTTTGCAATTAAAACTCAGTCTTATTCAGGATTCCTTTCTCTATTCACCTCCTTTCTCCTGGGATTGATTATAAGCTCTGGGTTTATGCAAATGCCAGTGTTGAATGAAGAAAAGTTTTTACTTCTACATCTTAATCTAGCCTGGTCTGGACTTCCTTGAAATGTAGAATTGCCTGAGGTTAATCAAAGGACAGTTGCCTCTATGTCCACATCTGCTAAGAGTCGCTGGTCTGGTCCTCCTACTGCTATCTATTGGAAGGTCCATGCCACTCTCTTCTCTGCTGTTCCCTCTCTGCAAAAGTGGAACAGCCTCATCCTCCCACTCTCTTAATCTTTCTCTGCTTTACTTGGGACACTGGGAGAGTTCAGCTGCTTTCCCACTCTCCTTTGGGGCTACAGAAAGCTCTGTGTGGCTGCATTAGGACCACTCGTCCAAGACACTCCTCACAGCCCTCTCTATTCTACTACCCACACTAGCCCCATCTCATGCTTCTGGTGCATAATGCCAGTCTGCAAGGCGGCTCACTCCCAAAGCTCCAGCTCAGCAGCAGGTCCCAGGTTCCCTCTACTCTTGGATCCCTAAAAGTAGAGTTTCGTTATCTCCATTCTCTTCTTGACCTATGGCTGTAGGTAGGGGACCTGCTCCCTCAACCCCTCCCCAGAATCTAACTCTCTTGCTTGCTTTCCACTTTCTCCTTCCTCTGCTCAGTATCTTGATTTTACATCCATACAAGGGGGATAAGGGGAAGAAGATGTAGTAAGACGGGGACTACCTCAGTCTGAAGGCATTTTAAATCTTTTCCCCTGTCTTTTGGCTTTTTGATCTTTAAAGGCAAGAATTTCGTGGTTTTGTTCCTGGTTCCACAACTCTCTGGAAGTATTAGAGAGCTTGAGTTGACTGGCTGAATGCAAGGTACTCACCAGCGAAAAGGAAGTGCAGCAAAAGTACATTTGTAGAACTTCACCATAACTTCTCACCCGGAAAACAACCCACTATAGAAAATTTGGATAATACAGAAAGGTAAATTCGTTTCCCATTTAGATGCTAGATGCTTAGATATACTAGATTGGCAGATTAGAAAAATGATATAAATATCAAATACCTTCATTCTGATAAGGCAAAGACTCACCAGATGGACTGTGGAGTCAAGTGGATTTATAGTTGACTGAACAACTTTTGCTTGAAGCTTATTGAATTACAGATCAATTTCTCCTTGGGAGAAAATCTTTAATGCTGTGTAACATTGTTTTGTAATGTACTGCATTCTGTTCAACAAGTCTATTAATGATTTTGCTGAGAACAGAAGATGTGATTATCAAATTTGTAGTTGGCTCACAATTAAGAAGGACAGACAGACTGGCTGCAACAATGGGCCAAGACTAACTTGATGAAACTCAACTCAATAATAATTCTGTCTTGCAATTATATTTAATATAATAATGTCATAACTACAGGATAAAGGTGACCCAGTTAAATAACAAAGGTGCACCAAATTCATATCCTAGAAGACTTAACCATTATAATAATATGTGCCAGGAATGAGACACGACAGTTGGAAAATCTAGTGGATTTGGGGCTGTGTTAATAGAAGATCCGCATCCATAAGAAGTTTGTATCTCATTAGAGTTTGTTCTAGAAAACTACATCTTTCCTCAATCCAACTTCCAAGTGTTATAGCTCACCCTCAAAAGCATTCTACAGCTCTTTACTGCCTCCAGAACAAAGTTCAAGCTCCTTTTATGGTGTGCCATGCCCACATGTCCTACTTCAACTATCCAGTTTCATTTCCCATTGTTCTGGTTTCCTACCTGCTGTCTCATTCCAAACATGCAACTCCCTCCAAATGCTTTTTTGTGCTTTTGTTTCTTTGTCTATCTTGTCCTTGTCTAAAATTTCACCTCTGCTGTGAGGTATGGGAAAGTGTGGATGGGAAGGAATGCTGACTGTTGGGCCAGAATTAGGGGTAGTGGGTAGGTGTGGGGAACAGAATCCCATGGAGTGAGGAACTGGACAGCATGAGAGCACAGATGAAAAGTAACAGACAAAGACAGGGGTTGTGAACATTTGGGGAAGCCCAAATGTTGGGTGGGTGCCAAAGGGAAACATCAAAGCTATGGTAGAGAGTCAAGGAGTTGAAGCAAAAGAGTTAAGTGGGAATGAGGGGAGCCAGCTACCTGGAATGTTTGCCTCCTTTGTTATCTTAGTAATTTCCCAAAACTTTAAAAATCTTTATTTTTCCCGTCTCTCCTAACTTCAAGATAGAGTTGACTACTCTCTTCCTTGTAGCAACTCTGTACCCCGAATATTTCTCTATTAAATTGCATGTAGGGGCTTCCCTGGTGGTGCAGTGGTTGAGAGTCTGCCTGCTGATGCAGGGGACACGGGTTCGTGACCCGGTCTGGGAAGATCCCACATGCCGTGGAGCGGCTGGGCCCGTGAGCCATGGCCGCTGAGCCTGTGCATCTGGAGCCTGTGCTCCGCAACCGGAGAGTCCACAACAGTGAGAGGCCCATGTACCGGAAAAAAAAAAAAAAAAAAAAATTGCATGTAGCCCAGATATTCAATTATTTGTTACATTTCCAATTCTCATACTAGACTGAACGCTTGCTTGATGGCCATGATTTACCTATGTAATCCCAAGATCCAGCCCATAGTACTACATCTGTATCAGTAACACAGTATCTGACACATAGTATACACTATATAAATATATACACACACCTGTGTATTTATATGTATGCATGTACACACATATATATACATGTATGTATATAATATATATTTAATAAATTAATGGTGAATCTACCCTGTTAAATCTTGCTTGAAAATGATATTTCTCAAGGTATAAGGCCAATGTTAGCATGTAGGAATCAGTGCATCCTGAACTATCTCATTATGAGAGAATCATCTTTTTAGAAAATAATTATTGAGTAGAAAATGCTTTTCAATCCATGTTCTAAATTAGTCATAGCTATTCAAAGGCAAGGCATTTGGATCATATGGCTTCACTATGTGCATTCCTGAATGCTTAGGGCCAATTTAGGTGAATTGTAAGTATTCTGCTTAGAAGGAAATAATAATGCTTGATATTAACATAAAACCCTTTCACTGTCCTTCAC
The DNA here is from genome assembly GCF_951394435.1 of Stenella coeruleoalba. Lineage (NCBI taxonomy): Eukaryota > Metazoa > Chordata > Mammalia > Artiodactyla > Delphinidae > Stenella > Stenella coeruleoalba. The sequence goes on along the minus strand of NC_137150.1, from coordinate 36,885,473 downwards.
ATCTTGAATATGTGAGTGGGCTAAATCCCTACCATAGAAACACGCTATTTTATTATTGCTCTTACATTTGCCTTTAGCAGATTTTTTAATATGCTTAAGTAGGTGAGAAAACTTCGAAAAGAATGACACCTAACTTAGACACAGAGAGGTTCATGGGCCAGCATTCTTGTCAGTTGTTTCTTATCTGCTTTTCAGAGCATGGAGCCTGAGCTACAATATTATAAATGTTCTTTCTACTCTTAGTGCTAATAAGCTTTAGTCATTCATTTGTTCTACAAATATTTATTGAGCACCCACTGTGTTAGGCACTATTCGAGGTACTGGGAATACATCACGCAGCAGAATTGGCAACATCCTGCCTTCAAGGGCATTATGTTCTAGTGGGGAAGGCAGAAAAACAAACAATTTAATAAATATACAACATTATTCTAGGTGGTCATAAATACTATAATGAAAAATAAATGAGGTAAAAGGAAAGAGAAAGATAGCAATTGCCATTTTAGATAATGTATCCAGACAAGACCTCAAGGACGAGGTAATATGTGAGCACAGAACTGAATGAAGTGGGGAACGGAATTATGCTAATTGCTTGGATACTAGCATTCCAAGTAGAGGAAACAGCAGGAGCATGCTTGCAGTGTTTGAGGACTGGTGAGACTATATCACTGTTAGGATGGTGAATGGGGAAAACAGTGATGAGTTGAGGCTGGAGAAGTTGCCAGAGGCCAGATCTTGCAGAGTCAGAGAAGAATTTTGGATTTTATTCTCAGTGTGATGGGAAGTCACTGGAGATTTGAGCAGGCTTGTAACTGCTCAAATCAAATGGTATGATTTGTATTTTAAAAGGGTCACTCTAGCTTCAGTGGAAGGGAGTGCAGTGTAAAGTCCACATGCTTGTAGATGGTAAGGAATGTGGTAAGACTGATGGACCCAACAGGCACAGCTTCTTTACTTCACCTTGTTTGCAGTAGAAAGAGCCTCTTGGTCAGCAAATCTTCCTGTCCAAGTTTCTGCCCTCTGGGAGGACTGCCCCATTAGCAGTCCCATGATGACAGCAAGTCCTCATCTTCTGGCGTCAGCAAATAAGGCAGATCCACCTGTCTTTTCATCCTGTGCATCGTGGTCTGGGATTTCCTCAAGGGGCTGACACTTCTTTTATATTGGCTTGAGTCAACAGAAACCCCTATTTACCAGGCCCGGAGGTTTTCTGTTAGTACAATTTATGAGAACCTTAGTTGTATGACATTTTCTTATCTAGCAACTCAGTTTATTAAACCAAACTCCAAGATGAGCAAGCGTGTGTCAGATTTGCTGATTCAATGCACTGTGAAAGAAGAGGGGTGGAAAGCCTATGCCTGTGAACCCCAGGGCCTTGTCTTCTAGCTGATTTTTCACACACAACCAGCTTTATGATGTCTGAACAAGACCCACTTACTGTAAGGTTAGGGTGCTATACTAGGCAGTACGTATTCTGGGCCACTGCTTGGTGGGGCTCTTCCCAATCTATTCGCAATGTTGTTTACAATGGCGAAGCTGCCAACTCCACTTCCTGTAGTAGCCAAACAAGCTCCTGTCAGAATGATCCTCCTGAGGATAACAACAAAAAACTCTGGACAAAGTATTTCAAAAAGCCCAACTACCTGAAGGCACTGAAGAACAACCAAAAGAAGGTACACTATGGAGAGTGTTGGGAGAAACAACCTGCCATAAACTCTGAGTGCCCTTGCATGTTCTTTCTGGGTATGTCTAAGAGGTAAGGCCCAGAATACCTGGGCCATTACTCAGGGTTGAATTTGCAGTGAGAAATCTTGAGGGATTATATAAGGTCTCCCTGAGAGACAAACAGTGGGCGTGTTAACTGCTTAATGTAGAACAGGTAGATTCTCCAACCTCAGTATTCCTCCCCTGTAATGTAACCCACTGTGTGTGCAGGCCTCCATCTGGGCCCATGAAGCCATTCCTGTGGGACCTGAGGGCAAGAGAAATCAATGCCAGCATGTTGATACTCACGATACTTGCTGTGTCCTTGTTTCTGACCCATGAAATAGTACCAGGCTTATTTATTGGCTTATACATACATAAAATCAAATGGCAGACCTTGACAAAGGGAAGCAGACACTTGAAAGAAGGGAATGGCACCTGATGGACTTCCATTTTCATGACTTCTGGCCTGATAGCAGGTCTCAGTCTATGCCATATGGAGTAGCTAAGACTCTGATAGAAAGCCTGCAGCATTTCTGGCTCAAACAATCAGAGGGCAGAGTTTGGGACAACCACAGCCACTGGAAAGTGAAAGGGAAATCACAGAAATCAGAGAGTCCGAGGGAGGAATTATAAATTCTGTGTATTAATTTTGCCCAAATGTCTGCTGACCTCTGAACCATGCGTTTACAAGGTAGACTCCAAATGGCCCAGGAGAGACTAAAATTTCAGAAATAAGATTGAGGCAGCTGCCCAATAGCAGAGTTTGCACTTTGAATTCAATCAAGTTAATTGCCTGCTATAACAACAACAACAAAAACTCTCTGGACAAATATAGCAGCATTCAGAGTCTTTACAACATGTTTACAAGGTCCAGAATATAATCCAAAATTATTTAACATACAAAGAAACAAGAAAATATGACCCATTCTCAAGATAAAAACAACAAATAGAGAATGACCCTAAGGTAACCTAGATGATGGAATTAGCAGACAAAACTTTTAAAGCAGCAATTATAACTGCTCAAGGATGGAAAGTAAAATATCCTCATAATGAAAAAAAAGGTTATTTCAGACGATAAATAGAAGCTACATAATTTTAAAAGATGCATACCTCAGAATTATATAATACAATGTATGAGAAAACAAATACTAGATGGGTTTAACATTAGAATGGAGATAACAGAGGAAAAACTCAATAAACTAAACTCAATAACTGGAGCTAGATGAATAGAAGATGCACAATTAAAATGAGAGAAAAAAAGATTTTAAGAAATGATCAGACCCTCAAGGACCTGAGAGATAATATTCAAGAGTCTAAAAATATGTAATTGTAAGTGAAACAAAATATACTTTAAAAAGTAATGACTAAAAATTTCCTAAATATGGTGAAGACATTAATTTATATATTCATCAAACCCTAAGAAAGATAAATACAAAGAAAATCATCTCTAGGCACATTATAGACAAACTACTAAAAACCAAAGATATAGAAAAAAACTTGAATGCAACCAAAGACACATGACATACAATCGACAGAGTAACAATGATTCCAATCGACTAATCTCTCAGTAGAAAATAAGAAAGCCAGAAACCAAGAGAACAACATCTTCAAATTACTGTGGAAAAGTTTCAACCCAGAATTCTATATGCTACAAAATAAAAATATTTTTCAGATAAAAGAAAACTAAAAAAAGTCTCACCAGCAGATCTTTAGTATAAGAAATGCTAAAGGAGTTTCTTAAAGTAGAAAGAAAATAATACCAGACAGAAAATCTTTAGGAAGGAATGAAGAGTGTTGGAAATAATAAATATGTGGGTAAATATAAAAGATGACTTTCTCTTTTAATTTCTTTAAAGTACATTTGACTCTATAAATTTAAAATTATAACATTGTCTTGAGAGTTTAAAACATACATAATCTAAAGGATATGTGGTAGCTATAAATGGATCTATACGTTTGCAAAGTTTCTATATTCTAAATACTAAATATTCTAAATATTCTAAATAAGTGTTAAAATATTAACTCTGGGCTTCCCTGGTGGCACAGTGGTTAAGAATCCGCCTGCCAATGCAGGGGACACAGGTTCGAGCCCTGATCCGGGAAGATCCCACATTCTGCGGAGCAGCTAAGCCCACGAGCCAAAACTACTAAAGCCCGCGTGCCCAGAGCCCATGCTCCGCGATTACAAAAGCCACCACAATGAGAAGTCTGTGCACTGCAACCAAGAGTAGCCCCCACTCACCGCAACTAGAGAAAACCTGCACACAGCAACGAAGACCTAACGCAGCCAAAACTAAATTTAAAAAATAATAATAAAATATTAACTCTAAATAAACTGTAAAAAGTTAAGGATGTATAGTATACTCCCTAGGGCAACCACTTAAAAAAATAATGCAAGGTGGTATAGCTAAAAAGATAATAGGTAAACCAAAATACAATTTTTTTGCAAATGCAATTTTAAAATGCCATAATAAGACAGTAAAAAAGATCAAAAGATCAAAAAAAAAAAGGGGAAAAACAGAAAACATAATCCAAACATAAATCCAACATTATCAATAATTATATTAAATGTTAATACACTAAACACTCCAACTAAAAGGCAGAGGTTGTTAGAATGGATAAAAAATCAAGATCCAAATATAAGTTCTCCTCAAGAGATGCACTTTTTTTTTTTTTTTTTTTTTGCAGTACACGGGCCTCTCACTGCTGTGGCCTCTCCCGTTGCGGAGCACAGGTTCCGGACGTGCAGGCTCAGCGGCCATGGTTCACAGGCCCAGCCGCTCCGCGGCATGTGGGATCTTCCCAGACCGGGTCACGAACCCGTGTCCCCTGCATCGGCAAGTGGACTCTCAGCCACTGCGCCACCAGGGAAACCCAAGAGATGCACTTTTTATATAAAGGTAAATTGAAAGTAAGTCGATGGATAAAATTATACCATGCCAACAATAATAAGAAGAATGTTGGGGTGGCTATATGAATTTATATTAATATTAGATAAAATGAACTTTAAGACAAAGAGTATTATCAGAAATAAAGTGAGGGACTTCCCTGGTGGTCCAGTGGTAAAAAATCCACCTTCCAATGCAGGGGACACGGGTTGGATCACTGGTCAGGGAACTAAGATCCCACATGCCATGGGGCAACTAAGCCAGGCGCCACAACTACTGAGTTTGCCTGCCTCAACAAGAGAGCCTGCATGACGCAAACTACAGGGTTCACGCACCCTGGAATCTGTGCGCCACAACTAGAGAGAGAAAACCCTCACGCCACAACTAGAGAGAAGCCTGCGCACCACAACGAAGACCTGACACAGCATAAATAAATAAACAAAATTAAAATATCCAAAAAATATTGCTTCTAAAAAAAAAAAGGGCTTCCCTGAAGATGCCGTGGAGCGCCTGGGCCCGTGAGCCATGGCCGCTGAGCCTGCGCATCAGGAGCCTGTGCTCCGCAACAGGAGAGGCCACAACAGTGAGGGGCCCACGTACTGCAAAAAGAAAAAAAAAAGAAATAAAGTGAAACATTTTATAATGATAAAAATGTTAGGGCTTCCCTGGTGGCGCAGTGGTTGAGAGTCCGCCTGCCGATGCAGGGGACACGGGTTTGTGCCCTGGTCCAGGAAGATCCCACATGCCGCAGAGCGGCTGGGCCCGTGAGCCATGGCCGCTGAGCCTGCGCGTCCAGAAAAAATAGTTAATTAATCAGGAAAACATAACAATTATATACATTATAATAACAGAGCTCCAAAATATATGAAACAATTGAAAATTAAAAAGAGAAATAATTCAGCTTTCAGCAACTGACAGAACAACTAGACCAAAGAAAAATTCGTTAAAAACATCATAGTCTACATTGAAAGCCACCAGCTAGAAAGCCCAACCTGCACAGTTGTCCACGGCAGTTTTCTGGGGGCAACTTTGGAATTTTACATATGGAAATAAGTATTCAGAATAAACTAGACATGTCCATCATGACACCAACCATGCCTCTAGTTTCCCTTAATGGAAAACATCCCACTCCTGACCTTGCTCTAGAAGCAATGAGGAAGTCATATTTTCAACATCATGAGAATCCCACTCCCTTGTACACTGAGAGCTGCTGGGACTAGAATGGGTGAATTCCTTCCTACAGGAGTTGAGATTTCTATATACTTGCCAGTGTTCTGACATATGGTGTCAAGGATTCTGCCTGAACAGAGAAGATGGTCATAAACTGGACCTATCTGATGCTCTCCTGCAGAAATTCTAGCTAGGAGACATGAGAAAATGAGGTTATTGACAGGTAGTATAAAAAGATGTATGGAAATGTCATGGCAAAGAAAGTTATGAGTTATACATTATAAATAAGTAGATCCAATGTGATAGATGAAAAAATCCAGGAAAGAAAAAATGAATAAGCAAGTCAGAGGTGTAGAAGGGAGCAGACAGCCAGAGAGTAGCTGCGTGTGACTGGGGGAGAAGCACCCACCATAGGTGGATGATGCACTAACTCCTGCTTCTGAGGGTTTTAGAGCTTCCTGGCACCTCCTTCAGGGGAGAACTGGCTGTTCTATGGTTATTTTCTGAGAAGTCCATGAGACTTGTCATTCATGTTCTATTACATTGTGAGTATCCTAATAGTAAATCCCATCTTCCTTCAGGCAAAGCAACGAGGCCTTTGTGCAATTAAAAAATCTAATTAGGCCAAAGTTGTTAGTAAAATTCAGGCTCTACTCAGTGCTTACCAACTTTAGTAGTTGGTATTGGAATTTTAATTTCGTGAAGATATTAATTTACAGATTCATGAAGGTCAGCAAACCCCAAGCAAAATACAAAGAAACCCATCCCTAAAGGACATCATAAGTCAAACTGCTAAAAACCAAAGATATAGAGAAAAACTTCAAAGCAGCCAAAGACACGTGACACAGACTTTCATGTTATGCCGAAACTTTATATTTTCTTAATGCAGAAACATTACTATTTTAAAAAGTAAAATATGCATTTCTTACTATATAAAATTTGCTTTTTTAAAGTGGAACAAGTATTCAAAGGAAATCAAGAAAAGTTATTTTCTTTATTTAACTCCTAAAACTTTCAGAATGCATTAAATAATAGTATCTACTTCTTCCTAGGTCTGAGTCACATTTACTTGGAAAGAGACTGAAAGCACACTCAATTCCTCATGCATTTTCATAAAATGTATGTGTTAGCCTGAGGAATTGAAAGTGAAAGTAAAAAAAATGCAAAATAAATTGTTCCAGTCCTTGGCAATTGTTCTATGTGATGTTCCTGGGTTTTAAGAAGTAGTAACAGTGCATAAGTGAAGGAATTGAAAATAAAGTGCTCTAAATGTTTGAAATGCTGTAAAAGTCATGAGAATTTTGTTTCTCTGTAACACCTAATACAAAGCCTTTTCTTTTTTTGTGTGTTCTAAAAGCTGCATGGGGTAGGAAAAAGGCAGCCTTAGGCTAGAAATGCAAATTCCTGTTTTTATAAAGTATGGAAAGATTGTTTGGAACCAAGAAAAGTCAAGTTCTGCTCAGGCTATAATAACAGGAACCCAATATGTAGTTGCCACATGCAATGTTTCTAATGCACTTCTCCCAGTATTTCACAATAAGCCATTACCACGGCAACTTAACCTCAAACACACAAAAGAAACACCTCAAATTCTTCCTTCGGAATGACACAGATCTCACACAGAATCAAGGGATTTGTTTAAAAAATACTTCTCCAATACTATTTTTTAATAGCTGAAAGATAGATTTTAGGAAGCAGGTGGTCAATGCATAGACAAAATGAAGAACCAAGTACATGAATGATTATTATATATTTTTGCAGGTTTAACTGGCTTGAAGTTCTACTGTAATGATGTAAATTAATACGAACCTGTGTACATTGGTTAGAGGAAAAGCTTAATGAAAGTGAGTGCCATTCCCACCCCTTCCCCAAATACCAGTGCAATTGAAGCATTTGTTTTATGCTGCTTTGAAAGGCACATCCAACACACTCCAGTCATTGGTCCTTAATATCTACCACCTTACCTAAAGAATTTTTCTGGCAACCAGTCACTTATATGCACACAGCAATGTGGAAGGAAAAAATAACTCATTTCCTGTATGAGTTTCAAATCATGAAAAATTAAGAAGGATTTAGGAGTCAAACAATGGAGGATAAGTCCACCAGAGGGTTGAGGGACCCGCTGATTAGGCACCAAGCAGAGGCCAAAGAAAAGGTGGGGCTGGTTGGTGTAGATTCACCCTCTCAGAAAAATCACTTAAAATGTGGGCTACCTCTTGGCACATGTGTAGCATCATCTTTTTTTTTAAAGAAAAAGGAGAGCAGATATCTCATAATCCAAGCAGCTCCCTCTCTACATAAAGCCTCTTCAGACATGTTGACTTAAAAGACCTGAGGCCTGCCGTGAGCTAAGAAAGCAGGCTCAGTAAGTGAGAGACAGGACCCTCAGAGGCGCTTTGAGCAGTCTGGTAATTCCTCTGCTCCTTAATGTCGTGTTTCTAGTGGAAATTCTCTTGGAATCTGTTAAATATTAAAGTGCTCTTCAGAGGTGGATGAAGATGTAAGAATGAGAGCTTGTGTGAAGCTTTTAAGGTAAGTCTGAGGCCTTACGTCCTGCTTACTATGTATGTATTTCGAGTTCAGTCACATCAAATATCCATTTAACATACTCGAGTTTAACAAAAGGCACTGGATCAGAAAAATGAAAGGAGGAGAAATAATTCAAGCCGTTCTGCTGGTGATTTCCTTCCTCTAAGGACTGTTCTGGGGTGGGCAGAAGGTGGGAGAGAGAGTCTGCCATTTCCTCAACTGAACACTGTTTCTCATGGCTGACACAGAGTGACCATCTCGCTGGGCTTAAGCCATTCTGAAGTTCATGGCCTTAAACACAAGCTGACTACTTCACCTGGTGTTCAACAGCATTGGAGAACAAGGAGGCTGGGTGGTAGTCTGCTGGCCTTCAGTGTGGAGGCTTCCTAAAGGATTTTCAAGGGTAGCTTTGATTATACCTAGTTTTCTCCTTACCCCCTGACTTTGGAATGTACGTGGCCTGTAAAATGCATCTCCCCTATTTTTAATTCTAGGATATGTCAGAGGACATTGACTTTCTGGAACCAGACTTTCTGTTTCCTTTCAAATGCTGTTTTCCCTACCTGAGATTGGAAATGATATTCAAAATATATCAAGCTTATAAATAGACTGAAGCTCAAAAGTTTATTTGCAAGCTGGCTGTTTGGAACTCAGAATGCATTTTGCTATAAAAACAATCCTATAAATGGTGCAAAAGGTATGTGTGTTCCCAGAATAGACCACATACATCTTTGTTCTGAGATACATGTATTTGCCAAGGAAAAGGGGTATAGAAAAGGAAATGTAATCCAGTGGCTAAGAGTGCTCAAGCCAGGCTGCCTGTGTTCAAAGGCCATGGCTCACTAGCTTTTGGCCTTGACCAACTGTCTCAGTTTGCTCACCAATAAAATGGGGCTAATAGAGTATTTCTCTCAGAGGTATGTGTGAAGATACAGTCAGCCAAAATAATGCACATTGCACATTAAAACGTTCTGTGTTTGCTCCTACAATTGTTTCTCTGGGTATGAACTGCTCACACACTACAAAATTTCCAGTACCTGTGTTTCTCCAAATTCCAGTCATTCTTGAGAAGGGGGAACTCAGAAATCTTAACCAAATCATGCTTAGTATAGAAACATTCACTCTAATGAATATTTGATTGAATTCAAAAGGTGAAAAAGAGAGGTGTGTGCTGAGAGAAGGGAGCTGGGAGAAGTTCCCCTCACCATGCTCCTACACCTGCTTCTTTGCTTGGCCAATCACTGTGCTGCCCCTATTCTGCTCCCCTCCAGTCTGGAGGTGTCTGCAGCCAGGGGCAGATAAGGACATGAGGTGATGAGGGGGAGGAGAATTCCTCCAGGCTTCCCAAAGTCCACTGGACATTTCTCATGGAAGTGTCTTTACAGAGCAGCCCCAGAGCAGTGAGGACAAGTGGGAGCTTTTCTGGCTACTTCCTGGGGCTTCCCCTCAGCCCTGCCTTCCTACATCTAGCTCTTCACCACACAGGCCCACTGGCTGGCTTTCCACTTCCAGATCTTCTCCATGGTCTCCCAAATGTCCTCCACAGGAAAATGGCAGAAGACTGTGGATTGTACACAAAGTAAAAACACCCAGAATCTTGGGTGGATCCTCACCACTTTCTCGATCTCAAGAAAGGTATCCTCAAATAAAACATAATTGGCGGAAGAAAATTATATTTCCTGACCCTTTTCAGTGCATTTAAGTATATCCCAATTGCTTGCACCATTCATCCATTTATTCGCATACTCAGTAAATCTTTTGTTTAGAATTTTGTTAGATTCTGAGAACACCTTCTGGAACTTCAATAGTGCATATCTGTAATATGATATTTAAACATTTTTAATGAGTTCATCATCAGTGTAATTGCCATTCTAACTTTGTATGTGAAGTCAAATCATAATAAAACTGTTACTATAAAGTTTTTAACATTAAAAAAGGGATAAGTAAGCCTTTTACTTGTTTGTTTTTCGTTTAAGGAATATTTCCTACCCCAAAGAGCTCACAGTTTAGATCAGGGAGAACAAATAGTCAGCTTTGATTAGAAGCAGACTTATTTATCTTTGGTTGTTGACAAACCAAAGCTCTGCTTTTCAGTGCAGCTGGGACACAGCAACTCAGCCTGTAGTTTCCAAAGTGTGGCTCCCTGGCCCTCTCTGTGCACAGCCCTGCTGATAGCCTGGAGGTTACTCAGAGTGCGTAAAAAGGGCATACGGTGTCTCTGAGTACATTTTGCATTTTCTGGAGTGAACCCAGCTCTGCTCTTGGCCAGAGTGAGTATGCTGGTCGTGTGCATGTTTAAAAATGCTCATGAAATTGTGGGGGGAGTCTCTGATAGGCGTTAAAACTGGACTTCACCAAAGCAGACACATATTTATTTGGAAATCCAGAGTAATAACAAGCCAGATTTCTAAGCTTTTTGTTTCCTTCCAACTGGTTAAGCACTTGACTACCAGGGTATTAGGAATAATTTGAAAAAAAAAAAAGCACAAGAGAGAATATTCAATAGGAAATGTTGACAAATTGAAGATTTAGTTTTCCTTTTACCAAGAAATAAAGTTAGGCATAAGTAAGTGCTTTTCAAGTGGTGTCTTTTTCTCAGGGCTCTCGAGCTGTGTTAGCGAAGTCTTTCACCAGAGGCTCTGCCCCGTGCATTCCTAGCATGTGGTAAAATTGTTCCTTGCTGCCCTTTTTAAGTTAGGTGTGGCCATGTGACTTACAAGACCGATGACATGTGAGCAGAGGTGTCAGGCATCACTTCTGGGCAGAAGCTCTAAGAGCCAGCGTGCCATTTGCCATACTCTCTTTATCAGTCTGCCAGAGTGATGGACAATGTCCCAGAGGTGGCTGCTTGTTAACATGGGTCCCAGAGAAAGGACAATGCAGAGCGTCCCCAGCTGACCCATGAAGACAGGCAGCTGGAGTGAGAAATAAACCTTGTGTCTAAAGCCACTGAGATTTGGGGGCTGTTTGCTCCTGCAGCATAACCTGGACTTTAGGTTCTGACAGACAAAGAGTGGGATAGGAGAGCTTTTCTCGCTGCCAGGCTGGCTGGGCAGGAATCCCTAGAGGGACCCCTCCTGTATCTTTCTAAATCGCTTCATTGACCCCTTTGCAATTATCTTTTAATTTCAAAGCTCTTAGCTATGCTTTAATCCCTTATAAAGGCATATAACTTTATTTCTTGATCTCTCATTGTTGCTGTTGTTGTTTTTGAAGCAGTATTGAGATTTGAAGGAGAAAAAGGCTCTAGATGGGGAATTAGAAGGTGAAAGTAGTTTTACTGGTTTACTGGCTCTGCCATTAACCATCTGTGTGACCCCTAAACAAAGCAGTAATATTTTGGGGCCTCAGGTTCCTTGTCTGTGGCACAGGGAACTTGAATTAGACCCTAGGTAGCAAAGTAGCAACCTGTGAATTTTACACAGCCCTGAGATAGGTTTTGTTCAGTCCACATAGGTGTGGCTTTTCTACATTTTAATCAGACAGTCACAACATAAAAATCTATTTGTCAACATTATAAGTCAAAAGAATTCACATAAAATCCAGCTTGCTGATTGCTTGCCTGCTTTTCTACGTGCATCCATTCAACAAATATTTATTGAGCACTCACTGAATGCCACACACTCTTCTAAGCACTGGATTTACTGTAATACACAATACAAGCAAAAAAAATCCATGCCCTCCTAGAGTTAACATTCTAGAGGATTTCCAGCTTATCTTAAAAATCTGGAAGATCTGGCGACATGGGGCCCATATTTCAATACAGTAAGAATTCTTGAGAAGCTGAGTAGTAATTGTACCTTTAGACTAGGTATTGGGTCCCACCTCTGCAGGTGTGGGGAAGGCCCAGCCAGGCCCTCACTTTACCTGTCTGGCCCATGTAGGCTTCTAAGTTTGTGATGCTTGGACTAAGTGACCTCTCAGAGTCCTTTATTCCTAACAGCCAGGATTCTAAAAGTACATGCAACATAAAATGAAAACAGTATTTTCAAGTGTGTTACAGAAAATCTACATCTTAATACTGTTACAAATTGTACAAGCTGAGCTGTGGATATATGTAAAAAAAAGGATATTGCCTCTGCCCTCTCTCCCTCCTAGCCCCAGTATCTTTCACTCGACTGTACAATTCTGGAAAGACAGAAATATACCCAGCACATGCCATGTCTCCTTGGCTTCAACCCTGCTCCTTCCCTCCCTCTGTTGCTGCCCTCTGGCAGGCTTTTCGTTCTGGAGATGCAGATTAGCTTTGTAAATAACCAGGGGTGCACATACCTTAGGTATCTTAAATGTTTAATTACCTGTCTAAAATTTTAGTTCAGCAGTTGGATGGAAATTAGCATATCCCTTTAACAAGATTCTGGAACATCTTCTGTTTGCTCTGCAATGTTATTTACTAACTGCATCATCATTCTCCTTCACAGCAAATGCAAGAACGCATGTGGGTGCCGAGTAATGGTTTTGTGTTTCAGGTCCAATGGGAATGGGCTTTGTAAAAAGTATGTGGGCTGGCAGGTACTAGAAAATTATTTGCTAGATTATTATAAGTCATCTATCCTATAGCAATTCTTTTTATTTCTTTCTTTTCTTGTTCTTTTGCTCTTCCTTTCTTCTGTCTTCCTGAGGGGTTGTAGATGAGTCATATTTTGAGTCATTTCCTTAATAAGTAGCAGGGTTAATGGTATCAAGATAGGGAAGAAGTAAGTCAGAACACCAAAGCTATTACCACACATCTTAATGGATATATACACACATATCTACACCCACAGCACACACACACACATATTCCAGTACTCAAGTGAAAGACAACTAAAAGATCATTTTTCTCTGTAAAAATTTTCATCTAATGGCTAAGACTTAGTAAGCCAAGTTTCCACCAGAGCAAAACTTTATAACCAAGTTATAAAAGCTTCAAAATAGCAAGACACAAGGGAAACCCTGACACAGTCTTAATTACACTGTCACCAGATACAATGTTAAAATGTACCTATAAATGTTCCCTTTTAATCCTATGAATTAGTCCTGTAGATGTGTCTAGAATTGTATTTTTAATGTCTGACCTACCTATCCCACCTCTGAGCAGAATAATTACTCTAGATTCCAGATTAAAGTGGTTTCCTTTCAGTTAAGTTTCTAGAAATATCTCCCAGAAGCTGAAAAACAGCACCAAATATTAATGGGAACAATAATAAAAAATAATTTCAACAATGAACTTTTATTGCTAACTTGTTATGTTCTAGGCCCTGTGCTAAACATGGTACCTGCCTTATGTTGTATAATCATCACGACTACCCTAAGACATGGTTCTTCTGCAGTTTATTCTCCATTTGAACCTTTGGGTCCATTTTCCATCTTTCCTTATCCTATTCTGTGCCCTGGGTGCTGACCTTTATAGATGTCATCATCAAGTTCCCACGCCTTCTGGCTTCTGTCAGGTTCCCAGAGTGGGATGAGAGTGAAGTCTGAGTATTTATTCTTCCACCTCTGTCTCTTTGGGACCCTGAGCTAGCTCTTTCTCTGTCACCCCAGCTCCCGTCTGGGGTCTTCTCCTAAAGCTACCACACTCTCCTCAGCTTCCGGTAATTGCTCCCCTCCTCATCCCTTCAGATATGGGAGCTACTTTGCTCTCTCCAGGATGTTTTACCATCCTTTGTTGAGTGCTCTTATTTCTGCCTATACTCTTGTCACTAGTCCCTCATTAAACTCTCTGTTACTTTGAGAGTGCCATCTATTTTCTGGACTCTGAATAACACAGTACTACCATTTCCCTTTTATAGACTGGAAAAAAAAATTGAGGCTCTGACATGTTAGGTGACATGTACAAGATTGTACAGCTAGTAAATGCCAGAGTCAAGATTTGAACTGAGATGTTAGCCCAAGCTCTTACCCAATACTGAACAAGGTCTATAACAGAATCCCCATTATGTTGGTTTTCTGCAAAGTGTTAAGAAAAGCATCTGGACTTCCAGCCCAAGAAGAGGAGCTAGCTTAACTTTACCACTGTTGAACTGGGCCATGTTGGTTTTCTAAAGCCACCTTGGTTTTATTTTCTATAAAATGGGGGAAATAAGTGGTAAATAGACTTACTGTGGTGATAATTTTCCTAAGTATACAAATATCAAATCATTATGTTGTACACCTGAAACCTATATACAGACGGTCCCTGATTTGCAATGATTCAACTTAAAATTTTTCGCCAATCTTTCTACACATTCAGTAGAAACTGTACTTCAAATTTTGAATGTTGATCTTTTCTCAGGCTAGCAATATGTGGTACGATACTCCCTCTCAGGATGTTGGGCAGCAGTCAGCCACACATCACAGGGTAAATAATGGATACACTTACAACCATTCTGTACCCAGACAACCATTCTGTTTTTCACTTTCAGTACAGTATTCAATAAATTACATGAGATATTCAATACTTTATTATAAAATGGGCTTTGTGTAGATGATTTTTGTCCTACTGTAGACTCATGTAAGTGTTCTGAGCACGTTTAAGGTAGGCTAGGCTGAGATATGATGTTGGGTAGGTTACTTGCATCAAATGCAGTTTTGACTTACTTATAATGAGTTTATCAGGACGTAACTTCATCATAAGTTGAGGAAGATCTGTAATGTTATATGTCGATTATACCTCAAGAAAAAAATTAATACATAAATAAAATAAAATGGGGGAAATAGACTTGTTCCAATTATTGCTCAGGATCTTTTAAGAATAAAAGTGAGATAAGAGATGTGAAAAGACCTTAAAAGGATGTGAGTACTATGTAAATTTAAGTTATTTCTCCTTGGGTAAAACAATCTGTAACAGTATTAGGATGTAGATCTCTCTATAAATACTTATGCATATATGTCTGTGTGTGCTCACACATGTGGAATGTGTCATATTCTTTCTGTAGGTTAAAACATCCTTGTTCTTCCATGATACAAACCCTTTGTTAGGGTATCTACTACTATTTGTCCACAGTTCAAATTTGTATAAGTCCTAACTATTAGGATCCCACATTTATATTCAATCAGTTTAAAAAGTAAGAAAATTTCACTTACCATTGATAATTCCCTGTGTAACAAGACACACCTATAACTTTAGGGAATATTATAATATAGACAGGAAGATATATTTTATAAAATGGCTTCACTCCCACAGGAACAGGAACGAGGACTCTTTCCTTAAATTGGGCTCATTTATGCTATAGCTGAGATACAAAATCCATACTAGTTACGGTTGAGATAAAAAAAATAAATACAGGCTTCTGTAAGGAACAGTGAAAAGATGGATTCCCCGCCTTTACATAAGCTGGGAAGTGGGTAGATATTTGACTATATTCTGGGACACTGGCTTGGAATGGGAATCAGTGTTTTAATCCATAAAGCCTCAGGTCATGAGGAATCCAGGACAGCTCAGTGAGCAAGGTGCTCCCTGCTGTGGAAGTGGTAGCCAGGGAGCTCCCGGAGAACTCAGCAACTTGGCTGATGTTCACCGTCAAGCAGAGGCAAAGCTGGAGCCCCTGAGTGTTCCCTGGTCACCAGCCTGCTCTGCTTATAGCTGCAGTGACAGTGGCCTCTTCCCCCTTTGCCAGGGTTAGCCAGCCACAGCCTCAGGAGGGAAAACTGGGCACTCAGCACCACGGAGATAAGCCCACCTTCCTTTGGCCATCTTTTTGGCTCATTCTCTGATACTGGGAATATCACGTAATTTGTTTGATGACTCAATTTTCTTATCAACAAAGTATGTACCAGCTTCCAGCCTCTTGCTCACAAGATTCCTAAAGATATTTTTAGGGACCCAAGAAAATGTTGCCACACAAAGATGAAGGACAATTAATTCTTTGTATCTTGAGCTGGAGTTATCTGTGCACTTGTCACAGCCTCCTGATCTATGACCAGCTTTTAATTAGACAATAGGCATTTGGCATTCCATGCCTTTGATGTGCAAGATTCTGACTCAGGGCTGTGGAGGTTACTTATCCCTGAAGTTCCTGCTCACACTGCTTTCTAGCTGGGCAGACATGTTGAAGTAATAAAGCAGAACAGTTAAGAGGCTGACCTGTGGAGTCAGGCAGGTTGGGTGACCTTGGACTGATTTCCTCTCTAAGCCTCAGTTTACTCGCCTGTCAAATGAAGATAAAAGCACCAACCTCATAGACATGTTGAGAGTTTTTTTTTTTTTGAGAGTTTTAATTAGAAGAAATGTAAGAACTTAGCAATGTGTCTATGCATAGTAAGAATGCAATGAGTGGTAACTCCATCCTGTACATTTTTGACATAGCACTTAATATATTATAAAAATTTACTTACATTTTTGCCTTTTCACACCTACCTCTCACTCTGTCCCTCCAGTGCTCTGAACTGTGCCTACTATACAGCAGGTGTTCAATAAATGTTGGATGTATGAATCAAGGACAAGTATAAGATGGGGTTTCTGCCCTCCAGGAGTTTACTGTCAAATTGACAGATAAGACGTTTACCAGATAATAATTATGCTTGGCAGAAAGTAAGTCGTATGTGAGGTGTATACACAGAGGCAAAAGAGAGAGCTCCCTTCTGACCAGATGGGAAAGGAAGGCTAGATGGAGAAGGGGGCTTGGAGCTTAAATCTTTCCCCTCCCTCTACTGGCCAATGCTCAAAAAAAATGTCACTCCACGCTCTGGTCACTAAAACACTGACGATGTTTCCCCTCTATTTTCCTGGGTTTAGCTTGATAGGTAGCTGTATTAGTTTCCTATCGCTGCTGTAACAAACTACCACAAACTTAGTGTCTTAAATTAAAACAACACAAATTTATTGCCTTGCTGTTCTGGAGGTCAGACCCAAATCAGTTTTACTGAGCTAAAGTCCAGATGAAAACAGGGCTGGTTCTTTCTGGGGACCCTAGGAGAGAATCTATTTCCTTACCTTTTTCAGCTTCTATAGCTTTTTCGTTCCTTGACTCTTGGCCCTGTCCTTCATCTCCAAAGCCAGTGGCATAACATCTTCAAATCACTCATTGCTTCTGTCATCACAATGCATTATCTATGACCCTTCTGCAGTCAAATCCCTCTCTGCCGCCCTCTTGTAAGGATAGTTGTGATTACATTTAAGATCCACTGGGATCATCCAGGATAATCTCCCCATCTCAAGATCTTCAACTTAATCACATCTGAAAGTTCTTTTTGCCATATAAGGTAATATTCACAGGTTCCAGGGATTAGGACTTGGATATCTTTGAAGGCCGTTATCCAGCCCCCCACCATAGCCAATAAAATAAGGAGAAAGGAAGTTCCTACCAAACAACGTGGATTTGTTCCAGTCCATCTTAACACTGAATCCAGCAAATGTCAGTGAGTCAGTAAGACACATACCCAAGTCATACTGTGTCTCCTGTTAATTAGAATTTATTTAAATTCTTCCACTGAATCTCACTTGAATGTATGGATTTGAACAAATGTTGTTTGCTACTGGTGCCATGGAAGGGTAAGATAGTCAATATTTCGTAAGAAATAGAAACATGAAGCAAAAAAAGAGCCAGTCAGAGATGCTGGGTGGGATGAGGGGTTAAGGAGACTCAGCTGCAGGGAACAGAGTGCTCACAAAGTGAGAGAAGGCTTCAGGGCTCATTCTGGCTGGAGCCAGGCTTGGGGCCATTTCTGTCCCAAAAGGCAGCTGCCGACATTCCTCTTTCCTTGAGAGAAATTTCCACAACCATGGGGAAAGGGCCAAATGAACAGTCAACCTGCACCCTCTGAGCTTGCAGTAATAATCCCGTTTCTTCACAGTAGAGTTTGGGCCATTCAAATACACATAGAACTACGCTCATTATTATGAGATATTTGACATGTCCACAGTTCTTTTTTGTACACATATGTTGGGGAAATTTGATTGGTTTTAGCATATTAGAAGTCTCCCTCTTCCTAGTACTCTCAATAGTTCATTTTACATTGTATTTAAAACCTCTGGAACTGGTCTTCTTCAAGGTGACGATGTAGCCCTATTTTCTTTTTACGTTTAATAGCCATGTCTCCTACCAGAGGTGACAGTCTACATAAATGTGGTCACAATACCTGCCACCTACTTTACTCAGCAAAGACATCCACACTGCCAGCTGTCACGTGAAACCACCTTAATACTGCCATCCCATTGAGCACGTCACTGGTTCTACCCGTTCTCATAGCATCACGTTTCCATGGTGACTAATGCATAGAGCAGTGTAAAATTATAGATAACAGGAGAAAAGTAAGTAGCATAAATCAAATATGTGCTGCACATTTGGGGTTTCCAAAGCTGATCGCTGCACATGTGAGGACATGGACACTTGGCTTCAGTACGGATAACTATCAACAGGCTGCAGAGCTTCAAGCCCCCACCTCTCTACCCAGTGAGCCCTTTACATGCTGAAAAGAAGGGTGCATAAGTGCACAACTACATCATCTGTAGTCAATAAATGGGGCTAGATAAAGATGCAGATGTAACAAGGCACAGTCATGCTTCTGAGTCCCTCTGCCCCGCACACGGAGGGTGGAATAAGGGCACCTTTTCCTCTCCTGTCTTTCACAGACCGGTCATCTTCCTAAGGCACTCTTCCTATCACATCACTTGGTGCTAAAGGACATGCAATGACTACCTGTCGGCTTTCTGGCTGAGCCCCAATTTCTCACCAGGGAGCTTGAGGTACCTCTGGTCCAGGTGTGCAGCCTCGTCACATTCCCTGAGGCTGGACTTCATCCAGGCTGGGCCCCTCACCACCCCACATGGCTCACCTGTTCTCCAGCTCCACTCATCAACTACCCACCCTTCAATAGAGGACTTAAGCTGCGCCGCCTCCTTGAAGTCTTCTTGATACCTCTCTGGTCAAACTGACCTCTCCCTTGCCTGCCCCCCCACCACACAGACTCTTACCTCATTGGATTATAAACATTTTCCCCAGTCACTGCTTCCAACTCTACTGCTTGACTTGCTCCACCTCCTCCACTGGGTGATGTTTTTCATGAGGCTATGTTGGCTCAATTCCGTATCTTTCTAGGCACTTTTCTTAAAACACTTTCTAGACTCAGACCTGCTCCTTTTAAAATGTCTACCTCATATTTAATTCACATCTCTCTTCCCTCCCCTTCCCTGACCCTACCCTAGTCAAGACACTTTTGGCACATGAGAGTGGAGGAAGATGGAGGCCTTCCGCCCCTTGGATACCTCTCCCCTCTCTTCCTTGCATGTTTCTCCTGGTGCTAATCCAAGAGAACGAGGGAAGAGAGAGCCCTCTCCCTGCTTCTCTGCTTACGGAGAGTTCCTGTCCCCTCCACGTTTAGGGCCTAACTGCTGCCCCACACCCTTTTATGCCCCTTCATGCCCTTGCCCCAGGTCGTACCAGCCAGCTCTCCCCTGATCTTTCCTCCACACCCTGGCAGTTGCCAGTGGCTTGATAACTATCAGAATGGCATCCATCACTGTCCCTGATTTTGAGGATGGTGGACAGTTTGGCAGGTTGATGACTGATTCTCCTGGAGTCTCCCTCTTGGCTTTGGGGTGGGAGGTGAAATACCCCATTCCCTTGTAGGGCATTAGTGAAAGGAGGAAGACCACCACAGTACTTTACAAGGAGACCTCTCATTCTCTCCCTAGTAGGCTTCTCTATATTCATTTGGGTGAGCGGCTGGTAGAGATGGTTCCAGGGCTGGTTCTGCTGAAATCCCACCTCTCAGCAAGCCCTGAGGGACATGGTTGACCACCGTACTTGGCAGTTGTACAGGACTGTACAGTGTGTATGGGACTAATCCCAATCCCTGAGCAATGGGAAGCATTGCACTAGGCACCTAGCTTTCTCTCTAGTTCCTAGAATTGTGAAGCCGTAGTCTTCTGCTCCTTCATTCTCTGGCATGTGACACTTAATAGACCAGGTTGGTCACAAGATGGCAGGAAAATTGGGGGCTTCCAGCCTTCTCTTGGCTCCTCCTTTTGTGAGAACAGGTCAGCTAACTCCTCTTTCTTTGACGTTGACCTCAAAAATTGGGTGAGTTGGGATCTATGGTTTATAACATTCAACTTGATATACTGTTATAATTCTACTGAGTAATCTATTTTACATTACTGCTATTGTTCTCAATTCATTTAAGCAGGTGAATTTTTTCTCCCCAGTAAGGTAAAAGCTGAGATGATCCTTAAAGAACAAGCAGTGTTCAGTATTTCCTTTTCTTTATGCACAGACCCTACCAGGGTGCTATGAACATAACAGACAGGGACTAGATATAGACTTGTTGACTTGACTGGGGAACAACAGGAGCTATAGACCTCAGGAGCCTGTGCTGTGGCAACCTGTGGTGGCTACCCACTGCCATGTAGAAACAGAGAGGGCAGAAGCCACATGCTGACCTATAAGGCTGTACATACATGATATTCAAGATTAATTCTGGTCATCAAAAACTCAAGTAATCCAGAATTAAAATCCAGATTTATGGTATCAGGGGAATAAAATATACATATGATTGGATGTTTTCCTTTTTCTAAAAAAATAATTTATTGCTTGCAACTCAGTAGAGTGCCAGAGAGAAATAGGCAAGGCAAGAAGAAGTAACTTGCTAGCATCCCTAAAGAAATGTTGGTTTTCCAGTTTTGAAATTTGGGGAAAGGGGGTGTTTTTTTTCTCTTCGGAAGAGAAAAAATAAGGAAAAATAAGAAATGGATCCCTAACTAAAAGCGAAAAATAACTTTTGGTGAAAATCTGAAAGCTAATGTTAATGAATCCTCAGGATACATATGTATGTTCCAATTTTTTATGTTGATACCCTGTATTTCTTAAATTCAAATATTACATCAACTGAAAATGTGTGGTCCATTTAATAATAGTTATTCAGAACAAAGAAACATGACCACAATAATACTCGTTTTTGGTCGTAACAGGCTTCCTAACATTAACAGGATGGAGTTAAAATGTTGAAATGTTAAGATCACTGCTGTGCTAAGCTCTTTATTTAATCCTCTTAACAGCCTATACAATAGATACTGTCATCATCCAGACTGATGAAAAGTTAGTCCAGCACCAAAGACAGTATAAGTAGCAGAGCTGGGATTCAAACTTGAGTCTAAGTACTACAGTGAACAGATCCAGACTAGAAGCTCCATATGTAAGAGGACATCCCCATTATCATCACAGACTTGTCTACCCAACATCTGACTACTTCCATCCCTAACTCCCCAGGTTCCAGCCACCTTCATCCTCCTGAAGATGACTGCAGCATCTTCCTGATTGGCCTCTTAACTTGCACCCTACAGTCTCTTATCCACTGAGATACCCGAACAATCTTTATAAACCCTACAACAGATTTGTCACACTTCGGCTCAAAATCTTGCAATGGCTCCATCTTACCCAGAATTAAATCCAAGGTTCTCACCATGGCCCATGAGGCCCTCCAGATCTGGCTCCTGGCTGCTCCTCTCCTTCCCTGGCCCATTCCAAACTCACTGGACTCTCAACTGTTCCCAGATGCAGCAAATGCCCTCAGGGCCTTCGCGCTTGCTGTTTCCTCTGTCTGGATTGATCTTCCCCCAGATACTCAAAAGGCTTATTCTCTCACCTTCTTCCAGTCCATGATCAAAAGTTATCAACAGACATCCCTTTCCACCCTCTTCATTTTAAATTTTTTTTTATTTTTATGAAATTTTTAAAGGTTACTTTCCATTTACAGTTATTACAAAATATTGGCTATATTCCCCATGTTGTATAATACGTCCTTGAACCTATCTTACACACAACAGTTTGTACCTCCCACTTCCCCACCCCTATATTGTCCCTCCCCTGCCTCCCCACTGGTAACCACTAGCTTGTTCTCTATGAGTCTGCCTATGTTTTGTTATATTCAGTAGTTTGTTGTTTTTTTAGATTCCACATGTGATATCATACAGTATTTGTCTTTCTCTGACTTATTTCACGTAGCATAATGCCCTTCAAGTCCATCCATGTTGCTGCAATTGGCAAAATTTTGCTCTTTTTTTATGGCTGAGTAGTATTACATTGTATATACATATCACATCTTCTTTAGCCATTCATCTGTTGATGGATACTTAGGTTGTTTGCATGTCTTGGCTATTGTGAATAGTGCTGCTATGAACATAGGGGTGCATGTATCTTTTCAAATTAGTGTTTTTGGTTTTCTCAAATATATACACAGGAATGGAATTGCTGGGTCATACAGTAGTTTAGTTTTTTGAGAAAACTCCATCCTGTTTTCTATAGTGGCTGTAGCAATTTACATACCCCCCAACAGTGTACAAGAGTTCCCTTTTTTCCACATCCTCACCAACATTCGTTAATTGTAGACTTTTTGATGATGGCCATTCTGTCTGTCCACCCTCTTCAAACAGCACCCTCCAGGAGCCTCTGCATCTTGCCATGCTTATCTTCATAGCTGGTCTCACCTCCTGATTTGCTAAATGTTTACTTCTTTGTTTCTCTTTCTCCCTCTTCTAAAATGTAAGCTTTTTAAAGGCAGACTCCATTTTGCTCACCCCCTTATCCTCAACACCCAGAGCAGTGCCTGGCACAGAGCAGGTGCTCAGGGAGTGTTTGTTGAATGAATCCATTCATTTGAAATCCCATCAGCCTTAATAGTTAAGGATCCATATATATGGGCGAAATGCTCTTCTAGGAACTATTTATTCTGTAAAATACCTACTACTTTGTGGATAATCACAATTACATATGAAAAAGCTTTAATGCCAACTGTTTAATAATGAGACAGATCTGTCCTCTAATTCCTGCTATTTCATGGTTAGAACACTGCACAGTATTTTAATAATAATGTGGTCAGTCACAGCCTCCCTGAGATGGCATCGCTATGCCTTATCTATACGTCTGCACTTTCCTTGGCCTCAGTTCTCCTCCCTCGAGTGGCGGTAACAGCACCAAGACAGCTTCAGAGCCCTTAATTTTCTCTTTCTACTTGGCTCTGCACTATGAAACTCAGCTTTCATTTTAATAAAATTCTCTCTTGTCCTAAACAGAAGTGGAAACCATTTAATCATTCTTTTGAGAAATAAGTGTGCTGGTAAGAGGAAATTTTTAACTATATAAATAATTTCTATTCTTGAGAAGGTAGAACAAAAAGAAATAATGAAAATATTTCTAAATAAAAAAGTTCTCTATTTCCATAAAAATAACTTCTGCCATTCTTAAACCCACATATAGTTGGCCCTTTGTATCTGCAGGTTCCACATGTACAGATTTAACCAACCACAGATCAAAAATATTCCTTAAAAAATTCCAGGGCTTCCCTGGTGGCGCAGTGGTTGAGAGTCCGCCTGCTGATGCAGGGGACACGGGTTCGTGCCCCGGTCCGGGAAGATCCCACATGCTACGCAGCGGCTGGGCCTGTGAGCCATGGCCGCTGAGCCTGCGCATCTGGAGCCTGTGCTCCGCAATGGGAGAGGCCACAACAGTGAGAGGCCCGCGTACCGCAAAAAAAAAAAAAAAAAAAAAAAATTCCAGAAAGTTCTAAAAAGCTTAACTTAAATTTGCCATATGCTGGCAACTATTTACATAGCATTTACATTGTATTATGTATTATATATGATCTAGAGATGATTAAAGTATATAGGAGGAGGTGTGAGGTTATATGCATACACATACTAGGCCATTATATATAGGGGACTTGAGTATCCTGGGATTTTCATATCTGTGGGGGTCCTGGACCCAATCCCCAGTGGATACTGAGGCACACTGTAGTCTCTGCAGGGAGAAGCCTGTACACTAGTGTCTCTGTAGCAGGAAGCATTTGTCCTCTTCCTTGTCCTTCTTACTTTGGTTGGCTTGTTTCCCATCTTGAAATGGTGCCTGGATTGTCCTCCCTGTCCAACTTGTCCACTTTCCAAAATGTACAAAAAGCAGCAAAGAATCTCAGGCCACAAACTTAGGTGTTTGCAAAATACAGCATGTTAAAATTTTTCTATAAATTCACTTAATTTCAATTCAGGGACCCCCTCCTGCCGAGCTGAGAGAAGATTTAACTTTCAGATGATACTGGCTCTCTTCTTGCTCTCTCCATGCTGCTGAGGTTGGGCCAAGGTCCCAGTCTTACCCTTTCAGGCATCAGGGAATCCCTCCCATCATTGGTCATCTGTCCACTGTCACCCCAGAGACAGCCTATGTCCCAGACCACATGGTCCTTGACTCTGCTACTTTGATGCTACACAGGTTGCTTCACAGATCTTGGGAGAAGCTGAACCCCTGTCTGGGGACCCAGTCTCTCTGATACCACAGGGCCATTTCCTCTGAGATCCTATCATGTACTTTGGATGCTATTAGGGAGCAAGACTCATGGGCTCATAGACCTTCCACTGAACCTCCCATCCAACAGAATCTCAGCTTAATCTGGGAAATGGCTTTGCTCTCAAACCTGACTCTCTTTAACAGACTTAGGTTTGGGGAAACAAAATCACACTTTCTGCAAATAAGAAAGCGTAAGCTACTTGCTTGAATGGAGAAAAGACAGCAGAGATATGCGGGGAGAAGCCACATATGTTAACATCTTACAGTGGATACTGAAAGCCCCCATTGCAACCAAACCAGAAGATCCCTTCTCTGTTCCTGCATCTCAGAAGAAAATGTTGTAGCTCACTGTGGCTGGAGTTGTAGCTCAGTGTGGCTGGAGTGGACCTGGACTTGGGGTTTCAAGAGGCCCTGCGACCTGGACCCCTAAGGAATTCAGGCCCTCAAGCTGCTGTAGCCCTTGAGAAAAGGCCAGAGTGACTGGATATGCCATGAGTAGACTCAGCCAGCTTCATCTGAGCATCATGTGTTCAAAATCCACACATTGAAGGAGTTTTGGAA
This sequence comes from Stenella coeruleoalba, assembly GCF_951394435.1. Classification (NCBI taxonomy): domain Eukaryota; kingdom Metazoa; phylum Chordata; class Mammalia; order Artiodactyla; family Delphinidae; genus Stenella; species Stenella coeruleoalba. The sequence continues at coordinate 36,860,386 of NC_137150.1, read as the reverse complement.
TGGGTATCATTTTTTAATTGACCGATATAAACCTGTGAATATTATGTATCAATATAAATAATTTCCCTACAAAGTCTGGTTTGCATGCAGGTATTCTTTTTATGACTTAATCTGTTTACTACCATAAGGACTATAGTTTTATAAACCACCTTGTTTTCATTGTCCCCTTCTTTGTGAAGAATCAAGTGATAACTTGGGAATCACCATCTTATGCAGACTACATTCTTAGCAGAAAACCAACCAAAACAAAGACTCAAGTAGTCCCCACACAATCCTCCCCCCAGGACTCTGCACATAGCTGCACTTTTCTCTTTTGGAGCAACACAGTGCATGGCCGGCGGAGGTTTCTCAAGGAATGTGCATGCTTTAGGACGAATGGTTACAAGCATCCATGATCCCTGTCTTTACTCTGTCATTTTAGTTTTCTTTTTTCAGTTGTAATCCATGCCATTTTGGGAACCACCTTACATTCTTTTCTGGTACAAGGCTGTGTGTAAGTAGATATAACAGAAATAGTAGGGGACAGCAAGGATAGGTCATGCTCTTCAGTAGCCAAGGTCAAAAGCAAACAGGATTCCTGCCTCCAAAAGAGAGAACTCATCATGAATGTGAAGAGGGCAAGTCTGGTAGAGAATGAAGCCTGCAGGGGAAGCCAAGGGAGTTACACTGTAATACAATCCCACAGAAGCCTTAGAAACTGATGAAAACTGGCTCATTAATGCATCCAATTATCCATCCAACAAACTTTTATCGATCATCTGCAAAATGTCAGATACTGTGCTGCAACTGGGGCTGATTAAAATATGAATATTCCAAAAAAAAAGTTTAAAGAAAGATCTATTGCAGTGGTATCACCATATGCCCATAGAGCCTCATTCATTCTTGTCCCCTTGTTTTCAATATTATTGGCAATTATAATGGATAACAGTTGGTACTTTACATATATTATCTCATGCAATCTTGCAAGCAACCACATAAGGGATTACGAGGTCCTTCTTACAGATACTGGGGCACAGAGAAATTAAAGAATTTGTTAGTAAAGACAAAGATAGGTACAATCCCACTCCTGGGCATATATCTGGACAAAACTATAATTTGAAAAGATACATGCACCCTTATGTTCATAGCAGTACTACTTACGATAGCCAAGACATGGAAACAAATGTCCATTGAAAGATGAATGGATAAAGAAGATGTGGCATATATATGTATATACGTAAATACACACACACACACACACACACACACACACACACACACACACACAATGGAATATTACTCAGCCATAAAAAAGAATGAAATACTGCCATTTGCAGCTACATGGATGGACCTAGAGATTATCATACTAAGCGAAGTAAGTCAGAAAGAGAAGGACAAAGACCACATGTTCTCTCTCTAATGGCACAAATGAACGTATCTACAAAACAGAAACAGACTCACAGGTATAGAGAACAGACTTGTGGTTGCAGGGTGGGTGGGGATGAGGGTGGGGGAAGGTTGGATTTGGTGTTTGGTACTAGCAGATTCAAACTATTATATATAGGATGGATAAACAACAAGGTCCTATTGTATAGCACAAGGAACTATATTCAATATCCTGTGTAAACCATAATGGAAAATAATATGAAAAAGAATATATATATGTATAACTGAATCACTTTGCTATACATCAGAAACTAACATGACATTGTAAATCAGCTATACTTCAATTAAAAAAAAAAGACAAAGCTGGGTAAATGAATATTACAGTACCTCGAGCTACTGGGCATGCTCCTGCAGAGCTATTCACTGCTAGTACTCCACGCTTTGTGTTTGCAACTTAAACACACACACACACTCACACACACACACCCCTTGCTGGACTAAATATGTGTGATAAATATTTGCCAAAAGTTCATCTTTAAAATACTTGTTACCTTCTTGAGCTATATATAAATTTACCTACTAAGACCTGAAGATGTCCTATTCTCCCTTTGAGGAAAACTTCTAATAGTTTGAACTGCCAAAAATAAGCATAATGGCTGCTGAACCTTCCATCAGCCTGTGGATTCTGGATCAGCCCTGAGCTCCTGTGTATGTGTTCTTTGTACCACTACTCTGCCCTGGTTTTCTGGCCAGAGTAAAGATGAATGGCACCAGGCACCTGGACCATTCCATGGCTCATATCAACAAGGGAAAATAGAACCTTGCCCAGAAATGTCACTTGCCCATGTTGGATTCCTTTTAGTCCTGAATCACGACTGGCATAAACAGATGCTGGTCACCATAAGAAAAAATTGGCTGGAAGCTGTCTGAACTTAGAGTTGAAACCTAAAGCTCAATATTTGGGATTGCACAAGATGTCATTATGTTCTATTTTTGTGCCTGAGTTGCTGTAACTGAAAATGGGCATAACACTACTTGCTAACCCCTTTCAGAGTTCTGCTCAAGGATAAAGATAATACTAATTAAGCTCTTTCAATCCCTTGGTTGAAATGTTTACGTGAAGCAATAACATAAAGTAAGATTTTAGTGGCACAGGATGTTACTCAGACATTTTGGTAATTCGTAATTGTCCTTTGTCAAACCCTGTCCCCAAGGTATTTTCATCTCAAAGTAGGTATACATCAGGCTAATATCCTTAGCAAGAGTAACAAACAAGAAAAATTATAAACTAACATTTTATGAATGTCTCTACTTCTAAAATTAATCATTATTAGAAGTCAAATACTTTGATCAATGGTACTGTCACATGATAATATTACTTTCCTGCTAACAAATAAAATTGAAGTACACTTATTAAACTTACCACATTTGCTTCATTAGTGGCCATCAATGACCTGTAATCAAGCAGAATTTATTGGTGGAATAGATATACAGACTTCAACTTGTTTATTTTTCTTTTCTGCTGTCAATATTAACCAATGTTGTCATTGTTGTATATGCATTAGGAAAATATCTTCTCTGAATGAGAATACAGACCCTGTTGGCAATAATTTGGAGGGCATCAAGGATAGGTCTGGTTCCTCCCCTTCCTGCCCTCCATGTACTACTAGAGGGGCTTGGCATTCACTGGTGGCTGTAAGTACACTGTCATGTCAATATAAAGATGGTGCAACTGAGTTGAAAATGCATGTGGTATTGTCTAGCCCTGTAAGGGATTCTATAGCAATACTTTCCCATTCCTATTATAGAATTACTTCCTCCATTGCATTCTAACCCATGCTTTGCATCCCAGCTCTATAGTTGTTCAGTGTGGCAGTGCAGTCCAAAATCAGCAAGGTCCCAAAGGGCTCATTTCCTCATTTCCCTCTCACTCAAGTATTGTGTCCCTTAAAGGCTCCAGGAAATAATATCTGGCCATGAGTGAAGGAATCATAACCCAAGGTTGAGTTTTAACTCTTGACTCTTCTGATTTCTGAATTCCCAATTAATCTTTTCTAAGTCACTTTGATCTGCAGCCACTAATATTTCTCTCCAAATCTGATACAATCTGGTACTTACTGCTTGCAGGCCAAGAGAAGGTATACAGATTTAAATGATTTGGCATCAAGAGTGTAATTCTTCAAAGCCCAATATTCTAGGCAGTGATAGAGGAGCTTTGGGTCTTAGAAAGGGATGAAGAGAACTAAGAAACAACGAGATACTCCTACTGGTATGTGAGACCAAGCTTCACAGAGGAAAATTGCATGAGAGTTAAAACATTTGAAAATTTGTATCAGAATATGTACAAATTTTATGAATAAGAATAAAAGCATCTTTGTGATTAAAATAAAATGACTGGCCAACCTAATGGCTTCAAGAGAATAATATTTAATAGAAGGATTCAGAAAAAGAATTTCACCTCCCTGCAAGAAACTCCTACTTTCCTCCTCCCCAACACCACCATTAATTGACAACATTAAGGAGGCGGGGACAGTATGAGTTTTATGGAAAGGTTAAGTTCTATTATATGAGGCGCACAGAGCCTCACAGATGCATCACATCAAGATGAAAGAGGCGTTGCCATGGCTCACACACCCCAGGTGCTCAGAAGGAGTAAGATTCCATAGCTCACTGATTACAGTCATGAAATTTGGAAGCGGATATATATTTCTGAAGTCATGGGAATTTTAAGTACAGCTTGATCTTTATGGCTATCCATTGACTTTTCTATTACTGTCCACTTCCAAATTTGTACTTAGGTCTTGGGATTTAAAAAAAAAAAGCAAAAAGGGATATTTCTGGCAGATGTTTCATTAAGGGGCCTAAGAAGCAGAGCAGATTCAGGCAATAGCTGCCATTATAGTAATTGTCAAGGTCAAGATAAAACTGTTTAAACTTTTTCACACTGAAGTTACACACTGTAAATACGAATTTTTATTTTGATTCAAACCTAAGCTGTAACCTTACACAGAGAAAATTCCCGTGCCCTGCATTTTCCATTACCTCATTATTCCTTTTGGTATCTTGCCTCACCTGAATGAGTCTTAGATGCTAGAGAAAGTAATGAGGATGTAATGCTTGATACTTTCGTTTCCTTTACTCTCCCCTCTTTTGCATAACATATTTGCATGATACATGTGGTAAGCTGTATAATGGCCCCTGTAAGATGTTCACACCCTAATCTCTGGAAAGTTGTGAATAATATTACTTTACATGGTAAAGGGGACTTTGCAGATGTGATTAAGTTAAAGATTTTGAGATGGGGTGATTATCCTAGATTATCCGGCTGGAACCAATGGTATATCAGCAGTCCTTATAAGAGGAAGACAGGAGGGTCAAAGTGAGAAAGAGGAGATGTGAGATGTCTCCAGAAGTTGGAGATATGTGCTTAGAAGATAGAGGAAGGAGCCACAAGCTAAGAAATGCAAGTGGCCTCTGGAAGCTGGAAAAGGCAAGAAAATAATTTCTACCTTGAGGCTTCCAGAAGGAACACAGCCCTACTGACACCTTGATTTTTAGACTTCTGGCTTCCAGAACTGTGAAAGAATACATTTGTGTTGTTTTAAGGCACTAACTTTGTGGTAGTTTGTTGCAGGAGCAATAGGAAACTACTACAGTGTAAAATGCCCAGCTTTGTTTCCTAAAGATACTTGCCATATCCCCTTCTAAATTACTTCCTGTTTTGATATAGGACCACAGAAAATCCTGATGAAGCCCTCAGGAAACATCTGGTGGAGTCTGGACTCCTCAGGCAAATATACACTTGCTTCTCTGGTTAAGGAATTATCCTGTGTTTTTATGGACTAAGATATCCAAGCCTCCTGATTTCCAGAAGATTGCTTTTGGAAAAACTGTATTTGAGTGTAACTGAAACCTTAAACTTCTTTGTAAATGAAAGATAAGCCACTATTGAGTGAGAAGTTGTATGTTAACCATGAAGTTCCCAATTCCCACTTTCTATTTGAGTCTCCTTGAGTAGTTTATTTTCTCTTCATCAGAATGGAACAAGTATGCTTTCCATCAAGATGAAAACCCTCTAGAATCAGACGAAGACATCTTCTGAGCATGTCCACTCTTTTCATTAAGTGCAAAAACTCCATAATGCAGAAGTACTTGTTCATATAGAGGTAGAAAATGGAGAAGGAGTGAGTCAAAAGGTCTATTTTCATCAAATGCCTCAGAGGAATTCTTTGCTGATTGAGAGAGAATAGTATTCATTAAAGCCATGCTATTTACTCAACTGATTTTTATAATGAGCTTGTTGCTGTGGTCTCAGGCCAAAGATACTAACAACAAAAACCATATAACATAAAAATCAAGTTTAAAGTGGAAGTTAATTTCAAAGAAATGGAAAAGAGGGTGCTTTAATAGCATATGTTCTTCAGAGAAAAACTCACTTTTCTTATGTAAGAGCTCTGTCAAAGCAGATGGGCTTTCCAGTAGATACAAACTCATCATGGAGAACACTGTGCTTGGAATTTCCTGCAGTTAAGTCCCTTCAGGAGCACTGTCTTGGAAGATGTTGATTAACAATACAATAAATATCTTCTGTTAATAAAACTAGCCATGCACAGTTGCCTTTACATTTAAACCTGCTCGATTAAAAAAAAAACTCTGTAAGAGTGAATCAAAAGGCAAACTAATCATATTACAAGCTGTTAGTTTTTCTACCTGGATATTCAACTGCTATTGAAACCTATAAGCCAGATCTGAACTTTTCATATTTCTTTAACCCAAGAGACTTCAATTGTCACCATTAAAAAGTACAGAGCTGATGATCTCCTAAGAGTTGCTACATATAAGCAGAGTGAGCCTCCATTATTCAAATAAATAGGTTAGAATGTTTAAAAATGTTTCAGAGCAATTTTTTCAAAGACTGGCTCAAAATGTTAAAAAAGACTTTTTTCTTCTAAAATAGTAAGCATGACCATGGAATGCAGACAAGGGGACAGAGCATGTTTCTGTTCTAAGGCAATCTTGTGATTCTGTACTGAAAAGTCTAGACCTTTTCTTGAAATTTTATCCAGCTCTGGATGACTTAAAAGAGATGTAGTATGTTATAGAGGGTTTAGATGAGAGTCACAATTACAGTTGGGAATCAGAAAATTAAATCTAGGAGGAACCATCATAGATATTAGAAGGTTGAGTCATAATAATGGTTTTCAAGTAGCAGAAGACTTACAAGGCAGGAAATTATGGCTAGCTCATTTTCCTTTCAATTGAGTACAGGCCAAGAAGCTTCCAATGCAGCTTGAAACGAGCTGAGTCAACCGCAAGAAGGAATTTTCTCATGGTGACGTTTTTTTTTTTTTTACGCTTGGATGGTTTAGCAGCAGAACACTCAGGCCAGGTGAGCAGGTGCTGGTACCAGAATGGGAAGAAATCTCCCTCCCCAAGTGTCAACAGGAGGTTGGGAGCCTCCGGCATACCACTGGGTTCCCCCTCTTGCCTCACTGCTGGGCCCTTGCTTTCTTGCCTCTCAATCTTCTATCATCATTTTCAACCTGACTTTGTTAAGGTTCAGACAACAGACAAGAATTCAAAGAGCCCTCACTTTATTCTTCCTCTGAGGATTTCAGAGCTTAGTAAATGATTCTAATTCTTAGAAAGAAAAGCCAAAATTTTTTTCATGACTGCCGTGAAAGGAGATTACACAGTATTTCTTCAGGGGCCTTTACAAGTAGTTGCTGCACAGTGCAAACTGGAAAAACAGGACAGATTTCTCATGAGGGCTGGACCAGATGGCCTGTGCGAGGGCTCTCAGAGTCCTCCCTAGTTGTCAATTCCAAGAAAAAAAAATCACTGCTGGGCTTCTGTTTTTGTTTCCAATCTGAGTAACTGAAAATCAACCTGCAAGGAGGGTTTTTAAATGTATTTTGATTCTGACTCTCAGGAACAAGTTTTCAAAGTAATCTCTCAAAGCATGGAGGAGAGTGAAGTATGTTCAGTGCTGAATGCCCTAAAGAGCATTTCATATCCAGGGTTGATATGTAGCCCTGTCCGATCATCTGTGCCCATGGGCTTGTAGATTTCTTTCTGACACACCATTTATTTAGAAACTGTGACACCAAGCACACTATCATCTGAAAGTTAATTTATGTCCAGCTTCAGAATATGTACAAGTAGAGAGCTGCCGCGGGGGCACTTTGGGGTCCTCACGACTCGGCAGCAGATGAAGAAAGCGGGTCTGGCTCTCTGAGTGCACAGCAGGGCTTTGCTTCTTCTAGAGATAAAAGCTTGAACCGCAGACTGTGCATTCGTATAGAAAGGAATTGTCCCTTCTAGAAGTGTTTCATGCACTGTGCTTTTTTCCTGTGTTAAAAAATGGGGCATGATCAAGGAGCTGCAACATAGAAGCTAACAGAGCATAAGGAATCCTGCTCTTGGAGTCAGGACCAGAGTTTGGCCTTGACCCTTTCATCAGCTCCTTGAGTAACTCTAACCAAGGCACTGGTCATTCTGTACAAAGTGATGTGACTGAACTAGATGGAATCTGAAGTTTCCTCAATGCCAACATCCACTGCTAACTCACTTATTTCTAGTGATTACATAGGATTAAAATTTCTGAATATTGAAATGGAAATTTGAAAGACTTTTTTGGCCTTAAATCCTTCAGTCTCCATCACTCTATTTTCTAATTCTGTAAAGAGTGGAAAACTGGTTGTAGAAATATTTGTAAGCATACAGCATGATTAATTTGCAACATCAAATCATTTTTTATTATTTCTGATGACTATTTCTCAGAATGGCTTTGAAATTCTTATAAGGAAAAGTATGAATCAATGCTTGTGAATTCAATTCTCATAAAGTGGTATTCTCTCCAAAAAAAAAAAGTTTTGAAGAATACTCAAAGAAACCAAGAGTCCCATATTTTGATCAGATTCACTGGTCCAAAATCTCATCTGTTCATGAATTCATATACTAATGATAAACTATGCATTTGATGAAATGAATTTAAAAGATCAAAGTGAAACATGAATCTGACTTTCCTTTTTAATGTAATGGGACTTTTTTTCTTCTTCTGTCAGAACATTTCTCAAATTACCACAAGTGCAAATGTTTACAGAAAATTTTTTTAAAAAAAGAATGTCTATAAAATGAGCGCACTTCTAAAGAGGGTCACTGAATGGATTTGGGATTAAGGGCTCCATCTGTAGCAACCCAATTGAAGATCTCAGCTAGAAGACAAGCTGTTTCTGGAAACACTTTGGATAGATTCCTTCACTTGCATGTGTGCACACACATACACATGCACATATCGTGCACACACACACTTCCAGAATGGCAGAACTGGAACTACGTTTGCCTAACAACTTCCAGGAGGCTCCCTCCCCTCCTACCATTTTCTCACCATCCCATGGATGCCAGACTTCTGGCTGATGCTTTGCAGAGGTGGAATAAACTCTATGAGACTGAATCAGCAACTAACTTTCGGGAAGGTTTCTCCACCTCCCATTCTCACCATTTTGCTTTGAGGAAGAGAGGAAAGCCCACACCCATGGGTGTAAGTGAAAATGACAATGGCAATCTTTACCCAAGAAAATGACATTTTAAATAACCAAGCTGCTCTCTTCTCTGGACTAAAATCAGATATTTCTATTTGAAACACAGCCACAGAGCTGGCACTGCTCCCCTTCCTCCTCTTCAGCCCACCTATTTCCTCCCACTTTTCCCCATGCGGAGGCTCGCGAGCAAATTCACACACACACACACACACACACACACTCACTCACACACACACATTCAGTGCCTTTTACGTAATCAGCTGACAAGGTTGATCTTTCACTTCAATTGCTTTGATTCAAAATCTGCCCACCATTCGTGGGAGGTAAAGAATGGTGGATGAGACGTGTGCTTTAATAAAGAGGCTAGGGAAGGAAGAGCCTGGGAAAGGCATCTGGTCTGAGTCTTTTCTACGTAGTCTTGATTCTCTATAGGAAAATACAGAGTGTTATGGAATTCAACATAAATTCTCTTGTTTCAAACTTACAACTCTTAGATTTCTTTTTAACAGCTGCTAGATTAATTCCTTAATAGAACTTTGTGACCAGATACCTTGTTTAAAAATCTGAAATGGTTCTTCCATTGCTGATGCTCACCTTATATCTTACTGTGTTGCCTTGACCTCCAGTGTATCATATCTGACTCCTCTTTGCCTCTACAAGATGCTCTTTCACCACTTCCCTGTATGAACCCTCTGCCCTACTCCATGATTTCTCAGCACAGCAGGCACAGTCTTTGGACAGGCTATTCCCGCTGCTGCAGTCTGTCTGCTCTCCTCCTCCTTTCTGCTCATCTTGGTATTTCTCCTTTCTCAATATTAAGCTTCCCTGATCTTTCTCATGAAACCTCTCCCTGATTCCTACAGCCCCTGGTGAATGATGGCTCCTCAAACTACAGCAACAGTTTTTCTTTGTATCACTTAACATATGCAACCTTTTTGTGTAGATATCTATTCACACTAAACTGTAAACAACCAAGAGAGGAACTACCCAAGAGAGGACTCTTTGTATCCACAGGATTTCACATAGTGTCCCACATATGTAGTCATACATTTTCCAGGCATTTATTGAGTAGCTATTATGTGCCACGTGCCAGGTTAGACTCTGGGGTTACAGAGATGAGCAAAATCCAAACCTCAAACTGCTACGGACTAATGGGGAAGATATAGATGTAAATGGATAAGAGCAACACTATGCAATCAATAATTTCCATATCAGAAGTAAGAATCTGATGCAGTGGAGGCACTAAAGAACAAGTATTTAATGCTATAAGGGGTGGAGCCAAGGAAGGTTTCACAGAGAAGGTTAGGCTAGAGTTGGGTCTTGGAGGATGCATAGGAGTTTGCCTAATGGTTCAAGTAAGGTAGGAGAATTCCAGGGTAGAAGGACCAGCATGGAAAATGATACAGACGCACAAAAAACCAAGAAGGTCCAGTGTACTATAAGGAGTCCTCTCTCAAGTAGGTACTTATGATAAAACAAGTGGACAGAGATAAGATAAGAACAAAGAGTGGTGACTGTAAAGCATGATGGAAGCTAGACCATGAAGGACTTCAGGTACCATGTTAGGTGTCTGGATTTTATCCCCTGAGCTACAGAATGGCACTGAAGAAATTTGGGAATAACATTGTATCTGAAGTTATCTAATGATGACAACAACCTGATTGCTCTTCAGTGACTGAATGGTTAAAAAAATTGTGAAACATACATACCATGAGCTACTACTCAGCAAGAAGGAGGAATGAACTATTGATACACACAATTTGGATAAGTCTCAAGAGAGTTATGCAGAATGGAAAAAAGCCAATTCCCAAAATATGATAAACTGTATGATCCCATTTGTATAATGTTCTTGAAACAAATTATAGAGATGGATCAGAGACTAGTTGCTGAGGATTAGGGACTGGGGAGGAGTACGTGGATGTGGCTATAAAGAGGTAGTATGAGGGAGCCTTGTGGTGATGAAGCAATTCTAATGTTTCATTGTGGTGGTAGTCACACAAACTTCTATATGTGGTAAAATTACATAAACATAGAAACATACACACACATGAATACATGTATAACTGGTAAAATCTGAATAAATTCTGTGGATTGTACCAATGTCAGTCTACTAGATTTGATGTTGCGCTATAGTTATACAAGATATTCCCAGTGGAGAAAACATGATTGAGGGTATGCCAAAATTCCTTGTACATTTTGTGTGTGTGTGTGTATTCCTGTGATCTATAATTATTTGAATAAAAAAATTTAATGATGACAAAAGTGGTAAGTGGATTTACTCCAAAAAAAAAAAAAGAGAAGTTTTCTAGTGGAGTTAAAGATTATTGCTCAGTTTCCTTTTTGTAAATAATTCTCTTAAGAATTTCAAAGCATGTTTTATGCAACTATATAAGACAAGGTTATATTGATATAATATAAATATAACAGATAAAATTTTTCTTCATGAAATTGGGTTCATTGATATTCAACTTGTTCTGGAACTAAAGTAACAATTTTAGAATAGGGGAGTAGCTCAGTACAAATGTGCTCAATTCTGAATATCAAAAGCTCTGAGATCATGTCCAACACTAGTAGCTAGATCATTCTAAAAAGTTATTTTAAAAAAACACCCATCAAACAAGCAAAAACAACCAAACAAATCTGGCTTAACCTGTGTTCTGAGTGATTTGGCTTTCTTAGGATAAAAAGTTCACATATGTACTTACATTTATGTGATATCTATCATGTATATATATATCATGTATACATCTATCATATATGGTCGGAGAGTATACAACAAACTCTAACACAGTATGATGAACTCTAATATTAAAAATATATGCAAAACTAAAATAAAGGACCTCTCATGTATTAACAAGGCACAGGTATAAGAAACATAATAGTCCTGTGTTATTTACACACAAGATAGTCCCCAAGATAAATGGTAGGTGGAATCTTGTTCTCTTGCTCTGACAGTGACATTTGAATAGCAGATTGTTCTAGGGGATTTCTTTTTCTCATCATCAGCCTTGAAACAATAGTTAATTTTATGCAAGATTCTTGCACAATGCTGATGTGACGGTAATAGTGGCTTTGAGTATTTTATTCTTGCAGAATTCAGATACTCCATACAAGTGTATATTAATTTTTTCTAAAATCCCAAGTTCATGAGCTCCTGATTAATGGATGGTAATTACAGGCTATGATATGAGAGCTGTGCTTTAAAAATCATAAGGTATTAAATGAGTAGAAGGCATTCTACTCATTTATCAGGGTTATAAGTAGGTCCTCAATGGCCAGGTAGCACCCTACAGCAAGGATGGAACCTGAACAAAGTCCTTGGGATGGCAAATAGGTGGCAAATATGGGCACAATGACTCATGACCCAAGATGCAACCATAATGCTGGAACTGAAACAGAGATGGTAACCTCAAAATGGACAAACACGTTGGCTGAGCTATGACTATGACCCCCCAAAATATGACTTTCATAAGAATATCTCATAGTAGATAATTATTATGTATTTGTGTGTTTTCTTATTCATGGTCTGTTTTCCCAAGAATGCAAGCCCCAAACATTGTCTGGTTTCTGCACCTTTTTGTACCCAGTTTTAATAGGGTTCCTGATACAAAACAGGTGTTCAGTAAATATTTATTGACTAAATGAATACCTCTTCACTCCACAACACGGTTTTTTGACCATTATTCAGTGGTAGACACTTTTAAAATTCTGACCAAAGCTATGAACCCTCTCCTCAAAAATACACACAGAAAGACTATATTTTTTATTTTCTATAGGATTCATGGATCCCAGATTAAGTTATGCATATGGAAATCATTTTCAAGGATGAGAATATTATTGTAAACACAATTAGCTACTGATTTTAGTTCCTTCAGGCATTCCCCTGATTATTTACCCAAGCCAATTACCTCCCCAACATGATGGCATTATTTTTTATGTTTTGCTATTTGTTATCATTAATAAATAGTCCCTACATGCACATTATATTTTAGTGACATCAATGTCAAAGAAAAAGATAACTCAGCTCATAAAAATATTTCTGCCATTTTTATAAAGTGTATTAGTTAGTCTCTCTCTCTCCCACTTCTGTCTTTCTCTCTTTCTTTCTCCAACCCTAAGAAAGTCTTAGTGTACATTTGGTATAACCTCCTAATCTCTTTCCTAAAGGTCACTCTAAGTAGAATTTGAAATTGAAAGAGAAAGGGGTTAAGTCACACTTACACAAACACACAAAGCCACCGGCCTGTCATCAATGGAACAATTCAGAATAAGAGGGGGAGTGGAAACAAGGCACCTTGTCCAGTCACCATAAACAACAAATAATTCAAGTTATCCTGAAGACTGCAGATGGCTAGCTTTTTGTCAGAAAAGAGCTGTCTTTAGTTGTCAGTAATGAAAGATGCCCAAGTGAATCTTACACACTGAGCTTTTGGTAAAGAGAGATAATTACCATCTAATCTGAGCTGAGCTGTATTACCAGAAAAAACTTAATGGAAATCTCCTGCCTTTATAAGACCAAACTCTTCCAATACACTGATCCACAAGCAAGTATGAAACTCTGCCACAAGAAATTAAGGGTGTTACTTTTTATTCCTTCTGGTTTACAAAAAGAAAGCTCAAGGTCTGCTGGAGGCCACAGTTCAAACCACCTCTGTGATTTGCCTTAACCCTGAGTGTCTCATTCCCAGGGGCCCTGCCCGGGAAGGCGGCAGCTCCTCTCCATCTCCATCTGGCCAGCTGAACTGCATGCAGAGCAACGCCATGGCCACGGGGCAGGGGCTGGGTGTGTGCCACAGAAGCAGCAATAGAAAATGCCAATGCATTCGAGATTGCAGTCCTAGTTACCAACCTGTCATGGGGTCCCATTCTCCACCATGGAAATATCAAGAAAAGCAGAGGTTCTCACACTGATAACACTTCAAGGAATTGCCTGGAGTCAGCTGCTTGCATCGTACTGCAGTTGGGGCAAAGAGCTTTAGCTATAATTTTTAGTGGGTCCATCCACCCCATTCATGGCTTTCTTTCTTAATGGCTCAAAAATATACCAAAACAATAGTGCTTGGTGTTTTTCAATGAGATTTCCTGTTAAAGTTTCCTCTTAACTCCGCAAAGAAACTTTTTCAAGGACAACTTTTATAGAAATTGGTTTGAATGCTTATTTCAGAAACCTCACATGGGAAACATAGTCTTAGGTGTGCCTTATTTTAATTGCATTAAGTTCCTTATATCCTAAAACCTGGTTCCTAACAAAGATGAGGAATAGTTAAATATAAATAATGGACAAAGTCATATCTGCAAACCAGAGTCACCAAAGCCTTTGGGAGATGCACCATAAGCTCTTCTCTACATACGCAAAGACCTTTAGAGACTAGAAGCACAGTAGTTTCAAAGAAATAAAGTCAGGGAGACTCAGCACAAAGCAGATACAATAAGGAGGCAGGAGTCACAGAATTGAATAATGGAATTTTCTACTTATCGAATTTCAGTCATTCCCTATTAAAGAGAATATCAACCATTACCAGGAAGATTTCCAACTCTAGAAAGCAACATAGAGGAAGAGGGAGCTTAAAAATGTATGAAGAAACCAGCGGTATTACAACAATTGACTTTTTCTCCATATTTCACAACAAGGTCTGCATTGTATTTCAAGCAGTAATTTAGGTTTAAGTATGTCAGTGTTCAAACTAACTTACCATTATAGGTGTTTCTTCCCTGCAACAAAACTTCCTTAAAAGCTTTCATACCATTTGTTACCTTGGGCTTTCAAAAGATAAATTATACAGTACTAGATAGAAACTATTTTTAATAGTATAATCACAGAAACTACAGTCTATACCATAAAATAGGACAAGCACATTTGCTCTTGAAAAGCTGCCCTGATCTCAATACCAGTTTCCAGCAGCTGTGTTATTCTCTGCAGACTGGAAGTCATATGGCTCCTAAGGTATTCATAACACTTTAAAATATACAAAATGGGCCACAGTTTTTAAATCCTATACATACACAACACAACACAACCACCTTGGGTTTTCCTAAGGAGCTATTTTAAAGACACCTGAGAATTCTAAATTAAGCAGCCCACCAATGAGTAAGTCACTTTTCAAAACCACTGAACTGTCTCCACTGTACCTGTATAGAACACGGAAACCCAGGAGAGAGAGAATCTTACATCCATACCTATATTTCATGCCAGTCTGCTTTGCGGTGGACTCTTTGAGAGAGATGTGATGCTGAGGGGTGAAGGTCCCCAGGCTGCGTGCGATGATAGCGACCGTGCGGAATTTGGCCCGGGCTGCGTTCACCACATTGGGGGCGGTGGAGCTCTGCTTGCTCAGAAGTCGCTCCTCGCCATTCCGACTCTTCAAATTATGCTCTGTGCAGGCTATGGAGACTTGCATTGCTTCCCCGGGCAGTGCACGGTCCCTCTCAGAACCCCGGAACACAAGCAGTCAAGAGAGGTCGAGCAGTTGGGAGGGTCTGCTTGTCTTTTAACCCCTCCTTGCTCCCCCTTCCTCGGGGCCGGGGAGTCCTTGCAGCTGACTTCAGAGCCAGGGAAAGTGGCAGCAGTGACTGCGGTGCAGGACAGAGTCCCAGGCACCGAGAGAAGTAAACAGCTAGCCCTGAAGTTGTCACAGCAGCTGGAGCGCGGATCAGACTGGCAAATCTTCCCGGGCAGTAATCTCGGTTGATTAAACAGCCAAATCCATGTAGTCGGGAGGCTTGGGCAGACGCCTGGAGCTAAGCATTTGTGCTGACTGAACGCAGCCCTGCCAGGAGCCTGTCCGCGGTGCCTGAATGCGGGCTCGCCTCTGGGCGATGGCTCAAATCCACGCAGGCATACCGCAAGATGCGCCGCCAGCACCCTCTGGACCACAGGCAGGATGCTCTACTGGCGCTCTGAGCATCCCAAGCAGCAGCTAATCGCAAGCCGCTCCCTGGGGACCGGTGGTCTCCAGCCACTCCGGCTGTCAGCTCCCTCCCTGCCCCACTCCGGGAGGTCGTGGGGGCTCCTCAAGACCCCTCCCCACTCATTTTCAGGCGGAAGCCTGGGTCATTGTGTCCGCACCAACACGGGTTAGCAGCTGCACGCAGGAGCAGGAAGGTCCCTTTAAAGAGCTCCTCGCCTTTGTGTGCGACGCGAAGGCAAGAATCACTTCCAGCAGACTCTTGCTGTGATAGAATCTGGAGAGCTGCTCTTAAAGGGGGGCTCTGCCCAGGCTCAGACCAAATCCCGCGGCGGCACAACAGTTGGAACCGGGGGAAGGCAGGACGGGGGTGCTCCTGCCACGGAACATGCCAGTGAATGAACACGTGAATACTCTGTGACTGGTTTGTTAAATCACAGCTTGAAATCCCTGTTATTAGCCTTACCAGCGTTTATTTCCCCTTTGCACATTACTTCTTAAGCCAATAACTTTGAAGTTTACTGAAAAGACACAATGCAGACTTTTCAGAGTCAAGTCACCTAACTCACTGCCAAATCTCTTCTGGCTCCCAAAGGAGGGTGAAGGATGGGCGAGGAGGCAGCAATTTGGCACCACCCAGAAGGGGTCTGCACTAGGTAAGCTGCAGGTCCAAGTCACCATCCAGGAAGGTCCAGGCCAGGTGGCTAGAACTGTGTACACTGCCCGCTGGTCATCTATGACCCATTGGTGAGGACAAGCATTATCCCCAGGGCAAGGGTAGGCAGCAAGACACCTCCTGTCATCTCAGAATGTTCCTGTGAGGCAGGAACACTGCCTGGTTCAGTAGTAGGTGCAAAGCAACTCCTCAGTAAATGTGGTTGAACCAAACTAAGCACCAACTGGCTGATAACAATTTCTCTCTCCATTTGAAATGCACAGAAGTCAGACAGTTTTTTTAATAGATGTACTTACAATAAAACTGTGCCTTCTGCACAATCAGTTCTCTAAACTGGTTTCCAACAGAAACTGCTGTCAAGCAAAAAGGAACTGTGTTTAAATCAACAATATTTATGAGCACCATCTCTGTACTAAGCATTAGAGAGAAATATGGAGAAAAAAATATAGCACTATCCTTCTCCTCAAGGAACTGGCAGCCTGGATGGGAAGGATAAAACAATCAGTCTTAAAGAGGCTAATGAACAATGTCAGAGGTACATTAGTGTTTAAATGAGTGGTACCGACACCAAGTACACTAGAGTTAATAAGCAGGGGAGTGATTACAGGAGGCTAGAGAAAGTTCCTCATTTCCCTACACTTCTACTGAATGCCTGTTAGGTACCTGACTGCTTGTTGCTGGGATACAAAATAGCTTACATGGAGGCTGGACCTCAAAGAGCTCATGGATGCCCAGGCAGCCCTCATAGACTGCGGGACTTTGCCTGGGACATGAATTTGATTAGCTGGAGAGCAGAAGGTCAGTCTTCCCAGAGATTGGCTGGGGTGAGGAGAACACACACTGTGGCTGTGTCAATGTGATAAATATAAATATATATATATATATATAGAGAGAGAGAGAGAGAGAGAGAGAGAGAGCGCGCGAGAGAGAGAGAGACAGAGACAGAGACAGAGACAGAGAGACAGAGGGAGAGAGATGGCAGTTCTGACCACTTATTCCCAAATTAAGTTGTAGGAATGAAATTTTCAAGTAGAATAGGTACCTGTTTTGAATTCCATTCCAGACATGAATCATAACACCTTTTTTTTTTAACATCTTTATTGGAGTATAAATGCTTTACAATGGTGTGTTAGTTTCTGCTTTATAAAAAAGTGAATCAGTTATACATATACATATGTTCCCATATCTCTTCCCTCTTGCGTCACCCTCCCACCCCTCTAGGCGGTCAAAAACCACTGAGCTGATCTACCTGTGCTATGCAGCTGTTTCCCACTAACTATCTATTTTACATTTGGTAGTGTATATATGTCCATGTCACTCTCTCACTTTGTCACAGCTACCCTTCCCCCTCCCCATATCCTCAACTCCATTCTCTAGTAGGTCTGTGTCTTTATTCCCCTCTCACCCCTAGGTTCTTCATGACATTTTTTTTTTCTTAGATTCCATATATATGTGTTAGCATACAGTATTTGTTTTTCTCTTTCTGACTTACTTCACTCTGTATGACAGACTCTAGGTCCAACGACCTCACTACAAATAGCTCAATTTCGTTTCTTTTTGTGGTTGAGTAATATTCCATTGTATACATGTGCCACATCTTCTTTATCCATTCATCCGATGATGGACACTTAGGTTGCTGCCATCTCCTGGCTATTGTAAACAGAGCTGCAATGAACATTTTGGTATATGACTCTTTTTGAATTATGGTTTTCTCAGGGTATATGCCCAGTAGTGGGATTGCTGGGTCATATGGTAGTTCTATTTGTAGTTTTTTAAGGAACCTCGAAACTGTTCTCCATAGTGGCTGTACCAATTCACATTCGCACCAGCAGTGCAAGAGTGTTCCCTTTTCTCCACACCCTCTCCAGCATTTACTGTTTCTAGATTTTTTGATGATGGCCATTCTGACCAGTGTGAGATGATATCTCATTGTAGTTTTGATTTGCATTTCTCTAATGATTAATGATGTTGAGCATTCTTTCATGTGTTTGTTGGCAATCTGTATATCTTCTTTGGAGAAATGTCTGTTTAGGTCTTCTGCCCATTTTTGGATTGGGTTGTTTTTTTGTTATTGAACTGCATGAGCTGCTTGTAAATTTTGGAGATTAATCCTTTGTCAGTTGCTTCATTTGCAAATATTTTCTCCCATTCTGAAGGCTGTCTTTTGGCCTTGTTTATGGTTTCCTTTGCTGTGCAAAAGCTTTTAAGTTTCATTAGGTCTCATTTGTTTATTTTTGTTTTTATTTCCATTTCTCTAGGAGGTGGGTCAAAAAGGATCTTGCTGTCATTTATGTCATAGAGTGCTCTGCCTATGTTTTCCTCTGAGAGTTTGATAGTTTCTGGCCTCACATACAGATCTTTAATCCATTTTGAGCTTATTTTTGTGTATGGTGTTAGGGAGTGTTCTAATCTCATACTTTAACATGTACCTGTCCAGTTTTCCCAGCACCACTTATTGAAGAGGCTGTCTCTTCTCCACTGTATATTCTTGCCTCCTTTATCAAAGATAAGGTGACCATATGTGTGTGGGCTTATCTCTGGGCTTTCTATCCTGTTTCATTGATCTTTCTGTTTTTGTGCCAGTACCATACTGTCTTGATTACTGTAGCTTTGTAGTATAGTCTGAAGTCAGGGAGCCTGATTCCTCCAGCTCCGTTTTTTGTTCTCAAGATTGCTTTTGCTATTCGGGGTCTTTTGTGTTTCCATACAAATTGTGAAATTTTTTATTCTAGTTCTGTGAAAATGACAGTGGTAGTTTGATAGGGATTGCATTGAATCTGTAGATTGCTTTGGATAGTAGAGTCATTTTCACAATGTTGATTCTTCCAATCCAAGAACATGGTATATCTCTCCATCTATTTGTATCATCTTTAATTTTTTTCAGCAGTGTCTTATAATTTTCTGCATACAGGTCTTTTGTCTCCTTAGGCAGGTTTATTCCTAGATATTTTATTCTTTTTGTTGCAATGGTAAATGGGAGTGTTTTCTTGATTTCATTTTCAGATTTTTCATCATTAGTGTCTAGGAATGCCAGAGATTTATGCACATTAATTTTGTATCCTGCTACTTTACCAAATTCATTGACTAGCTCTAGTAGTTTTCTGGTAGCATCTTTGGGATTCTCTATGTATAGTATCATGTCATCTGCAAACAGTGACAGCTTTACTTCTTATTTTCCGATTTGGATTCCTTTTATTTCTTTTTCTTCTCTGATTGCTGTGGCTAAAACTTCCAAAAGTATGTTGAATAAGAGTGGTGAGAGTGGGCAACCTTGTCTTGCTCCTGATCTTAGCGGAAATGGTTTCAGTTTCTCACCACTGAGGACGATGTTGGCTGTGGGTTTGTCATATATGGCCTTTATTATGTTGAGGAAAGTTCCCTCTATGCCTACTTTCTGCAGAGTTTTTATCGTAAATGGGTGTTGAATTTTGTCAAAAGCTTTCTCTGCATCTATTGAGATGATCATATGGTTTTTCTCCTTCAATTTGTTGATAAGGTGTATCACATTGATTGATTTGCATATATTGAAGAATCCTTGCATTCCTGTAATAAACCCCACTTGATCATGGTGTATGATCCTTTTAATGTGCCATTGGATTCTGGTTGCTAGTATTTTGTTGAGGATTTTTGAATCTATGTTCATCAGTGATATTTGCCTGTAGTTTTCTTTCTTTGTGATACCTTTGTCTGGTGTTGGTATCAGGTTGATGGTGGCCTCGTAGAATGAGTTTGGGAGTGTTCCTCCCTGTGCTATATTTTGGAAGAGTTTGAGAAGGATAGGTGTTAGCTCTTCTCTAAATGTTTGATAGAATTCACCTGTAAAGCCATCTGGTCCTGGGCTTTTGTTTGTTGGAAGATTTTTAATCACAGTCTCAATTTCAGGGCTTGTGATTGGTCTGTTCATATTTTCTATTTCTTCCTGGTTCAATCTTGGCGGGTTGTACATTTCTAAGCATTTGTCCATTTCTTCCAGGTTGTCCATTTTATTGGCATAGAGTTGCTTGCAGTAATCTCTCATGATCCTTTGTATTTCTGCAGTGTCAGTTGTTACTTCTACTTTTCATTTCTAATTCTACTGATTTGAGTCTTCTCCCTTTTTTTCTTGATGAGTCTGGATAATGGTTTATCAATTTTGTTTATCTTCTCAAAGAACCAGCTTTTAGTTTTATTGATCTTTGCTATCGTGTCCTTCATTTCTATTTCATTTATTTCTGATCTGATCTTTATGATTTCTTTCCTTCTGCTAACTTTGGGTTTTTTTTGTTCTTCTTTCTTTAATTGCTTTAGGTGCAAGGTTAGGTTGTTTATTCGAGACGTTTCCTGTTTCTTAAGGTAGGATTGTATTGCTGTAAACTTCCCTGTTAGAACTGCTTTTGCTGCATCCCATAGGTTTTGGGTTGTCGTGTCTCCATTGTCATTTGTTTCCAGGTATTTTTTGATTTCCTCTTTGATTTCTTCAGTGATCATTTCGTTATTAAGTAGTGTATTGTTTAGCCTCCATGTGTTTGTATTTTTTACAGATCTTTTCCCGCAATTGATATCTAGTCTCATAGCATTGTGGTCAGAAAAGATACTTGATACAATTTCAATTTTCTTAAATTTACCAAGGCTTGATTTGTGACCCAAGATATGATCTATCCCGGAGAATGTTCCATGAGCACTTGAGAAAAATGTGTATTCTGTTTTTTTTGGATGGACTGTCCTATAAACATGAATTAAGTCCATCTTGTTTAATGTATCATTTAAAGCTTGTATTTCCTTATTTATTTTCATTTTGGATGATCTGTCCATTGGTGAAAGTGGGGTATTAAAGTCCCCTACTATGAATGTATTACTGTCAATTTCCCCTTTTATGGCTGTTAGTATTTGCCTTATGTACTGAGGTGCTCCTATGTTGGGTACATAAATATTTACAATTGTTATATCTTCTTCTTGGATCGATCCCTTGATCATTATGTAGTGTCCTTCTTTGTCTCTTGTAATAGTCTTTATTTTAAAGTCTATTTTGTCTGATATGAGAATTGCTACTCCAGCTTTCTTTTGGTTTCCATTTGCATGGAATATCTTTTTCCATCCCCTCACTTTCATTCTGTATGTGTCTCTAGGTCTGAAGTGGGTCTCTTGTAGACAGCATATATACGGGTCTTGTTTTTCTATCCATTCAGTCATCTAAGTCTTTTGGTAGGAGCATTTAATACACTTACATTTAAGGTAATTATCGATATGTATGTTCCTATTCCCATTTTCTCAATTGTTTTGGGTTTGTTATTGTAGGTCTTTTCCTTCTCTTGTGTTTCTTGCCTAGAGAATCATAACATAACCTGCAGTTGAGGTTTAAATTACATTGTGGAATTTCATCCTCTACCTTCCATGCTCTTCCCACTCCTTATTTTAAAAAATAAATATACTGCCTACTGTTCAGTGGTTAGAAAGTAACTTCAGGATGGGGTGAGGGTTGTAGAAAGGGACAAATGAACCTAGGCTTCCTTTTTTACCCTCAACTCCAAGGAAGTAGTTCCTGAAGCAAAGCTTTTTTCCCTGGAATAAACAACAGTGGGCAGAGAGGAAGCAGATCATTAGAAGTTTTATTTTTTTCATGCTAAACTGGCTCATCGGGGATGGTCAATATGAATCAGGAAAACAGTCAAAGTGAAAAGAGGAAGAAGTGGGAGGAATCAGAATGAACAGCTCAGAAGTGGGGTGGGGGTGGGGATAAAGCATCCTGGAAAGCAAGACGGAGCATAGTGATTACCATAGGGCCAGAGGGGTCAAGAGCCAGTGGCTCTGGCTTAGGCACTGACTGAGGGGGAGGAGGTGTGGGAAGGCAGCTAAGGGGTGAGGTATGAGAGCTGCCAGTTCTACAGGGAGGAGGGAGAGTTTCAGGGTGTGTGAGGTCTGCACACAGTTAACTGAGTGGCTTTCAGGTTTGCCAGGAACTAGCAGAGCAACACCTGAAAGCATATCCAAGACCAGAACAGGGCCTAGGTTATCAGAATAAAACATGCAAGGCAGAGCACTTCTGAGTCACCTACTCAGCCCCAACAGGACCAAGCAAGGCACCTTGTTTAGAGCAGGTCCTCACTCTATAAATAATTTAGAGAGGGAGATAAGGAAGCTTAGGGGGGAAAGAGGGAAGCAGGGAGGAAGGAAGAGGTATGGGATGATGCCAAAATCTTGGATAAACTTGAATCCTTTAAAAAAAAAAGAAAGAAAGAAAGAAAAAGAAAACCCTGCACTTTCTAGTTTTGCACAGGCTGCTCACTTGAAAGGTACCAATAACTGCCCCACATTCATGTCTGCACCTCTTGTGTATAGACAAGTATCCACCTTTAGTACATGCCTCAAAGAGAATCAAAGGACTGAGGCCAGAGGAATGCTCACAGTGCCTCCTTCTGGCTGCCCACAGTGAGCCTTTCCAGATCTGACCCTACATGGGCTTTCTGACAGCAAGCCAGCAGCTTGGTGACATACCTCAGCTGTGCTCACCCTTCGCAGCATCAATGGAGCAGTAGGTCTCAGGGGTCCAGAAATTAGATAATGGTTGCTGTGAGAATGCTCATTCCTCCTAAGTTTGTGCTAACAGGTCACATCCCAATTAAGTTGGGAAAATTAAATTTCAAATATGTATCTTTCCATTGTCACACAATAGGATTTGGAGGATTCTCACTATTATTATTTCAGGTTCAAATAAGACACACAAATGATACAAATATAGATGTAGATATAGATACAGATGTAGCTATTGCTATGAATAGAATTGGGCCCTCCCCAAATTCATATGTTGAAGTCCTAACCCCCTAAGTATCTCAGAATGTGACTCTATTAGAGAGTTTCTTTAAAGAAGTAATTGAGGTAAAATGAGGTCATTACAGTGGGCCCTAATCCAACATGGCTGATGGCCTTATAAGAAAAGGAGACTAAGACACTCACAGAGGGAAGATCATGTGAAGACACAGAGAGAAGGAAGCCATCAGCAAACCAAGGAGAGAGGCCTCAGAAGAAATCAACCCTGCTGACACCTTGATCTTGGACTTCTAGCCTCTAGAATTGTGGGAAAAAAAAATAGATTTCTGTTGTTTCAGCCACCCAATGTATGGTATTTTCTTACAGCAGTCCTAACAAACTAATACAGCTATAAATATTGTTTTTATTTTAATTCTTATATTATTGGTCAAGAGAAACTATTGGAATTCTCCAAAGAAATGCTCCTGAAAGTCATTATTAGGCCATGATGGATAACATTATCATGCCACTCTACACATCCTAAGCAAATATTACAAATGTGCTCCAAAGAAGAGTTCCAAATACAACCCATTTATTCCTTTCCACCAAGTCATGAAGCCTCTACAGGGTGACTCTTGATACAAGAGGTAGTGGTTTTCAAGACACTTCTAGTACTTGTTCTTAATGATCTCCTTATCCTGCCAGTTCACCCTTTTACGAGCTTGCTTTATCCTGGGCATCCAGAATTGGCAACCTCAGAAATGTCATGAGGCAATGGAGATAGGCCTGCACTGGCGGGCCTAGGCCTTGCTGTAAACCCGGCTCTGTCACTTTGCCTGTGACCTTGGGTGTTATTATCATTCCATATGCCTCTGTTCTTTCACCTGAAACAGGAGAGGGATACGTATTTATTTCCAAGATCTTCTTTTGTGCTATAAGATTCCCTGAGGTGCTTTTACAGAGAGATGCGGAGGTTGCAAGATTACAAAGAGTTATCACTTATTCTGCAGTTGTGCCTGGGTCTCAGCTGGTCTCTATTCATTACCTGATATTTGGGATTCTATGGCATTTATGTCAAAGGGTCACTGGGTCATGGTGACAGAGCTGGTTAGGAAGAGACCCAGGCTGGTTAACGTGCACCCTGTTTTCTCATGCTCGTCCATAGAGTCTTTATGGTAACACGGGAGGACTCTAGGGTGTGGGCTCAGTTGGAGCTGGGTGTGAATCCCAGCTCTGCTCTGCCTCTTCTTCCCATGTGCCACTGAGGGGGACGCTTAACGTCCCTGCCTCTATCCTCATAGAAAAACAGGGTGCCCGAACATTCTTCTCCAGATGACTCTGAGAATGGCATGAAATAGTGCGTGACCCACAGCAGGCACTTGGTAACTGATCAATATCCATTTCAATTTATTAAAAGCAGGCTTTTGGGAAGTCATTCACCTCCTCCCAAACAAGCTCACCCAGAGACCTCAGCAATTACCAATATCAGTGACACTTACACAGCACTCCCTATGTCCCGGGAACTCTTAGGAACACTTTACACATATTAGCTCACTTAATCCTCACATAATCCCAAGAGGAGGTGCTATGTTATCAACTCCATTCTACAGATGAAAAAACAGGAGACACAGAGAAGTTAAATAACTTGCCCAAGGTGACGCAGGCAGAGACCTGGGATTTACCTCAGGGTAGCCTGCCTCCAGAGACTTGGTTCTTAACCACTGTGCATACTGCTCCTCACTGCAAGGACTTCCTCTGAGAAGGGCTTTAAATGGTGCCATTTTATGACTATAATTTGAAGGAAGTCCTAGTCTTACTATGAATGAGGGAAAGAAATTCAATATTGAAAGTCTAAAAATTTCAGTACAATTACATCAGCCATGCTTGGTAGCTTTTGAGTATACCTTTTTATCAACCTTTCAAATACTTCATAATACTTTATTCTTATTACTCAAGAAAAAGAAAATTTCCCAGTTACCTGGCAAATTTCTGTTTGATTAATTTCCCACAGATAAAGTCAGAACCAAATGACTTGTGCTGAGTCCACTTATAACTTATGGTTTATATTCCATTGGAAACCACAGCCTGTGGGAGCCCGGAAGCATTTAATTATGCAGCCAGGCAAAACTGGATTCATTCAAAACAGAAAAGAATCTGTTAATATCTGAAGAATTTTAAACATGCAAATGTACAGATGGCAAGCCACTTTATGTGCCTATTATTTGTGATTAAAAGAGAAATTTTTAGGGTGAGAATTTCCTATTTATTAGAAATACTTAACACGTGGGTTTGGAGAACAATTTATTACATTCTGACAAATTGAACCAGCCATGAAAATTAGCAGGGGCCCACATTTGCACAGGCACAGGTTTTGGAATAATAGAGAAAGTAAAATTGAGAGGCCAACTGAAGACACAGACCTACTAGAGAATGGACTTGAGGGCATGGGGAGGGGGAAGGGTAAGCTGGGACAAAGTGAGAGAGTGGCATGGACATATATACACTACCAAATGTAAAATAGATAGCTAGTGGGAAGCAGCCGCATAGCACAGGGAGATCAGCTCGGTGCTTTGTGACCACCTAGAGGGGCAGGATAGGGAGGGCTGGAGGGAGGGAGACGCAAGAGGGAAGAGATATGGGGATATATGTATATGTATAGCTGATTCACTTTGTTATAAAGCAGAAATTAACACACCATTGTAAAGCAATTATACTCCAATCAAGATGTTAAATAAATAAATAAATAAATGTTAATATGTCCTCATAGAAAAAAGAAAAAAAGAAAAAGAAAACACTCAAGGCTATGCTGAATAGAAGAAATTTCCAGATGTCTACCCTTCTGCTTCACAGGAAGAAAAGTTTCAACAGAGAACCCCTACCAGGAACCCTGAGGACAGGCTCAATACAAATCTTCTCATACTCCAGGCCACAAGTCCAAAACCAAATATAATTAAAGAATGGTTAAGCTTCTCAATGAACACTTAAACTATACCCTCAGCCACTGATATTTCCTTAATTTGAAATTTCTGACACATCAGATGTATCAGCAAGATCTCCAATATTTATCCATCACTTTATACATTCAAGGCAAGGTACCATAGTGCTACAGGAAGCAGGTGTGGAAGAATAAAAAATTCACAATTCAGACTATTATGCCCAGGCTTCTTCATGGAAAGTAATTTCTCATAAGCTTGTCTGGAACCTGGATGTAGAGCTGGGAGGAAATAGGGAAAGAAGGTCTATTTATTTTTTTTACAAATGTCATTAGTTCTTCCTAAATTATTAACCATTAGTATAATTTCTGCCATTGCCTTATAATACAACAAGCTGGTCAGAAATATTTGCCATGTTTTTGGATAAAAGATTTTCCTAAAGAGCTTAACACACAGAGAATTTGTTTTCATAGATAATTAGAATTATTGTACTACATCCAATTTAAGATACCATTAACCACAAGATACATCACTATTTTGTACACCACTAAAATAGAAATTGTGGCCAATTAATTACAAAACAATGCTTTTTTTCATCCCTCAAACTTTCAATTTTCAATTTATCAAAAGAATCTTTTTAGACTTACATTTTTCTGCCCAAAATTTCATTCTTGTACATACATACAAAAGAAAATGTAAGGGCAATAAATTGGTTAAAGTATTCCCAAAATGTATTCACATTCAGAATTTTTTTTTTGGCTGCATTGGGTCTTCGTTGCTGTGCGCAGGCTTTCCCTAGTTGTGGTGAGCGGGGGATACTTTTCGTGGTGGTGCATGGGCTTCTCATTGCGATGGCTTCTCTTCTTGTGGAGCATGGACTCTAGGCACGCGGGCTTCAGTAGTTGTGGCACGCAGGCTCAGTAGTTGTGGCTCATGAGCTCTAGAGCGCAGGCTCAGTAGTCACAGTGCACGGGTTTAGTTGCTCCGCGGCATGTGGGATCTTCCCGGACCAGGGCTCAAACCCATGTCCCCTGCATTGGCAGGCGGATTCTTAACCACTGCGCCATCAGGGAAGCCCTTACATTCATATTTTGATGCTTCTGGATGTTTTATTCAGAGTCATCAATGTCCACATCTCTCCACACAGTCATCCTTTGTGTTGGTAATGCAGGATTTTTTTAAAAACGTGCTCAACTATAGTCTCTGGCAGTTTATTCCAAGCTGTTGACACCTACTCTGAAAGTTGCGATGCACACTTACAGGCACTGACAACCACATCTTGATGGTCACATAGCCGGGAGCAACTAGAGACCAAATCACTATTTCAGCAAAGGAAAACTATGTGCTTCAAAGAATTGATGATTTCTGAGATAGTTTATTATAAACTCTTATTTCATGGCAATTTAAATCTAAAATACTGGAGAAGGAAGGAAGGGAGGGAGGAGGGAAAGATTTTTGAGCACCCACTATGTGCCAGGCATTGTGCCAAAGGCTTCTACATCCATTATCTCATTCCAGAAGAAAGGAAGAAAAAAAAGCTAGCCTTTGTTAAGCATGTAAGTTAATTGAGCTCTCAACCTAGTGTTCTATAACTCAGTGGAGTTACATAAGCATTCATCTTCACTCCTCCAAACTGAGAAGTGAATCAGACTCCAAAAGAGCTTTCCACATAAAGTCACCATGCCCAATGGGGCTGAGAAAAATAAGCAAACTGAAGGTCTTTCCAAAAATACGTTAAGGGGTAAAAATTCACTTGTTTCAGTTCAAATCTGTTGGTCTTCTTAGGGTGAGAAAAGCCACTATTACACATGTCACTCTACGGCATAATGTCTAATATATTTTTATAAAACATGTATTCTTTCACTTCTTTATTCTGTTCATTTTCAAAGGGAAGATGTTGTAAAAGAAGCAGATCTAAGATCCTATGGGATTCTTTCTCATTTAAGTCTTTCCCTGTGGCAGATCACAGGAAGTTCTTGTAAGAGACGCTTCAAGCTTTCACCACATTTAAAATGAAACTCATTTTGGACGATATAAATATCAGGTTCTCACCTTATGCTCCATCAAGTGCTTGTATTGTCTGAAGTTTTTACAATTTACATGCATTACTCTTGTAAGTAAAATAAAAATTTTAGCTCTCATGGTGGCTTCTAGAGTCAATTATAGTAATCCTGAGGATGAACTGACCCTTTTATTCACTATTCCACATCAAACTGCAAACCCATCAGAGGGAACCATGTGATCATCGTAGCCACCAGCTGACCCCACAGCCACCTTGTGCCTCCCTTGGACCCACCCAAGAATTTCTGAGCCTTCTTTATGATACACCAGAAATACATCAACACGTGGCACAACTCCTACAGCAGAACACCTACTGAACGCTGGCAGAAAACCTCACACCTCCCAAAAGGCAAGAAACTCCCCACGTACCTGGGTAGGGCAAAAGAAAAAAGAATAATAAACAGAGACAAAAGAATAGGGACGGGACCTGCACCAGTGGGAGGGAGCTGTGAAGAAGGAAAGGTTTCCACACACTAGGAAGCCCCTTCGCGGGCAGAGACTGTGGGTGGCGGAGCGGGGGGAAGCTTCGGAGCCGCAGAGGAAAGCACAGCAACAGGGGTGCGGAGGGCAAAGCGGTGAGATTCCCGCACAGAGGATCGGTGCTGACCGGCACTCACCAGCCCGAGAGGCTTGTCTGCTCACCCGCCGGGGCAGGCGGGGCTGGGAGCTGAGGCTTGGGCTTCGGTCGGAGAACAGGGAGAGAACTGGGGTTGGCGGCGTGAACACAGCCTGAAGGGGTTAGTGCACCACGGCTAGCCAGGAGGGAGTCCGGGGAAAAGTCTGCACCTGCCGAAGAGGCAAGAGACTTTTTCTTCCCTCTTTGTTTCCTGATGCGCGAGGAGAGGGGATTAAGAGCGCTGCTTAAAGGAGCTCCAGAGACGGGCGCGAGCCGCGGCTAACAGCGCGGACCCCAGAGATGGGCATGAAACGCTAAGGCTGCTGCTGCCGCCACCAAGAGGCCTGTGTGCAAGCACAGGTCACTATCCACACCCACCTTCCGGAGAGCCTGTGCAGCCCGCCACTGCCAGGGTCCCAGGATCCGGGAACAACTTCCCTGGGAGAAGGCACCGTGCGCCTCAGGCTGGTGCAACGTTCCGCCAGCCTCTGCCGCCGCAGGCTCGCCCCGCACTCCGTACCCCTCCCTCCCCCCAGCCTGAGTGAGCCAGAGCCCCCGAGTCAGCCGCTCCTTTAACCCTGTCCTGTCTGAGCGAAGAACAGACGCACTCTGGCGACCTACACGCAGAGGCGGGGCCAAATCCAAAGCTGAGCCCCAGGAGCTGTACGAACAAAGAAGAGAAAGGGAAATCTCTCCCAGCAGCCTCAGAAGCAGCGGATTAAAGCTCCACAATCAACTTGATGTACCCTGCATCTGTGGAATACATGAATAGACAACAAATCATTCCAAACTGAGGAGGTGGACTTTGCGAGCCAGATTTATGATTTTTTTCCCCTTTTCCTCTTTTTGTGAGTGTGTATGTGTATGCTTCTGTGTGAGATTTTGCTTTCACCATTTGTCCTAGGGCTATATGAGTCCGGTTTTTTTTCTTTTTAAAAAAACGTTTTTTCTTAATAATTATTTTTTATTTTAATTATTTTGTTTTATCTTACTCTTTCTTTCTTTCTCCTTCTTCCTTTCTTTCTTTTCTTTCTTTCCCTTTCTTTCTTTCTTTCTTTTCTACTTTTTCTCCCTTTTACTCTGAGCTGGGTGAATGAAAGGCTCTTGGTGCTGCAGCCAGGAGTCACTGCTGTGCCTCTGAGGTGGGAGAGCCAACTTCAGGACATTGGTCAACAAGAGACCTCCCAGCTCTACATAATATCAAATGGCAAAAATCTCCCAGAGATCGCCATCTCAACACCAGCACCCAGCTTCACTCAACGACCAGCAGGCTACAGGGCTGGGCACTCTATGCCAAACAACTAGAAAGACAGGAACATAACCCCACCCATTAGCAGAGAGGCTGACTAAAACCATAATAAGTCCACAGACACCCGAAAACACACCATCAGACGTGGACCTGCCCACCAGAAAGACAAGATCCAGCCTCATCCACCAGAACACAGGCACTAGTCTCCTCCACCAGGAAGCCTACACAACCCACTGAACCAACTTTAGCCACTGGGGACAGATACCAAAAACAACAGGAACTACGAACCTGCAGCCTGCAAAAAGGAGACACCAAACACAGTACGATAAGTAAAATGAGAAGACAGAAAAACATACAGCAGATGAAGGAGCAAGATAAAAACCCACCAGACCTAACAAATGAAGAGGAAATAGGCAGTCTACCTGAAAAAGAATTCAGAATAATGATAGTAAACATGATCCAAAATCTTGGGAATAGAATAGAGAAAACGCAAGAAACATTTAACAAGGACCTACAAGAACTAAAGATGAAACAAGCAACAATGAACAACACAATAAATGAAATGAAAAATACTCTAAATGGGATCAAGAGCAGAATAACTGAGGCAAAAGAACGGATAAGTGACCTGGAAGATAAAATAGTGGAAATAACTACTGCAGAGCAGAATAAAGAAAAAAGAATGAAAAGAACTGAAGACAGTCTCAGAGACCTCTGGGACAACATTAAACGCACCAACATTCGAATTATAGAGGTTCCAGAAGAAGAAGAGAAAAAGAAAGGGACTGAGAAAATATTTGCAGAGATTATAGTTGAAAACTTCCCTAATATGGGAAAGGAAATAGTCAATCAAGTCCAGGAAGCACAGAGAGTCCCATACAGGAAAAATCCAAGGAGAAACACGCCAAGACACATATTAACCAAACTGTCAAAAATTAAATACAAAGAAAACATATTAAAAGCAGCAAGGGAAAAACAACAAATAACACACAAGGGAATCCCCATAAGGTTAACAGCTGATCTTTCAGCAGAAACTTTGCAAGCCAGAAGGGAGTGGCAGGACATATTTAAAGTGATGAAGGAGAAAAACCTACAACCAAGATTACTCTACCCAGGAAGGATCTCATTCAGATTTGATGGAGAAATTAAAACCTTTACAGACAAGCAAAAGCTGAGAGATTTCAGCACCAACAAACCAGCTTTACAACAAATGCTAAAGAAACTTCTCTAGGCAAGAAACACAAGAGAAGGAAAAGACCTACAATAACAAACCCAAAACAATTAAGAAAATGGGAATAGGAACATACATATCAATAATTAAGTTAAATGTAAATGGATTAAATGCTCCCAGGAAAAGACACAGACTGGCTGAATGGATAAAAAAACAAGCCTCATATATATGCTGTCTATAAGAGACCCACTTCAGACCTAGAGACACATACAGACTGAAAGTGAGGGGATGGGAAAAGATATTCCATGGAAATGGAAACCAAAAGAAAGCTGGAGTAGCAATTCTCATATCAGACAAAATAGACTTTAAAATAAAGACTATTAGAAGCGACAAAGAAGGACATTACATAATGATCAAGTGGTCGATCCAAGAAGAAGATATAACAATTGTAAATATTTATGCACCCACCATAGGAGCACCTCAATACATAAGGCAAATACTAACAGCCATAAAAAGGGAAATCGACAGTAACACTTTCATAGTAGGGGACTTTAATACCCCACTTTCACCAATGGACACATCATCCAAAATGAAAATAAATAAGGAAACACAAGCTTTAAATGATACATTAAACAAGATGGACTTAATTCATGTTTATAGGACATTCCATCCAAAAACAACAGAATACACATTTTTCTCAAGTGCTCATGGAACATTCTCCAGGATAGATCATATCTTGGGTCACAAATCAAGCCTTGGTAAATTTAAGAAAATTGAAATTGTATCAAGTATCTTTTCTGACCACAATGCCATGTGACTAGATATCAATTACAGGAAAAATCTGTAAAAAATACAAACACATGGAGGCTAAACAATACACTACTAAATAACCAAGAGATCACTGAAGAAATCAAAAAATACCTAGAAACAAATGACAATGGAGACACGACGACCCAAAACCTATGGGATGCAGCAAAAGCAGTTCTAACAGGAAAGTTTACAGCAATACAATCCTACCTTAAGAAACAGGAAACATCTCAAATAAACAACCTAACCTTGCACCTAAAGCAATTAGATAAAGAAGAACAAAAAAACCCCAAAGTTAGCAGAAGGAAAGAAATCATAAAGATCAGATCAATAATAAATGAAAAAGAAATGAAGGACACGATAGCAAAGATCAATAAAATTAAAAGCTGGTTCTTTGAGAACATAAACAAAATTGATAAACCATTAGCCAGACTCATCAAGAAAAAAAGGGAGAAGACTCAAATCATTAGAATTAGAAATGAAAAAGGAGGAGTAACAACTGACACTGCAGAAATACAAAAGATCATGAGAGATTACTACAAGCAACTCTATGCCAATAAAATGGACAACCTGGAAGAAATGGACAAATTCTTAGAAATGCACAACCTGCCAAGACTGAACCAGGAAGAAATAGAAAATACGGACAGACCAATCACAAGCACTGAAATTGAAACTGTGATTAAAAATCTTCCAACAAACAAAAGCCCAGGACCAGATGGCTTTACTGGCGAATTCTATCAAACATTTAGAGAAGAGCTAACACCTATCCTTCTAAAACAGTTCCAAAATATAGCAGAGGAAGGACCACTCCCAAACTCATTCTATGAGGCCACCATCAACCTGATACCAACACCAGACAAAGATATCACAAAGAAAGAAAACTACAGGCCAATATCACTGATGAACATAGATGCAAAAGTC
Organism: Stenella coeruleoalba; assembly: GCF_951394435.1. Lineage (NCBI taxonomy): Eukaryota > Metazoa > Chordata > Mammalia > Artiodactyla > Delphinidae > Stenella > Stenella coeruleoalba. The sequence goes on along the minus strand of NC_137150.1, from coordinate 36,827,418 downwards.
CTCAACAAAATACTAGCAAACAGAATCCAATGGCACATTAAAAGGATCATGCACCATGATCAAGTGGGGTTTATTCCAGGAATGCAAGGATTCTTCAGTATATGCAAATCAATCAACGTGATACACCTTATTAACAAATTGAAGAATAAAAACCATATGATCCTCTCAAACGATGCAGAGAAAGCTTTTGACAAAATTCAACACCCATTTATGAAAAAAATCCTCCAGAAAGTAGGCATAGAGGGAACTTTCCTCAACATAATAAAGGCCATATATGACAAACCCACCGCCAACATCATCCTCAATGGTGAAATACTGAAAGCATTTCCACTAAGATCAGGAACAGGATAAGGTTGCCCACTCTCACCACTCTTATTCAACATAGTTTTGGAAGTTTTAGCCACAGCAATCAGAGAAGAAAAGGAAATAAAAGGAATCCAAATCAGAAAAGAAGAAGTAAAGCTGTCACTGTTTGCAGATGACATGATACTATACATAGAGAATCCTAAAGATGCTACCAGAAAACTACTAGAGTTAATCAATGAATTTGGTAAAGTAGCAGGATACAAAATCAATGCACAGAAATCTCTGGCAATCCTATACACGAATGATGAAAACTCTGAAAGTATAATCAAGAAAACACTCCCATTTACCATTGCAACAAAAAGAATAAAGTATCTAGGAATAAACCTACCTAAGGAAACAAAAGACCTGTATAGTGAAAATTATAAGACACTGCTGAAAGAAATTAAAGATGATACAAATAGATGGAGAGATATACCATGTTCTTGGATTGGAAGAATCAACATTGTGAAAATGATTCTACTACCCAAAGCAATCTACAGATTCAATGCAATCCCTATCAAACTACCACTGGCATTTTTCACAGAACTAGAATAAAAAATTTCACAATTTGTATGGAAACACAAAAGACCCCAAATAGCCAAAGCAATCTTGAGAACGAAAAAAGCAACTGGAGGAATCAGGCTCCCTGACTTCAGACTATACTACAAAGCTACAGTAATCAAGACAGTATGGTACTGGCACAAAAACAGAAAGACAGATAAATGGAACAGGATAGAAAGCCCAGAGATAAACCCACGCACACATGGTCACCTTATCTTTGATAAAGGAGGCAAGAATGTTCAGTGGAGAAAGGACAGCCTCTTCAATAATTGGTGCTGGGAACACTGGACAGATACATGTGAAAGTATGAGATTAGAACACTCTCTAACGCCATACACAAAAATAAGCTCAAAATGGATTAAAGACCTAAATGTAAGGCCGGAAACTATCAAACTCTTAGAGGAAAATATAGGCAGAGCACTCTATGACATAAATCACAGCAAGATCCTTTTTGACCCACCTCCTAGAGAAATGGAAATAAAAACAAAAATAAACAAATGGGACCTAATGAAACTTCAAAGCTTTTGCACAGCAAAGGAAACCATAAACAAGACCAAAAGACAACCCTCAGAATGTGAGAAAATATTTCATATGAAGCAACTGACAAAGGATTAATCTCCAAAATTTATAAGCAGCTCATGCAGCTCAATAACAAAAAAACAAACAACCCAATCCAAAAATGGGCAGAAAACCTAAACAGACATTTCTCCAAAGAAGATATACAGATTGCCAACAAACACATGAAAGAATGCTCAACATCATTAATCATTAGAGAAATGCAAATCAAAACTACAATGAGATATCATTTCACACCAGTCAGAATGGCCATCATCAAAAAATCTAGAAACAGTAAATGCTGGAGAGGGTGTGGAGAAAATGGAACACTCTTGCACTGCTGGTGGGAATGTGAATTGGTACATCCACTATGGAGAACAGTATGGAGGTTCCTTAAAAAACTACAAATAGAACTACCATATGACCCAGCAATCCCACTACCGGGCATATACCCTGAGAACACCATAATTCAAAAAGAGTCATATACCAAAATGTTCATTGCAGCTCTGTTTACAATAGCCAGGAGATGGCAGCAACCTAAGTGTCCATCATCGGATGAATGGATAAAGAAGATGTGGCACATATACACAATGGAATATTACTCAGCCATAAAAAGAAACGAAATTGAGCTATTTTAGTGAGGTGGATGGACCTAGAGTCTGTCATACAGAGTAAGTCTGAAAGAGAAAAATAAATACCATATGCTAACACATATATATGGAATTTAAGGAAAAAAGTGTCATGAAGAACCTAGGGGTAAGACAGGAATAAAGACACAGACCTACTAGAGAATGGACTTGAGGTTATGGCGAGGGGGAAGGGTAAGCTGTGACAAAGTGAGAGAGTGGCATGGACATATATACACTACCAAACGTAAAATAGATAGCTAGTGGGAAGCAGCCGCATAGCACAGGGAGATTAGCTCGGTGCTTTGTTACCACCTGGATTGGTAGGACAGGGAGGGTGGGAGGGAGGGAGACACAAGAGGGAGGAGATATGGGAACATATGTATATGTATAACTGATTCACTTTGTTATAAAGCAGAAACTAACACACCATTGTAAAGCATTTATACTCCAATAACGATGTAAAAAAATAAATAACTAAAAATTTTAAGTTATTTTATCTATTATAAATTTATCACAAATTCTGCTGAGAGGAAACAGTGAGACATGGAAGCAAGAAGGAAAAAAAAATCATGCATTTATCCAGACTTCCAATTTTTAAGAGTTTTGTCAACAGCATCTTTTGGTTTTCGGGTTTTTACTTTTCTACGCATGGTTTTGTGGTGGTCGTTACTGATGTTGCTGTTGTTGTTCTGTATAAGTGAATACTGTTCAAGCTATGTATCAGTTACCTCATGCTATCACTTGGCATTTGTTCATTTGTTTTTTCATTTTTGGACATTACCTATCCTTAAGTCAATTATTTTTCCTCACCATGCATTGCTCACATTAATATGCATTTTTCATTGTTCAGTTGCCAAGTTCTATGAGGCAAAGAGGCAGAGGACTCAGCGCCTCCTCACAGGGCTCCCTTCCTGGCTGGGGCATGTACAGACATTCAGTGACGATTACTGCCTACCCTATTACGTCAGGACAATGGTATAGCCAATACACACTCTAGAGGAAGAGAGAGCGATCACTGGGAGTTGCGGCAGTTAGAGAAACTATGGTGGTGTCAGAAAAGATCTGAAAGATTGAGTACAGAGAATCTCCCAGGCAAGGAAAGAGAGTAGGGGAGAGAGGCTACATCAGCAGAGGAAGCAGCTGTAGCAAAGATGAGGAGGTGGAGGAGCTTACTGGGGAATAATGACTAATAATTTTGGATGGGACCTTGTTTGAAAAAGGGATTTACATAAGAAATTATGCAAAACAAATGTACATAAATCAATTGGAGTCTGTTGAGAATAGCCTGGAATAAAATTCTGGGTGAAGACTCCCCCCTCGGGGCAGTTGGGAGAGGTTGAAGGTAGAAAGTTCATCAAGGATTCTGATCCAGGGTGTAAGCAGTATTTTTGGAATATCCATCTGGAAGCCAATAGGGTGGCCTGGAGATGTAAGAGACTCAATACAGGAAGACAAGTAGAAGACCGTTGGAATCAGCCAGCCATAAGGTAAAACCTGCTGATGGAGGAATGATACTTCCTACTGCCAGTTCTGATAGATGGGAAAATGTTCACAATGCACTGTGAGCTGAAAAAACAGTTCACAAAATAATATGCACAGTATGAGCCTATTTTGACAGAAAAATCACCTATCTCTGCAGATAAACAAAAAGATATACGCAAATATATTCTTATATTGGATATATGAGATATACCCAAATACTATCAGTAGTTACCTGTGGGTGGTGGAACTATGGATAATTTTTATTTTCTTTATTTTGATAGTATATGATTTTCTGCTATGAATACATATTATTTTTGTATTATGGAACAGAAAAAGTGGTACCTAGAGAAAAGAAGTGATGATTGAAGCATGAGGAGCCTGTAGGTGTACTTATCAGGGAGGAAAGACTGATGACTTTTAAATTTTTTATTTCACAGCACCCAGTACTGTGGGATTAATGCCACTAAGCCAACTCAGCTTAATTTTTAACACACAAGTATCTGGGAGCAGGTTATCCTAGATGTGACCATTAAGCTTTGCTGACTGATGTGGAAAAAGTTAGCAAATTAAATTACTGTTTATTTTTTTCTCTACAGATCTGTTTTGGATTCCTGCTGGGGAGGCAGGCAAGAAGTGGTCTGATCCACTAATGACAGCAGTAGTTAAACATGGACTATTAAAGGGACTTTTGGTAAGAGTGACTATGAATTCTCCCAACCTAAGCCTGGATGACCCTCCCTGGAGTTGGCCTCTACTAAAAGGAAGGAACCTATGCAAGTCCATAGCTAATTGAGTTAAAGCAAGCTGAGCTTCTCAGGAGAAAAGGACATGTCTCAACCATCCTATCACACAGTTGTGCAGAGGAATGCTTTACTAATTCCCCTTGACTGAATAAATGGATTTATACCAATCCCCGGGGGTAGTGCCAGAACTGGGTGGAAATCTGCTAGAGAAATCAAACCACTATGTTGAAACTTCTAAGACATCTCTGATAATTGCTGTTTTTCCCCAGTATTCTGCATTCACCCTTTGCCCTACGTTTTACTTCTTTTTTACAAAGTTCCATGGTGATGAAATGAAAGAGGGGAGAAATGTAATATGGTATTTCTGTGCAGATGTTAGAAATATTGACAAAGGAGTAGAAATGAGGGGTTGGGGAAAGGAAAAAATTGTAGCAAAAATCAAACATAGGGATTGATTTGGAAGAGAGACACAAAGCTTGAGCATAATCTGCTGACTGAACTCCCTGGGGAGGCAGTTGGTCAGGTCTGGGAAAAGGTCAGGGTATTAGTTTCCTAGAACTGCCATCAAAAATTATCACAAACTTGATGGCTTAAAACAACAAATATTTATACTCTTACGATGCTGGAGGCCAGAAGTCTGACATCAAGGTGTCAGTAGGGCTATGCTCTAGGGGACAATTCAGTCTTTGCCTCTTCCAGCATTCCTTGGGAATGTATTATTCCAGTCTCTGACTCCACCTTCAGATGGCCTTCTCCTCCATGTGTCTGTGTCTTCTCTTCTGTCTCTTAGACACAAGAACACTTGTCATTGGGTCTGTATTACCACCTAGGTAATACAGAGCGATCTCATTCCAAGATCTTTAACTTCATTACATCTGTAAAGATACTTTTTCCAAATAAGGTCACATTAATAGGTTTCAGGGATTAGGACATGGACATATCTTTTGGGGGCTTCCCATTCAACTGACTGTAGTCAGCTTGGGAAAGGCATGGTTTAAGTGGGAGGAGGATAGAAGAAAAATGGGGAGAGGAGAAGGCTATGGACTGCACTTACTTTCCAATCTGACAAGAGAGTAAAACTGAAAATACAACAAAACAGTCTGAGACTGTATGGAGATGTAAAGGCATTCAGAGTACAGGTTTGAGCAGCTCTCATCTGAGAGTGGTTTCTTTGATGGGGTGAGAAGAGAGGAACAAGAAGAGTTCTCCTCAGTCAAATGAGGGAGGTGGGCCTGCCCATGCCCCACACAGAAGTTCTTTGCCCAGGGACGACAGGACTGGCTTAGGCATAGAGATCACACGTAAAGTATCCATAGGAAAAGTTCATCAATCATCACATCCATGGTGAGAATGGAATGACTCACTAAATAGAGGGCCTCTCTGGAAGGAGCATTGGCCTGGGCAGGGGGTGGGGGTGAGATAATGGTGCCTGGACTACTTGGGAGGTAGAAGCAGCATAACACAGTCAACTGGCAATGAAACAAGTAGGATGGAAGCTATGAGGTATACGAGCTATGGAGGAACTAGCAAGGCAATGATAAAACCCCAAGAAATGGCTCCTGGTTTTTTACTATTATTACCATATTCCGGATCAAGGTTTTTGTTTATCTTTCTTTTCGGTAAAAGTTTGAACCATCATGTCAGCAGAGATGTTGAAATCTGGTAGTCATAGCATTATGTGGTCCAGGACTAGAGCATCTCAAGTTCAGCTGGAACTTGAATTCCAGACTCAGTTATGAGAAAAGAGGATTTCAGTCATATGACTCATGTTAAGACCAAGGAGCCGGGAATGACATCAAATCCAAAAGGACTGAGCACTGCTCATTAAAAAGGAAGTTTGGAATCTGGACAACTTGAGACAGATAGTCAGGAACTGATTCAGCAGAATGGTCACTGAGGTCAAAGTGGACCAGTCTCTAAAATGGAAGGATATGTTCTGAAAATATTAAACCAAAGTACTTTCTATTCCCCATAAATTACTTACAGGGAATTTGGATGTAATAATAAAAGATAATAATAAAAGATATAATGCTGCATAAATCAATAATTTTAATACTATGTTGCTGGGATTATAAAATATAAATATATATAATATATATTTAGATATTTTATACATTTATATATATCATAGTACATATAGTAATAATATATGGTATATAATAGTATATATAATATATATGTATGTATGTATATATGTAATAGTACAAATGATGGGGAATGAACGGAACATGGAACTATATTGAAGCAAAATTTCTATGTTTTAACAAAATGAAGTTAATTTTATTCTGAAGTAGATTGTGAAAAGTTAAAAGTGCATATTGTAATCATCAGAGCAACCAATAAGAAAATAACTGAAAGAAATAGCTTTTAAAAGTCAACAAAGGAACTGAAATATTTATTTAACAGAGGAAGGCAATCAACAAAAAAAGTAAGTCTAGAAATACAAAATGAATTTAACAAGGTCACAGAATAAAAGATCAATATACAAAAATCTATTATATTTCTATATACTAGTAATGAACAATCCAAAATTAAGAAAACAAATTTATTTGCAACATCAAAGAGAATAAAAAACTTAGAAATAAATTAACAAAAAAGGTTCAAGTCATATCCTTAATACTACAAATATTGCTGAGACATTAAACATCTAAATAATATTCATATTCACAGATTGAAATAGTCAATATTGTCAAGATGGCAATTCTCTCCAAACTGAAATTCAATACAATCCCTATCAAAATCTCAGCAAGATTTTTTGTAAAAAATGACAAGCTTATTATAAAATTTATATGGAAATGCAGAAATCTTAAATAGCCAAAACATTTTGAATAAGAAGAGCTAGAGGACTTACACTATCTGATTTCAAAATTTACTATGGTCAATTGATTCTCAGTAATTGTGTCCAAAACAATTCAACTGGGAAAGGACAGTCTTTTCAAAGAATCGTGCTAGTACAATCGGATATTCACATGGAAATAAACAAAAAAAGAACTCAGACCCTTACCCCACACACTACAAAAATCAACTCCAAATGGATCATAGACCTAAATTTGACAGCTAAAACTCTAAATCAGGGCTTCCCTGGTGGCAGTGGTTGAGAGTCCGCCTGCCGATGCAGGGGACACGGGTTAGTGCCCCGGTCCGGGAAGATCCCACATGCCGCGGAGCAGATGGGCCCATGAGCCATGGCCGCTGAGCCTGCGCGTCCGGAGCCTGTGCTCCGCAACGGGAGAGGCCACAACAGTGAGAGGCCCGCGTACCGTAAAAAAAAAAAAAAAAAAAACTCTAAATCATTTATAAGAAAACATAGGAGAAATCTCTGTGAACTTTGGTTTGTCAAAGATATGACACCAAAAGCACAATCCATAAAAGGGAAAAAATAAATAGGACTTCCTAAAAATAAAAATCATTTTACTTAAAAACATATCATTAAGTAATGTAAAGACAAGCCATAGACTGGTTTAAAAATTTTGCAAATCATACACTTGGTAAAGAATTTGTATCCAGAAAAATAAAGAACACAAGTAACTAATTAGAAAGATTTACAACCCAATTTTTTTTAAATGGGTGAAAGATTTTAATAAACATTTTACCAAGTGAAATATAGTAGGCATATGAACGGTTAACAAACACATGAAAAGAAGCTCAACCTCATTAGTCACTAAGGAAATGCACAAAAAAAATCGAGACACTCCTACACAACCACTAGAATGGCTATGATATTTTTAAATCCATATAATACCAAGAGTTAGTGATTATGTGGAGAAACTGGAACACTCATGCATTGCTCTTGAGAATGTCAAATAGTACAGCCACTATGGAAAATAGTTTGGTAGTTTCCAAAAATGTTAAGCACAAATTTACCATATGACCAAGGAATTCTACTTCCAAGTATGAAAACATATGGCCATATATAAGACATGTACATGAATGTTCATAACAGCATTATTCACAATAACTAAAACCAGAAAATTATCCAAATGTCCATCAAATGTAAGTGGATAAAAGTGCTATATTTATGTAATTCTATTCAGCAATTAAAAGAATGGACTACTGATACATTTAACAACCTGAATCATCCTCAAAAACACTAAGCTAAGTGAAAGAAGCTAGACAAAAAGGCTACACGTTATGTAATTCTATTTTTATGACAGGTCTAGAAAGGCACATTTATAGAGACAAAACAGATCAGTGGTTGCCTGGGACTGGGAGTAGAAACAGGAATTAACTACAAATAGGCACAAAAATTTTTTTCAGGTTTTGGGAATATTCTAAATCTGAATTTTGATTATGGTTGTACAATTTTATAAATTCACTGAAATTATTGGTTAAAATCATTTATTTTGCATGAATTTTATGGTATAGAAATCATATATCAATAAAGCTGGGTTTTTTAACAAAAAACAAAGCATGACTCTGTTGAGAGAGAGTGTGTTTTTTTAAGCCCCAGACTTCCCTTTCTATATTAGAAGAAAAACTGGAGGTTGGAACATAGAATTTATTATATGCCATAGTAGTCAGAGGTCTGGGAAGTCTCTGAGAAGAGTTTCAAGCAGGATCAGGAAGCATAATGAGTTTAGCTTCTGTGGGATTCCCCAGAAGCGTCTGTGCTTCCTCCATCATAGGGCTGAGATACTAGAAACCCTACCTAGGTTGAGGGAGAGTCCAAGGCATCCCAAAGAAGTTCCATATTGGGCATGACCCTGGGTCTGGTACAGCTTGAACGGATGGCGGAGCAGCAATGGCGGAGCGTGGTGCCAGAGGCAGCCTCACACAGTCACCCACATTTTGGAATGAGGCAACGAAGCAGCCAAGGATCATCAGGGCCTCCAGGGCACACAAGAGGTCACAGAGCACAGAGCTGTGCCCAGGCAGTGCAAGGTTTGCAGTCAAAGATACAAGGTGCAGCAGAATCCCCCAAAGACCAGGTGAGACAGCTTTGGAATACACAGGAACCAGGTGAGCAAGGAACAACTCGGAGGAGAGCAGCAAGAACCTGGAGAATGGCAGGAAGACCAGCTCTGATGGGGAGCTGGAACTCTGAACTAGCTAAATGATTACCCAAACCTTTTATTCAGGAAGTCAATGGATTACCTTAACTTTACAGGCTTCTTCCTGCCCTTAGCAGAACTAGGGGCTTTAGAACCAGAAGAGGCCAGTCAGTAACAACTCCTCTTTCTGACCTTTGATGGACAATTGCAGGATGTGAAAGGCTCCCAGTGAGCTGTCACCTTTGACCTCGAGCCTCCCAGGCTGTCCTGCCAGGAAGAACATTCCATGTCCCACAATGACCAACTCTTCTGGGTTTAAAGGGACCTCACTTTATCAGCTTAGGAAGTCTCCTTGCCTATCAGAGTGTGACTCGGGTCTTCTTAAGCGGGGTCTGAGCAGATTGACAAGGTGTCCAGAGATAATGGCTGGGGCACTAGCTTCTTGTCACTGAAATCTCACTTTGAGCCTTAGGCGAACTCCCTAGGTACAGGAGGCTCTGCCAGGGTTTGCTTCTGCACTAATCACTAGATCCCAAGAGCATTCTTTGGTTTATACCTCAGGTGTTTCTAGATTCATTTACAGATCAACTAACCCATTTGTAACTCTTTAAGTAACATTTTGAAGTGAGATATCATTAAACAAAAACCAATTGGAAGCAGAATCATTCCATTTCCCTGCTAGTCAGATTGGATTGTCTGTATAAACAGCCGTTGTGTTCCACATCCAGAGGGGGATTTGCCGTTCCACAGCTAACACCATTGCTTAGGCCCAGCGGTCACTCACTCAACAGCACAGCACATTATTTATAGCAATATGGTTGTTTGTTAGCAAAGCTTCCATGCGGGGGAAGGGGAGGAAAGATATTTGGATTCCTAATGTTTTTGGCTTGGGGCTTTTTTTTTTAAATTGAGTAGGAGTGAGTTATTTGATGTTACATGTAGGTAAATGAGAAAATATGTTCCTTCCAGCAAATAATTGCTGGATTTTAATTTCCCTGTAATTATTCTTCACTGTTAACTGTCTTCTGAATTCAAAGGCTGTCATGTGGAGGAGGGAGGACATTTGGGAACGTTGTTACGTAGGACAGAAACAGAACAGAGGAGAACTGGCAACCGGCAAGTTGGGGCCCAGGCTAAAGGACTGACAATGTGGGCTGTTCAACAGCACGTCAGGCTACCCACATGGAGATACAGTAGGCTTGCTGTCACTGCAAGTACTTCAGTTGTGGCCACAGTACCAGATGTCAGCACATGATAGAGAAAAGAGAGGATTTATAATACTTCTCAGAATGGTAGCTGTGTTCGATGGGTTCTGTCAGGCGGTAAGAAACCAAAATGGGTTTCGATGACCTGGGTTTGTTCTTTTGGCAAGTCCAACATCCCTCTTCTTTTCTTCTGAAAATAGCATCCTACGTGTCAAGCAGAACAGACCCCACTCCCAAGCTCCTGGTGTGGGCATGTGACCCAGCCCAGATAGTGAAAGAGTTCCATCACCCACATCACAGTGATTGACTCAGGATGGCCATGTGACCCTGCAGTTCAATAATCTCCAGCTCAAATCTTGGACTTTTATTGGAAAAGAGAAACTGTTTTTCTTCTGGACTTGTAGCTAATCAAGCCTAAAGTAATCCAGGGGCTATTCCAAGGAAAGGACCTGCTGGAGCATGAACTGGAAGGTCAGTAGGGAGACCACATTCTCTAGTGGTCCATCTCCTGGTGGCCTCCCTCAGCAAGTGGTATCTGCTCTTTCCTACTCTGGTGCTTTATCTACCATGTTACAGTGACTCAGCTACTTGGTCTCTGCTCCCACAGGCTGCTGGGACTACAGACTGACTAATGGTAAACTTCCTATTCAAATTCCCCAAGAAAAAGAACCTGACTGCACCAGCCAGTCACCATCCATGTGATGCACCCAAGTAAAGTATGGCTGTCACACTCAGCCACCACGGAGTGCTGTCCTTATGTCAGGCACTGTTACGGACTGCATATTTGTGCCCCCCACCCCCAATTTCATATGTTGAAGCTCTAACTGCCAACGTGATGGTATTTGAAGGTGGGCCTTTGGGAGGTAATTAGGTTTAGATGAGGTCATGGGAGTGGGGGCAACCCAGGATAGGATTAGTGTCCTTATAAAAAGAGGAAGAGACTAGAGCTTCAAACTTCTTTTTTATGTAATGATATTGTAGATGTGGAAGCGGTCTTCAGGATGTAGCTCTAGGCAGGGACCAGATCCCTCCTCAAACAATTGCCAGTGTCCTTTGCAATTTTAGGTTTCTACAGTTCCTTTTTTTTCTTTTTAATTCTCTTTCAGTTGCTCTGTTTTTAATTCTTTTAATTCTTTTTAATTCTCTTTCAGTTGTTCTGTTTGGATTTTTAAAGGACGTTGCCAAGCAGACAGCTTCATGCATTCTACTCCTTCCCTCACCTACTACCCAATACCTTGTCCTGCGGAAGGCTTGGGCATCAGTTTTTGACAAGCGGAAGGAGATTCAAAAACAAAACCAAGCGTGGAACACCCAGGCTTGGCTAATATGACATGGCGATTCAGTTGGGTCCTAGCAGGTAAAGGATGGTACACTCACAGGGCATCTGAGGAGAGTGTACTACAGAGACTATTGAGAAGTGGCCCTTAAAGGGAGTATATCTCTAAACCATGGTGCTTCAGGCTTAGTAGCAGCTGGGTCTATGACCACCCCTAGGCCTGAAAGAATAACTGGAAGGAATGGTTACCAGAACCTAGAAACAGAGGAGGCTGAGAGCAGGCTACATGGCAGAATCTGTGACCCTGCCCACAGGGAAGAAGCTCAGCGAATAAATATCCCTTGCCCCCAATCCCCTGCCAATTGGCTGAACCCAACTGGAAGCCAGAGGCCACAGGAGAATGGAGGAGCCTCATAGGGGTATAAAGTAGAGTAGAAAAGGGTAGGACATGGCTCTGGAGCAGTAAATGGAAATTATTCAACAAATGGGGCGGGGGGGAAATGTATTTCAGCTACATTTTCCTTCAAGTAGGCAAAAATATCTCAAACCAGCATGGCCCACTGATAAGTCTTTACTGCAACAGGCCAATCCAGTCCTGCTTTCGGTATAGAACAAAGACAACGCCTGACCAGACAATGAGCATCCACTCCTGTTGGTGGAGCCAGCTTGCCCTGCCTAAGGGTACCATGAAATGAGAACCTGCCCCCTCCACTAAGTGCACACTGACCCTGGAAAGGGAGGACAATCTTGAGTGATCTGTTTAAAGTGGCACCAGCTATAAAGGCTGGGTTCACCATCCTTCAGGCATTTCCCAAGAGACAGTTGAATACAATACTTCCATTCTTTCAGTCAAATACCTAATTTTAATCAAAATGTGAAGAAGTATTATGTTTGAAAAGTAGGAAGTGAAAAATATTATAGAAAAGAAAGCTCAGGTTTCTGGGAGCATTGCTTTGCATTTAAGATTAAAATAGGAATACAACTGGTGCTGAAAACATAATGCTTTTCCATTTTTTAATTTAAAATTAATCCCCTAAAACCTAAAGACACAAATAAATTCAATGAAATTATTCAAACTCAGGAGTCCAACTAAGGCTGCTTTTTGTCTACCTTTTTCTGGGGAGAATCTAATATGGGAGAGAAGTCACATTACTCTTCCATTTATTAAACAAATATTTGTCAAATATCTACCACATGCTGAGCACTGTTCTAGGTACTAGGAACAGAAGGAATATTCCTAGATAAACAAGATCCGTCTTTCCTTTAAGCAGTTTAAATTCTAATAAGATAAACAGACAGGAAAACAGCTAACCACAATACAGGGCAGAATGGAGTACGTGCTAAAAGAGGCTCAGGTAATTTTGGGGGGCATGCCAAGCAGAGATTAATTCTGACTGTGGGAAATCAGAGAAGGCTGCATGGAGGAGGTAAGGCTAGCTCTGGACTTTGGAAAATGAGCAGGATATTGTTAGAAGACACAGGAGCCCAACGTTAGGTAAGGCAACAGCCCCTCAAGTCAAGGTCAAGTGTGAACAGACATGGAAGCATGATGTAGACCACAGGGGGCAGGGTAGTATAGGTGGATGGGGTGATGAAAGAGGACGTTAGAGGGAGATGGAGCAGGATAGAGGTTTGGGGTCAAATCATGGATCATCTTAAATACCAGCTCACTTAACTCTATTCACAAGGTAATAGGGACTCCGATGGGTGCCGTGTCTGGTCAGGATGAATGTTACATATATTTTTTGTGGTTTTATTTTGAGTATCACTGCCTATAGCTGCTCTATCTTACTGCCTTGTGTCTGTGCCCAATTTGTTTCTGTGATGGTAAAATCTATAGGGCATTCATCCCTAATGTGCCATATTAATTCCCTTCAACCAATGATATTAATGGCCTCAAACTGTAAATAAAATTTGGCTCACAGCACCCTAATGGATAATGGAAATAGTTCAATACCAATCAGATGAAGGAGCTAGAACGAAAGTGGTTTGTTGGAACAAAGTAGCCTATAAATAGTCATACTGGGGCAGATAGGCCACTGTTGCTAAAAGGTCTTCCAACTAATCGGCTGAATGTTCCATAATTCAGTGTGCGTACAGAGAGGGGGCCCACAGTCAACTCCGCAGGGGAAAGAGAAGGAGCCTGCTAATTAATCTCCATGTTCCGCCACTGTAACTCACAGCAGTTTCATTTCTACCAGGGCAACTGGTATTAAAAATGCAAAGAAAAAAATCAGCCTGCTTCCTTTATAGGCTATATTACTTAACCCCAAAGGCCAAATCAGGAAATGCTTCAGATTTTGATGTTCCAGAAGACTGGAGGATAGAAAGGAACTTGTGTGAAATAAGATTGACCATTGTAAAGTTACCTCTCTCACTGAGATGGAAAAGAAGCCAAAGGCCCCAGCTCAGCTCTTAGCAACTAATGCTTCATCTGCTTTAAGGCTCTGTTAAGAAAATGGAGCCAACTGAAAGGTCACATTTTCAGCAGTGAGCCTTTGTAACTAAATATCAGATATTGGAATGCCCTTGTGAGGAGTCCACAGAGAGACTTCACATAAGCCTGGGAAGAACAGCAAACAGTCCTTGATGAGAAGTGGTTAAGCTCTGCAAACACTGCTCTTGGCTTGAGCAATGGCCACTGAGCAACTCTGAAGACAGCTCTGGGGACCCTCTTTGCCCTAGCACGGAAGAGCTGAGTGATGTCCAAACAACCATTCTCCACCGCCCCAGCAAAGTGCCGCGCCCAGGAGACAGAGCATTTGGCAAGGGATCTGCATGGACTGAACAGCCCCATCCTGTAGCCAGTGCCTTACTTTGAGGTGACATTAGTGTGTCCAGTTCTGCACTGACTGAGGTATGGTCCTGCTAAACACAAGCAGTGGAATAAGGTCTCACTCCGTCAGAATACTCCAAATAAATTCTTCACAGAAACTATATTTAGTCCCTCCTTGCTTATTATGTGTAACATTTTATGTTTTCAAAGTAGTAATTACAGCTGTTTGTCAAACCTCTATATAAACAACTCTTGTTACATAAAAATCATCAGTTAACTGGCTGCAGAAGGCACTGTATCCTTGCACATAAATGTCAGAAGTGGAGAAAAAGAGGGAACATATCTTCCTTTTTTAAAGAAGCCCCAGTTTCCCCTCCCATCTCGTCGACTGGGAATGCATCTCATGCCCCCACCTAAGCGAATCGCACAGCCAAGGGCACAAGCCACCGTATTTGGCTTAGACCAGTGGTTCTCAAACTTGAGTGGGTGTCAGAATCACCTGGAAATAGGTTGCTGGTCTCCTTCCCCAGAATTTCTGATTCAGTGAGTTTGGAGCGGGCCCTAAGAGCATGCGTTTCTACCAAGTTCTCAGGCTGCTGTTTGTGCTGTGGGTCCACCCGTGGAGAGAGTGGCTTAGACAAGTCAAGGTTCACACTTAAGTGGAGGGAGGAAGCTGAGCCTACCCTTAAACACACAGTTGCTTGGAGGAAAAGGAACAGAATCAGGGCTTCCTTAACAAGGAAAAGGGTGGGTGTGCGGCTGTTAAATGGCAACCATCTGAGTCTCCTAGGTTGGAAGCCACTAAAACCTAAACTTTTTCACAAAGAGCCAATCTTTTGTGGTCTAGATTGAGCCCAGCTTCTTGCTCTCCTGATTAATAACACTCAGCTCTGCTGCTCCCAACAAGCCCAGGGCTAGAACTGAGGCAGAGCTGATTGATGCCAAAGATGGCCAATGGCCCATCGGCACTGGATGCAGCCCAGAGGACCCCATGGGAGGGCACAGTTACCAACGCACAGCTGCAAGTAGCACCAGCTAGGCAGGTCGTTCTAGTCCAATGTCTTGGGGGAACAACCTCCATTTTATAACATGATAAAAAACAAAACAAAACAATCAACCAATGATCTTGAATTACTCCTTTAAACTGAACTAAGCCGCACTTTATAAATACAAGCCTGGCGCAGCAAGGTGCCTTTTATGTGCCTTCTCTGTATGTGCAATAACACCCAAGTATTTAATTACAGCTATGCTATGAGCTGAGCCAGATATTACTGCTCCATCAGTGCTCTGAGAACATAAAGCATTCAATAATCTGTTAATTTGGTCTTTTCTTGGCTGTTGCTCACAAGGTAAGTTGGCTCCCTGCACAGTTTTGATTCTCATTAGTTTAGGGTTTAAGCTGTGTTAGGAAGGATTGCTAACCAAATTCAGGCATGGAGTGGCTGATGGGTGCACCTTCTTGTTCAGAAAATCCGACAGGCAGGACATGAAAGCTTATGAAACAATGTGTGCGGGGAAACTGTTGATCCGCTTCTGCCATAAATTCCCATCCAAGCTCCCGCACTAAGACAGGAGTCTTCCCTGAGTACTTTGGGGATTATGACGGAAAGCATTATAGGTGATGCATCATGGGCACTTAGCTTTTCACAGCCACTTTATCACCAAGGCCCTGGGTATTTTTCCTTATATACTTGAAGTCAGCCAAGAGGCACTTCTAATCTATTTGCCAATTCTGGAGGACAGTTTCTTTGAAGACAGCCTCAGTAACTCCATATATTGAAGGAAGAGAAAATATATTGTATACCACACTAATACTGCCTTTCAACCAAAGGATATCAGCTTCTTGAAACACAGTGCTGTCAAAGACAAATCCATTAGCTGTGCCTTTCTCCTGCTGATTTAAGCAGAATTTGAAATACAAAAAAAATAAACAACAAAAGAATAAAAGTGTTGACTTATCAACAGTACACAGTACCGCTCTACTTCCCACCCAGCGGGAAAACAGAGAGGAAAATATACTGATAAGAGGTAAAAGAAAAGATACCACTTTCAGTCCAGTGATTTAGTTCTGGTATGAATAACATTAAGCATTGTGACAGGGGACAGATCCACATCATATTGTTCTCTGCCTGGCCACATGACTCCAGTATAGACGATGCTGAGGCAGTGTCCCAGGCGAGTGTCCTTGGCTGTTTGGTTCAATGATGCCCTCCGTCAGGGGGAGACCAGTGCTTCTAATCTGCTATGCTCAGTGTGTAAGACCTTTCCATTTCCTGGGGGGTCATCAGAGCCCAGGAAAAAGGTCCAACTCACCAGCAATGAGGAAACTAGAATTGTCACTGGAAGGGACCAGGGAAGAGGTACTTGGACAGTCAAGATCAGAAGTCACACTTCCTTCCAAAGAAGACTGCGTGAAAAATACAAGCTCTCGGTCTCCAACACAGCTTTGACTAACAAGGTTTTGATAGACATGCAGCAGGGTTTTTTACCTACAATATAATTAGATCCGCCAAACTTTATGACTCTTTACAGACAGTTTTAAAATATAGTTAGCAGCCTAAATTTTAATTTCGTAGAATATCTACTCTCAAAGAGCACACCTATGGAAATTTTAGGGTCCTTCTTGATGTTTAACTGTACACCTAAATTTTAGAACATATGAATAGATATTTTCATCAATATAAATCCACCCACCCAATGGGTGGGAATTCTCTGCTGCATCATCCTCTGAGGCCACCCACTAATGGGAAAGGATGCACCTTCCAGGCCCAGATTCAGGAATGTGGCCAGATGAGCAAAAGCTATCAGCCCTCCTGGGAATGCTGACAGCTATTCTATCCAGGGACAAACATGTTCTATATTTCTGCCAGTATTATAATATATACCCAAATATTCAAGACAATTGCTGCACTCTTAGAACAAACTTCCTCCCTTCCTTCCTTCCATCCTTCCTTCCTTCCTCTTCCAAGGCATGTAAGCATATAGCAGAACATATCACCACCTTAATTTAGATACGACAAATCACAAATGCAAATTAGAGGGCTTGCCACCACTCTGCCCACCCCGCTCCATGAACTTTATCATTTTACAGCACCTAAATTTAATCACGTAGAGTTGGAAGGAAGAAATTACCAACATAAACAAATATCATAAAAGAAAATATTCAAAAATGTATCACATTTCATTAAGAATAGTTTATTCAAATATATCCATAAGGAAAAGGTTGAGTAATATTTATTTCAAGCAACTCCATTTTAGAGCAGGCAACTGTTCCCTTGTGTACATCTGCCCAAGTAGGAGATTTGAGCCTAAGGAATGGGACTGGGTTTGAAGGGAGAGACAAGCCCCAGCTTTGAGCGGGTCGGAAGCCTGCAGGATGCTAGGGGAGTCAGAACAAGGCAGCAGCTTTAGGTGGGTTCTGAAGAGACAGCTCAGAACCAGGCAGATTGCAGCCAAGAGTTAGCCATTCTGCCACCAAAAAGAGTACAGAGTGCCAGAAACCAAACAGGTCACACAAAGGGAGAACAGAGAAAGGTGAGCCAGAAAACAGGAGGCCTAGACAGGGTCCAGGGTGGCCCCCACAGTCTGTACGGATTGTGTTGTTTTTCCCCCAAGGCTGCTCCCGCCTGTCTGTTTCAAGAAGAGAAGTTCTTTCCTTAAAGTGGTTTAACGCCTCTAATTTACAAACGGATTGCATTTTATGGACACTGTGACTCAGAATTAATCACGTTTCCCATTTTCTTCTGGTCACCAAGAAGCTTAAAGCATAAAGCTTTGTTGCCTACTTGCAAGTACAGATAACCTTTTGGCATATGTTTCTCTGTACTAACTTTAGCTCTGGTGTTAATCCTGGTGTTAACATTACTATCCTTTCTCCCTACCCAGAATCCTTCATATATTTCTGCTAATTACCTTAAATATTAGTAATAAGGACAATTAGGCAATTAAGCATACTTCCTCTTATATATGAGCGATTTGTATATCAGAACTTTGGCTTCAGTCCATTCTTTGGAACTCAGAACACATTTTACCATAGAAATTACTTAAAGAGTCTATCTCACACAAGCCTATTTAAATTTATGTTGTACGCATACTCAGGTATTCTCTTTGCTGGCTGTGTCTCCTAGCATCAGGTTTTCACCTGGTGCCTAGTAAATTATTTATTAGTAATCCAAACTCTTCAATGAGCTGGATATCTAACTTGAGTTTCTATTTTTCATAAAGATCTCTCTCTGGGTACCTTCTAACTTCTTAGTTATGCATCAAAGAATGATGAGAGATAAAGTAGACTCAAAAAAAACCTGTGCAGATAAAATATTAAAATAAACAGAGTTCCCTTATACATTCATAAAACCACTTATCAATTTCTAGCAAGAAAACTAGTCCTTAAAGGAACATTCTCGTTAAGTTACATGAGGCATTGACCTGAAGGTAGTTCAGGCGTTGAGAGAGGTCTGACTGTGACATCTGTCACCCATCCATCCTCAGGGTGTTTTGGCTCATCTAGCTGAGAGGGCAGAAATTCTCTTCTTACATCATCCCCTGAGGCCACCCGTTCATGGGAGAGGGCCCTCCTCCCAGGTCCAGGCCCAGGAATGTGGCCAGATAGTCAAAACCATCAGCTCTCCTGGGAATGCTGACAGCTTCTCTATCCAAGGGTGAAAAACAGAATGGCTCCTCACTGATGGTAAGCACCCCTCGTCCAGATGTCAAACTTGGGAACACCACACTCTGCGGAGTGGGTGCACAAAAAGCTTGTTGAATGTATAAGTAGTATTAGCTGGAACTACAGGATCTAGGAACAAAGGACCGCATGGCACACAATAGGAGGAAGAGGAGGAAAAGAAGGAGGAGGAGAAAAATAATGAAATCCCCTTTTCCTGAACAAAAGTTGGCTTTGGACAAATTTATAAAATAGGATTTGAGACAGAACTCATTTGGATCGTGACTTCAGCACTTGTAAATTCTTCAAACTTGCTTTCCTCCCTGTTAAAAAAGGACAGCTGTCCCTGTTGCAGTCTAGAGCGAACCACTCCCTGGTACACAAGTCCTTCCTTTCCTCCCTTCTCAAAGTTTATGATCTTGCCTCTCTCCTACAATTGTCTGTTTCTCCCTCCAAGCTGGCTCATTCCGGACAACATTCAAAGATGTTATAGAACCTCCAATTTAAAATAACATCTCCCAGACCCAACATCCCTCCAGCCACCATGCTGTTCATTCATACACAATAGAAATCCTCTAAAAGTTATTAATTGCTCTTATCAAAGCTTCCCCTGGCTTCCCTCAAACAGCTTTCATCAAGGTCGTTAATGAGCTTCATCTTGCTGAATCCAGTGGTCAGTTTTCAGCTCACCTTGCTAAAGCTGATTCCCCCAAAGGTGTGTGCTCCCCATTCCACAGCATGGAGCCATGCTGAGAGATGGATGCTGAACTAGAAATTACCTTTCCCAGTGACTCTAACCAGCCCCACAGCCATGTGTGGCCATGAAACTAGTTCTTGCCAATGGACAGAGATTTAGATCATAAAAGGTCTCATAGGGCATGGTAAGGAGCTTGGATTTTATTCTACAATTGGTAGGAAATCATTGGACTGTTTTCAGCAAGGCCTTCTTTCTCCTTGAACCTGCAAAGCTCATTCCTGGGCAGTTCCTCAGTGTTTACTCTTACATATTCCCTCTTACCATAGAGCTTTGCATGGCCAGCTACTTCTTATCTTTCCAGGTCTCTGGTCAAAGCTATTCCCACTAACTTACCCATTCAAATAGTGTGCCTTCCACCCTCCCTCACTCTAACTTATTCTTCTCCATAGCACTTATCGTTGCTGACATTACACATTATATTCACTTATTCTCAGACTTCAATACATTAGAATCACCTGGGCACTTGCTAAAAATACAGATTTATGTTCCAAATCCCCAGAAACTGGGACATCTTGGGAAGGTGCCCAGCAATCTGCATTTAACCAGGTGACTTTGAGCCATGTATATGTACCTCAGATAGGTACCTGGACTCCTGGTCCAGTCAAAGAAGTGCTGCCCTCCACACTTGGCCCCCAGGAGGTAAATGATGCACTTTCAAAGAGGACGAATTTCTGTTAAGGGAGAACTTTTATTACATGGGACTATAGCTGGCTTAACTAGAAGAAAAGAACCATCTGGCTGGGCAGCTTGTTTCTCTAGAACATTTCTGAATTATTCCAACTGCACAAACCCTGTTCCTAAAGCCCTAAAGTCACTATGTAACTTTGAGTATGTTACTTCACCTCTGTGGCCTTTCACTGTCACTTCTATAAAATAAGATTATATTGAACTACATGTTATCTTTGATCCTCTCAATGCCAGGAGTCTTAACTATAGGTACTCATTTTACAGTGCTTATACCCTTAAGGAATGACATGCAATAAGAGATCAACACTGAGCAACAGAGGGGTTTGTTACAAAAGGGAAACCTTATTATAGGCCCCAAGAACTATGTAACAACTTCCCGTGGCACCAAATAGCCAGTTAAAGTAAGTACTTTTTCTTTTTTTTTTTTCTTTTTTTTTTTTTTTTTTTTTTGCTGTACGCGGGCCTCTCACTATTGTGGCCTCTCTCATTGCGGAGCACAGGCTCCGGACGCGCAGGCTCAGCGGCCATGGCTCAGCGGCCATGGCTCACGGGCCCAGCCGCTCCGCGGCATGTGGGATCTTCCCGGACCGGGGCATGAACCCGTGTCCCCTGCATCGGCAGGCGGACTCTCAACCACTGCGCCACCAGGGAAGCCCAAAGTAAGTACTTTTTCTTAAGTAAGTACTTTTAAGAGCTGAGTCTTGCACAACTGCCAGGGAGTTCTGAACATTTGATCATAAACATTTCTGTGCTGGAAATGCTAAGAACCAGGGTGCTCATAACTGCGCCAAAAAAGAATAAAGAAGGGAGCCCTCCCTAAGCAGAAAAATTAAAATAGAGATGCTACATTGTAATTAGTAAACTTCACAAATGCTCAAAACTCTAACTGCAAAACACAGAGGACTACAGTACTATTATTCCATTGATTACAACTTGTCAAATAGTACAGTTTTGTTAAGGCATTCAAGGGAGAGAAATTAAGAGGGGAAAAAAGAGTTTCCCCAAGATGGCAGCATCAAGACAATATGAGTGGGTGAAGTAAATGAACTGAGAAATGGCCATAATGGCCAAATTATTTGCTGGGCCAAGTACTGTGCTAGGCACTGGAGATATAAAAAGGTTAGAAAATAGTCTCTGTCCTCAAGGTACTGAAAACTGTAAGCAGACAATAGCAGTATAGTTCAGTGGTAACACAAAGGAGGCTGTGGTCCACTCTGCTTGGCAGAGGGCCAGAGGAGGCTTGCCACAGGAGGTGGTGCTTGAACTAGGACCTGAAGGATGAACAAGAGTTTGCCTGGGAGCATAAGAAAAAAAAAAAAAAAAAAAAAGCCTATCGGGGCAGAAAATAATACAGGAAGATATCAATCATGTTACTGTGTTAGTACTTTTCTCTTTGCCATAGAATTCAGCCTGAATGTGAATTGCCTTTGGGAGTTACTTTGGCCAATAGAATGCAAGAGAAGTGACAGTGTGTCAAGTCCAAGCCTAGCCCTCATGAGGCTTTGTACACTTTCATCACCATCTCAGACGCCTGCAACCACCATGTGAACAAGCCCAAGCTAGCCTTCAGGAGGATGAGTAACCACAAGGAAGAGAGCCTTCCTAAATCAGCCAGGCCCAGCCAGTCTGCCAACTGACCACAGATGCATGTCCAAGTGCAGCCAAGATCAGCCTGAGCTGGTCAAGATCACTAGTTTTTCTTCGGGTCAACCACAGACTCATGAGCCATAATAAATGGTTGTTGTTTTAAGATAGTAAATTTTGGAATGGTTTCTTATGCATCTATAGTTAATGGAAAGAGCTCCTTCCAAATTGAGTCTACAATTTTGTTAGGGCTAAGAAAAAGAAGAATGAATTGAGTCCTAACTTAGTGTAGTAATCAGCCTCTTGGAGTTTCCATTAATTCTTTTAAACTATCATAGTTTCCTTTTGAATCCTTAATAATGCAGTGCTCATCCTCTAGATCAGCCTCACAGATAGACTAAAACAAAAGATTGAAGGGTAAAAAGAAAAATCTTCTCTTGTTATCATTGTTATACCCACCACGTTCATCACCTCCCCTGCCTGATCAAACACAGTACATGAAATCACAGAAGCAACCTCCTAGAAGAGGTCAATAAGAAAAGAGGAAAAGTAATATTCCTTTTTCTCACTAAATACATTCAGAAGCAATATACATAAATAACTAAACATAAAATGTTGGGTTTCTTTTACTGCCTATGTTGACTTTTAGTTTAGAAGTTGCCTGGTTTTGATGGTCTCAAATAGCCTCCACTCCTACTTCCTGACTTTGAATGTAAATACACACTGTGAATTTTCCACAACTGTATTAAATTGAGTCCAAGTGATCCACTGAGACAATGTAATCATCTGAGTGCCCAACTACAAAGAGTGATTTTAGGGGACTCAGGTAGAGCTACACATCCCAAGATAGATCCCCATGGCCTCTCTGTTCCTACATCCTACTGGATTATTAATTCTTTATCTATGCAAAAATCAGAAAATACAATTTCTTCCTCTAGAAGAGAATGTGAAATTTTTAAAAAATACTATGTCTCTTCTTAGCCACGCTTAATTAATATAACTCATCAGTTATGATTCAGCATGGACAAGGCACCTACCACAGAGAAAATACAACATCATGATCCTAAAAAGTCCGTTTATTCAGTTTTGTGTTGCAAAATGCCTTTCTCTGAGTTGATGAAAAAAACCCAAAAAACAAAAAAAACAAAACAGTATTTACAACCCAGTGAGCTAAATGAACAGTTTTGTTAGCTGACCTGTCAGTTTGTGGGCAAGGCTGTAAAGAAGATAAAATTTAACCATGCTCTCTGCTTTTGTTCACAAGTTCGTAATACTCTGTTATGTTTTCTGTCATTCAACTTTCATATAAAGATGGCACATGGGACACAGCATCTAACTTTGTTCCTTCTAAAACTCCACTAAACTACAGTAAGGAGCCTTTTTCCCTTAAAAAAATATAAAACACATATTACAAAATTGCATAGAACTAAACACACATGCACACAAGTACATGTAAAACTGATGAAATCTGAATAAGATCAGTGGATTATATCAATGTCAATTTCCTGATTCTGATATTGTATTATTCATGCAAGATGTTATAATTGGGAAAGCTGGGTAAAGGGTATACGGGATTTCTCAGAATTCTTCGTTTATTTTTTTTTAAATTTATTATTTTTTTAAAAGATTTTTTAGATGTGGACCATTTTTTAAGTCTTTATTGAACTTGTTACAATACTGCTTCTGTTTTATGTTTCGGTTTTTTGGCTGCGAGGCATGTGGGATCTTAGCTCCCCAACCAGGGATCCAACTCCCACCCCCTGCATTGGAAGGCGAAGTCTTAACCACTGGACTGCCAGGGAAGTCCCTCTTCCTTTATTTTTTAAATTGAAGTATAGTTGATGTACAATATTGAATTATTTCTTATTATTACATGTGAATATAGAATTATCACAAAATAATAAATCTAATTAAAAAAATAAGCCTGCGAAAATAGGAAGAAAAAGAATGGGTAACATCAATAAAATTTTGGAAGCAGTCAAGCAGATAGATATGTGATAACTGTCTCAGCTGACTCCAGAAGCCAAATTCCAAGAAATCAGTAGGAAAGTTGAGAAGCAAACTTATTTAACCACAGAAGCTTCAAAAGGTTTGGGAACTGGTAACAAAAGGCCCCCTTGGAAATGGGAGTGAAGAGAGGGTGAAGGCTAATGAAAGCAGGATCTGATAAAGACTCTTGTAGAAGTAGTTAGGTCCCTAGAGCCCCTCCCGCTTCTCTGCCCCTGAAACTCTGCTCCTCCCCCTACACATTGCCAGAGACTGGAGCTCTGTTCCAGAGACAGTAAGGCAAAGGACCTCTGTACTGGGGACTCCAATAGCAAATGAGTGAGGGAGAGTCAAACCAAAAATAGAAAAGCAAAGTCAATGAATGGATACAACCAATGAAGGCCCCTCTACCATTTTCACCTTCTTGACTCCCAGACCCTTGATGGCCAAGTATTTATTCTCCAGGCTGGAAACTAAAAGAATAATTTAGGGGGAATCTGACTAGCCCAAGAGAAAACACATGGAGATACTGATATTGCGAGTGTACCAATCAGGGTTCAGTCAGGAAATCAGAGCCAAGAGAAGTATTAGGGGACCATGGGGCTTATCCTAGGAATTAGAGCTTGCACAAATGTTGGAGGAGCTGGGGAAATGGAAGTCTGGAGGAGAGGAATCAGAAGATCAGGGAAAGTGACTACTCACTGTGGTAGACAAAACAGTAACTCCCAAAGACATCCACATCCTACTCCCCAGAATATGTTCCCTTACATGGCAATAGAAACTTCATAGGTGTGATTAAGCTAGGGATCCTGAGATGGGAGATTATCCTGGATTACCCAGATGGGCCCAATATTATCACAGCAGCCCTTATAAGAGAGAGGTAGGAGGATCAAAATGAGAAAAAGGAGATTTGAAGACAAACCAGAGGTTATAGTGATGTGTTTTGAGGATGAAGGAGTCAGGAGCCATGTAGTTGGCCTCTAAAAACTGAGAAAGGCAAGGAAATGGATTTCTCCCCTGAAGCTTCAAGAAGGAACACCTTAATTTTAGACTTCTGACTCTAGAACTATAAGAGAATAAATCTGTGTTGTTTTATGTATGGACACCAATGGGGGAAAGTGGCGGGGGGAGGGTGGTGGTGGTGTGATGAATCGGGAGATTGGGACTGACATATATATACTAATATGTATAAAATAGATAACTAATAACAACCTGCTGTATAAAAACTAAAATAAAATTCAAAACAATCAATTAATTATTTTTTAAAAAAGAAAATTTGTGTTGTTTTAAACCAGTGTGTTTGGTGTGATTTGTTATAGCAGACATAGAAAACAAACACACTTACAAAAGCAAGGGTGTGGATAGAGCATACAGGAAATTTTCAGAAAGAGTACATGTTTGGCCATCCAAGTGGAATGGTGAATAGGGGGCCCATGGCAGGTCTGTGGAAGCTATGGCCTCTATGAACACTGTTGTCAAGCACTTGATGGACTGAGGCCACTCTCGGTTAGCAGGGTCAGAAGCAGGATGAGAGACTGGATCCCATGCGCTATACATCTGTATCTGTATGTCATTGTCTCTGATCACTGTGACCTCTGAGAATAATGGCTCCTACTTCACCTCCACTTTCCCAATCTTACACAGGTTCCCCTCTTTGCTCAAGCTAATCACACATGAAAGAGGGATCTGGGAAAGGTAATTCCCAATCTTAAATAGGAGCAGTAATGCCAACCTGACAAAACACAGCCAAGCTCTGGGGGTTTCCTTACAAAGGGCTCAGATAGCTCATCCCTCGGCAAAGTTCTAAGTCAACAAGCCCCACCCATGTGCTTGGAGCTTCCAATCACAGTTTAAACTTCTCACTCTTATAATCTGACAATCAAGGATTATCAAACACCTGGAAAGCTTTGAACATGAAAAATACATATCAAGATGCAAAAATCAATATCAAAACAAAAAAGCAACTTGAAGGAAATAGAGACTATGCACAGAGAAGAAAATATAACACAAAAATAACAATTGAGGGACTTCCCTATTGGTCCAGGGGCTAAGACTCCCCACTCCCAATGCAGGGGGCCTGGCTTTGACCCCTGTTCAGGGAACTAGATCCCACATGCCGCAACTATAAAGATCCCCTGTGCCACAAGGAAGATCACACATGCGGCAACGAAGATCCCACGTGCCGCATTAAGACCCAGTGCAGCCAATTAAATAAATAAATAAATAAATTTTTAAAAAAAAACAATTGAAGTCACTGGTTTATTTGGGAAGTTAAGAGAAAAATACTGCATCCATGAAATAGTACTAATAGGATGCTTTAAAAAAAAGAACATTCTAAAAACTAAAAAGGGCTCTTAGAAACTTAAAACACATTATCTAAAATGAAAAACTAATGGAATAATTGAAGGGTAAAGTTGAGAAGATTTTTCAGAAAGAAGGGTTTTAAAAAGAAAGAAATGGAAAGTAGAAGAGAAAATGTAAGATGACTAGAGATCCAGAGCAGAAAGTCCATCATTAGAAAAACAGGAGCACCAGAAAGAAAAAGTAAAAAATCAACAAAAAAATTTAAGAACATTTCCCAGAACTGAGGACATTAATTTCCAGATTGAAAGGACCCAGCCCATAGAGCACACAGCACAACGGGTACAAGTCAGCCCACACCAAGTGACTTCATCATAAAGTTTCAAATATTGGAACAAAAGAAGAGATTCTGAAAGCTTCCAGAGGTTAAAAATTAATGTCAACAACAGGCCAAATACGGAAGGTAGAAGACTACCAAAATGTCTTCACAATTCTGGAAGTAAATTACTTCCAACATATAACTCTTTATCCAGCCAAGCCATCAATTAAGGGGAAAATAAAGACAATTTCAGACATGCAAGATCTAAAACATTAATCTCGCAGGCACTTTTTCTAAGACACTAGAAGGTTTATTCCATCAACGTGAGGAAATAATCCAAGAAAAAGAAAAACACAGAATACCGAAAAAAAGAGATCCAACCAACACAGGATCATGTTGAAGGGAGTCTTCTTAGCAGTAGAAGGGAGACACTAGAATGGCAGCAATGCAGACGCAAGTGGGGCAACCAGCTGGATGGGAGAAGTGTGACTCAGGAGATAAGACACTCTCCCCAGCAGTGTTCTAACCAGACTATGCTCTAAACAATGTGCTCCACCAAGAAAGGGAAATATACTTTGACCAGGAAAGAAAGGAATCCAGCTCAGAAGTCAAAGCACATTCCCTTGATGAGAGCACAGGAAGTTCCAGGATGACATCTCTGAAAAAGACCCCCAGAGCATGCAGTCCATCGAAAATCATAGAGGCCACCAGGAGGGTCTCCAAGGAAAAAAACTGGAGCTGACAGATTACTTGATATAATTTACTTTGTAAAATCTTGTGTTGAGTAACTGTTGGAAGTCAGGGGGAGAATTTGCAATAGGTATCAAGAAAATTAAGCAAACTTTAAAAGGCAACTATTAATTTCAGGGAAAAAGTATGAAAACATAATCATAATGGACTATATAGTTGGCGTTCTTAGCCAACTTCTAACTGCCAGCATTTGCACAGCATGCTGGAAGTGTTGAGGAATTAACGGTCCTTGGGAGCAACGCTCCACAGATTTCTGACAGGTATATTAATATATATTATACCTGTTAATATATATTAACAGGTATGTTAATATAGTATATTAACACCTTAGCTCCCTTACCTTCCAGGTGGGATGCCATGAGTAGTGTGTTCTACACCATTTCCCAGAATGTCCCTCAATGGGACTGAAGCTCCAGTTACCCACAGTGGTAACCACTTGACAAGGCACACTTTATGACTGTCTCTCCTTCCTTTGATCACTTCCCTGCTTCCCTGTTGGTGTTTCCTGTGCCTCCCAAATAAACTACTTGTACCAGAATCCTTGCCCTAGGGTCTGCTCCTGGGAAACCCAGATATTACAAATTTCAGGGAATAAAACTTACAGGCATAATAATGTTAAAACAATATATATTTAACCAAAATTTATAGTATAATTATATGAGGAGAATAGGGGAGAAGAAGAGGGTATGGTGATATAAGAGAATTAAGTCCTCATCTACTATATAGAAATTCAATAGATTATGTCTCTAATCGATGAATCAAAAGAGAGCAGTATTCACATATTATTTAAGAGCATGGAAATCTATAAATGTCAGAAAGAACAGCTGAAAGAATCAAAAGTGGGTGTTTCTGGGAAAAGGAAATCAGGAGAATGGAGAGGTAGGGATAAGGTATTGCCATATTTTGATACATAAACCCTTTATTATCATTTGACTTTTAATTGTACTATTACTTTTAATAGCATTACTACTAGCATGTACTATTTTGATATCATTTAGTTGAGAAAAAAAGAAAGAAGAGAAGAGGAAGGAGGGAGGGAGGGAGGAAGGAAGGAAGGAAGAGAGAAGAGGAAAGAAGTTCAAAAAGGAGAAGGATAAAAGAGGCTAGCTAGCTCTCTTAGAAATGTCAAAATGTTTTACGACTGAAGCTGCCTTCCCCCAGCTGGACTGTTATCCTTAACCCCAAGGCTTGTGTTAAATCCAAAGCTAGGCAAATATGTTTTAGAGAACCATGAAGTCATAAAACATGTCTATTGTAGGAAATAAACAATTAAGTACATCTGCTATTACTCACTAAAGTTATAAATGACCTCATTAGCGTGTGTGTGGTTCTCATTCTCTCTTCTTTTCTCCCCGCAGCATGTTTTTCCTGCAGCCACTGGAGTCTAAAAAGTACCTCTAGCTCATGAAGCTTTGTTTTTCCCCCCATCCCTTCAAAGGCATTTTTATTCCCTTTCTAAATAAATACCCAACATGAAGGTACAGACTTAAGTCCTCGTTGGCTTGGAGGGCAGAGGATACAAAGACGATCAAGACAGAGTCATTGTTTTTATGGAACCTACGTCCCATGGGGGAGACCGAATAAATGAATAAATGAAAAAACAAGAGACCGATTATGATAAATGCTATAAAAGGAATTAAACAGTGGGATGTGATTGAGAGTAAGTGCACAAAAGACTCACTTAGACCAGGTGCTGAGCAAGGCTTCTTGGAGGATTGCACATGCCTGAGGAAGAACATTCCAGAGGGCTGCCTGAGAGCCAGGGTTAGAATGGGCATTTCAACAAGTATAAGGTCTCCACCACCCCAGAGGAATGGTGGTTGGGGAAGGAAACCTAGGCCGGAGGAGAGGAAAGCAGCTTGAGATGGAAGATGATAGGGACAAGGTTAACCTACTTTACAGTTTCACTCTACTAGCTGACTGCTAAGCAGCTCCGGATCACAACAGCAATGAGATGGATTTCCTTAATAGTCATTTAGAAGTACAAACTACTACCTTAAAGTTCACCTTTTTATCTTTATATTACGCCTGAAAGAAAAGGCAATAAAAAGAAGCATTTCCCCAACAAGCACAGAATACCCAGGAAAGGAGCAGAATGGCCACCTATTTGTTTATAAATCCCTATGTATTTCACATGCAATCCAGGTGTACCTTGACTGCTAGAGAAACTGAATATTAGATAAAATCCTCCAAGTTTATTACAGTTTCCACACCAATATTCAATTAAAATACTTGTTTCTCAATTATCTTATCTCTGAATGGGAGTAATGACCCTGCTCTTTTTTTCCCCCAAAAGTGTTAAAATTAAGGGACCTATAATTAATTTTCTGCCTGCCTCAAGTCAAGGTCTTATGTGATATGAAAGCAAAGTATTATTGTAGACATTTTTCACAGTAACTTCATTGTCAGCTAGCTAGTTTATAGCCTGAGCATTCATGCATAATTTCATATCTCAACATATTGTTCATTTTACATAATTTTAAATCACAGGCAAGGAGATGCCAGTGAGCCGAATCAAAGACACAAAAAGCAATACCATTTGAGAAAATTACCCATGTTTTTCTGGCGTCAACTACTGGAAATTGATGAGTAATCATAAATTTTCAGTTTAAACAATTAATCTGCAAGAGGCAAAACTATAACCAAAAATGAGGATATGAATCTAAAAGCTCTAAGGTAATTGTAAAAGGCATTTGAATCCTACCAAACCCTCAATCGGGTTCTGAGACAAACTTTTTTTATGTTTTGCTATTTGCCATTTGTTAGGGGCCAAGCAGTGCCTTTAAGATCCCTCTGGGCCTATTATAAGTGATAGATTGTCCTCAGAACTGCCTCTTAACACTCCATGCGTTTGTTTGCTTGCCCAGATGCTCTGTTCCCCTTCTCATCTGTGCCTCTGGCCTCCACCCTCCCAGGCTAACAGTCTCATTCATTCATTTAGTCAGGCATTTCCTCACTTATTCTACAAATACTTATTAAACCCCTACTCTGGATTTGCACCAGGAAATGGAGTATGGTAGACTAGGACAGAATGATGGTACCTACATTGTAGGGAGGAAGACAGACAGGAAACAAGTATAAACTATGAAGACAGTGACATAGGAGGTAAATCGATCAGGAATGACTGGAGAATGGGGTGCAGTCTTAGACTGAGCAGTCAGAAGGGCCTCTCTGAGGAGGTGACATTTGATCTGAGACACTGAATCTGAAAAAAAAACTTAAGAGAGGGTAGGTAAAGTATTTCAGGCAGAGCTGGTTGCAAAAAAACCCCAGTCTCTAAAATCATGGTTTTTAAACATTGCATAACAACACATAGTGTGTGTGTGTGTGTGTGTGTGTGTGTGTGTGTGTGTGTGTGTTCAAAGTCTGAAAGGCTTTTCCACAAAATATCAATAGTCATTTTCTGGGTGGTAAAAATATGGGCAACTTTTATTCTCTTCTTTACATTTCTTGCAATTTCTAATTACTCTACAATTAACATTAATTACTTACGTAATATAAAAGCAACTATTCTGAAAATTTCATTTTCCTTCTTAAAAACAATAAAATACAAATTCAGAAGAAAATGATCATTTTTATCCGTTTAATAAACTTCACTTACTTAGACTTTTTAAATTCAAAATCTGGGACAATTCCGGCCACAGTGAACTGAACTTTGCCTTGCTATTGTCCATTGCAATACATTATTGGAAGTAATCCAAAGAAAGTGATTAGTCCAATGTTGAGCTAAAACCAATAAACTGTTTTCAAGCTGCTCTTTTCTAGGCTATCCATTCAAACGCCATTGGTACCGACAGCAAACGGTTGTCTACATGCCTTCCTTACAAAAAGCCCAGCCCAACCTCTGCCCCAGGTCATCACCTACACTTGAGAACAACAGCACTGCAATTCCTTAAGAATGTTCTTTTAACTCAGCCTTTTACCAGGTCCTGCTTCCATCTTTGCTCCAGTTAGGGAACTGGCCAGGAGTTTTGCTGCACTTAGTAAATTTATCATGTTGACAACATTTAAGATGTCATATATGTCTTATTATAGAAACTAGAATCCTACAATCACAGAGTAGACACATAATTCTGGGAAATAAACAATTCCAGTTTCAGTGACCAGACACAGTAGTGACAGAGCACTGGAGGTGGCCACACAGGGGGGCAGGTGGTGGCAGCAGTGAGTAAACAAACAGAAGTGTGCTGGGAGCTGAGGTAAGAGAATAGGCAGTCTGAAAATTACTTTCATGGACAAGGATCTTAGGTAAGAGGCAGCACAAAGTGTCAGGTGTGATGTGATCAGGAAATGTATTGTCTGCAGGCTCATTTGCATTTTGATCAACCTGGCAGTTCCCGGAGCACCTCTAAAGAGCCGTCATGGCCCCTGCACACTGGGAGTTTGCATCGTGGTCACAGACTGGTGGTCCCCAAACCTGCCTCAGACTTGCAGTCATCCGGGGTATTTCTGAAAAACAGGGATTTCTGGACTCATCTCCCAGACACCACAATTCATCAGGTCTGGGTTGGAGCTTCCGAATCTGTGTTCTCCCAAATCTCCTGCAGGTGACAGAACCAGGTTTGGGAGCCCGAGCTTTAGAGCACAAAGCTGGCAGGCCCTCAGTTTGCAATGCATCATGAGGTAGAACTTGGCAGGAGCAGAATAGCAGCCAGCGCCCCAAGCTGCTGCTGTCTTACTGAGTGAGAAAGTTTTCCAGCACAAAGGATCTTTTTCAGATGAACTGGAAAATGACTTGGCATAAGGAAAGCTTGACATTTCCAACCTGGCTGATCATCAGAATCACTTGAGAAGTGCTGTTGATTTCGTTACTGTTATTGTTCTTTATTGGTATTATTGTTTTAATACAGAGTCTCAGGCCCCACCCAGAGTCTGCTGCAGTGTGTCTGGGATGAAGTTCATGAATCTGCACTGTAACCATCCTGAGAGAGTGGCTTATGAACAATTGCTCTAGACTAGTAGTCCTAAAACTTCAGAGCATGTCTAGCTCTTGGGCCCTAATTAAATAAGCAACTCTAGAGATTCTGGCCCCACCTCCAAAGATTCTGATTCAGTAGATAGGATCCAGAAGTTTCTAGCTTTGACAAACAATTATGTTGCAGAGAATCCAAGGACCACCTTCTCAGAAACCCTGATCCTGAACAACCACCCTCCCCATCTCCTCGGCCTCTTGCAACCAGGCTAAGGGTGATCTGCACTTGGCAGGAATCTGTCATTCAAAAGCAGAGAAGTAACAGACCTGACATTATGTTTCGTTACTATATGCCATGGTAGGCGTCTGCCATGGCCTCATTGCTTTTCACAGGCCCCAGGCAGACTTGTCATACACGACAAACACAAGGGCCAGCTTTATGGGCCACCAGCCCCAGGGCTTGGCTTGCACTGAGTAAGGCTGCCACCCAGGGAAGCTGCCTGTGGACTGAGTTGAAAGGGAAAGAGCAGTTAATAAATGAAAAGAAAGGCCAAGGCGAGGCCACGTTGTCAGGAAGCATTTATTAGAACAACGTGAGACAATAGACAGGATATAAAGAGTAAGCTGAGGATTTGAGAACAAGAGATGGTAGGACACAAAATATAAGGTGGTATGAAGAGCTACAGTTGTGGACACCAGATGCGAACAGAGCAATGCCGGGCAGTCAGTGTGCTGATGTGAGGGTAAGTGATATGCCAGCAGGGCAGCCTGAGTAAAGAAGGTATACGACAAACATGAACCCAAGCAGAGACACTGCTGGGGTCTATGAATTCAGCAGCTGTGCTTTCCCAGAAAATGGAATTTTTGGAATCATGACTTGGAATCCTACACTCACGGCACGGCTGCTGGGTCAGAGGGAAGCCCTTGGTGAGCGAGCCCAGTCACCTGAGGACAGACATGTTGGAACATAAGCTTGGGGTTCTGACTCTTTGCTGATACAGTAATATCTACAGTAATAGCTACATTTCTCACTATATTTTAGCCAACTCTGGTATATATCGGCAGCTCCTGTGAGTTTGGATATCATGAGTCTTCTTTCTGGGACAAACACTGACTCTGTTTAAATCTAACCCTCCTGCTCCACACTTGCACCCAGGTAGCCAGCTGTAACTGAAGCAAAACCCACACCCATACCTACTAGTGCTGATGTAACTTCATGATCCAGACCTGAAGGGGCCTTTCGTGTGTCCAGAGACAATGCTCTGCTTCCCTAGTCCTTTAACTCTTCCTCTCTTCCCACCTGGTCTTCCCTCTTCAAACCTTCGAGACACCACCAACCCATCCCCAGTCTCAGCCATGGACCTCACTTCCTATTTCACTGAGAAACAGAAGGTGTGGGATACTCACATCACTGGTCTCCTTACCGCCTACATAGGCGCCTCTTTCCTCTCCCTCTTCCCTGTTACTGTAGATGAACTGTCCTTTCCTAGTTAACCATCCCCCACTTACATTCTGCGTCCTTGGGTCCTGAAGGAAATCACATCCCTTCTGTCTCCTACAGTGTCAATTTTCCCTTCTCTACTGGCTCTTTCTCATAAGCAGACACAAACATTTTGCCAGACCCAATCATGCTCTCCTCCTTCTAAAATGCTCCTCACCTGGCTTCCAGAGCACCCCGCACTCCTGGTTTTCCTCCTGCCTCCCTGACTGTTCCTTCCCACTCACCTTTGCTGCTTCCTGCCCTCTCCCAACCCCAGGTCGCATGCTTGGAACAAGTCCCTTCTCTGTCCATATCATCGGTCTCAGAATTATCAATATCATCTATGCTGCCACCTCCCGAATTTCTATCTCTAGGCCAGTTTTCTCCCCTAAACTCCAGAACTACATACCCAGCAGAAACTCCAGAACTACATACCCTGCTTAGATAGCTGATGGTCATTTCCGACGTTACATGTCGAAACTGCGCTCTTGCTCTTCCCCTCAGCTCCACTTCCCCCACAGTCTTCCTTTCTCAGGAAGATACATACGCCCCTTGCAGCATCTCAGGCTTGAAACCCTAGAGTTATCCTCGAGGCCTCTCTTTTGCTCATTCCTCACATCCATTCAATCAGCAAATCCTCCCGACTCTTTCTTCAAAAGAGATCCAGAGTCTAAGCACCTCTCCCCACCTCCACTGTGTTTCACTGACCCAGGCCACCTCGTTTTTCACCTGGATTACAGCAGGAGCTTCCCAACAGTGGTCCCTGTTTTTGCCCTTGCCAATCCTCACTTGATTCTCAGCCCCATATCCTAAGACATTGCTCAATGTATGCCTTCCCATCTCACTCGGGAGAGAAAGCAAAAGTCCTTTTGATGGCCTACAAGGTTCTACACAACTTGCCTCTGTCACACCTCTGATACTTCTTACTACCCACCTTCTCCCTCCAGCTGCACCTGCCTCCTTCTGGTCCTTCTGTTCATCAGTTGCACTCCTTCTTAGGGCTCTGTACTCGCTGTTCTGTCTGCCCAGATCTCTGAGTGGCTCCCTTCCTATCTCCTTCAGGCTTTTATTCAGGTGGCATCTTCTCAGTGAGACCTTCCCTGACAGTGCTGTTTACAATTGCCGCCCCCTCATCTTCCATATCATCCTCCCTATTTCATTGTCCTCCTTAGCACTTATCACTATCTAATATATTCTATGTTTAAATTAACACTACTATTTTCTGTACCCTTTGCCACCCACTTTAAGTTCCACAGGCCAAAGATACTTAACTGTTTTGTTCACTCCTGTCCATGCCCAAAATTGTGCCTAAAACAGTGCCTGACAGATTTAGTGCAGAACTATTATTTTCTGAATAAATGTAAGAGTTGAACATTGAGATCTCAGCCTCTTGAATAGATGGCCCTCCAAGATGTAATAACACATGAGACCTTTCAGCTCAAGGAAGAAAGGCCAGAAAGGAAATAAGCCACAAAAAAAGGGAAAATCGAAAGAAAACTTTTTCTCTGCAGTCTTTGTGTTTTTCTGAAAATCAAATACTTTTATAGTGTAATTTTATTTTTAGAATGGTGACTAAGGTATTTCAGTATTTATGTATTACTACCTGCCCTTCATTCTCCCCAAATGGTCTATAAAACTTTGGTAATTGTTAAATTTTATTTTTAAAATTCACAGTTCCAGATTAAAATTCTTGTACACTTAGGAAAAACATTACAGTCTCACTTTGAAATGAAAAATAAGCCTTGCATTTCTGATTCCTGGGGCATTCACAAAGACAGGAACGATAATTCTATGTCTCCTTCCCACGTGGGCTTCTGTTTTTTGATCTGTTGTACAATTTCTTGGCCATGTCCTTGTCCTCTTAGCCAAGCCTGAGATCTAGGAGTGGTGCAGGTACTACTGAGAAGTGTGTTTATTCTTATAGACTAAGAATCAAGGAACTCATTGGCCTCCTTATACAAAAGCATCCGGATAGAGGTGAGGAAGAGCCAGTCTGAAGTCTAGTTTCCCTGGACTTTGAGATCCAGAACAAAAGTACCAGTAAGTATTACTGTGTTGAAAGGTAAATTAATATTTCCCACAATTCAGAATAGCTTTATCTATTTTTAGCTTTGTTTGCATATGTTAACCACCCATGTAAATCAAATCTACATTTCCATTTAACCAATGGGGGGGCAGGGGGAGGGGGCGGTAGGTGAGAGTTTGGATGAAAGGAGAGACTAGGAAACAAGTTATCTATCTAATCACATAGTTACAGATAACTCTTGTTTGCTATTAAATTCTAAGTAAGATCATTGATAGATTTCTACATGCTATAACCTAGTATTTATAACAAATCAGTAACTAGAAATCATTTCCTTCCTTCCTTTCTTCCTTTATTTTTTTATATGATAGCATTACTAAATAGCTATGATCTAATATTGGGATATCTAGCACTTTCTTCCTCTCCTTTTCCCCCCTTCTTCAGCAAATGGCTTTTCATTCACACATTCATATTCCACCATAGAGACAAGTTCTTCTCTAACAGTTAATTGTAGGGGGAAAAAAAAAACTTACATCTTTTAAGCAACCTACAAATGAGCACTGTGGTCATAAGCTTCCCAGACTTCAGCAGGAGATTTGCTCCTGAAGTCTTTAGAACAGAGCTTTCAATATGTAATTTCTTTTTAAGTATGTAACCCTATAAAACAGTCAGTGAAAACACAGTAAAGATTAAACAGTCCCTTAAGTGATTTGCTGAACTGAACTTTAAATTAAAGAGCTCATTATAATTGTCACTGTAGGGCTTCCCTGGTGGCGCAGTGGTTGAGAGTCCGCCTGCCGATGCAGGGGACACAGGTTTGTGCCCCGGTCCAGGAAGATCCCACATGCCGCGGAGCGGCTGGGCCCGTGAGCCATGGCCGCTGAGCCTGCGTGTCCGGAGCCTGTACTCCGCAATGGGGGAGGCCACAGCGGTGAGAGGCCCGCAAAAAAAAAAAAAAAAGATTGTCACTGTATAAGACAAATAGGTATAGAAAACAGTTTTAAATGACGAAGGGAAGTGTGGTCGTTGTTTTTGTTAACGTGTTGGTCTGTAAAACTGTCTCCGTATCACTATCTGTGTCCATAAAATAAGTCAGCTAAGGGATCACATAATTACTACCAAATTACCTACTTTGAATGTCAAATGAATACAGCAACTTCAATTCATTTTCTTATAATATTGGTTATTTGTTGAACTAAACCAACAAGTTCTTTTGCTCTTAAATAAGGTCAAATCAAATGATATTAAAAACTACTGTGAGAATAAGAAAAGATATTTAAGAATTTTAAGACTCCTATGGGTACTTCCTAAATCAGAAAGAATGTCTTTAGATTCTGTGACTTCTTAGATTTGTTCTGATGTTAAAACCCATACCTGGGACTTCCCTGGTGGTGCAGTGCTTAAGAATCCACTTGCCAATGCAGGCGACATGGGTTCCATCCCTGGTCTCGGAAGATCCCACATGCCGCTGAGCAACTAAGCCCGTGCACCACAATTACTGAGCCTGTGCTCTAGAGACCGTGTGCCACAACTACTGAAGCCCGCACACCTAGAGCCCATGCTCCGCAACAAGAGAAGTCACCGCAATGAGAAGCCCGTGCACCACAACAAAGAGTAGCCCCTGCTGGCCACAACTAGAGAAAGCCCACACGCAGCAACGAAGACCCAACGCAGCCAAAAATAAATAAATTTATTTTAAAAAAAAAACAAAAAACATACCTTATTGTAATGCACAGCACTACCTGGAGGAGAAACAGCAAGAACGAACATTTACTTAGAGTAGCATTTGACTATATGCCAACACCACATTCAGTCCTTTTACTCTTCTGCTACTTAAGCACCTATAAGCTATCATCATGTAAACAAACAGCCAGGAAATAAAACCATATAAAAATTGTTTTCTCACTGTACAATAATCTTTGGAGCCCAGGTCTACAAAGACCTCTGAGCAGCCCTGAAATAACTATTTGTCTCTAATATGAAAGGCCTTTATCTCCCAGCTTTCTCCATCTTGGTAAATAACACCTTCATGCATTCAGCTGCTCAAGCAAAAACTGTAAGTGCTCACCCTTGTTCCTCCCTCTCCTTCACTTCTCATCATCAGCAAGTCCTTTGTTTGTACACACAAAACATGCTTCAGAGCCATGCATTTCTTTCTGTCTCGCCTGCCCCTGCCTGGCCCCATCTTTGTCTCTGCTAGTACAGACTGCAGCAAGTGGCCCCACCTTGCTCTTTTCCAATCCATTCTCCAATGTAGTAGAGAAATGATATTTTAAAACATAAATCAGCTCATGTCACATCCATGCCTTAAAGGCTTCATAGAGGAGCATACAAGTAAAGATGGTGGATTAAACACACATAATGACTTTTATTCCCTCCTGAAACCTCACTAAATATACAGTAAAGTGATTTTTCAAAAAGACATAAACCTACAAGGATGGGGAAAAGAGAAAAGGAAACCACAATAATAAAATTTTGGAGGCTGGGAAGCAATGGAAAGTGTAAGAACTGATAGCAGTTCTGAGAAAGATGCCTCCTAAGTTGGCTGTAGGAAGGCCAAGAACCACCTGATGTACACTGTAGAATCCTACATGGTTCATAAAACGGTGGCCCTAGGCACCTCAGGGAGTGGGATGAATGGGGGTATAAAACAAGGAACATAGTCCAAAG
Source organism: Stenella coeruleoalba (assembly GCF_951394435.1). Taxonomy (NCBI): domain Eukaryota; kingdom Metazoa; phylum Chordata; class Mammalia; order Artiodactyla; family Delphinidae; genus Stenella; species Stenella coeruleoalba. The sequence continues at coordinate 36,788,723 of NC_137150.1, read as the reverse complement.
CTGTGTAGAAAGTCCCTCCCCAACTCTGCAACGGGGCCGCTGTTCTCTCTCCCACCCGATCCCAACAAGAGATCAGAGGTTTATCTCCAGAAAAGATGAAATATGGGATCCCTGTACAGGGAACATGATGCACAGTTGAGGGCAAGGGTACCATACAGAAAATGGAGGGAGAGAGAAGGCTTGTGTAATGTACACTTAGATCTCCCAGACCTCTTTCCCAGGACTTCACTCTCCACAAGGAGATTGGAAAAATTATTGGGGAATGTGGCCAGTCAAGAGGAAAGACCCCAAATGATGAACATCCAGGATTCTCCCACAAAAAAATACCAGCCGGATCACCTCTGGAGTGATCTACTTGGAGTTAAGAAGCCCTACCCACATGTTCAACATTTCTAATCAGCTTTTAGGTCAACACTCTTCAATGTGAGCAGACAACACAACCTTACCACCTACTTAGTGGAAGACTCTAATAATACAGAGACAAATTTTTAAAGGGCAGGGTTGCAGGGAGACTATTTGCAAGAAACAGAACTATATAGAGAGAAGAAAAAAAAATACTCATTAACAGCTTTAGAGATATAAGAAAAAATGAAGAGAAAGAAGGAAGGGATGGGGTTTTTTTGTTTGTTTGTTTTTTTTAGGACACCCAGAGAACAAAAAAAGGGCTCTGGAAATGAAAAACAGGAGAGGAGAAAAGAAAAACTCAATAGAAAATTTTGAAGATAAAATTGAGGGTATCTCCTAGAAAGATAAAAACTCAAACAGATGCTAAATAGGGGGGAAAAAACAATAAAAATATTAGACAAACAGTTCAGGAAGCCTCACATTTCAATTACAGTACTTAGAGAAAAGAGAAAACCAAGGGGAAGAAATCAACAATGAAATAATTAAGAAAACTTTCCAGGAAAAAAAGATACGAGTGCTCAGACTGAACAACCCCACAAAGTGCCCGACACCATGTACAAAAATAGATTCACACAGTGGCACATTCGGTATGAAATTTCAGTTTACTAGGGCCAAAGAATAGGTCTTAAAAGCTTCCAGGGAGAATATATAAAACAAGTTGTATACAAAGGATAAAGAACCACAGCTCTGGACAGTTCAACAGCAGCACCGGAAGGCAGAAACAATGCCTGGAAGACTGGAAGGAGGCAATGCCTTCAAAATTCTTGGTGATGATTTCTGACCTAGAAATCCATACAACCAAATCACCAAGCAAGTGTGAAGACAGAATAAAGATGTATTTGGACAAGTAAAATTTCAATAACTTTACCTCCCATGAACCCTTTTCCAGGGAACTATTAGAAGTATGCCTCAGCAAAATGAGGGATAAAACCAACGAAAAGGAAAGATGTAGGATTGAGGAAACCATTCCAACTGGGGAGTGAGGGAGCGAGGTGAAGGATGAGAGCTGGGCTGCAGGCACAGAGGCTAACCCCAAACGGCACAGCTTGGAAGAATTCAGGAGAGCCTTTTCCAAGAACACGAAACTGATAGCATGCCTGATGTAAATGGCTATTTTGAGAGGATGTATCAACAACTAGAAGAGTATGTGAGATTGAATAAGGGATACATATATGGGAAGTATACTTAGTTCAAAGACAAGATAATTATTAATTCCAGGAAAAGCAAAAAGTTATGCAGAAAAAAAATGTCATCCTATGTGATTACAAGTGATCACAGTTCAGCTATGAATAGTGTTTGTGTGGTCATAATAATGTGAATATTGAATATTACTCTAACCACACTGAAGATAAATCTGTATCAGGAGGATTGGAAAGGGACACCTGTGGGCCTTTCCCACAGGTGAAAGGAGAAGGAAAGAAAGCTAAAATACCGCAAACCATAAACATAAGGAGGTACCAACATACCCATCTAAGAGGAAAAAGCAGTTTTCCCCCCAGGGAAGGGGAAATATAGGAGACAGAGGTGGACTGCTGTTTCTCCCAAGAGACCCACAGAACTAGTTGAATCTCTAAAGTATATACACACAGTTTTAACCTGGCCTTTTTGTTAAAGCAAGTAAGTCTTTTTCCTGAAATACAATATACATACTGAAGATTGCCCAATTATGTAATTCTCACAAATGAACACATCCTGTGTCTACCACCCAGATCAAGAAAGGACTTCCTTGGCTTCCGTTTCTGAAGCACCACTCCTCACAATTATTCTTTATCTCATCATCCCACGTGTTTACTTCTTAGCCCAAGTCGTGCTGATGTACTTATTTATTTGGATGTTGACTTGTTGGTTGTCTGCCTCTCCCTCTCATATGTAAACTCCACAAGCCAAGCTCCTTGTCTTTATTTATCACTATATACCCAATGCCACTGTGTATGACTTGTACAGTGGATATGACACATAGCTATGTCTTAGTAAATATTGTTAAATGAAGGAATAAATGAACACAAGGCCCGAAATATGATTAAATCTTAAACTGGAAGGGAGCCCATGTAGCTTGTGCCTAATTTCAAATTTTGTAGATGAGGAAACTAGGTATCAGAGCAATGAATTCAGTGACTTGCCCAAGGAAACATACCCAGTGAGTGGCAGAGTGAGAACCCAGATGCTTCCATGACACAAGCCTCCCTCAAGAGTGTCCACTCTCAGACAGATTAATTTGTAATTATTATAATATTTTGCAAGGTCTGCCAAAACAAAATAAAGTGTCCACACTCAGATTCAGATAAATTGTAAAAACCCTCTTCCCCTTTCCCTTACCCCATGTTCCCTTTTCTATGTCTACCAGCATTGGCACAAAATTTGTTACGAATTCCATGTTAGTGTGCAAAGCCTGCTAGTGCCTTCTACGAATTGTTTTGGCTCATGTCATATAAACCAGGCCTGTGATCTTATCTTCACAAGATAAATGTTCAGTACAATGCCTGAAACATAATTAAGTCCTCAATAAATATGCATCAAATGTTGAATGAGGGCTTCCCTGGTGGCACAGTGGTTGAGAGTCCGCCTGCCGATGCAGGGGACACAGGTTCATGCCCCGGTCCAGGAAGATCCCACATGCCACGGAGCGGCTAGGCCCATGAACCATGGCCGCTGAGCCTGCAAGTCCAGAGCCTGTGCTCCGCAACGGGATAGGCCACAGCAGTGAGAGGCCCGGGTACCGCAAAAAAAAAAAAAAAAAAAAAAAAAAAATGTTGAATGAAATGTATTCCTAGAGTACACAACTATCACATTTTTGGACATAGGAGGTAGTCTGTGTTTTTAAGAAAAAACTCACTGTTTAAAATATAGATTGCAGGGTTGGCACTACCTGCCACACAAACAAAGACCTCTGGGCACAGCCAATATTAAGCAACACCCAACTGAAGAGAAAGCGTTGCCCCCATCAAAACTGGATGGTCTTTGCTACATTTCTGCTTTCACCCGTTGTCTCTCTTTTCTGTACTCTCCCTACCAGCTCCTTTATGTCAGACCTCCAATGCCTTCCTGCTTTCTTCACCTCACCTTCTTGTCAAATTAACAAATGACCTTATGTCATTTTACTCCTCCACTGATTACACCCCAGGATGAGTAAGTGCTGTCCTTTCCATTCATGTAACCAACATAATCATGACACATTTTTATTTCTAACCATAGAAAGAAAACCTGTCTTGTTCCTTAACAGGGTTTCAGGCCTCTCCCTCAAAGAGACTGTCCGCAGCTGGGCCCCCAGAGCCTTCCTGCCACAGAAGAGTGGGAGAGTGCAGTGGGGTACAGCCCAGGGCCCTCTCCCTGAACTCCCTACTAGCACGGCACCCTCTCAGTGTGGCCCCGACTGCCTGCTGGGGTTCAGGCATGCAGCAGAACTCATGAGTGGGCTTCCCAGGAGTCTTTACATAAGGAAGTAATTGGCCTATAAGGGGGGCTGTGGGCACAGATAGAAAACTTACTCAATTGGAAAGAGACATGGTAGATGTCAGAAGTGGAGGGAAATTCTGAGGACCACATAGTGGCTGTCACTGAGGTTTTTCTCTGGCCCATCTCACATCAACTCCAGCTTGGGTCTGGGGGAAGGAAAGCCAGGAACTCAACCTGAATGAGCTCTTTCTCTAAAAACTCTGTAAGTCACTGGAAGCCCTCCAGCAGAGGGCTACACACAGAGGCCTTCCCACCTCTTGGCCTAGCACATCAGCTCTGGTTTCTGGTGGGACACGACAAAACCCAGAAGAGGCAGGCTGGAGAGGAGAGGGAAGAAACAGCAGATGCTACGTGAAGGCGGACCAGGCTTGTTTATGACCACACATGAGACACATTCCAAGGGCTTCCAGAAATGCTTGAGGAGAACATCATAGTCAGGGGGAGGCAAAACCATCAAATGCTGCTGTTATGTGCAGAGCACAGGAGGGGGTTGGGGACAAGAGATATATGGCTTTCTGGGACTCGCAAGGTTTTAGCTGCCTACCACCTCCAAACCAGCACTGGCTTCTTTTCTCTCATCCCTGTCCCCTGAGGACTGTGCATGTCCTGAGGGCAGGCTCAGTGTCTGCCAGGGGGCCAGGGCTCCATCAAGACGTGAGGAATGGGCAAAGGAATGAACAGAGCAGGATCCAGGAAATTACTGAGCAGAACCTTAAGGGAGAGGTATTTCTGATGTTTAGTTTCAATTCATGCAACAAGAAGGTAAGGTTAAAACCATGTCCTACCAGCTCCCTACCCCTCTTCTGTGTCTCCAGGAGGCCACTGCGGACCATGCAGTCGCTTCCCACGCCAGTTGCTGATGTGGTGTTTCTTTCAGACTTTGAACTATTGACATGACAGAGGGCTGGTGGGGAAAGCCATGTCAGGGCAGAAAAGCTGTGTTCAGGGAGGTCCTTCCTTAAGCACAGCTTGCTGAAAAAGCTCTGAGCGGGGATGGCACCCTGGAAGCGTGGTGTTGGGGCTTGGGGTGAGAACTGATCACTGGGCCTGCTAATGGGGCCCTGGTGCTTCTACATAAAGAGAAGAACCATTTGGTGTCAGAGTGAACAGGGTTCACGTATAAGCATTTCTATTCACTTACTGCATGACCAGGAACAAATCTCTTAACTTCTCTGACTTCCATTTCCTCCCTTTCTAAAATTCGATGATAATGCCCGTCTTACCTACATCACCTATTGTCAAAACAAACATGAATCACATGCTAAGCTGCATGTAAAACACACATATATATATATTTCCCACTCTTGGTAGGAGCATCATGAGAAAAGACAATTCTGACTGAAATCAGAGAGAAAGTCTTGTCCATCCTCTCAGAATTGTCACACTTTACTGCATCCTGGGTATGGATATATTCCAAGCACTTTTTTTCTCTAAGTCAAACTTTTAGGGCCTATTACATACCTTTGAGAACAAAGTCCTTTGCCATTTTCCTTGAAATTGGTTACATTCTTACAAAAGGCCAGTCATTTCAGCACTAAATCAAAACAGGTTCATGTTGTAAAAGAATAAAAAAGACCTTTTTCATTGCATGAGATACTGATCAGTGGATTAATGGCCTAATACTATTCACACAAAGACCTAATGGATAATTTTTTTTAACATTATAACCAACCAGTACTCAGATTTTAGAAACCATTAAAAATTATAGAATAGAATAACCCAAAAGTACTTGATCATCCCTGTGGCATTTTTAATCTATAGTTGGAATTCAATGTTTATGTGCTTTTATTTCTGTGCAAGCCCTGCCAGCTCCAGGCTTTGGGCTTTTCTCTTTTAATAAATGTTTATACCTTATGTCTGTGTTACACACTCCACATGGTTTGACTTGCCCCAAAGCCAGAATACTCTCTTGAGCATTGTGCACAGAATTCATCAAGACTGAAAGGACCATTAATGGTGCTTGTTGTTTATACAAGAGAGAGGAAGAGCCCCAAGCAGTCAGGGCTTGGCTGCAGGGTGTTTTCTGAATATGGGAGGAAAGGATCAAAACATGGAAGGCTGTTCACAAGCTTTTGGAGATGAAACTTTCTGCCACTGAGCCCCTGAGTCCCTATTCCAGGCCACTGGAGGTACACAACTCCCTGACAAATGCATATCTGATGGGACATTATGACAAGTCTGTTTCAGAGCCACAATAACAGGGACTTGTCATCACCTGGAGGTAGGAGCAAGTGTATTAAATGATGAGCTCCCTTTTCATATCAATAATAAATACCAAAGCAGCTCCAGGACTCGGGCATTTTTAAAATGATAAGAAGAAAATCGGCTCTGCACACTATGTTCCTGGCGCCCAACTAAAGGAAGAGTTGCTGGTTTTCTTTGTTCACACCAAACTACGGTGGAAATTAAACGACTTTTAAAAAGAACAAAAACCTTTTCAGGATGAATGGACTCATCGGGACAAGTCTTTTTTACTCAAGTCTGCAGAAAGTCATTTTTCAAACAAAGAAAATGGAATTCTTTGCATATTTTACTCCTTTCCTGATTACATATCTCAAAACATAATGTGAAAAGCAGCTTTAAGCCACGTAAACTTTTGTTGTTGTTTTAACACATCTGGGATAGAAAAGCCACGGTAATTCATGTCACTCAAATTAACAGCATGACCTCTGGGTTGCAACTTGTACAAATTCATCAAACAGGGACCAAATTCTCATCATGCTTGCTGACTCTAAGCAATATCTTTCTACTTTCTCTAAACATAGTAATCCTCGTGGAATCTGTTTGACTCGCAGGAATGCTGCTTCATCTTTACCTTGGGTTTGAAATGCTGTTTTCATGCCTTTGGCAGATGTCAGCCTCCTGGCCTTGACACTCTAATTCTATCGCTACAGCTTGTGCTGCCATTGTCAACAAAAATGGTCAGGATTACACTCTTCTAGTTCCATTCTGGTTGAAAAGAAAAATAAGTCCCTGGACAAATAAGCATTTGATCCTCCAGGTTTGTCATGCAAAACCTAAAATCACTTCGTGTTAGGGAAACTGATGAAAAGAGCTAAGGCTTTGAAGACAAACAGATCCGGCTTAAATCCCTGCTGCACTACCTTCCAGCTGGGTGACCCCCCAGCAATTTTCTCAATTTTCTTGAGAGTCAATTTCTAAATCTGTTAAAAGGGGCTAACAATACCTAATTTGCCCAGAGGTGGAGAGGATTAAAAGAAGTCTGGCACTAAGCTGGCCTTCATCAAATGATCCTCTTTCTCCTATCCCACCCTTTCTCCACATGGAGAGATTACTCTGCCACATTCATGAACAGGGCTGGCAGTATATAACCTTCCTGAACAACAGTTTAATCATCTGTTATTGATTCTACTTTTGCCACTAAAACCCAGGAACCAGATACACAAATATATCTGGTTTAAATCCAACCATATCCCCAGTGCCTAGAACTGTTCATGAAACATTTAGATACTCAGAAAGCAGTCTGTGGATGAAGAAATGTAAGTACAAGCCCCAGGACAGCCAAGGCTGCTTAGAAGAATGGTGTGTCTGTGCTCATGCTGCCTCTCCCTGGCGGTCTACGTCAGCCAGCAGTTCTTACCATCAGGCCCTTCTTTAATCGTCATTCCCTATCCACCTCCTTCCCCAGAGATATCAGAAATTTCTGATTTCATCAACAACTAATCAGCACCCCGATCTCCATGAAATGGCTGGGGTTACCATCCTGAGTTAATCTAGTTCCAGCCTAAAATAAATAAAATTTTATTTCATTGCCTAATTGGCTAAACTAATATATTCAAAATAGTCACTGGACACCAAAAATAATTCTTAGGGCCTCCAGAGGCCAGGAAATCCCAACTGCATAGCTACACACTATATAGAAATGCTTTTCCAGAATCAGAAGCAAAAGCCCAAAATGTATTAGGTCGAACTGTATGAAATTGTCATTTTTGCAGGTCAAAATGGTCAAATGTCAGCGGTATTATAGAGTTCAATGTAGTACCTCGCACAGCACCAGCAACAACCCCTGAGAGCTTTGCTCTCCCACGGAAGGAGTGTGATCACGTCACCTCTCTCCTTGACAAATCTTCTATGGCCGCCCCTCCAGGATAAACCCCTGGGCCGGCACTGCAGGACATTCTCACCCCAGCCCAGCCTCTCCCCGCATCCCCCTCTTCCCTCCTCCCCGGAACCTGTGCTGGCCCCAAAGCAGCCGGTCCTGGAGCACCAGCCCGCCAAGCACCCTCTCACCTCAGGGCCTTCGATCCGCTGCCGCATGGATGTGGAAGCCCCTTCCTTCTTGTGGGCTCGCAAACTGGTCCCTCACGCAGCTGAAGAAAGAGGCAGCTGCTCCAGACTGGCAGTTCTAATGAGCCAGGGAGCTAACATCCAAGGCTTGTCTTGGGCGCAGCAAGACAGGTAGGTCTTCACACTGGCCCGCCAGAATCTTAGTTTATGCAGCAGCCTTAACGGGGGTTCAGTCCCGTACACAGTCCACGTGGGCCCAGTGACACATTCCTCTTTCAAGGCTGCATCCTTGAAATGACTCCCACTGTGGGAATGGTGGGCGGAACGCACATTCCCGGGCCAGCGGAGGGAGTGAGGAGACCCTGCTTGCCCAGGTACAGGTTGTGGGTTAACCAGAGGTCACAGCCTCGAGATGACCTCCTCCAGCAGTCTCCACTACCTGTCAGATGCTTGATGGTCTTTCAAGATGCAACAGAAAAGGGGCCACCTCTTCTAAACTTTTCCTTGTGCCTTCCACCCCACCTCCAACCCCGTCAGAATTCACCTCTGTCACCTCAGTACTCCCATACCTCTGCCTGACCTCCAGGGTAGCATTCAATACAACAAGTCTTGGTGTTACGTGGACGTCTAGGTTTCGAGACGCGAGGGAAAGAATAACACACCCCTTGAGGAAAACGGGATATGACAAAAACCGGGGAGAACCGACTAGGTCCAAGATGGCGGAATATTTGACTCCCAGCAGACCTTGAGCCTCATTATGCACTCATTGTAATATATTGGCATATGCAAATGACACGCCCACAGGCGCCACGACCGCTCTGAGGATGACAGTGAAAGGCCAAAAAGTGGGCAGTGCCCCAATTCCTGGAAATCCCCGCCCCTTCTCCAAAATAGTTGGAATGTTCTTCCTACTCATTAGCCTATGAAATTACCCAGCCCATAAAAACTAACAACCCCGTATTTCGGGGCCTGGTCTCACCTTATGAGAGGGCCCACATTCTGTCTATGGAATTGGTATCCTCCAGGGCCACTCTCACTTTCTAAGGACCACATTCTGTCTATAGAATGCGTCTCTCTCTAAATAAACGTGCTTTCACTGTACTATGGCTCCCTCTTGAATTATTTCCTGCGCGAAGCCAATATCCCTCACTTGGCAGCCAGTTCCACAGCCTCACCTCAGACCTGGGACATGACCATCCTCCCACGCCCCATTTTCCTTCAACAGCTTAACTTCCCAAAAGACGTTAAGCCCCGTCAAAGAAGAAACGCAGTTTATCCACCTTGTGTTCCTTATACTGAGCACAGTACCTGGCACGTAGCAGACGGTCATTAAATGTTGATTGAATTGAGTACTGACTGTGGGCCACAGACCAACTTGCCAGGACTGATGATTTGTTCAGTATCAAGGTCAAGGGCATGGGTTTTGTTTAACCCCCACCTCTGCCATTTAATATCTGAGCTACACTCTGTAAGTTACCCAACTTCTATAGCCTCCCTGTTCCCATCTCAAAGAGAGACCCTACTTCTCTGAGTTGTTAAAAAGATTAAATGAGATAGTGTAAGAGGCACACTTAGTGTACTGCCTGTCATAGAGAGTAAGGACTCAGAACTGAGATCAAGTATGATTTTATCACTCTTAGAATAATTATGATTGCCTCTTAAATAATTAACTGTTGGGTAATGGGTTTAAAAAAGGAGTAACACCAGAGGCAGATAGAGGAACAGACGTTTGCAGAGAAGCCTGCCTTCTCTGAGAGACTGGGGTTTTGAGAACCTGCTAATTGTGCATGACAGCCTGATGTGTTTGGTGCAAACACACGGATCCCACTACGCCCAGGTGACAAGAATGAATGTTTCAACGTTTATTTCTCATATCCACTGGGAAGATATGCCTGGATCTGAGCTTTTGCAAAATTAGAGTTTGGCTTGAATCGAGCTGTGCGTGCTTGTTAAATCACTCCATCCTGCTTCCATTCAAGAAAAAGGCAGGGCTGTTTCCCAAGTCTATACGCCCTGTGGTTGGGCCGAAATCATTAACATGGATGCCCTGCCCTGAGGTTGCTTTAGCAGGTAACCACTTGCTCTGAGGTGACAAAAATCTCTCCTTCTTCCAATAATGGGGGCAATGACAGGACGTTTGGGAACTTTGATCTTTAATGAGGCTTCATTTTTTTTATCTTGGGTAGGGATAGATAAGGAGTGAGGCTTATTATGTATTATCAGATTCCTCAAATCAAAGGCAAATGACAGGCGTGGCAAGAGTTTCCCCAATCAGTCCCAGCCCGCCAGGAGGAAAGTGGGACATGTCCTATGTCCCCTAGAAGCTGTGCAGACGTGTGGGTGTCACAGCCTTGGCGGATCTTCCAACTGACTAGACGGATAAGACTCTAAGTACTTTACTTGGGTAAGTAAGAGAATACAGGCACAGGATTGCAGGAAGACAGGTCTCAGTCCCTCACCCCATACTCAGCCCATCTCAAATTCGACTGGTTTTAGTTGCTAAGTAGCTTTTAAATCTGGCCCTGGGCTCCCTGCTTCTCCATTTGCCCCACTAAATCCATTCTGAAAACGGCAGTCAGAGTGTTTTCATTTTGAAACATCCCTCTCCATTTCTTCAGAGCCCTCCACGGCTCCCCACTGCTCCTCTGATACGGTCACAACTCTGCATTGTCCAGAAGGCCCCGTGGTCTGGCCCTCGTCTGCCTCTGCAGTGGCACCTCTTACGTCCTTCCTTCGGGCCCTCTCGACGTGACTAATACTTTCAGAGCCTTGCCCTCCCCAGGATCCCTCCATCCCAGGCCGAAGCCCCTGCTAGTCCTTCTACTTGGAGTGTTCACCTCCCCTCTATGCTTACCTTGCAAATAGCCCAGTTTGGTCAAACCGTTTTGCAACACACTCTATGAGTAACAAGTTCGTATCACCCTTTGCCACTTAGCAGTGGGTGCACATTTACAATCAGTTATCTTACTCTGTCTCCCACTGCATCCCCCAACTAAACAGTCAGTTCCACGAGTGCCCCCATCAGTTTGTGGCTCTCTCTAAAGCTTGGCCTAGTGCCTGTGCATAGTAGGGACGTCACAATTAGCTGTTGATTGTTGAATGATTGAATGAGAAATATTTTATTTTTTATTCATAAAAAATATCTTTTATGTCATTTTCAAGTCTCTTAAGGAGGTCAATAAAATGAAATGATCCCTGGGAAAGATTAGAAAATTTTTCTCTGCTCACATGAATGGTCCAGATGAAAAATTTACTGCCTCTTCCACGGCACTGGGGCAGCCTCTGTTCTCTACATCACTCCCTCTTCTATATCCACGTGTGTGGGTAAATTACCACCATTATTGGAACCAGGAAGAGACTTGACTCTCCTCAAGAACTAACATGGTTGGAGGATACGGTCTGGTGGTACAGTGGTGAGTACAGCTGCCTTCCTAACATAGATGGGGGTCGTGAAGTTCCCTTACAAGGTGTGGGATAAATAAAAGCCCTTGCCATTATTGTTGGATCCCTAGAATCTTGGGGACAAAGCTCTCTGTGCAGCTACATTTGTAAGTACCACCATCTCTGGCCGGATTTCCCTCCCCGTTTTGATCTGAGAGCCCAGCCCCTTCCTCTGATTCGAGCACAGCCCCTCCTCAGAGCATCTTCCTGTAAACATCTCTTGCTGAGTCTGCTCCATCTCCACCTCTATTCCACTGGGCAGCCTGCCACATACCTGGACACCATCTGGGATTGTCACACGGATACAAACGTATTCCTGAGTTTCCTGGAGTCATTCATTTCCTTGGAGTAATTACCACAGAATTATAAGAAGCATCTAAGTAAGCAAGTCTGTTGGTCATGGGTTAAGTAAACTAACTTATTTTTCCATTACTGCATCATCTATTTCCATCTTCGTTGGAGCATAACATGATAGCAATGAGCAAACTCCTCTTTGAATGTCTTTTCCACAATAGTGCTTAACTGATCACCCTATATGGGTGCATTAGCATAGCACCTGGGTTTATGAAGCTGAGGGAGCCATTTCAGGATTGAGTCTATTACATTAGGCCTGAAAGGCATCTATCTGCACCTTCTGATGATATCCAGAAGAACCAACCACTGAATTGTCCAGACATCCAGCTCATTGCACTGACCATATGTCTGAAAGTATGGCATGCTTTCAAATTCCAAATATTAATCATTGCAGATAATTACCCAACAAAATCAGAAAATAATAATTTGCTAGAAAGCATCAGGTAGTAGGCAAGACTTAAAGACAATTTCTCATCATTTTGTGACTCTCTTCCTCATTCTCCCCTGTGATTTGTAGTCCTCTACAAATAAAAATAAGGTGTTGAAAAGTGCAGCTTCAGGTGCTGTAATTTGATTCCTGTCCCTGACTAACCTACACTATTGTCCTCAGGACCCCACTGTAACCCCTTTCCTCACTACCCACACTCATACTGAGGACCGTCTCAGATCTTCCCTTGTATGACATCAAATACAGCCTGGCAGCTCAGATTTCATTATTGCTCATGAAGGAATTTTTCTTTTCTTTTTTCTTAATCTTTGAAATCTCCACTTTGCATTTGTTCAACCCTGCTTCCTGGACCAAACCTTATGGAAAATCATACTTGAAGGCACCCACCCACTTGTTTCTCCACCCCATGTCCTCTTTGAGCAGGAAGAAAATAAAGGAAACTTGACAATGTAAGGGAAGTTTCCAGAAGGGCAGCATGTAGCTGAGGGAGAGTGAATGGCAGCTCCAGATGCAGGCACCTGCTGAGGCCAGTCCATAGCTCACTGACAAAGAAACTGTGGGGAGTAGGAAAAGCACAGGGTCTGGGATCAGAAGACATGGCTTTCGGTGTCAGTGCTGCTACTTACTCCTGTGATTTTAGGACTGTCTCTGGATTAGGTCTGGTGATGGGTGGAGTGCCATTTTAGTTAGCATGGCCGCTCCTAGTATGGTACCTTCCACATAATGTGATCGATAACTGTCTTTTGGATGAGCGGATGAATAAATAATGTGAGTGTTTTGTAAATGTTGGGCATTATAGCTTCCTGTTCCCCTAATGCAGGCTGGACAAACAGCATCGATCTCCTTTAGCCCTCTGACCTCCGGAAAGCACAGACAAAACCTAGGGGGAACTGCTTAGATTTTCTATGCTACAAATGCAATCCTGCTCCCTGCATAGGAGAGGGAGGATCGTAATTTAGGACAGTATGAAATCTAAGGATGAAATCTGCACACATTCAAGTCTGGCCTGAATTCTGCTCTTGAGCCAAAGCTCCAGAAAAAGTGAAATGTACACAAATTTAAGTGGAGGGGCAACTGGCTTCCTAGAGCAGGACCATGTTCTAAAACAAAGGAAGAGGGACTTCCCTGCTGGTGCAGCAGTTAAGAATCCACCTGCCAATGCAGGGGACACGGGTTCGAGCCTTGGTGCAGGAAGATCCCACATGCTGCGGAACAACTCAGCCCATGCGCCACAACTACTGAGCCTGCGCTCTACAGCCTGCGAGCCACAACTACTGAAGCCCTCCCACCTAAAGCCCATGCTCTGCAACAAGAGGAGCCACCACAATGAGAAGCCTGACCACTGCAACGAAGACCCAACACAGACAAAAATAAGTAAGTATAAAAGATATATAAAAAATAAAACAAAGCAAGAGAAAGCAGAGGCACTCCTGGTCAGCGAGCCACTCTCCTGAGCAGCCCCCTGCTCGCCATCAGGGGCTCAGCTCATTCCTCATTGCCTTCCAAGTCCATAACCCAATATGACTTGACGGTTGCTTAGTGAGCACCTGTGATGAGTCCAGACCATTGAAGATGCCATGTGTTGGGGTGGGGGAGGGAAATGGGCACAGTCTACTGATGACTTAGTAGTTTTAAAGAAATAGTAGCAAGGTAATGTTTTTAACAGTCTTCAAGAAATTTTCTCTAATGTGGAACATAGAGTCCACTCCTGTGAAATTAGCTCATTTTGATTTCCATCATGTGCTCTAAGCTACAGCTTATCTTTCTTTTTGCCGTTCTTGAAGAAGGTTTACTATGCAATGAATGGCATGAACAAGATGCTGGGTGTGTTTCACCTTGACAAGAGAATAAACTCTTTGAAGTGAATTTCACAGGCTTGCTCACATACCAACATGAGCACCCACGTCAGCCCCCCACACAACATGCTTCATTATATCTCTTTATGGAGTTTTCCAGACATTTTGTGACCTGGTATGGAATATTTATATGCTCACATTTCAGAAAGCCTGTGTCAGCATGATCAGAAATGCATGTGGCATATATTTTGTCTAAAATATCAAAACCATAACATCTATCAGGAAATATTTGCACAATCTGTTTTATTCTCAAAGGGTCTACTTTTATACTAAGGTTTATTGATATGGATTTTGACTTATTAATTAGTATAAATACTGACATATGAAGTAGCCCCTCAGGACTATTCCCCAAAAGAAAGCATTCTCCACCATTCTGAATAAATCTTAAACGAGATAGCCATTAACATAAGTGCAGTCTATTTCTCTGCCACAGGACCTTTGCACATGCTATTTGTGCTGTCTAGAATGCTCATCCAAATCCAACTCCAATTCAACTTCCACATTCCTTCCAGAAGGTTTTCTTGGCTCCTGCTCCCTTTCCACCAAGTTAAACTGTGGCTCCTCTGTGTACCATTAATACTGTGCACACTCTGATTAGGACACTTATCACCTCTAAATGTCACTGTACACAAATTTACTTCTCCACTTGTCTGTTTCTTTTTTAAAAAGCACTTTTTTTCAGGTTACAAGGGGAGGCTTTTATCTTTTTTATTCATTTTTATTGGCATATGGTTTCTTTACAATGTTGTGTTAGCCTCCACTGCACAACAAAATGAATCAGCCATACACATACAGATATCCCCTCCCTTTTGGACTCCCCTCCCATTTTTAAAAAGCTTTTAAAAATAAATAAATAAAAAGTTTAAAAAACATAGAATCTATTCCTCTTTTAGCACTAAATGCATGAATAACAGTGGTTAGTTATCCATGAAGACAGGGCTGAGAGAATATCTGCTCGTTATGCATTTTTGTTACTGTGTATTCTTGGAAACTATATCTCTGAAGTAAATATTCCAGAGCTGAGATTTCTTGTTAAGTCTCATTAGTTGTCACTTTCAGTTGGTATGAGTGAATGACGTTTCAATACAGAACCTTTGGCTTGCCTTGTGTATATAGCATGTCCCTAAATAATAAGAGTGCTGGCTAATTATTGCCCATTATGGGAACAGGGCAGGTGGTCAAGGATGCAGGCCCCTCGGACAGCTGACTTACCCAGAATTAACATTTTGTTCTGTTTGCTCACAGCGTGGAATCCAGCTCATCATCGTCAGCATGGGCAAGTACTTTTACCCTTCCTTATTAACATAAGCACTCATAGCACATTACAACAGAGGAACACCTCTCTCCCTCTCTGAGTTGTCGGAGATGTTCTCAGCCAAGCGTGTTAATGACTCAGAAGGGGCATTTGGAAACTTAAAAGCTCTTAATGAACATGCTTTCTCCTCCCCCCCCACAATCCATCCTCCTCCTGATCTCTCAAGATGTCTTTATTTTTAACTCCACACCACTACAGCTGCACTTCAGAGAAAGTCAAGCTGAGACAGAGACACAGCCCTGTTCACAGGATGGGAAGCAAGTCCTGGGAATCATGGCCGTGAAAAAGAATATCAACAAGGGTCGGCATCTAGAGAGGAGTTCTAAACACTTCTCAGAGAACAGAACTGTTTCAAAGGTCAAGATGGACCAGGGGCAACCCTAAGAGATAGGAAATCATGATCAACCCCCTTTCCAAACGGGGTGCAGGATGGCACACTCCTAGCCCTGATCAAAGAACTGGACAAGAATTCAGTATGGCGGGTCTAAGGAAACTGGGAGTTTTGCCAACTGGTATTAGATAAAAATCTTAGAGGCCACTATATATTCTAACCTATACCAAACCTCCAAAGCAAAGCTAGCTATCTGTCCTTACTCTGATATACAGCTTTGGAGCTAAAAGAGCAAATTCTAAGGCCAAAAGAAGATAACTAGTTTGGCAATTTGTTTTTCTCTTTGTGGCTCTTCTTGGTACCCATTTTAAACTCATTTCACCCAAATAAAATTGCTTGATCTGTTCTCATTCTCTTCTTGTTAAGCAGAAATGGTTCTGGCTGTCAAACATTCCTAAAGTTAGCCTGAATCATCCTGTGAATGACACCCCTGGGGTTGTGCGATGGGAAGACTCGCCTGAATAAGAATCAAGAAAGCCCTCTAAGCATTTCCCTTCCCTGGTTTGTCATTTTAGTCATTTTCACATGAGCACAGCTAACATAGACTCTGTTCTTCTACCAGTCTTAAAAGATAGTGTTTCATGTAGCTCCATCAAAGTGCATTAGACTTGTTTAATGTTTAATTTTTAAATTTCTGAAATAAATATGTATCACTTGGGGTCCCAACAGAAAACAGATGGCACACTCAAATTAGTCAATTCAAACGAGGTTTATTTGCACAGGTATAGAAGAATTATGAGACACTGCAGTAACCCACGGTGAGTAGCAGCAGAGAGGAAGGCGTGGTTGCCAAAACTGCAACCAAACAAGTCTCCCCAGTTGAGTTGAAGAGAGTCTTACAGAGAAGGCTGCCATGAATTCATTGTCAAGGACTTACAACCTGACAATGTTGACACAATCAGCCTAAGGTGATCCCCTGCAGGGAAAGAGTCAATACCCCACATCAGTTTCCTCCCCTGCAGCTGGGCCTTCCGTTGGCTAAACCAGATGGTAAGGGCTCCCATGGAAGCCATACAGGTCTGCCTCCTGGGGCAGAGACCGGGGTGGAGAAATGGAGAGTGGATCTGGAGAAGGAAACAGAAGATAACTGGCACAAATAGAAGCTTTATTTTAAAAAGCTAAAATTTAGTATTTTCTTTCACCTAGAACAGCTATAAGTTCACAGTCTAAATTTCTTAATTTCCATCCCCTCCAGGGACAGACAATGTCAGGTTCTGCAAATTTTTAAAAATATGCTTCTTGAAAAATCAGTGAAAAATAGAAATTCTGGAAGATTTCCCTTGTGTGAGTCTTTTGTTTTTATGGACACAATTTTTTCTGTCCTTTGGCCAAGAATAAAAGGATTGAAATCTAAAAATATCAGAGTGGGGCTTCCCTGGTGGTGCAGTGGTTAGGAACCCGCCTGCTGGTGCCGGGGACACGTCTTCGAGCCCTGGTCCAGGAAGATCCCACATGCGGCGGAGCAACTAAGCTCGTGCACCACAACTACTGAGCCTGCGCTCTAGAGCCCACGCGCCACAACTACTGAGCCTACGTGCCACAACGGCTGAGGCCCGCACGCCTAGAGTCCATGCTCCGCAGCAGGAAAGGCCACCCTGGTGAGAAGCCCGCACACCGCAATGAGGAGTAGCCCCCACTCGCCCCAACTGGAGGGAGCCCGCACACAGCAACGATGACCCAGCACAGCCAAAAATAAATAAATAAATAAATTTATTTTAAAAAATAAATAAATTAAAAAAATAAAAATATCAGAGTGAAGCTTTGCGGTTCACATAGCCGAGCATAAAATGCTAAGATAAAACTACAATTCTCCTTTCTTCACATTTTTTCAAACATTTATTAAGGAACTACTATTCCTCAAGTGCATTGAGATATAAAGATAAAAGTGAACAAATAAACCTTACCTATGTTGGCTAAACCAAAATGATGGCAGGTATGTAGGTAGTTATTTTTTGTTTGTTTTTGGCTCACAAAAAAGGGTAGTTCAGAAGGTAGGTCTGGCTTCAGCCTTGGTCTGATTTGGGGCTCTCTGACGTTTTCAGGTTCCTTGTCTCAGCTCTTTCTCCTCACAGTGCTCCTCACAGATGCTCAGAAAGGTTCTCTTTGTGGTGGAGGGATGGTTATAGGAATCCAAGCCTTGAACCCTCTCATCACCAAACCCAGAAGAGAAGCAATGCCTGTAAAGTTCTCATTCACTCTGATTGGACAGGCTTAAATCAATCTTGAATCAGTCACTGGAGCCAGGAAAATGAAATGCTCAGATAAACTTAAGTCAGTGAGAGCCCATCATTTGGATTGAGTGTGGAGCCAGTCTAACTCCAATATCCTGACAATAGAGGAGGGACGGATCCCCAAGGGACAATTTGAGGGCTGTTGGCAGAAGAAAAGGGGAATGAATGCCAGGGAAGCAACCATCACAACATAAATACGGGTGCAAAAAATGTTCCAGAAGCAAGAAAAAGGGAGTAACAAACTCCCCTAATGGGCTGGGTGACGTTTTACCTGATTCTTAAAGGACATATAGGACAAGATGGTGCGTGATAATGTAGTGAAGGGGAAAAGGTGATCCTGGCAAATGAAACAGCACGTGCAAACACACAGAGATATGAAATAGTGTGTTGAGTGCTAGGAATGATGGGACCTCCAGCATGGCTGTGTCATGGGACCTGGGGAACGTTCCAGACTGTAAAGATGTTTGGAACCACTTTATGTAATAGTAAGAATTTCAGGCCTTATCCTTAAAGGCATTAAAGCATTTAGTCAGGGGAGTGACGAGGTCCATATTTTAAAAAGACAATGTAGAACAGGCAGTGTAGAGGGTGGGGCTTAGAGGAAGGCTGAGTCTAAAAGGAAAGAGAGCTGCTCACTTAAATATATAATTATCATTTCCCTGGGCACTTATGAGACATTTAGTTTTGGTGTTGTACATATTGACTATTTCATTGAAATGTTTTTTCTTTTGTCTGAATACTGCAATTTAAAACCTAAGAAAATCAACTGATATCTGTTTCAAAATTATCAACCTAGCTGCCCAATTAGCATGCCCTTATTTCTACTCAAATGAGTAGGAGTGGAGAATTTGTGTCAATTCTAGACAGAGGCAAGTGTGTCTTCTATATGCTGATAGCTTTGAGAATATCTGTAAGATATAATACACGCAAAAGCAGATTTTAGAAAGAGTTGACCAAATCTGGAATCATGACCTAAAACGGAATTGTCCACTTGGGAAGTAAGTGGATGGCCCTCTGAGCCAATCTTCTACAAGTGATGGGAGCTAGAGAAAAGGAGAGTCATGCAGCAATCGGTAGGAGAGCCAAACCTACCATACCTGGGAATGGGTGGCTCCTAAAAATGCAGTAAGTGTGATGGTTGGAAAGAGGAGAGTGCTCAGCTAGCTTCTGAATGCAACAATAATCATAGAAAAGAAACTTGTTTGGACAGTTGAAGCTTTTGACTTCATAGCTAAACTCAACAACAGTGGATGTCCCACTGACAACTTGGTTTCTGTTCTTCTTCCTTTCACACTTTGCCCAGACCTGAAACATTGGAGAAGGACCCAATAAGTTCAATATGGACTTATCTACAGTTCCAGCAAGGAGTGAAAAGATCCCCTGGAAAGCATGACCAGAAAACAATCACGGAACATACGTAGAATCACAGAAGTTTAAAAGTAGACGATCTGAAGAATCAAAGAAAATATTTCTCTATGAAAGAGACTTGCCGAAAAGACGGAGAGTAAACTTTAGAAATCTTTAATTTGTAATTTCAGTAAGATTTTTTTTTTTTTTTTTTTTTTTTGCGGTACGCGGGCCTCTCACTGCTGCGGCCTCTCCGGCCACGGAGCACAGGCTCCGAACACGCAGGCTCAGCGGCAATGGCTCACGGGCGCAGCCGCCCCGCGGCATGTGCGATCCCCCCAGACTGGGGCACGAACCCGTGTCCCCTGCACCAGCAGGCGGACTCCCAACCACTGCGCCACCAGGGAAGCCCTTCAGTAAGATTTTAAAAGACATTGTATTTAATAAAAAGAAAGAATGTGGATTAGAAAAATACTTTCAGATAAAAACTAAAATTACTGAATATAAGAATACATCATTGGCACCAGCTAGGCTATTGAGTACTGCAGAAAACCAACCATGATTTGAAGGCAGTGTCAAGAAACTCTGCCAAGAATAAAGTTGCATTTGTTAAGAATCTATGGGCTCTTAGCATTCTGTCAAGTACTATGAACATGCATTAACATATTTCACCCTTATAGCATAATTTTAAATAAGTACTATTATTATTCACATTTTATAGTTGAGGGAAATTGTCCATAGGAAGGATATGTTACCCAACAGCAATCACACCATTAGTAATGCAGGCTGGATATGGGTTCAAACCCAATGTTATTTTAATCTATAGCCCATGCTCTGGTTTCAGAAGTGAGTTCCTCTAGAACATCAAGAAATGGATAGCATTTCTATACAGTATTATCTAAATTATTCTAGGCCTGGAGTCAGCAAACTTTTTCTATAAAGGACCAGAGAGCAAATATTTTCAATTTTATGGGCCATACAGTCTCTGTTACAACTACTCAACTCTGCCACTGTAGCGGGAAAGCAGCCACAGATAATATATTAATGGATGGTCGTAAATATCTCCCAACAGAACTTTATTTACAAAAGCAACTGAGTCAGATTTGGCCATAGTTTGCCATTACCTATTCTAGAGAATATAAAAGATGAAAAGATAATCATTTTTTATGAAGCTATCACAGCACTAACACCAAAATGAGTGAAAAAAATGCAAAAAATCAAAATCATCTCATTTATGAATACAGAGATACAAAGTATATAGAGATAAGATTTTTGCAAATTGAAAGTGGTAGCAAGTGAAAGATCATTACACAATGACCAAGTAGAGTTTATTTCAGCAGTATAAGGAGAGTCAACTTTAAAAAATCTATTATTGTAATTAATAATACAAATAAATAAAATAAATGAAACATATGATTAGTTCTTCAGAAACATTTTTCAGAATTCAACATCCATTTCTAATTTTAAAAATCTTGGAAAAGTAGGAATAACAGTATTATCTTAATATGATAAATAATATTTATGCAAAAAACTGTTGGCACTGTGAAAGACTTATATACTAAAGACATCTCTGTGAAAATCAAAAATAAGATAAAGATAGCCTTCCCCAACACTGTTATTTAATATTATTCTGAGAGCTCTGGCTGACATAATGTGATCAGAAAAAAAAATTAGAATGTAGGAGCCAAAATTACAATAATTTGTAGGTGATGTAATTGTTATAAGAACTAATGAGAATAAAGTGAAAAAGCAAGTTAGGAGTTTCAGTTTCTGATCTGGCATGTAAGGAGCGTGGAAGTCATCACTCAGTCCTAACAAAAAGTAAAATGCTGAACAACTGAAAATCAACAACTCTTCTTACATATGTCAGAGAATTGAGGTCCCACAGCAAACTGCTGCCCCAAAATGGGAGAGACAGACAGGAAAATTCGAATCACACTTACTGGAGTACAAACCCAGGAGCAGAAACCTCCACGGGAACCAGTGCCAGGGTAGTAAAACCGAAATTGTACTTAATGAGATGCTGGAGGCTCAGTGTGGAAAACTCTGAGAATTAAAAACTCGGGGAGGGGGGCACTCTTATGGGGATATCCATGCTTTTGTTAGTTTTACCTCCAGGAGTTCTACCAAATTCTCACAGTGAAGACCAGAGAAAAATTCCTTCCTGCTTCTCTCAGAAGAGGGGAAAAGTAACCATTTCGACATATGCCAGAGCATTCTGTTCAACAAGATCTGTCCTCAAAAGAAACTATTTTACCAGAGACTAACCTATATGGGGTTTTATTAGAGCATAACTGATTGAGAGGAAGAAAGATACACAACTCCAGCTCCTTCCAGGAACCATAAGGGTAAAGAAAGTGTTTCAGCAGAAAAAACAACAAAGGAAACCTAGCTCCACACAAAGGAATGACAAGCATCAGAAATGATAACTACATATGTAGTTTGTAGGTAAACATGAAGATTTTTTTCTAAGTATTTAAATTTTTTAAAAGACAACTGACTGGTTAAAATAAAAATAACTGATTTATTATCAGTTTTATAGCATATGTAAAAGTAAGGTGTATGAAAACAATTGTACAAAGGCTGGGAGCTAAGAAACAGAAATATGCTTTGTAAAGTTCTTGTACTAAATGTGAAGCGGCATATTATCAAATGGAGAATTGACTGTAATAAATTAAAGATGTATACTAAAAACCCTAAAGCAGCCACTAAAATAACAAAACAAAGAGTTATAGCTAATAAACCAAAAAAGGAAGAAAAATGGAATCATAAAATAAAACTCAATCCAGAAAGAATTAAAGGGGAACACAGAAGAGATGAGACAAATAGAAAACAAATACAGTGATGATAGATTTAAATCTAACCGTATCAATAACCCCATTTAATACAAATGGTTTAAACAACCCAATTAAAAAGGCAAAGATTGTCAAATTGGATTAAAAAAAGCAAGACCCAGTTGTATGCTGCCTACAGGAGTCCTACTTTAAAATTTAAAGACACAAATAAGTCAAAACTAAAAGGACTGAAAAAGATATCCTTTCATAATACTAATCTAAAGAAAGCTGGACTGGCTATGTTAATAACAGACAACATAGATTTTAAAGCAAAGAACATTACTAGGTCATAGAAGCTCATTTCAAATTGATAAAAGGGTCAATTCATCATGAGATATAACAAAACTAAATATTTATATACTTAATAACAGAGCTTCAAAATGCATGAAACAAAAACTGATAGAATTGTAAAGAAAAATAGAAAAATCCACAATTACATTTGGAGAATTTGATACCCCTCTTTTATAATTAATAAAACAAAGAGATAGAAAATCTGTAATGATATAGAAGATTTGAATAGCATTAACAACCAACTTGTCATTATTAACATTTATAGAAAATTCTACCTAAGAACAACAGAACACACATTCTTTTCAAGTGCTTAGGGGACATTTACCAAGACAGATCATATTCTGGACTATATAAAAAAGTCCCAATAAACTTTTAAAAATTCAAATCATGTAAAATATATTCTTTAATTCCCTTGGAAATAAAAGTTAATAACAGGAAGATCTCTAGAAAATCCTCAGAGACGTGTACAAGAATACTAATGACAACTTAAAACTACCAAAATACTCATCAAAAGGTGAATAAATAAACAAATAACAATATACCCATCTAATGGAGCACTATTCAGCAATAAAAAGAATAAATTTGTGCTACACACAACATAGATGAATCTCAAAATTTTGTTGAGTCAAAGAAGCCAGATCATAAAAGAGTACATATTGTATGATCCTATTTATATAAAGTTTCAGAAAATTCAAACTAATTTCAAGTGACAGAAGGCAGATCAATAATTGCCTGGTGATGAAGAAGGGGGACATGGAGGGACATGCCAAAGGAATTAAGTTCTAACTGTAAAACTTCAGATATTAGCCAGCTGGAGAGGAAGACATTTGCAGAATTAGTTTCTCTTCCTTCACATCAAATTCAGTCCCTTGTCTGGGAGGCTTGCCTCAGTCAACACATGGGATTGTGACTTTGACTCTCTTTGTTCATGGAAATAGCATTAAATGATGCGGGGAAGCACAGACAAATCAGGGAAAACAAGAATGCAGCAAAAGCAAATGTTATGAACAGCCAGTAGCTCTTTATTTAGGTTTCTATCTGTGGGACAAAGAAGATTTTTTTTTTTAAGTTACTTAGAATTTGGGTTTTTTTTGATGTTTTGACATTTGTTTTTTGTTGGGTTTTTTTTTTAACATTTTTATTGGAGTATAATTGCTTTACAATGATGTGTTAGTTTCTGCTGTATAACAAAGTGAATCAGCTATACATATACATACATCCCCATATCTCCTCCCTCTTGTGTCTCCCTCCCACCCTCCTTATCCTACCCCTCTAGGTGGTCACAGAGCACTGAGCTGACCTCCCTGTGCTATGCGGCTGCTTCTGTGGGACAAAGAAGATTTTTGAAAGTGGTTTTTAATCCATTTCTCTTAAACCACAATAACTATAAGATTCTGGGCATATTTTGTCAACCTCTGACTGAGACCTTTTCTCACTTATAATAATTTTATTATGTGTCTCTAAATTGGATTCAGAAAAAAAAAAAAAATGGGGGTTACATATAGGTTTTACCGACAGGAGCAGCCAGTGTAAGGAACAAAGATGAGAGAGGATTTGGTAACACAAGAAAGCATTCCCATGAAATCCTTTTCAAATGAAACTCAGGCCCTGTGCAGGAACAGTGCTGCTGGCCCGCAAAGCAAATTGGGGCCGAGATTGGAGTGCAGTTTCTTTGCAAGGATGAAGGACTAAGTTCCCTGGGGACAGATCACAGTCATAACGTGCTGACATTTGGAAACCATGGAACTCTTATAAGGCTGCTGCTGGGACAGGGCAAACCCTCACTTGACCAGCTGCTGCCATGAGATCTCTTCTGCATGTTCTTGATGTGATGCTCTGAGTTTCCTCCTCTGTGATCCAACCATTTGCTATTAGCTTATTTCTACAGGTGAATTACAAGTGAATTCATCTCTTCTTCAAATCTCTAGCAAGTGCAGAAATCCTTATAAACCTCTGCTCCTGCATTCTAGAAGAGGCATGCCTTTATATCACCTCTGTCCCATGCGTTTAAATTATTAAACACCATTTTTAAAGTGCTTTCCTACTTCCTAGGCATCAGCTTAGTCGGCCCTCACACAGCCATGTGAGGTAAGCAAGGCCACTATTATTGCTCCCATTTTGGGATGAGGGATCAGGCTCAGGGAGGGTTAGTGGTTTGCCCTCAGTCTCAAAGGGAGCCGGCAGACACCCAATTGTTAGACAAATAACAGCGATTTACTCTCTTTAATTTGTGTTTGTACTTTGTACTAAGTGACTGACTATATTTAGAAATGAGTTAAATGGGTGGGAGAGGGGGAAGATGGCGGAAGAGTAAGACGCGGAGATCACCCTCCTCCCCACAGATACATCAGAAATACAACTACACGTGGAACACCTCCTACAGAACACCTACTGAACGCTGGCAGAAGACCTCACACCTCCCAAAAGGCAAGAAACTCCCCACGTACCTGGGTAGGGCAAAAGAAAAAAGAATAAACAGAGACAAAAGAATAGGGACGGGACCTGCACCAGTGGGAGGGAGCTGTGAAGGAGGAAAGGTTTCCACACACTAGAAACCCCTTCGTGGGCGGAGACTGTGGGTGGCGGACGGGGGAGCTTCGGAGCCGCGGAGAAGAGCGCAGCAACAGGGGTGTGGAGGGCAAAGCGGTGAGATTCCCGCACAGAGGATCGGCGCCAACCAGCACTCACCAGCCCGAGAGGCTTGTCTGCTTACCCGCCGGGGCGGGCGGGGCTGGGAGTTGAGGCTCGGGCTTCGGTCGGTCAGAGCGCAGGGAGAGGACTGGGGTTGGCAGCGTGAACACTGCCAGCAGGGGTTAGTACACCACGGTTAGCCAGGAGGGAGTCCTGGAAAACGTCTGGATCTGCTGAAGAGGCAACAGACTTTTTCATCCCTCTTTGTTTCCTGGTGCGCGAGGAGAGGGGATTAAGAGCGCTGCTTAAAGGAGCTCCAGAGATGGGCGCGGGCCGCGGCTAACAGCGCGGACCTCAGAGACAGGCCTGAGACGCTAAGGCTGCTGCTGCCGACACCAAGAAGCCTGTGTGCGAGCACAGGTTACTCTCCACACCTCCCTTCCGGGGAGCCTATGCAGCCCGCCACTGCCAGGGTCCCGGGATCCAGGGACAACTTCCCCGGGAGAACACACGGCGCGCCATCACCGCAGCAGGCTCGCTCCGCACTCCGTCCCCTCCCTCCCCCCGGCCTGAGTGAGCCAGATCCCCCGAATCAGCTGCTCCTTTACCCTGTCCTGTCTGCGCGAAGAACAGACGCCCTCAAGTAACCTACACATAGACATGGGGCCAAATCCAAAGCTGAACCCCGGGAGCTGTGCGAACAAAGAAGAGAAAGGGAAATCTCTCCCAGCAGCCTCAGGAGCAGCAGATTAAATTTCCACAATCAACTTCATGTACCCTGCATCTGTGGAATACCTGAATAGACAACGAATCATCCCAAATTGAGGAGGTGACCTTTAGGAGCAAGATAGGTTATTTTCTCCCCTTTTCCGCTTTTTGTAAGTGTGTATGTGTATGCTTCTGTGTGAGATTTTGTCTGTATAGCTTTGCTTTCACCATTTGTCCTAGGGTTCTATCCATCCCTTGTTTTTTGTTTTGTTTTTTACTTAAAAAATTTTTTTTCTTAATAATTATTTTTCTTTTTAATAACTTTATTTTATTTTACCTTACTTTATTTTCTTTTCTTTTATCCTCTTTCTTTCTGTCTGTCTACTTTTTCTCCCTTTTATTCTGAACCATGTGAATGAAAGGCTCTTGGTGGTGCAGCCAGGAGTCACTGCTGTGCCTCTGAGGTGGGAGAGCCAACTTCAGGACATTGGTCCAAAAGAGACGTCCCAGCTCCACAAAATGTCAAACAGCGAAAATCTCCCAGAGATCTCCATCTCAACACCAATACCCAGCTTCACTCAACGACCAGCAAGCTACAGTGCTGGACACCCTATGCCAAACAACTAGCAAGACAGGAACACAACCCCACCCATTAGCAGAGAGGCTGCCTAAAATCATAATAAGTCCACAGACACCCCAAAACACACCACCAGACGTGGACCTGCCCACCAGAAAGACAAGATCCAGCCTCATCCACCAGAACACAGGCACTAGTCTCCTCCACCAGAAAGCCTACACAACCCACTGAACCAACTTTAGCCACTGGGGACAGATACCAAAAACAACAGGAACTAGGAACCTGCAGCCTGCAAAAAGGAGACCCCAAACACAGTAAGAAAAGCAAAATGAGAAGACAGAAAAACACACAGCAGATGAAAGAGCAAGATAAAAACCCACCAGACATAACAAATGAAGAGGAAATACACAGTCTACCTAAAAAAGAATTCAGAATAATGATAGTAAAGATGATCCAAAATCTTGGAAATAGAATAGAGAAAATGCGAGAAACATTTAACAAGGACCTAGAAGAACTAAAGATGAAACAAACAACGATGAACAACACAATAAATGAAATTAAAAATACTCTAGATGGGATCAATAGCAGAATAACTGAGGCAGAAGAATGGATAAGTGACCTGGAAGATAAAGTAGTGGAAATAACTACTACAGAGCAGAATAAAGAAAAAAGAATGAAAAGAACTGAGGACAGTCTCAGAGACCTCTGGGACAACATTAAACACACCAATATTCGAATTATAGGGGTTCCAGAAAAAGAAGAGAAAAAGAAAGGGACTGAGAAAATATTTGAAGAGATTACAGTTGAAAACTTCCCAAATATGGGAAAGGAAATAGTTAATAAAGCCCAGGAAGCACAGAGAGTCCCATACAGGATAAATCCAAGGAGAAACACCTCAAGACACATATTAATCAAACTGTCAAAAATTAAATACAAAGAAAATATATTAAAAGCAGCAAGGGAAAAACAACAAATAACACACAAAGGAATCCCCATAAGGTTAACAGCTGATCTTTCAGCAGAAACTCTGAAAGCCTGAAGGGAGTGGCAGGACATATTGAAAGTGATGAAGGAGAAAAACCTACAACAAAGATTACTCTACCCAGCAAGGATCTCATTCAGATTTGTTGGAGGAATTAAAACCTTTACACACAAGCAAAAGCTCAGAGAGTTCAGCACCACGAAACCAACTTTACAACAAATGCTAAAGGATCTTCTCTAGGCAAGAAACACAAGAGAAGGAAAAGACCTACAATAACAAACCCAAAACAATTAAGAAAATGGGAATAGGGATATACATATCGATAATTACCCTAAATGAAAATGGATTAAATGCTCCCACCAAAAGACACAGACTGGCTGAATGGATACAAAAACAAGACCCATATATATGCTGTCTATAAGAGACCCACTTCAGACCTAGAGACACATACAGACCGAAAGTGAGGGGATGGAAAAAGATATTCCATGCAAATGGAAACCAAAAGAAAGCTGGAGTAGCAATTCTCATATCAGACAAAATAGACTTTAAAATAAGACTATTAAAAGAGACCAAGAAGGACACTACATAATGATCAAGGCATCGATCTAAGAAGAAGATATAACAATTATAAATATTCATGCACCCAACATAGGAGCACCTCAATACACAAGGCAAATACTAACAGCCATAAAAGGGGAAATCGACAGTAACCCATTCATAGTAGGGGACGTTAACACCCCACTTTCACCAATGGACACATCATCCGAAATGAAAATAAATAAGGAAACACAAGCTTTAAATGATACATTAAACAAGATGGACTTAATGGATATTCATAGGCTATTCCATGCAAAAACAACAGAATACACATTTTTCTCAAGTGCTCATGGAACATTCTCCAGGATAGATCATATCTTGGGTCACAAATCAAGCCTTGGTAAATTTAAGAAAATTGAAATTGTATCAAATATCTTTTCCAACCACAACGCCATGAGACTAGATATCAATTACGGGAACAGATCTGTAAAAAATACAAACACATGGAGGCTAAACAATACACTACTTAATAACGAAGTGATCACTGAAGAAATCAAAGAGGAAATCAAAAAGTACCTAGAAACAAATGACAATGGAGACACGACGACCCAAAACCTATGGGATGCAGCAAAAGCAGTTCTAAGAGGGAAGTTTATAGCAACGCAATCCTACCTTAAGAAACAGGAAACATCTCAAATAAACAACCTAACCTTGTACCTAAAGCAATTAGAGAAAGAAGAACAAAAAAACCCCAAAGTTAGCAGAAGGAAAGAAACCATAAATATCAGATCAGAAATAAATGAAAAAGAAATGAAGGAAATGATTGCAAAGATCAGTAAAACTGAAAGCTGGTTCTTTGAGAAGATAAACAAAATTGACAAACCATTATCCAGACTCATCAAGAAAAAAAGGGAGAAGACTCAAATCAATAGAAATAGAAATGAAAAAGGAGAAGTAACAACTGACACTGCAGAAATACAAAAGATCACAAGAGATTACTACAAGCAACACTATGCCAATAAAATGGACAACCTGGAAGAAATGGACAAATTCTTAGAAATGTGCAACCTGCCAAGACTGAATCAGGAAGAAATAGAAAATATGGACAGACAAATCACAAGCACTGAAACTGAGACTGTGATTAAAAATCTTCCAACAAACAAAAGCCCAGGACCAGATGGCTTTACAGGTGAATTCTATCAAACATTTAGAGAAGAGCTAACACCTATCCTTCTCAAACTCTTCCAAAATATAGCAGAGGGAGGAACACTCCCAAACTCATTCTACGAGGCCACCATCACCCTGATACCAAAACCAGACAAAGATGTCACAAAGAAAGAAAACTACAGGCCAATATCACTGATGAACATAGATGCAAAAATCCTCAACAAAATACTAGCAAACAGAATCCAACGGCACATTAAAAGGATCATACACCATGATCAAGTGGGGTTTATTCCAGGAATGCAAGGATTATTCAATATACACAAATCAATCAACGTGATACACCATATTAACAAATTGAAGGAGAAAAACCATATGATCATCACAATAGATGCAGAAAAAGCTTTCGACAGAATTCAACACCCATTTATGATAAAAACCCTGCAGAAAGTAGGCATAGAGGGAATTTTCCTCAACATAATAAAGGCCATATATGACAAACCCACAACCAACATCGTCCTCAATGGTGAAAAACTGAAACCATTTCCACAAAGATCAGGAACAAGACAAGGTTGCCCACGCTCACCACTCTTATTCAACATAGTTTTGGAAGTTTTAGCCACAGCAATCAGAGAAGAAAAGGAAATAAAAGGAATCCAAATTGGAAAAGAAGAAGTGAAGCTGTCACTGTTTGCAGATGACATGATACTATATATAGAGAATCCTAAAGATGCTACCACAAAACTACTAGAGCTAATCAATGAATTTAGGAAAGTAGCAGGATACAAAATCAATGCACAGAAATCTCTGGCATTCCTATACATTAATGATGAAAAACCTGAAAGTGAAATCAAGAAAACACTCCCATTTACCACTGCAACAAAAAGAATAAAATATCTAGGAGTAAACGTACCTAAGGAGACAAAAGACCTGTATGCAGAAAATTATAAGACACTGATGAAAGAAATTAAAGATTATACAAATAGATGGAGAGATATACCATGTTCTTGGATTAGAAGAATCAACATTGTGAAAATGACTCTACTACCCAAAGCAATCTACAGATTCAATGCAATCCCTATCAAACTGCCACTGGCATTTTTCACAGAACTATAACAAAAAATTTCACAATTTGTATGGAAACCTAAAAGACCCCGAATAGCCAAAGCAATCTTGACAACGAAAAACGGAGCTGGAGGAATCAGGCTCCCTGACTTCAGACTATACTACAAAGCTACAGTAATCAAGACAGTATGGTACTGGCACAAAAACAGAAAGATAGATCAGAGAAGCAGGATAGAAAGCCCAGAGATAAACCCATGCACATATGGTCACCTTATCTTTGATAAAGGAGGCAGGAATGTACAGTGGAGAACAGACAGCCTCTTTAATAATTGGTGCTGGGAAAACTGGACAGGTACATGTAAAAGCATGAGATTAGAACACTCCCTAACACCATACACAAAAATAAGGTAAAAATGGATTAAAGACCTAAATGTAAGGCCAGAAACTATCAAACTCTTAGAGGAAAACATAGGCAGAACACTCTATGACATCAATCACAGCAAGATCCTTTTTGACCCACCTCCCAGAGAAATGGAAATTAAAAACAAAAATAAACAAACGGGACCTAATGAAACTTAAAACCTTTTGCACAGCAAAGGAAACCATAAACAAGACCAAAAGACAACCCTCAGAATGGGAGAAAGTATTTGCAAATGAAGCAACTGACAAAGGATTAATCTCCAAAATTTACAAGCAGCTCATGCAGTTCAATAACAAAAAAACAAACAACCCAATCCAAAAATGGGCAGAAGACTAAATAGACAGTTCTCCAAAGAAGATATACAGACTACCAACAAACACATGAAAGAATGTTCAACATCATTAATCATTAGAGAAATGCAAATCAAAACTACAATGAGATATCACCTCACACCGGTCAGAATGGCCATCATCAAAAAATCTAGAAACAATAAATGCTGGAGAGGGTGTGGAGAAAAGGGAACCCTCTTGCACTCCTGGTGGGAATGTGAATTGGTACATCCACTATGGAGAACAGTATGGAGGTTCCTTAAAAAACTACAAATAGAACTGGGCTTCCCTGGTGGCGCAGTGGTTGAGAGTCCGCCTGCCAATGCAGGGGACGCGGGTTCGTGCCCCGGTCCAGGAAGATCCCACATGCCACAGAGCGGCTAGGCCCGTGAGCCATGGCCAATGAGCCTGCGCATCCGGAGCCTGTGCTCTGCAATGGGAGAAGCCACAACAGTGAGAGGCCTGTGTACCGCAAAAAAAACAGAAAAAAAAAAAAAAACCTACAAATAGAATTACCATATGACCCAGCAATCCCACTACTGGGCATATACCCTGAGAAAACCATAATTCAAAAAGAGTCATGTACCAAAATGTTCATTGCAGCTCTATTTACAATAGCCAGGAGATGGAAACAACCTAAGTGTCCATGATCGGATAAATGCATAAAGAAGATGTGGCACATATATACAATGGAATATTACTCAGCCATAAAAAGGAACGAAATTGAATTATTTGTCGTGAGGTGGATGGACCCAGAGTCTGTCATACAGAGCGAAGTAAGTCAGAAAGGAAAAGACAAATACCGTATGCTAACACATATATATGGAATCTATGGGGAAAAAAAATGTCGTGAAGAACTTAGGGGTAAGACGGGAATAAAGACACAGACCTGCTAGAGAATGGACTTGAGGATATGGGGAGGCGGAAGGGTAAGCTGTGACTAAGTGAGAGATTGGCATGAACATATATACACTACCAAATGTAAAATAGATAGCTAGTGGGAAGCAGCCACATAGCATAGGGAGATCAGCTCGGTGCTTTGTGACCACCTAGAGGGGTGGGATACAGAGGCTGGGAGGGAGGGAGATGCAAGAGGGAGGAGATATGGGAACATATGTATATGTATAACTGATTCACTTTGTTATAAAGCAGAAACTAACACACCATTGTAAAGCAATTATACTCCAATAAAGATTAAAAAAAAAAAAAGGAACATCATGTGGTTCAGCATGAGCTTGTCAAGTGGGAAAGAGTGAAACTGGATGAGAAATTAGGCCAGGAGGTGAAGCCCAATGAAAGGGAATCTACTTTGTGCTAAAGAGTCTAGACTTGAGGGGAAGGAGGAGTTGGAGGAAGGTGGTCAAAAGGTACAAACTCCCAGTTATAGAATAAACAAGTACCAGGGATGTAAAGTTCAAAATGATGACTACAGTTAACACTGTGGTATGATACATTTGATAGTAGTTAAGAGAGTAGATCCTAAAAGTTCTCATCACCAGGAAAAAAGACTTTTGTTTTTGTTTCTAATCAATATGAGATGATGGATGTTCACTAATTTTATTGTGGTAATAATTTCATGATGTATGTAAGTCAAATAATTATGTTGTATACTTTAAACATGTAAAGTGCTGTATGTCAATTATATCTCAATAAAACTGAGGGTGGGGGGAGAATCTAGACTTGAATCTGGAAGCCAAGGAAGTCACTGATGGATTTTAAGTACAGGAGTGACATGATTTGATTGGTGTTTGAAATCGCTGGCTTCACTGTAGATGATGGAGTAAAACGAGGGAAGACAGATCAGGCTTTGCAGTGGTTACGGTAAGAAGTAATGAGATTAAATCTAGATGTGAGAGGTCATTAGGAAATAGCATAGATGAGACTTAATAACTTATTGCGTGCTCATGGGGCAGGGGTTGGGATGAAGGATGAGTCCAGCAGGATGCCCAGGATTCTAACCTAGCAATGATTTACCTCATGGTATTCTTTTCCAAGAATAAGCCTTAGTTGGGGAGGTTCAAGAAGCGGACTGGGGGTGAGGAGGTAATAGAATAATTCATTTCATTTTGGATGTACTGAGTTGAAATGACTGTGGGTCATTCAGGTAGAAATACCCAATTGGCAGATAATAATAATATGGATCTGGCTGTCAGAAGAGACAATTGGACAAGAGAAAAAGATTTCAGAGCTATGAGTTACATGTGGTAGTTCACCTACCAAGGGTGCAGATGAGATAACTCATGGGGAATTAGAAAGGGGAAAGGAAAGCCAAGGTGAGCATGAAGCTCTGAGGAGTACCAATGTTAGATGATCAGTGAAGAAACAGGACCTGTCAGACAGAATTCAAAGAGGGAGTCAAAGGGGCTGAGATGGGTCAGGAAAGCAATATCCGAAAAGTTGAGAGAGGTGCACCAAAAGGAT
Organism: Stenella coeruleoalba; assembly: GCF_951394435.1. Taxonomy (NCBI): domain Eukaryota; kingdom Metazoa; phylum Chordata; class Mammalia; order Artiodactyla; family Delphinidae; genus Stenella; species Stenella coeruleoalba. The sequence continues at coordinate 36,755,274 of NC_137150.1, read as the reverse complement.
GGAGAGTTCAAAACAAGGCCTGAAACCTCTCTTGTGGCTCTTAAGAAAAGCACACATCACCTTTTCGAGGGCAGTGTTTTGGAGTGATGGAGGTTGCAAACTAGAATGGAAGGAGGTGAGAGCCTGAATAGAAAGACTATTTCCCAGTAATATAAAGTTAATAATGTTGCTCATGGTAAACATTTTGAATAATACCAAAAAAGTAAAAAGAAGGAATGCAAATTAACTATAACCCCCCCATAATCATTACTAACACTTTAGTGTACAACTCTTTAATCTCTTTCCTAGTAAAAATTTTCAAATAATTTAATAATCTTTCATATACTCCTATCTCTCCCCCAAATTCTTGATCCACAGTTTCAAATTCCTTCCCATTGAACATCTAACTTACATTCTAAATTTAGTTCCACATCTTCAGTCCCAAGTAGAACCCCCCCATCCAACCCCCCCGCCCCCGCCCTGCCCTGACTTTGCTCTTCCAGTTAATGACAAGACCATTCTTTGACTCAAGCCTTGGAGCCACCTTTGACTCCTTCTTCCATGTCAACTCCCACAGCCAATTAGGCACTAAGGTCAGTGAGTTAAACCCCTGTGGTATTTCTCTGATTCATCTGTTCTTTGTGTACCCACCATGTTGATGAGCTCCCTCGCTCATAACCTCATCTCTCCGTGACTAGACTTCTGGATAAGCCCCCTAGATGACCTCCTTGCTTCCTGTCGCTATTCTTTCTTACTGCTTGATTGACAGTTCCCGAGTACCACATTATCAAGTCACTCTCCTGATGGAGACTTTCAGTGGCTTCCCATTGCCCACCAAAGTAAGCACCAACTTCCCACCCCAGCATTCAGGATTCCCCGAAATGTAATTTATTCTCCATCTAAATACTCCCACAAATATATTTCATATTTTTCCCTTCTAAACCCTTCTTTTGATAGTTTACCTACCCATATGTTGTAGGTTGAATTGTGTCTTCCCCAAATTCATATGTTGAAGTCCTAACACTGAGTACCTCAGAATGTGACTGTATTTGAAGATCCGGCCTTTAAAGAGGTAGTTAAGATAAAATGAGGTCATATGGGTGGGCCCTCATCCAATATTACTAATGTCCTTAAAAGAAGAGGAGATTATGATGCAGACCTAGGGACAACCCTGTGAGGACACAGCAAGAAGGTGTCTCTAAGTCAAGGAAAGAGGCTGCCAAAGAAACGAAACCTGCCAACACCTTGCTCTTGGACTTTTAGCCTCCAGGACTGTGAGAAAATAAACTTTTGCTGTTCTTTTCTGTTGTTGGTACTTTGTTGTGGCTGCCTAGCAAACTAGTGTACCACCCTTCAAGGTCCACATCTGTTTTCAAATTCTCCACATGACATTTTCTGTTCTCTCTCCTTGGGACTTATATGACCTTCTGTTACTGCTTATTTGCTTATTTATTTGCTTATTCGTCCTTCTGTGTGGTATCTGGGATTCTGCCTCGTCCCCCACAAGAGACTACTTTTTATTCATCTCTAAGGCATCATTGTGCCTAACTCAGAGCCTTGCAAGTGGTAAGTATTCAAAAACCACATACTGGATTGTAGTAAAAAGAATTTTATTGCAGAATAATTCATTTAAATATTTCTGTATTCCAAAAAAAAAGGAACAAGATAAATCATTGTAAGCAGTAACAAAAATGTCATACATTTTCTAGAAACTCTGCAGGTACTAAGCATTTTCCTCTGACACTGAATATCCAAGGAAAGAAAGTTATTAGGCAAACCAAAATAAATATCTATTATTTTAAAAGTGTAGATAGGTAAGTTTTTCCCTTTTTACACTGTAACATGCTATAAGTCCATGGCTAGTCAGTGTAGCAGAGTGAAACAAACATTCATTTATGAGTCAGACTAACCTGGTTCCACACCTGGCTCTGCCATTTACTGGCTATATAACCATTATTAGAGTAGCTCACCTCTCCAACTCTGCTTCCTTCCCTGTAGGATGGAAATGTCCAAAACTGTTTTATAGGATTGCTGTGAGGAGTGAATTAGAAATAAGATTAGAGAACCTGGTTGGAGTCCCAGCTTTCCACCATTATCAGCTAAGTGACCTGTGACAAATTACTCAATCGCTCTAAGCCTAAATTTTCTCAACTATAAAAGGAGGATGATGATAATAATATTTCCAAGCTAATAAGGCTGATGACTTGGGTGCCTGAAACAGTCTATAGTCAATATATGTCAAGTAATATAATAAGTCAATATTAAAGTGTCTAATGCAGAGCCTACCACATAGAGGATATCCAATAAGTAGCACTTTCATTATTATTACTTTTACCAGGAGGATTTACATCAAAAATACAACTACTATCATGAGGGAAAAGTAGTCTTTTATTACATCCAATTATAGTTTCTAAGGGAGGACTCTAGTATTTGAAGGAATTTAATCTTCTCCCAAATGAAACTGGTTTTGAGCTAGAGCACTGACACCACAATATGTAATCTCATCACTTTTAATCTCTTCTACTGATAGCTTTGCTGTCTGTGGTTACCGCCCTCTTTTAGCGGCCAGAACTCTACATGATAGAGTTATTTCATGCAATGGTAGACAGAGAGATAAAGCTCTTGGTGAAACTGGCTCAGTTATATGACAAAATGGGCTGTTCCCTCAGCCTAAAACATTGATATGTGACTGGGCCCCTCAGCATGAAGCCACAAGAGCATTCAGACAGAAAAACTCCAGAAGGGTCCAAACCAGGGAATAACAAAGGATATTTAAAAATTTTATCTTTTGTTTTCTAAGGTTTATACATCCCTTTCTGGAATACAGAGGAAAAGCATAAATGGACAATAATTTTTTTCAATAGTTAGTACTTACATATGGGTTTTGGTATTAGCACAGGACTATTAACTCTCTTCTCAAATCTCCGTGTCAAGCACATAATAAAAGCTTAGTAAATATTCCTTGAATTTCAATTAATCACTAAATTAATATCTATTTCAATGACTTCAGTAAAATAAAATCTTAGATAATGTGCCAATCAGAATGGGACAACAGGAATTCATCACATTATCTGCTTAAAAAAGTAACTAATGAGAAATAAACTTATTGCATCCAAACAACATTTATTCTGTATCTATAATATGCCAAGTACATAGGCTTTCAACAAATAAAGATATGTTAGATTCTCTATCCTCTCAAGAGGATTAAATAGATAAATCCTCAATTCAAAGGGCTCTCAAGGAAAAGAGAATTCTAGAAGGGCTCTGCTCCCTTCCCACCACCTTCCTCCATGAACAGTGGGGCAAAGTTTTAAGAAAGGGAAAGCCCAGCTTCTGGCCTTCTCTGTCCCGCTATCCCTCTTCTTCTCTCCACTAGCTCTTGGCGCAGTAGCCTCTGACTTTGTGCAGTGGAATTTCTGGAGTGAAACCTCAGAGTCATAGAACACTGGAGCCAGAGGCCATCTTAGAGGTCTCCTTGCCCTGTGGTTCTCAAACCCTTGGGGGCGTATCAGCTCACTTGTGGATATCTTTCAAAACAACATTTGCCTGTCCCCCCAGGCTCAGATATGTCCTGGATGGTGTGAGGGGTAAAATATGCCTGCAGCACTGTCCCCAGTTGAGAACCACTGGTAAAACCCGAGATTTTGACGTAGTCCACAGGAAACACGAGGAACCTGCCCAAGATCACAGTGGAACCTCAAATCCAGGTCTGTTTACTCCAAACACTAATCCTTCTCTAACCCTGGAATCCCAAGTTGAGCTTTAGGAAGTCTGGTGACCCTCCTAAAATTGTATACAAAATTTGGATATGTGTGAATATGTACATTTAACTGGGGACAGGGTCCATGGCTTTTAGCAAACTCTCAAAAAGATCCATCACCCAAAAATTTAAGAAACGTAAGTTCAAATTTGCATTGGCTGCTTCCCAGGCAATTCTGCAAAATGTCTGGGTAGAGTAAGGCAGGACCAGCTATGTTTGACTGGAGGTTAAAACCCTCACATCATGAGATATGAAGAATTCAGTATGAGCCCCGCTGTATAAGAACTCCTCAGTGTACCCCTGGACTTTTGTCTGAATTCTCCTTGTTAGATATAATTATGTATATAATAAAATATATAATTAGTTTTCCCTATTTGAATACAGATGCCCCTGGAGAAATAAAACAAGTCATTACCACACGCAATGGAGATGAAGTCATCATATAGCTTCCCAAGGAGGGAGCTATGGAGGAGCTGAAAGCAGATTTGGAGGATGTGAAGGAGGCAGTGGGACCGCAGGGACACCACACCCAGAGGAACGGGGACAGCCTGACAGAGAAAGGAGCATGAAAATAGGAGACAAGTGGGCCTCAAAAGCCCAGAGCATCCCTGTTTTCCTTTAATGACAGCCCTGCAAGATATAAATCTAAACCCACTGCAAAAGATCAGAAGTCTAAAGAGCAAACTGATTATTTGACTGAGACCACTCTAAGCCCTGTGGCATTCTCCATCAAACAAATAAATAGGTAAGTAAAAAATAAATAAATCACATGACAGCCAGAGAAACATCATGTTGCCCTGAAGGATTCCACTAGCACCTGACAGTTAGCTAGAAGCTGGCACATCGTCTAGAAATGAGAGCTCACTGAAGATGCCCCCTCATTGGCAGCCCAAGCCACGTGGCTTCCCACTGCCTCTTTACATGCCTGCATCAGTGGCTCCATGCCTTCTGCTCTCACTGATCTGTGAGACCCAGAGAGCCAGCAGAAGCAACCACGTTTGCTAAATAATCCGCTACTCCAGCCCTTTGGACCTTACCCACACCTTACACTTAGGGGCAGTTAGCCACCTGTACACAACCTACAGAGGGATTTGGCAGATCACTGCGGGAAAAATTTTATTCTCTTGAGTGCCATAGACCCTGCTGATGAGTCACCCCTGACAGCTGTTTGCACAGCTAAAGAGCTCCTCCTGCTGAATTCTCATCAAGGAGCTAGCTGCGAAGAGCAGCTCCCCCTTGTAAGCCCTGCATGTAGTACACTGTCAGCCACACAATGTTTCTAATTCTTACCTGGGAACAATCCATTAAAAATTAATTATTACTTGAAGGGAGCAAAGATAGAAAATACCAAGTATTTAGTCCCTAAAATTATGTTAAGTGAATTAGAGACAAGAACTCTAGACTTGAGCAATATCTTTGTTCCCAAATGCACAAGGTGTTAGGTTCTCCAGAGAGACAGAACCAATAGGAGATGTGTGTGTATGTATCCAGAGAGAGAGAGAGAATATATACATATATATGTGTATATATATATTTACATATAAAGAGATTTATTATAAAGAATTGCTTCATGTGATTATGAAGGCTGAGAAGTTCCACAATCTGTCATCTGAAAGCTGGGGACCTAGGACAACTGGTGCTATAGATCCAAGTCCAAAGGCCCAAGGACCAGGAGAGCCCATGATGTAAGTCCTAGTCTGAGGACAGGAGAAGACCAATGTCTCCGTTCAAGCAGCCAAGCAGAAAGCAAATTCTCCCTTTCTCTGCCTTTTGGATCTATTCAAGCCCTCAAATGACTGAATGCTGTCCACTCACTTTGAGGAGGGCTTTACTCAGTCTACCGATTCAAATGCTAATCTCTGCTTGAAACACACTCACAGACAAACCCAGAAACAATGTTTAAACAAATATGTGGACATTTTTTGGCCCATCAAGATGACACATAAAATTAACCATCACTTACACCTTGTGGCACTTCTGTCAGTTACATAGACTGTTAATGCTGGAGGAGACTGGAGTTAATGCTCTCATTTAAAGGTGGAGAAACTGAGGTTCCTAGTGAAGTTAAGAGACAGAATCTCACAGACATTTGATGGTCATGCTGGAAATAAAACCCAGATGGACTACGCCATTTTTTTTCTTACCACCACAGTATGATAATTGTTCTTATTACCCAAATAATTCATCACCCATTTCTGGTGCATTTAACATTTTTAATTAATTGCTTAAAACTAGGAAGAGTCCCCTCCTTCCAGAAGATAATATTTTCTTCCTTTTTTCTCCTCCTCTTCCCATTGCCTTGCCATATCCCCCAACATTCTTTCATCTCAGAAACACTCTGGCCAACTCATCAGCCATCTTGATAACAGTTCTGTTGCCTCCCAACAGTGAAACCAGGGGTGCACTTCTTAAGACATCGTAGATGTGCTATGAGAAAAGTGCTGAGTCCATTTCTACTGGACAAATTTCACGGCAGGGTTTTGTAACCAGGTCCCTTACCCCTCTCAGAAGTTGACTACAGTGGGTTGAGGCATCTGACATTCAGACCTTCTTCCAGGCTTTTCTTTCCCTTCAGAGAAGCATTCTTTGCTAGACAACTCTTGTCAGGTGCTTTTGATGAGCCCTCCGTATCTTTCCCCAGCCCAAACCTTTACATCCGGAGGTGTCGATGAAGTCGTGTGGGGCTACAAAGACAGGCTGGAACCACTCTATCTTGAAAAGCATCAGAAGCCCTTAGCTCTTTCTATGATTGGTAAGGCCCAGGCTCAGAGAGTCTTCCCAGCCTCTGATATCACCCACAGGACGTTCCAAATCTCACCTTAGTCCTTTGGCCAGAGAGTCTTATCTCCCAGTCTTATCTTCCTACGTGACTTCACGATGACTGCGTCAGTTTACCTAGAAAGGCCTCTATCTTCCCTCAGTGACCACTTGCCACTGACCACTGGCCTAGATATGTGACCAACCACGTCACCATTCTTAATTCCCCTTTAAAGAATGTCATTTAAGTATACAATAGGGCAATGCTTAAAAACTGTTATGAAACTCCACTGTCCCTCTGCCTGTTACACCCCACCAGAGGGAATTAGAGTTGCTCACAGCTTCTGATGAATACAGATACCAAGAAAATCACCAGGTTTATGTGTGAATCCACCGGGCATCAAATATTCATCTTTTTCCTAGTTCAAGAATTTTTCTCAAAATATCTTTGAATCATATATATATATATCCTTTTTTTAAATTCTATGTACTGGGCATATTGCCAAGAAATACAAAACCCAGTCTTCTGTGTCCAGGTTGAGCTGAAAAGCATTTTAAAAGTGTTTGTGATAACATTTCTTATTAAAGAACCTCCTTGCCTGGCACACACTCACATTCTCAAATACATTCTACTGCCCCAAATCTCTGGCGACTTGGTCCAATTGAATAAACACAAAGATTAGGGTCTGTGGTTTGTGAGGGAAGCTTACAAGATGGAATCCACCGTAGGCTGGGCTTTTTTGTCATTGATTTCAAAGGGAATTTTCAGAAACAGACTGTCCAAAGAGAACAATTGGTTATGCACTTAAAGATTGCAGGCTCTGCACATTTTCAGCTCTCTGGGGAGTGGGGTGGTGGTGGGGAATGGAGAGCCCTTGAAATAAGTGCTCAGAGCACTGGAGTACATACACACTGGACTCTTCCTTGTGATTGGTTTATTCAAAGTGGAAAATGTTATGCAAACACAAAGAACTGTCTTCAGGGAGGACATATTTCACATTCTTGTCCTTTAATGGGCCTAATGATATAAAATTGCATAAAATAAGTATTGCCACTAAATGAAAAGTACAAATCTCTTCCCTTCTTGCTATCCCATTTCCCTCAAGGAGACTCTTTCAAGCACTCTGCTTTATATAGCCTGTGCTAATTTCTCCATAGCCAAAGGACCACTGGGGAGAAATTTATATCTAAAATATAGACATATGTATTAGGATTCCTCAGGAAAGCTATGATTCAATGACATTTATGGAAACCAATATAGACCATTCTTACTCTTACAATGATGTTTCTGGAAAGGGTATCGTAGATCAAAATGATATAAGTGGCAACTGATTTAAGTGTGTGTATATGTTTGTGTGTGTTAAGTTTCTGACTGATCTGATGCTCAGATTTGATAGAAATGGCCCTAAACAACATATTTAACCAATGATAATTTTTTTTTCCTCAGGTAGATCACACAAAGGTAAGGACAACATAATTGGGTAAGCATAGAAACTCTGAGCAGATAGTGTGCAATAACCTTTGAATCATGCCTCAGGAAGTGTCCTCGCAGGCATGTTTTGTTCAGTTCACCCCCAGAGAGCAGTATGTGGAATTCCTCTCTTTACCCCAGTTTGGATAAGAGACTTAGCTGATCAGAAAACACAGTGTGCTCAGATCCAAGAGAAACAGAAAGCTGGGACCTTGTGAGCCCAGAGAGAAGCCGTTCTCGGGATAAGCAGCCTGCAGCAGTCAAGGGAAAAGGGGCCTCTTTGGAAATGAGGTTGATTAGGATATTGTGCTTAAAACAAACTTTGAACAAGACTAAAAGCAAAGGCCATTTAGAAATAGTCAAATATCCCATGTGGCAAGAACAGCTCAAGAAGCAAAATTCAAACAGAACAAGAATAGAAACTGTTCTCTAAGGGGTTTTGCCAGTTCCTTCTTGAAGAGGGACAGAACATCATTGTTTGTTGTATATAATGAGGCTTAAAATCACTGCATATGGTTTCGATTATACAGAGTAGGTCCAAGTATTTTCAACTCATTCTTTTTTCATCTTCCTAAGGTCCCAGTGCAACATCTCTAGATGAAGATATTGGGGCTGAATGACCCTTATTTGTCACTTGTCTGGTGAACTTAAGATTCTGACTCTGAAAGTGAGCTCACTAGGGAAGTATCACTCTTTACAAAATGTTGCTTTAAGGGCTTATTTATGTCTTGGGCTATTATTAGATACAAATGGATAATATAAAGATTTAAGTGTATAAAAATCAATTTAACAATGTAGCATGATAATAAGTCATGTAAAATTGTTTTATATGATATAGTATAAAAGTGTTTCATAGAACACTCATTCTTTGCCTTATTCCTACTGGAAAAGAAATGACAGATGAAGGAATGTTTAGATGAGTAAGATTTATTGTATATTAGAGATTTAAGATATACTTTTTAATATTTTTACATCTCAATTAGAATGCTTCTTACAGTCAATAGTCAAAATTATCATAGGCAATGGGTCTCTTTCTTAATGGTACACAAATTAACACTGCATCTTACAACTGATGGTATCTTTGATTTGATGATTATGTTATGTCACATATCTGACTGAGAGAACATGGCTTGTGCAAAAACCTTGGACTGGAACCAGAGTACAGTTTTCCTGACTCTTGGCTGAATATATCGTACCACACCACTTAACATGATAAAAATTTCATAAATAATCCCAATCTGCGCTGACTTTTTTTCCTTTTGGTCAAAAAGCTATTTGGTTTAAAACTGGCTGTTTGTTTTTATCAAACATACCAGATCTTACACATTTCAATGAGTTTTTCTTCAAAGTAAGCGCCTTTGAAAGTTAGACACTTTTATTCTGTTTTGTACTATGTTGTCATAGTACAAAACATCCCTGGGGTTTGTTTGATGTCATTTTCAGAGGAAGTTTATCTGTTAGAAAAGAATGCCAACCTTCTCACTTAGAACAGTAGTACTATTACTTCCTAGAGGGCATTTCAGAAATTTGCAGAAGTGATTTGATTGTAACAATGATTACATTGCCACTGCCTTTTAGTAGGTATAAGTCAGGGACAAGCTTGTGCCTAATCTTTGTTGAAAGCTCCCTACTTTTCCATCCCCTACTCCTTTGGTCCCTGTAAAAAACCTCATATGCCACCCGCTGCAGACATCCCAGCCCACATGGACATCCCAGCCCGTACATCCACACTATCCAGGGAAGAGATCCATAGAAGAGGCTGTACAGGCCCTTCAGGCAGGGAATTCTGGGTATGCAGGTAAGATGGTCCAGAAAGAGGAGCAACTGGATGGGCACATCCCTTAGGTCCCAAGGACTCTTTGCTCTCTTGGGGTCAAAGTAGGGTCCTAGACTGCCTGGGGCAATACTAGTCATGCTGCCCTGCAGGCACAGCCCAGCACAGCCAAGCAGTGTCTGTCCTGATGACTCCCAAATGTTCTGCCAAACTAAACCACTTCAAACATAAACTGGTTCATAAAAATCCTTAAAAATCTTTATAAGAAGTTACTCAAAAAGCCCAATCTTCTAGAAGGACTTTGTTTGGAAGAGAGAAGACTGTATGGAATAAAGATGTTGTCATAAAAATTATCGACCAGGGCTTCCCTGGTGGTGCAGTGGTTGAGAGTCCGCCTGCCGATGCAGGGGACACGGGTTCGTGCCCCGGTCCGGGAGGATACCACATGCCGCGGAGCGGCTGGGCCCGTGAGCCACGGCCGCTGAGGCTGCGCATCCGGAGCCTGTTGCTCCGCAACGGGAGAGGCCACAACAGTGAGAGGCCCGCGTACCGCAAAAAAAAAAAAAAAAAAAAAAAAAAAAAAAAAAAAAAAAAAAAAAAAATTATCGACCAGTTTATTCACTGAACACATTGTCTACCAATTTCAACTATTCATTTAGTTGGAAAGGTTGTCTGCACAATAGTGCAGGTACCACAAAAGCAAAGAAACTTTGTGCAAACAGCTAACAGATAAGATCTGAAAGCCTTGTAACAGATTTAAAACTACGTAAGTAGTACAGAGATCTCACTGAATTTCATTAATTAGCAGTTTTAAAATATCCCATGTTATTGCCTACTTATATACACATAATTTAAAATTTTCCTAGTGCAATGATAAAAATAATATATTGACATTATTTCTTTGGGGGTTACCTGTTACTTTGCAGTCTTACTCTGTTACTATCCCTCTAGTTCTACCACACCATTTCTTTACAGGTCCCTACATTACATTACTATTTGTTTTCAAATGCATCCTTTGCTCGCTTTGCCTGTGGATGGCTAAAACCTCCAGGGCCTTTGTCTGTACTAGAACCTGAGTGTGGCCTCCACAGGCCACAGGACCACAAGGCAGGAACTAATGTGCCACCTCATTTCTATTTTTTCCCATAGCATAACACTGAGAATGATTCTCATACTACACTTAAAAGTCAAGCCCAGCATGTTATTTGCCATATTACACTTTCTCATGACTTCTACAATTTATCTTGGCCCATTACCTCTATTTCAGTAAGGCCATTTCCCTTTCTCTTATAATAACGCATGTCACTGAACATCTGCATATGGGAAGAAATGAGGGAGGGAGGTAAACTCCAGCCAGAAGCCGGGCAATTCCCACACCTCAGTTCCCAACATCACAATAGGCTTTCTTTTGTACAACCTAGAAATCCCTCACTACCCTTCAAGGAATCACTCTGTGATCCAGAGGGGAGGAAAGGGCATGTAAGAACACAGTAAACAAGTCCCCAATTCAACAAGATTTGAAATGGTATTCAAAAATGGGAACTGATTATTTGCATTTGAAAACTGAAACAAGGAGTGATCAGAAGTACAAAAGGAAGTAAACCATAAATATAAAAGTAATGTTACTCTGCAGCCAGTTAAGCCAACCATGCTCTTTTCCCCATGGGAGCCCTATGGGCAATGGCCACAAACAGCAGCCTCCTTGGTAGTGTATGCAGCCTTTCGCTCATGTGGGTTGTCCTAAGGGACCTTGGAGACAAGCCTTTCCAGTGGACATTCATGCCTGACCTCATGCTGTCCCCAAACTAGGCTCCAGACATCTATGTGGGGTACCTTTGGAAAGCCCTAGAGCATAGTGGCCAGGGTCCACTTCAGCCAAGTCATCATGTCCATCCAAATCAAGCTGCAGAACAAGGAGCATATGATTGAGGCCCTACTCAGGGCCAAGTTCAAATTCCCTGGCTGCCAGAAGAGCCACATCTCCAAGAAGTGGGGATTTACTAAGTTTAATGCAAGAGAATTTGAGGAGATGGTGGCAGAAAAGGGGCTCATCCCAGATGACTGAGGGATCAAATACATTCCTAATAGTGGCCCCTTGGACAAATGGTAGGCCCTGCACTCATAAGAATCTCAGGGCTGTTCCCACCTTACTCACACCCCCCAACAAATCCTACTTTCCTGTCCAAAAAACAAAAAGAATGTTAAACATAAGTGAAAACATTAAATATACCAAAACAACTGCTCAGAAGAGGAAAACTGAATGCAACATAAATCTGTAGAGGAGTTATGATGTTTGTTAACAGAGCCAACTTTGTGCTGTATTTTGTTAGTTAGGAGCATGAACTCATGAGAAACACAAAGTCCTGCTGATTGTGGGGACCGCTACCTCCTCAGTTCCATCTATTCTGCTCATCTAAGCTCTGTCTCCCCCTTCTCTTGAATCTTCAGGCTGAGACCTTTGGTGCACTGACCACACACAATATCACACATCTGTGTGCACCAGTGACCAGCTAACCCATCCGTCTACTAATCACAGCCCAGCTTACAGTATAATACTTTAGTCACATGTTAGCTGTCATCACGATCTCCTTTCACATCAAAAGGGTTTTAGACAACATCCCCAGGAACAAAAGTATAATCAGCAGCAAAGTTTTTCAATTCTTCCTACTTAAGCATGTGTAATCTATTTTTATTCCACATGCAGGTACAATTCACTCTCCCTTTTGCTGGACTAGCTACAAAAAGAGATGGAATGTCTTAAAATAAAGATTCAATGGTATAAAAAAAACAGGAAGTTTTAGTGGGAAATGTCCTGTGAAAGGAGACCTGAGTCCTAGATCCAACTACGTCACTGGGTACTTACTGTGTGACCCAGGTCATGCTAAACAGCACCTTCCTGGACTTGGGTAGAGCAAACACCCTGAGCAACAAAACCCAGCATGATGTTTTTCTCCCTTAAAAAAAAAATCCCAATTCCTTTACATATCTTTTGTGTTACATTCACCTTTCTTCTTCTGAGCAAATGAACAACTCATACACTAGGCATCATGCTAGATGCCCAGAAAACAAGATGGATATGAACATGGTCCCCACTCCAGATACCTTCAGATCTGGTGAGAGAGATGGTCATGTATACAAATAATTACAAACAGAGGCATGTAGGGAGGAACACAGGTGGAAAATGATCAATTCTTCTTAAGAGAGCTGCCTCATTTGTGACACCAAAACCTTCCCTGCTCGTATGCTCATATACAGAATGTTGTGAGGATCGAATGGGACACCATATGTGAACGCACTTTCCTGTCTTTCTTATCTGGTCACATCTAAACTGTAGTGTGGGGCAAATTGCCAACAGACAAAGGGGAGATAGGGCAATCCATATTTCATATTTCACTACTTTCCCAGATTAGTTCACCATATTTAGGTAATTGATTCTAAAAGGCAGCCTTCCCTGAAGCCAGTGGGTTAAGAATCAGTTAGAACTGAGAAGGATAATATGCAAGACGTTGTAATCTAGACGCCCAGCATTGACTTTTGTATATTAGTGTGCAACATCCAATCCCTCAGTGGGAAGACAGGATAACAAGTGATGAATCACGTTGTAGATCACAAGGTTGTATGCACACTAAATGAATCTTTGTACTGTGGCATCCATGCGACGTTTGGCCTTGATTTATAATTCTGTACAAAGCTCGTCACTGATGGAAAAGGGTAATAAAATAACAAGATAAAGTTTAATTAAAAGTACTTCTTCAGGAGATGAGGGGTCTGAGCACAGCTCACAAGAGTGTGACCTGTGGCTCTGGCCTCAGGACAGCTGGCTGACCAGGAGCAGGGAGCATGGACCATGGGGAAAGTTTCTCAGGGTTCTTTCCTCCACCAGGCACTGCCAGCAGCCAGCAGGCCCTCATTCCTCAGCCTAATCCTTCAGGTTCCCAGCAGCAGCTGCTGATGGCTGTTCTAGCTATCAAGGGAAAAGAGGAGACAAAAGCCCAAAGTGTTTTCTAAGAGGCCATTTCTTTTTGCCTCTTATTAAAAACACCAAGCAGGCCAGCTAGCTGGAGGCACGAACTTCAGGAAGTCATGCTGCCAGCCACAGTTGAAGGGCCATATGCCTATTATGCTGGAACTACTCTACCGGATTCCTGGACTTCTACAAAGGCACTCTCATCCTTGGGTATAACTCTGGGTTCTTCAGGGGCTCCCAGACCACGCTGAAGGATGAGAGCCAGTTTACGAGACACTGCAAGGTCCACAGCCAGGACCAAGGGTACGTCAATGGTGCTTCAGATAGCCATTGCCAGAAGAACGACCAAAGACTAGCAAGAATTGTTGAATGAGTGCACAATTTTTGCCGTGTGGCTGACAGCATCTTGGTGCTCCTGCCAGGTGTTAGGCCTGAGCCTCTGAGGTGGAAGAGCCGAGCTCAGGACACTGGACCACCATAGAACTGCTGGCCACACGTAATATCAACCGGCAACACCTCTCCCAGAGACCTCCATCTCAACACTAAGACCCAGCTCCACTCAATGACGAGCAAGCTCCAGTGCTGGAAACCCCATACCAAACAACTAGCAAGACAGGAACACAACCCCACCCATTAGCAGAGAGGCTGCCTAAAATCATAATAAGTCCACAGACACCCCAAAACACATCACTGGCCAGAGTCCTGCCCACCAAAAAGACAACATCCAGCCTCATCCACCAAAACAGAGGCACCAGTCCCCTCTACCAGGAAGCCTACACAACTCACTGAACCAACCTTACCCACTGGGGGCAGACAACAAACACAACGGGAACTACAAACTTGCAGCCTGTGAAAAGGAAACCCCAAACACAGTAAGTTAAGCAAAATGAGAAGACAGAGAAACACACAGCAGATGAAGGAGAAAGGTAAAAACCCACCAGACCAAACAAATGAAGAGGAAATAGGCAGTCTACCTCAAAAAGATTTCAGAGTAATGATAGTAAAGATGAATCAAAATCTTAGAACTAGAATGGAGAAAATACAAGAAACATTTAACGAGGACCTAGAAGAACTACAGAGCAAACAAACAATGAGGAACAACACAATAAACAAAATTTAAAATTCTCTAGAAGGAATCAATAGCAGAATAACTGAGGCAGAAAAACAGATAAGTGACCTGGAAGATGAAATAGTGGAAATACCTACTGCAGAGCAGAATAAAGACAAAAGAATGAAAAGAATTGAGGACAGTCTCAGAGACCTCTGGAACAATATTAAATGCACTAACATTCAAATTACAGGGGTCCCGGACGAAGAAGAGAAAAAGAAAGGGACTGAGAAAATATTTGAAGAGACTATTGAAAACTTCCCTAATATGGGAAAGGAAATAGTCAATCAAGTCCAGGAAGCACAGAGAGTCCCATACAGGATAAATCAAAGGAGAAACACGAAAGGCACATATTAATTAAACTATCAAAAATTAAATACAAAGAAAAAATATTAAAAGCAGCAAGGGAAAAGCAACAAATAACATACAAGGGAATCCCCATAAGGTTAACAGCTGATCTTTCAGCAGAAACTCTGCAAGCCAGAAGGAGTGGCAGCACATATTTAAAGTGATGAAAGGGAAAAACCTACAACCAAGATTACTCTAGCCAGCAAGGATCTCATTCATATTCGGCGGAGAAGTTAAAACATTTACAGACAAGCAAAAGCTAAGAGAATTCAGCACCACCAAACCAGCTTTACAACAAATGCTAAAGTAACTTTTCTAGGCAAGAAACACAAGAGAAGGAAAGACCTACAATAACAAACCCAAAACAATTAAGAAAATGGTCATAGGAACATACATATCGATAATTACCTTAAATGTAAATGGATTAAATGGTCTAACCAAAAGACACAGACAGGCTGAATAGATACAAAAACAAGACCCATATATATGCTGTCTACAAGAGACCAACTTCAGACCTAGAGACACATACAGACTGAAAGTAAGGGGATGGAAAAAGATATCCCATGCAAATGGAAATAAAAAGAAAGTTGGAGCAGAAATTCTCATATCAGACAAAATAGACTTTAAAATAAAGACTATTACAAGAGACAAAGAAGGACACTACATAATGATCAAGGGATCAATCCAAGAAGAAGATGTGACAATTGTAAATATTTCTGCACCGAACATAGGAGCACCTCATTACATAAGGCAAATGCTAACAGCCATAAAATGGGAAATCGACAGTAACACAATCATAGTAGGGGACTTTAACACCCCACTTTCACCAACAGACAGGTCAACCAAAATGAAAATAAATAAGGAACCACAAGCTTTAAATGATACATTAAAAAAGATGAACTTAACTGATATTTATAGGACATTCCAACCAAAAACAACAGAATACACTTTCTTCTCAAGTGCTCATGGAACATTCTCCAGGATAGATAATATCTTGGGTCACAAATCAATCCTTGGTAAATTTAACAAAATTGAAATTGTATCAAGTATCTTTTCGGACCACAACACTATGAGACTAGATATCCATTACAGGAATAAAACTGTAAAAAATACAAAAACATGGAGGTTAAACGATACTCTACTAAATAATCAAGACATCACTGAAGAAATCAAAGAGGAAATGAAATATTAACTAGAAACAAATGACGATGAAAACATGACGACACAAAACTTATGGGATGCAGCAAAAGCAGTTCTAAGAGGGAAGTTTATAGTAATACAATCCTACCTCAAGAAACAAGAAAATCTCAAATAAACAACCTAACTTTACACCTAAAGCAATTAGAGAAAGAAAAACTAAAAAAACCAAAGTTAGCAGAAGGAAAGAAGTCATAAAGATCAGATCAGAAATAAATGAAAAAGGAATGAAGAAAACGCTAGCAAAGATCAATAAAACTAAAAGCTGGTTCTTTGAGAAGATAAACAAAATTGACAAACCATTAGCCAGACTCATCAAGAAAAAATGGGAGAAGACTCAAACCAACAGGATTGGAAATGAAAAAGGAGAAGTAACAACTGACACTGCAGAAATACAAAGGATCACAAGAGATTACTACAAGCAACTATATGCCAATAAAATGGAAAACCTGGAAGAAATGGACAAATTCTTAGAAAAGCACAATCTTCCGTGACTGAACCAGGAAGCAATAAAAAATATAAACAGACCAATCACAAGCACTAAAATTGAAACTATGATTAAAAATCTTCCAACAAACAAAAGCCCAGGATCAGACAGATTCACAGGCGAATTCTATCCAACATTTAGAGAAGAGCTAACACCTCTCCTTCTCAAGCTCTTCCAAAATACAGCAGAGGGAGGAACACTCCCAAACTTATTCTATGAGGCCACCATCACCCTGATACCAAAACCAGACAAAGATGTTACAAAAAAAGAAAACTCAGGCCAATATCACTGATGAACGTAGATGCAAAAATCCTCAATAAAATACTAGCAAACAGAATTCAGCAGCACATTAAAAGGATCATACACCATGATCAAGTGGGGTTTATCCCAGGAATGCAAGGATTTTTCAGTATATGCAAATCAATCAATGTGATAAACCATATTAACCAAAAGAAGGAGAAAAACCGTATGATCATGTCAATAGATGCAGAAAAAGCTTTCAACAAAATCAACACTCATTGGGGCTTCCCTGGTGGCGCAGTGGTTGAGAGTTCGCCTGCCGATGCAGGGAACACGGGTTGGTGCCCCGGTCTGGGAAGAACCCACATGCCGTGGAGGGGCTGGGCCTGTGAGCCATGGCCATTGAGCCTGCGCGTCCGGAGCCTGTGCTCCGCAACGGAAAAGGCCACAACAGTGAGAGGCCCGCGTACCGCAAAAAAAAAAATTAAAAAATCAACACCATTTATGATAAAAATCCTCCAGAAAGTAGGCATAGAGGGAACTTACCTCAACATAATAAAGGCCATATATGACAAACCCACAGCCAACATCGTTCTCAATGGTGAAAATCTGAAACCATTTCCATTAGGATCAGGAACAAGACAAGATTGTCCACTCTCACCACTATTATTCAACATAGTTTTGGAAGTTTTAGCCACAGCAGTCAGAGACAAAAAAGAAATAAAAGGAATCTAAATAGGAAAAGAAGAAGTAAAACTGTCACTGTTTGCAGATGACATGATACTATAAATAAAGAATCCTAAAGATGCTACCAGAAAACTACTAGAGACAATCAATGAATTTGGTAAAATAGCAGGATACAAAATAATGCAGAGAAATCTCTTGCATTCCTATACACGAATGATGAAAACTCTGAAAGAGAAATTAAGGAAACACTCCCATTTACCATTGCAACAAAAAGAATAAAATACCTAGGAATAAACCTACCTAAGGAGACAAAAGACCTATATGCAGAAAACTATAAGACACTGATGAAAGAAATTAAAGATAATACAAACAGATGGAGAGATATACCATGTTCCTGGATTGGAAGAATCAATTATGAAAATGATTATACTCCCCAAAGCAATCTACAGATTCAATGCAATCCCTATCAAACTACCAATGGCATTTTTCACAGAACTAGAACAAAAAAATTCACAATTTGTATGGAAACACAAAAGACCCTGAAGAGCCAAAGCAATCTTGAGAAAGAAAAACGGAGCTGGAGGAATCGGGCTCCCTGACTTCAGACTCTACTACAAAGCTACAGTAAACCATACAGTATGGTCCTGGCACAAAAACAGAAATATTGATCAATGGAACAGGATAGAAAGCCCAGAGATAAACCCACACACATATGGTCAACTAATCTATGACAAAGGAGGCAAGAAAATACAATGGAGAAAAGACAGGCTCTTTAATATGGTGCTGGGAAAACTGGACAGCTATATGTAAAAGAATGAAATTAGAACACTCCCTAACTCCATACACAAAAATAAACTCAAAATGGATTATAGACCTAAATGTAAGGCCAGACACTATAAAACTCTTAGAGGCAAACATAGGCAGAACACTCTATGACATAAATCACAGCAAGATCTTTTTGACCCACCTCCTAGAGAAAGGGAAATAAAAACAAAAATAAAGAAATGAGACCTAATGAAACTTAAAAGCTTTTGCACAGCAAGGAAACCATAAACAAGATGAAAAGACAACCCTCAGAATGGGAGAAAATATTTTCAAATGAAGCAACTGACAAAGGATTAATCTCCAAAATATACAAGCAGCTCATGCAGCTCAATATCAAAAAAACAAACAACACAATCCAAAAATGGGCAGAGGACCTAAATAGACATTTCTCCAAAGAAGATATACAGATTGCCAACAAACACATGAAAGGATTATCAATGTTACTAATCATTAGAGAAATGCAAATCAAAACTACAAAGTATCACCTCACACCAGTCAAATGGCCATCATCAAAAAGTCTACACACAATAAATGCTAGAGAGGGTGTGGAGCAAAGGGAACCCTCTTGCACTGTTGGTAGGAATGTAAATTGATACAGCCACAATGGAGAACAGTGTGGAGGTTCCTTAAAAAACTAAACAATCCCACTACTGGGCATATACCTGGAGAAAACCAAAATTCAAAGAGTCATGTACCACATTGTTCATTGGAGCACTATTTACAATAACCAGGACATGGAAGCAACCTAAGTGTCCATCAACAGATGAACTGATAAAGAAGATGTGGCACATATATACAATAGAATATTACTCAGCCATAAAAAGAAATGAAATTGAGTTATTTGTAGTGAGGTGGATGGACCTAGAGTCTGTCATACAGAGCGAAGTAAGTCAGAAAGGGAAAAACAAATACCATATGCTAACACATATATATGGAATCTAAAAAAAAAAAAATTGGTTCTGAAGAACCTAGGAGCTGGACAAGAATAAAGACACAGGGAGATCAGCTCGGTGCTTTGTGACCACCTAGAAGGGTGGGATAAGGAGGGTGGGAGGGAGACACAAGAGGGAGGGGATATGGGGATATATGTGTATGTATAGCTGATTCACTTGGTTATACGGCAGCAACTAACACAACAATGTAAAGCAATTATACTCCAATAAAGATGTTTAAAAAAAGTAAAAATAAAAACACCAAGCAGATAGTTTCTAAAAAAAAAAAAAAAAAAAGTACTTCTTCATGTAAATGTCTACACCCAGCAAAAAGTTATGGCTGGATTTGAACTGACAAGAATAAAGACAAAATTCATATTTTTCTTTCCCTAATTTTAGGGTTCAGCTGGTACCAGGAATCTGTTCACTGTGGTAATTTGATCACCAAGGCCAAATAATACTTCTCATTGACTTGAAAAATAGCTGAACATGTAGAGTAGCATAAATGCTTTTTGGTGAGGCACATTCTGACATCTTCTCCGTAAAAGAGTTTTATTTACAAGTTACTAAATCAACCTTACTGCCAGGTAGTAATTTGATACTTAATGATCATTATTCCTATACTTTCACCATGAGGTTGACATGATGGTTAACCAGAGTCCCCACTACTTGGCTTGGCTCAAGGTAGGGGACTATGTAAAAATTTTTTAATAACATAGTTCATTTGAAAACCTGTAAAAAAATTCATAAAAGCAAAGACAACCTTACGGAGTTTGAGTCTGAGATTCCTGCCTTGAGTTGCTATTTTAATGCAGGGCTATTCTATTGGATGATGGAGATGTTCTGTATCTTCACTATCCAGTACAGTAGCCATTATACTCATGTGAATGTTAAGCACTTGACTGTGGCTAATGCTACCTGAGGAACTGAATTTTAATTTTAATTTTAATTGAATTTAATGTCAATTAACTAACTTATACAGCCACATGTGACTAGTGGCTACCATATCGGATAGCACAGTATGAGTTCTGTTCTCAAACACTACTGACTCCACCACATTTAAATTTAAGTATTAAAAGCAGTTTTCTAAACTACCTAATTCTTCTGCAATGAGTTACTAACTTCAGAGCACCAAAGTTTTGTGAATCCCATAACTGACTTTGTAAAATGCTTTCCCTTGTTTTTCTGATCTTATTTCTGTCTTAAAACAGTGTCAGTGGGGATTCTAGTTTCCTTTGGTTTAAGCTTGAAGCAGCTAATCAAATGAAGGAGATGAAGAGTTGTTTTATTCATTTGGAGCCAACACAGTAGGCAGACTCCCACGCTGTTCCAAGGTCAAGCTGTGTTTTTTTTTAACCCAAGGATGCCGGGATGCTGCCTGGCAAATAGCTTCACTTTGAGTCACCAACAAAAATGATCTGAAGAAATTTCCAACACCACATGTCTACAAGGGATGTTAGTGGCCACCTTATCCTTTTTCAAGTAAAAGACTCCATGTGTTAATAACATCTGTGATTCTCTTCAACCTGACTCTGAATTGCTGCAGACTCAGCTGAACATATAATGAAATAAGACAACAGTCCTGGCAAGATGGTCAGGAGGGAGATGATTGAAGGCAGCTGATGGGAAGTTTTGTTTTGAGAGCTAGTTAGCCTTATTAGCGTCTAGCATAATGTTGCATGTAGCAGGTGGTCAAAATTATTAGCTGATTGTTGCATAATTGATAGACCTAAAATTGGAAGAAATACCAGATTTACATATTGCACAAAAATAAACAGTGATAGTATATTGCTACCCTATGCTCTTTTTTTCTTTAAAGCATCCAGTATAAATATATCCTAAATATATAATCCATTCAATTTGGCCTCAAGCAATGTTTAGTAAACCATGTTATGATTTCAAGTGATGAAAGCACTTCAGATGTGAGTTTTCCAAAGCCTTCTTTTATGTGCCCAATGCTGAAAATCAGGTATCCCAAGCGCACTGTTCTAATGTTTGTTCTGAGGTTTTGTGAGTTCTCAGGATGCTTTCATACCTAAATCAAAAAATTCATACGTGTCATCGTGAGTAAATTGTTAGTAATGTCTTTTTAATATGGATAGTCAAAGCAGTTATTTTTACAGATAAAAGTAGAAATAGCTTGCCAATAATTCTTCACCCATTTTTATCTGTTCTCACATACATAGATATTTTGTAGGTATTTAATTCAAAGATCAACCATTTTATGAAAAGTGTGAAGCCACAGTGCTTTGCTTATGTGGACTAGCCTTCAGAGATTATGAAGAAACCCATGTGTGGGTAGAATTAAAAACATTTTTCAAAATGTACATAGATGGCTATATTCAAAAAGAAAATAAGACAAAAGTGAAATACTAGTTAGATCTCAAATCAGCATGAAATGAAGTTATAGGGGAAAAGAACATCCCTCTGACAGGAGCCCGGCACACCCGTGTTAGGAGTTTGGCAGTCAGATAACAACAATCTTTTTCTTGGTATCAGTCCTCTGAGGCCGGCGGGTAAAGTGAGTGTGTGTAAACTAATGACTCTATATTTCAGTTTGGGCATCAATAAAAGGGCCGTTAATAGTAACATGAGACAGGAAAGACAAACAGGTAGTTAAGGTCACAGGGTTTTTTTTTTACAGGAAGTAGAACGTTGATTTTGGAGGTGATGGAGGTAATACAGGTGATTCCAGGCATTTGATGAGAGCTCCCCGGGAGCCAGCCTGCCCACACCAGGCCCTCAATTCCTGTTAAAGAGGAGACACAGGCCTGCCTTAGAAGGAAGTCCTGAGCTGCTTAAAAGTAATGTATTTGAGGTTACTCCAAGTTACTAAATTGCAGTGAAAAGATAATTGCCTCAGGATTGCAGTAGTTTAAGGAGTTGCTTTAAAGTTAGACAAGGGAGAAAAGATTTGATAGCGCAGGCTCTCTCTGAGGTTTCTTTTCATGTGAATGAGAAGGTAGATGAGTTAAGCGATTGTGTGGAAGCACTTTAGAGACGAGAGCCATGAGCAGCGGTGGCGGTGGAGCACTCCCCTACCGCCTCCTTACTGAGGCAGTGGCGGTACCTCGGGGCCTAATTAGATCGGTGAGCAATTTCCCTTCCAGACACGTGGGAATGAAAACCAGGATGCAGGGAACACAATTATACCAGAATACATTCCGCTCACAGAACCTCCCAAATCTCTCAACCCCTGCTTTCTTCTTTCTATTCATACCCTTACTCATATCTTCAAGCCCTTGCACCTAGATTATTAAAATAGCTTTCTACCTGTTGCCTATGCACCATTCTTCCAAAAATACCCTTTTAGGATGTAAATTTGATCTTGTTATTTCTTACCTAGGAACGCCTCAGCAGTTTTCCATGGCCAGTTCCTCCAATGATCTATTTCTTTCCTGCCTCTTAGCTCCTGTTCTAGCACTCACCTCACCCAGAAGGTTGGCCAGCACAAGGAGGAAGAGAAGGAGAAGCAGGATGGAGAAGAGTACCTGCCTGCTCCTGAGTTCCTCCTGTGTTATGTGCTTTATAGTTGTAACATTATATCATTTTCTCCATAACCTTATGGGATAGGTATTGCTCTTTCCATTTTATTGAGGAAAAAAGTGAATGGGCAGAAGGGATAAATAAATTGTGTAAGTCATCTTTGTAGTAAGACTTAGGACCAGCAATCAATCCAGATCTGTCTCCAAAACTTGTTTTATAACCATCGCTTCTCGGTCTTCAAATATACTATTCCCTCCACATCAAATGCTACCCCCACCCCTGTCTTGGACCAATTGTTGAACTTTTATTCATCCTACAAAACCCTGTGCATGAATCACCAACTCTTCAGCGTCATCCTTGACTCTCAAGAGAGCATTCATCAACTTGTTCTACCACATTATGACTATGTTTTAAACAGCAACATTGCATGTGTCATGCCAGCCTCTAATTATCTGCTTGACATGACTCTTTCCCCTACTAGACTGCTCTTGGAGTTGCTTGAAGACAGGAACCGTGTCTTTCCTTGTTCTGAGCTCAGTGATTTGCATACTACCCAGGGCATAACTGGTACTCAGTCAATCCTTGTTGATTTGAACAATCGTGTTGTGGAAAGAGTAAACTGGTAGATCAAGCCTTTGGTTAAATTCTTAACTAGAATTTAGCAAACCATCTATGTGAGTATTAGCAGATTGTTTAACCTCTTCAGGCCTCAGAAAACTTATTTGCAAAATTAATGGAGGAATTGGGGGTGAGTACTGAATTGTCCCCAATATCTCCTCAGATTCTAAAATTCTGCACACTTACTCTTTGCATACAGTGTGTGTGGAGGGAAAACTACTGTAATAAGATGCAAAATGAAACACAGCATTTGTATAATTGCACTTGCTGAATAGTTGATGGAACTTAACTGTATTTATGGGGTAATTGGGGGGGAGGCTAACCATCTCATAAATAAACCACTTTATGAGTTTTTAATGTGTTCCATATTAAAAATGCATTAGTTTCCATGATAAATTAAATAGCATTTAAAACTGATGTTTCATCAGGAACAAGACAAGGTTGCCCACTCTCACCACTATTGTTCAATATAGTTTTGGAAGTTTTAGCCACAGCAATCAGAGACAAAAAAGAAATAAATGGAGGGGCTTCCCTGGTGGCGCAGTGGTTAAGAATCCACCTGACAAAGCAAGGGACACAGGTTCGAGCCGTGGTCCAGGAAGATCCCACATGCCGCAGAGCAACTAAGCCCATGTGCCACAACTACTGAGCCTGTGCTCTAGAGCCTGCGAGACACAAATACTGAGCCCATGTGACACAACTACTGAAGCCCACGCGCCTAGAGCTCATGCTCCACAGCAAGAGAAGCCACCGCAATGAGAAGCCAGCGCACCACAACAAAGAGTAGCCCCCACTCGCCACAATTAGAGAAGAGCCCACGCACAGCAATGACGACCCACTGCAGCCAAAAATTAATTAATTAATTAATTAATTTTTTAAAAAAAGAAATAAAAGGAATCCAAATTGGAAAAGAAGTAAAACTGTCACTGTTTGCAGATGACATGATACTATACATAGAGAATCCTAAAGATGCTACCAGAAAACTACTAGAGCCAATCAATGAATTTGGTAAAGTAGCAGGATACAAAATCAATGCACAGAAATCTCTTTCATTCCTATACACGAATGATGAAAAATCTGAAAGAGAAATTAAGGAAACACTCTCATTTACCATTGCAACAAAAAGAATAAAATACCTAGGAATAAACCTACCTAAGGAGACAGAAGACCTATATGCAGAAAACTATAAGACACTGATGAAAGAAATTAAAGATAATACAAACAGATGGAGAGATATACCATGTTCCTGGATTGGACGAATCAACATTGTGAAAATGACTCTACTACCCAAAGCAATCTACAGATTCAATGCAATCCCTATCAAACTACCAATGGCATTTTTCACAGAACTAGAACAAAAAAATTCACAATTTGTATGGAAACACAAAAGACCCTGAATAGCCAAAGCAATCTTGAGAAAGAAAAACGGAGCTGGAGGAATCGGGCTCCCTGACTTCAGACTCTACTACAAAGCTACAGTAATCCAT
Organism: Stenella coeruleoalba; assembly: GCF_951394435.1. Lineage (NCBI taxonomy): Eukaryota > Metazoa > Chordata > Mammalia > Artiodactyla > Delphinidae > Stenella > Stenella coeruleoalba. The sequence goes on along the minus strand of NC_137150.1, from coordinate 36,730,151 downwards.
ACAGTATGGTCCTGGCACAAAAACAGAAATATAGGTCAATGGAACAGGATAGAAAGCCCAGAGATAAACCCACACACATATGGTCAACTAATCTATGACAAAGGAGGCAAGAAAATACAATGGAGAAAAGACAGGCTCTTTAATATGGTGCTGGGAAAACTGGACAGCTACATGTAAAAGAATGAAATTAGAACACTCCCTAACTCCATACACAAAAATAAACTCAAAATGGATTAAAGACCTAAATGTAAGGCCAGACACTATACAACTCTTAGAGGCAAACATAGGCAGAACACTCCATGACATAAATCACAGCAAGATCTTTTTGACCCACCTCCTAGAGAAAGGGAAATAAAAACAAAAATAAACAAATGGGACCTAATGAAACAAAAGCTTTTGCACAGCAAAGGAAACCATAAACAAGACGAAAAGATAACCCTCAGAATGGGAGAAAATATTTTCAAATGAAGCAACTGACAAAGGATTAATCTCCAAAATATACAAGCAATTCATACAGCTCAATATCAAAAAAACAAACAACCCAATCCAAAAATGGGCAGAAAACCTAAATAGACATTTCTCCAAAGAAGATATACAGATTGCCAACAAACACATGAAAGGATGCTCAACATCACAAATCATTAGAGAAATGTAAATCAAAACTGCAATGAGGTATCACCTCACACCAGTCAGAATGGCCATCATCAAAAAGTCTACAAAAAATAAATGCTAGCGAAGGTGTGGAGAAAAGGGAACCCTCTTGCACTGCTGGTGGGAATGTAAATTGATACAGCCACTATGGAGAACAGTATGGAGGTTCCTGAAATAACTAAAAATAGAACTACCATATGACCCAGCAATCCCACTACTGGGCATATACCCTGAGAAAACCATAATTTAAAAAGAGTCATGTACCACAATGTTCACTGCAGCTCTATTTACAATAGCCAGGACATGGAAGCAACATAAGTGTCCATCGACAGATGAATGGTTAAAGAAGATGTGGCACATATATTCAATGGAATATTACTCAGCCGTAAAAAGAAATGAAATTGAGTTATTTGTAGTGAGGTGGATTAACTTAGAGTCTGTCATACAGAATGAAGTAAGCCACAAAGAGAAAAACAAATACCATATGCTAACACATATATATGGAATTAAAAAAAAAAACAGTTCTGATGAACCCAGGGACAGGACAGGAATAAAGATGCAGACGTAGACAATGGACTTGAGGACATTGCGGGGGGGGGGGGGGGGAAGGGTAAGCTGGGACGAAATGAGAGAGTGGCTTGGAACGTAAAATAGCTAGGGGGAAGCAGCCACATAGCACAGGGAGATCAGCTCAGTGCTTTGTGACCACCTAGAGGGGCGGGATAGGGAGGGTGGGAGGGAGACGCAAGAGGGAGGGCATATGGGAATATATGTATACGTATAGCTGATTTACTTTGTTATACAGTAGAAACTCACACAACATTATAAAGCAATTATACTCCAATAAAGGTGTTAAAAAAAAAAGCCGATATTTCCCTTTTTACCTTTAGTTAAATGAGATTTCTGCTTATTTTGGTTATATGATTAAGTAGCACAAGCTACCTGAGATGTAGACTAATATTGGAAAATATCCCTCTAAATATGAAAAGAGGATTTTGGAGCCAGAAGAGAACTAAGAACCAGATCTAAAGTTCAAGGAATGGAGACAGCACACAGGTGGTTAATGGTGAGGTAGCCTCATCCCCAATTTCCAGATGATTGACTAACGGGAATCTTACTGCCATGAGTTCACTGCCATGCTGTCCCCTCCAGATATGATCAGTAGGGAGTGTGGTCAACATATGCAGTCGACTTTGCCTCACCATAATGTACTCCCCTTTTCTCCCATCAAGAGTAGTCTGCCCCTCCTTTCTCAGTGAGGGGTTGAGCATGAAGCCACAGAAGTCAGTTAGCTTCTCCCATCACCCAGATCCAGGAAGTGGTCCAGAGTGGACAGGTCATCCAATCAAAACCAAGGAATCAATGAGAAGATGGAACTCCTAGGAAAAGAAAGCTCCTTCTTTCTTCCTTCCTTCTGGAAGTGAATGAGTGCTTTTGTCAGCCATCTTGAAGATGAGAGAAGAGCTTGGAGCTGCCACAGACCCTCCATCATACAGAGCTGAGTGTGGAGCCATTACCAAAAAGAAAGTCACAAGTACAGAGAGAGAGAAACTAGATCCTGTCTACAGTGTTTGTACCTTAAATCCACCCTATCTCTGGAGTTTTCCCTATCTCTGGACTTTTTAGTTACATGGCCAGTAAGTTTCCTTTGTTACTTAAGCCAGCTTGAGTTAGTTTTTCTGTTACTTGCAAAACAAAACAAAACAACAACAAAAAACCCATATATTTCTGATAGAGATGGTCTACGCTATTCAAGGTTATCTATAGAATGGAAGCATTTTGATAGAATGCATTTCAATTTATCTACATAAAGGCGCAAATTTTTTTCCAGGTTAAATTCAGAATGGGAGTCCTTATCTGTAAACCTTACTGCAGATCAAACTGCCGAATCTCAATCTCAGTACTTGTTTTAGATCCAAGGTAGCTCAGAAACGAACTTCAAAAGCATGTACCTTAAATTCTTAGAATCTAATTTTAATTGCAATTTTCCTCCCTTTTATAATAGTAATATACAAATTTGGAAATTAGGAATAGAGGAAGGGGGAAAAATCACTCACATTCTTTTTTTTTTTTTTTTTTTTTTTTTTTAGTTTTTTAATAACAGCTTTATTGAAATATAATTCATGTACCATAAAATTCATCCTTTTAAAGCATACGATCAGTGGTTTTTAATACAGCTTTTTTTTTTTTTTTTTTTATACATATATTCCCATATCTCTTCCCGCTTGCGTCTCCTTCCCTCCCACCCTCCCTATCCCAGCCCTCCAGGCGGTCACAAAGCACCGAGCTGATCTCCCTGTGCTATGCGGCTGCTTCCCACTAGCTATCTACCTTACGTTTGGTAGTGTATATATGTCCATGCCTCTTTATCGCTTTGTCACCGTTTACACTTCCCCCTCCCCATAGCCTCAAGTCCATTCTCTAGTAAGTCTGTGTCTTTATTCCTGTTTCACTCCTAGGTTTTTCATGACATTTTTTTTTTTTTAAAATTCCATATATATGTGTTAGCATACGGTATTTGTCTCTCTCTTTCTGACTTACTTCACTCTGTATGACAGACTCTAGGTCTATCCACCTCATTACAAATAGCTCAATTTCGTCTCTTTTTATGGCTGAGTAATATTCCATTGTATATATGTGCCACATCTTCTTTATCCATTCATCCGATGATGGACACTTAGGTTGTTTCCATCTCTGGGCTATTGTAAATAGAGCTGCAATGAACATTTGATGGAGAGATATACCATGTTCTTGGATTGGAAGAATCAACATTGTGAAAATGACTCTACTACCGAAAGCAATCTATAGATTCAATGCAATCCCTATCAAACTACCACTGGCATTTTTCACAGAACTAGAACAAAAAATTTTGCAATTTGTATGGAAACACAAAAGACCCCGAATAGCCAAAGCAATCTTGAGAACGAAAGAAGGAACTGGAGGAATCAGGCTCCCAGACTTCAGACTATACTACAAAGCTACAGTTATCAAAACGGTATGGTACTGGCACAAAAACAGAAAGATAGATCAATGGAACAGGATAGAAAGCCCAGAGATAAACCCACGCACATATGGTCACCTTATCTTTGACAAAGGAGGCAGAAATGTACCGTGGAGAAAGGACAGCCTATTCAATAAGTGGTGCTGGGAAAACTGGACAGCTACATGTAAAAGTATGAAGTTAGATCACTCCCTAACACCATACACAAAAATAAGCTCAAAATGGATTAAAGACCTAAATGTAAGGCCAGAAACTATCAAACTCTTAGAGGAAAACATAGGCAGAACACTCTATGACATAAATCACAGCAAGATTCTTTCTGACCCACCTCCTAGAGTAATGGAAATAAAAACAAGAGTAAACAAATGGGACCTAATGAAACTTAAAAGCTTTTGCGCAGCAAAGGAAACCATAAAGAAGACCAAAAGACAACCCTCAGAATGGGAGAAAATATTTGCAAATGAAGCAACTGACAAAGGATTGATCTCCAAAATTTATAAGCAGCTCATGCAGCTTAATAACAAAAAAACAAACAACCCAATCCAAAAATGGGCAGAAGACCTAAATAGACATTTCTCCAAAGAAGATATACAGAGTGCCAACAAACACATGAAAGAATGCTCAACATCACTAATCATGAGAGAAATGCAAATCAAAACTACAATGAGATATCATCTCACACCAGTCAGAATGGCTATCATCAAAAAATCTAGAAACAATAAATGCTGGAGAGGGTGTGGAGAAAAGGGAACCCTCTTACACTGTTGGTGGGAATGTAAATTGGTACAGCCACTGTGGAGAACAGTATGGAGGTTCCTTAAAAAGCTACAAATAGAACTACCATATGACCCAGCAATCCCACTACTGGGCATATACCCTGAGAAAACCATAATTCAAAAAGAGTCATGTACTCACATTCTTACCACCTAAAAATAACAACTCCTAATATTTGGTTGTTTTTTCTTCTAAACTTTTTGCTGTCCTTTTTTCTTTTTTTTTTTTTTTTTTTGCAGTACGCGGGCCTCTCACTGTTGTGGCCTCTCCCATTGCAGAGCACAGGCTCCAGACGCGCAGCCTCAGCGGCCATGGCTCACGGGCGCAGCCGCTCCGCAGCATGTGGAATCTTCCCGGACCGGGGCACGAACCCGTGTCCCCTGCATCAGCAGGCGGACTCTCAACCACTGCGCCACCAGGGAAGCCCTGTCCTTTCTTCTTTAATTGAGTCCATTCAGATTGTTAAGTATGATATCTGTTTGTCTTGATTTAAAAAGTGAACTTCAGGTCAATATGAAAGACTTAATTGATGTGGAACATCCCGCACACACATACACACTCCAAGCAAAAAGAATTGCTGAATAAACTGTAACAAAATAAATTTAAATGCAAGCTTAAGGCCTAGAAAGGGAAATCTCCAGATGTCAGAACAAAGGGAGCACCAAAATCAGAAAAGCAGACAACAGGGTACAGGCATTATGTCATTCAGGAAGCAGAGAAGCTCTGTTTCATGAGGCAAACAGATAACTCCATGAGTTATCTGTTTAATAATCCAGCTTTACAAACATAATTATTATTAGAAAATCACTCTATTTTCTGGTTATATGTTGGGCCAACTTAAGTTTTCAGCTATGATTTTGTATATTTTTCTCTTTGTTCATAGGTAGGAGGAAATCCAGAGATGCTGTTCAGTCGGTGGCAGTCAGAGTTCTGCTAATTAGGAGTTCCGAATTAACTTTAAAATTTTTCCTAAATATTTTTTGTTTTCTTCTATTAAGCACATCTCTGGGTATAAAACAAAATACGTAGCTCTCTCTTCTCTTACTAAGGTTAACAGTAGCCTCCATGTTCCTAAATCCATTTGGTCTCCTCTCAGTTCTCACCTTACTGACCTCTCAGCAGTATTTAACACAGTTCATATCTCCAGCCTCCTTCCTTCATTTGGCTTTTTCTTCATTAGGCTTTTTCTCTTTTCTGTTGACACTTACTTGGCAGTCTCATGGCTTGACACTCTCATGATACACTGATGACTTCAAGACGTATATCTTTATATCTTGAATATAAACCTGCAGCCCAGACCTCTCCCATGAACTCCAGGCTCTTGTCTACTTGATATTTTTCCCTTGTGGTCTAATAGGTGTTTCGACCTCACGTGTCCAAAAGCCATGCTCCTACTCTTCCTCCCACCAGATCTTCTCCTGCAGTCTTAACTCATCCCATTTAAGGGCAACCTGACTGTCCCAACTGCTCAGCCAAGTAACTTAGAGTCATCTTTGATTATTCTTTTTATCATATGCTACATCTAATTTATTTGCAAATGCTCTTAACCCCACTATTAAAAGTGACCCAAAATCAGATTGCTTCTCACCATTTTCACCCTCATTCAACCTACTGATATCTCTTACTTGGACCATAATAGTAACTTCCTGATCAGTAGCCCTGCTTCTACCTTTCAGTCTATTTTCCAACTTAGCTGTTGGAATGTTATTCATTCCATGATGGTCCTGTTAAAAAAAGAAACCCTGTGTAAAAGCAAATCAAATCATGTCACTCTCCTGACCAATACTCTCCAAAGTCTTCCATCTCAAACAGATGGAAGCCAACATCTTGTAAATGGCCTACAAAGACCTGCATGATTTGGCTTCTGTGCAGTGAAGTATTAACCTTGACCAAAGAAAGGTTTGACCCTTTGCCTCCAGCTCCTGAGAGGTGACCTCTAAGCCCTTGGAATGCTCTACCCACCAGGAGTGTGTTTATCTACCTGGAGGCCTTGGGCCATGCCTGATGGTCTATGTTAAATGTGTGTTATATAGTAGGGTCCTTGGGCCACAAAGAATCAGCTTGACCTCCATACAGGCAAGAGACCAAGGTCAACCACGCAGGTGGTCAATGTGTCTATGTGGCCGATCTGCAATGAGAACTCTGGGCACCAAGGCTCTGCTAAGTTTCCCTAGTTGGCAACGTTCTATGCACACTGTCACACACTGTTGCTGGGAGAAAAGCGCTCTCCACATGGCTCCACTGGAAAGGGCAGCTAGAAGCTCTGTGCCTGGTTCTCCTGGACCCCACTCTGGCCACTTCGTCCCTATGCTGATTGTAATCTGTATCTTTCTCCTATAAAAACTATACGTGTGAATATAAAAGCTTTGCTGAATTCTGTGAGTCCTTATAATGAATCACTGAACCTTAGGGAGGTCTTGGGAACCTCCTGAACTTGCAGCACTTCCTTTACTTTCTCAACATGTTTTCTTGCTACTCTACGGATCATTCACTCTGCTCATGTCTCACTGGCTTCTGTGATGTTTCTCCCTTATACACTTTTACTCTAGGCTTGTGCTGTACACTCTGTCTGGAGTATTCTTCCCCCAGAAGCCCATATGATTGTCCTTTTCACCTCCTTCAGACGTTTATTCAACTGCTGTCTTCTCAGTTGGCCTTCCTTAGCTACACTATTTAAAATTGTAACTCTCCCCTGACACATATACTTGTCTTCCTTCCATGTATTGTGTTTCTATAGAGAACTTATCCTTTCTGAAATGTTACACACTTTATTTTGTTAGTTTATTGTCTACCTCACCCTAACTAGGATGAAATCTTAAAGAAAGCAGGGAACTTAGTCTGTTTTGTCACTGCTGTGTCCCCCATGTCTGGAATAGTGTATAATATAGGTGAGCACTCGGCAATAGCTCTTGAATGAAAGAATAAAATCTGTGTCCGTCTGGGAGAATATAAGCTAAAGAGTTCAACAGAACAACAGATACTGCACCCGAAACAATAAGGACTGGTTAGTGGTCGTACAAAATAACTTCATAAAAGAGTGCCACCAATGAATACTAAAATATGGATTTGTAGATTTGGCTGTGTGAACCTGATTTTCCATCTTCTGAGAGAATATGTTTTGGATCACCCAACAATTTAAAGGGGTCATGAGATATAGCAGGGAAAATATTTAACCTATACAGGACATGCAGAAACCAAGGATAGGTGAACATGGAGTCAGAAATGGAAGGTCCTTGGATAGGAAATGGTTGTGAGGAAGGAGCAGAAAGAAGATAGTTGGACTCTGTCCACTGTCATTGAGTCTCAACCAGGCTCCCTCAAGCAATTAAAGCCCCTGAGTGGATAAGTACGACCCTATTGTTGCCACTGCCCATCCCACTAACACTGAATTGAACAGGTCAGGATCTTGCTCAGGAGGTGGAATGGGGCCAGGCTCCAAAGAGAAACCCCACAATGACCTATTGATACCCCAAGGTATCATCTTGCAATTGCTAATCACCAGCCGAAGAGTGCCTTTGTTGCATGCCATGTTGTTCCTGGAAAAGACTGATCTGTACCAAGAACAAGAAGATCCAATCAGAACTCACAATCATCCACAATTGCCGAGTAGAGAGAGAACCTTCTAGTATATTTAGGATGATGTAGAGTCATCCAGGAATCCCAACAGGAGGGCTAACCCTCCAGACTCATCTCTGTCTTTTGGGAAATGACACCTGGGTATTATAATGAGACGATACCCTTCTTGTAATGAGATGGAAATGGAAATTGATTAGGAAAAGAGTAAACTAAAGAGGGCTAGTCTATGGGATTGATGGACAGGGGTAAGAAGGGGAGAGCTTGTGGTGGGAAGGAGTGGAGGAGAGACCCATGACTCCGTAACGTGGGCATGTTAGCAACACATCTGAGGAGAAGCAAGGAATACGCAGAGTGAAGGCTGTGAGTATCTCATCTGGTCACAACCTAGGACTCCACTAGGACTGGACAGTGACATCACAGAGAACTTTCTTTAGGAAAGTACAGTGAAGACTCTGTGAATAGAGTGAAATAACTGAGTGAATGGAAAGTGAAACGAGATGGATGTCTGAGGAGAAGAAACAATAAAGTGGACTTATGACATTATAATGGGCAGCTTCAAAGGATTCTAACATCCAAGATTTAAGGACCTATTTCCTACGAGAACAATGCTGTCCCCCAAGTACCACTAAAACAAATGAGGGCACTTTGGATCTTTTCAGTAAAGAGAGAAGGCTGGGAAATAAGTGGCAAGGAGGCTGTGGATGGAGAGTCTGGTGGAGCAACCCCCTGTGTCTGATAATCCAGCAGATTGTCTGCCAGTGAAAAATGAGGGCTTGTTCCTCATACTCTTGCTTAATCATTCAGTTATTCAGCAAACATTTATTGAGTTTTACACTAGATACCAGATTCTGGGAATTCTGCAATTAACCATACAGATAACATCCCTGTCCTCCTGGAGTTCACACTCCAGTGAAGGAGACAAACAATATGGAAACAAACAAATACAAGTGGTAAGAGGAAAAAAAAACAGAAGAAAAAGAAAACTAAATACAATTTTCTTTCAGACAAACAAAAACTGAGGTCATTCAATTTAAGCCCAAAATGACTAGAAGAACAGAAACTTCCACAAGAATATCTGGAGTGTAGAAGGAATTCTTTGTTTCCAGTTCAAGACCATTTCATCTGATGTGCAAAAGACAAGGTAAGCTTTTCTGATATTTGGGCTATATATGTTGTAATTTCAAATCAGTGGGGAAAATTTAGGCTATCAAAACTGACTTTGGGCATTTTAAAAGTATAAATTTAAGTTGCTATCTCATATAAGAACTTTGAGCTGGGATAGAGACTTACATATGAAGGATGAAACCATAAATTTGCTAGAATACATTGCAGAAAGACATATTATCCTTTATGGGGAAGACCTTTTGAAATAAGACATTAGAGCCATAAAACATAAGGGGGGAAAAAAGAGTTGTAAGAGGAAAAATAGGGGTAAAGGAAGGAGGTGCTAATTTGATGAATTTTACAAAGATGTTACAGCAAGGATTAACCTTTTGGGAAATTATGCATAGAGATTCTGGTCTTATACAATGGTCATGTCAAGAAGCAATCATGGCTCCTTTTAAAACCCACAACCAGTTTCTAAATGCACATGTTGTCACTGTGTGTTATCTAATGCTGCAAAATTTCAAAAGCCGGGTGAATCAGTGATCTGTTACAGACCCTCCAAGTGCTAAAGCAAGAGCTTAGATACTTAATGAGCTGCACATTCTGCACCCACACTCTACAATTTTCAGAGCTTCTATCTCATTCTTCCTTAACAAATTAAAAGGAATATCATGGAGGGAAAAATAGACAATTGGGTCAAAACTCCCTTATCTAAAAATATTCCACGTGACCCACTGAGAGCCTGTGTCTCCCTGGCTGCTGTGGCCTCTCAGCTACTCCCACCTCTCCCAGTGGGCTCACCAGGATGTGTGGCCAGAAGCCACACTCTTCTGCTCTGCAGCCAGTTTGGAAGAGGCCTCTCCCTTTGGCTGCTGCTTTAGTTTCTTGGGGTGGTTCCCTGGCCAAGCTTTATGGGTGCCTGATTTGGGGGCTAGAGGGTCCCAGGTAATCACATACTTGGCCCTGCCTGCCCTCCCTGCCTGTCAGTGCTCAGAGGACCTCACTCAGGTCCTGGTAATTCTCAACAGCCCCCCACAGTGCACGCCCCTCAGCAGAAGTGCTAAGCAGATAAACATAGGGGACTGAATTTATGTAGGTCAGTTAGGTCCGTATGTCTTTGAGATCCACCTCAGCTTTGAACCTAAAGGTCAAGATGACGATGTGGTGGCCTTGTTGGGGAGCTGTGGAAGACACAGTCCTCGATGCGGAATTGGTAGCTGTAGCCAGGAGGCCTTCTGGCCGAGGTTAGAGACTGTGTTGGCACCATAGCACCACCTCCCAACCCAAAGCAGACACTGCAATTAGTCACCACCCTCTTTCCCACTGACCTCCTCCCTGTGCTAAAACTAATTCCAGTCCGAACTATGCCAGATTGAAGGAAATGAAAAAGCCATGACAACAACATACAATATTTGATCCTGAACTAGATGCAGTACTGGTGGAGTAAAAAACTTGCTATAAAGGGCACTATTGTGTCTGCTGGCAAAATGAGAATACAGACAGTAGATCAGATAAAAACTAGGTAAATCTGACTGAAGTTGGTAATTGTACTTGGGGGTGTATGAAAGAATATCCTTACCCTTAGGAGGTACTGAGGGGTAAAGAGCTATTATGGATGTAACTTACTCTCAAAAGGCTTGGAAAAATACATTGGAGGTGGGGGGGAGGATGCAGAAAGCAAGCAGGTAAGAACACGATCAAATGGAGCAAAATGTTAACAATATATTAAAGATTAAAGTGCTACAGATATTCTATATATTCTTACAATTTTTCTGTATGTTTGAAATTATTTTCCAATAAAAAAGGTTTTTTTTCATAATCTGATTTTAAGACTAGATAGGTTGTCTAAAAATAGCTCCTCTACTACCTGAACTTCCACCATTAGAGGTTTCTTTGGATATGACATATTTTACAGATACCCCAGGACCCCACCTTCAACTGGGACCGCTTTGCCTTCATGTGTTTTTCTGCATCATGATTGTTTGAAACACACTGTCCTGGAATGTATCTTCATCTGAACATAGGCGCACATCACAAAATGTATAATTGAAATCTTAGGGAGCATCAGTTGATAACTAGCTAAGGGCAAGGCAGAGGAATCACTGATGAGAGGCTAAAGTTTTAGGCGTGGAGAGGTGTCCCATGATAAGCAAAAACCTGGTTACAGAGGAGGAAGGGCACCATCATTTGACCACCTTCTAATTTGGTGCTGAGCCAGACCTGCAGGGTCATGGTTCTAAGAACATTCGTGGGTTCTGAGCCAGACTTCTCCCAGGCAGTCCTGACAACACAATCCTTCCAGATTCACTACATCTGCTCCATCTTAACTGTGCGACAAGATGCCTTCACCTGAGATGGGGCAGAAGACATCAACAGAACATTCTCTGAAGGAAGGCCAAGGGGATGACATGTCTGCCTTTCTTTTCTCCACCAGTCACCCACAGAGGTCTGTAGTGTAGTTCAGAAACCCATTCTTAGAAACTCCCAGACGTAGAAAATTTTCTCTATCAAATATCTAACTGGGTTAGGTTATGATAACATATCCCTGCTACAAGATTCTCAGAATCCTAAGTGTTACTGGTCATAACTTCTTGCTTTTTCTCACTATAGAAGATTTCCCATTGTGATATAAAAAGAGATGCTTCTTAATTTTCACAATCAAGGGAAATATACAGATTCAAATTTAAGTTCTGGTCTAGGATTGCCTGGAAAAAGTTTAAAGATTTCTGCTTTCTGTGGTTCAGGGAACTGAATGAAGCGCTTCGTTTTTTTTAATGAAATAGTGCATCCTAGTGGCACTTACAGGCACTGCAGAGAAATTTAGGAAGAGGTTTTGTTTTTTTCCCTTGGGTAAAAATATATTTGACTCACAGTTGCTCCTTGTGCAGGGAAACCAGGTCTCAAAATGCTTTGTTTTTAATATGAAACTGCTGCAACTTTTTCCTATATGAGAAAGGGAGTGTTCATATAACACAGTGTTGCTCTTGAGCCCTGAATTTCCAGTGTTTTCATTATGCATAAAACAACTTTCCCTCTGGAAAACCACATGTGGAAATTTCAAAACAGAATGAAATTAATATTTCAAATCCAAGGGGCACTCATCTCTCACTTTCGCTTAAATTTTAAAGCATTTTCTATCTAAACTGACACTTCTAAAACATACTCGTTTTAGAACTTCTGTTCCGTTCAATAGTAAATAAATATTCGGCCCCATTCTGAACAGGCCCCTTTCACTAAGCCTTCTAGGTCCTTTACCAGCAGGCTCTGAGGGTTTCAAGTAGTCACATAGGCTCTGAGACTGGACCATCTCAGTGTCTGCAACGTTCCTCCAGCCCAGCTGATGCCAGGAGAGCCACAGCCAGAGGACTCAGAGAAAATTAGCACAGGCCCCGAGACTGACCAAAATGAGGCCAGTCTAAAATAACTTATGTAGGCTTTTTTTTTAATGTGGAAAATACAACCCCCTGCTCAGCTAGCATTTTTTCTAGGCTTTTGATTTTCATGGCCATGGCCATAGCTACTTTTCAAGCAGGTCTGAGTGTGCCAAGCATTCCATGAAAAAAGTAGGTCAGCGGAGTATGCAGTGAAGGAGGGTTTGGAGGGTTTGGAGGGTTGGGGGTGGGGGGCTGGGAGGAAGACAGTGAGCTCAATTTAGGAACAAAAATAATTTTCAACTTCCACACTGTCATGGAAATCATGAAAAGCGGAGAAGTCAAGAGGGGGATAGTCTTTCCTAAGCTTCCACTATGCGACTCTGCGTGAATAGCACTATCCTGGGAGGAGGGCTTTATGTGCATTTTCATTTCATAGATAAGGAATCAGAGGATCAGAGAAAGGGGCTGGGGGGAAGGTGGTCTGCAAATCCTCCAGCCAGGACACCACATTCTCACTTTGACGGAACCCAGGGAAAGAGTGTTCAGAGAGAAAACTAGTTCTTACTTATCATCAGAATCTTCATTTAGAGATCAATGAAAATTCTATCAGTTAATGAATGTTTTCAAATGCTTTGCCAGGACACCTTTGTTACAAGCTGGTAGGTGAGTGAGGTTTCTCTCTAGCTTTCCCACCCTCTTCTTCAGGCCTGCCCGCCGGTGTCCCCACACAGCCCCTGTACCACTGTGCCACGCCCCGACACCCAAGCTTGCCCCTTGATCCAGTCTAGAGACTTTGTTCCTATCTTCTCTGTTTTCAGGTCGGCCCGGCCGTTGTCCTGTTTCCTTCTTGCTCTGCTGCCTATTAGCTTAGATTACACACCTCCATTTTAACAGAACTGGAGCTTCTAGTTGAAGAAATTCTCAGGCAGTGTGGCAAGTGAATGGGAGAGGTACTAGAAGGTACCAGTGGGCATTTTAGCCCTTTTAATTTCATTCTGTCTCAAATATTTCTGTTCTAGACACAATGCTAGGCACTGGAAATACACAGACTGATAAAAGATGATTTTTATCATTCTATTACACCATTTGGAGAGTAATTTATTCCAATGTTTCCTGAGGCTGTTTTCATTAAATAGGAGGCCATGTGTGAAGTAAAAAGAAAAAAAAACACCTTCTCAATAGATCCTGAGGATATATTCCAATAGTAGAAGCAAAAAAGAATGTATGTAAGCAAGTGAGGAAAGGAGAGTGATATGCTCAGAACTGTGCAAGATTTAATTACACGTGTTTGTTTTCTGCGCCTCTCTCTTTTTTAGATACAACACCACACCCTTTTTCTTTCAATCTCTGAAAGATGACTAAACGATGGATTCCTAGGATTGGTTAAGAAGGAGGTGAAGCGAGGAAACCCTGTTTGTTAGGCTCCCACCATGGCAGGCAGTGAGCTAAGCACTTTCATAAATGTGACTTCATTTAATTCTTACAACATTATCATGAGGTAAGTTGAATTAGGCCCATTTTACAGAAGAGGAAACTGAGACTCAGCAAGGCTAAGTAACATATTATATCTAAGATACAGGAGGAAATATGGGGCTAGAGCACTATAAATGGGGGAAAGGGACATTCCTACTTGTCTTTGGAGTCTTTCTTTCTGTTCCCCAACTTCTGAATGCATATACCTCAAAGAAGCAATACATGCTATCTAAGTGCAAAGCACAGGAGGATTGCAAAATAGTATAAGCTCTAGTTGTTCTCCTCAAGATGACAACAGCATACTTTTGAGAGACACACACACACACACTCCAAACTATATGGAACAAAGACAAGTCATTCTGTGAGAGAGAAGGGAGAGCCTGTGGTTTGGATTTGTCTCGGCAAGGGGGACGTGTGAGAATATTCTAGATGGGGAAAGCAATGATGAGTGAGACTCGATGTTTCAGGACAGGGATGGAGGGCCAGTGTGCCAAGAAGTAGGACTGACGCAGATTGCAGAGCAGAGCAATGAGAGCAGTGCCTGGAAGACTGGATTAGAGGGGGACTGCAGCATCCCTGGGAGGCAGGGCGTGGGGTGTGTGGTGTGGGGGGGATATGGAATGTGTAGGGGGGTGTGGGGAGGGGAGGAGGTGTGTGGGGGCTGTGTGGGATGTGAGTGCGGTGTGTGTGGAATATGGAGTGTGTGTGTGGTGTGTGGGTGTGTATGTTTGTGTATGTGATGTGTGGGGGGTGTGTGGGGGGTGTGTGGGGGGTGTGGGGGGATATGGAGTGTGTGGGGGGTGTGTATATGTGGTGTGTGGGTGTGTGGGTGTGGTATGTGGGGGGGTGTGTACGTGTGTGTGGTGTGTGTATGGGTGTGTGTGGGGGGGTGTGTATGTTTGTATATGTGATGTGTGTGGTGTGTGTGGAGTGTGTGTGTGGTGTGTGGCGATATGGAGTGTGTGTGGGGTGTGTATATGTGGTATGTGGGTATGGGGAAGTGTGTGTGGTGTGTGGACTAAGGGGGTATGTGGGTGTGTATGTGTATGTGATGTGTGTGAGGTTATGTGTGGTAGGGGTGTGTCTGTGTGTGTGGTGTGTGTGTATGGCGTGTGTTATGGTGTGGGATGTGTGTGTGAGGGTGTGTGCTGGCATAGGTGGGATGGGGGTTGGAGGGCTGGGAATAAATATGGATTATGGAGCGAGCACTGGACTGGGACCCAAAGGACAAGGGCTTTGTTGTTGGCTGAAAACACATCTCTGAGCTTCAGCTTTCTCCAGCTGTAAGACCAGAAATTGGAGCAGATTATCTCCGAGGTCTGTCCCACATCAATAATTCCAAAACTTCGCCCCACCTCTCCTTTTCTTCTTTTGTCCCCTCCCACCTTCTGCTCAAGGCTATAGAAAATTTTGTCTTTGGTTGGCAAATAGCATTTGTTTTAAATGTGAGAAACAATTGTTTCATTCCATGAACCTGGACAAGCCCTGTCGTCATAAAATAGCAAAATCTGTGTCATTATTATTGGGGAATTTTTTAAGTGTAAATAATTTCAAACTAATTGATGCAGTTTCTATTAAACCAATGTCATTTCTTCTACCACACCCACTTGCTTTTACTGAATTGTTATTTTATATAATGCCCCTTTTTAATATTAGGGGCCCCATGAGAAAGAGCCCGAGGACACTGCTGTGTTTACTATAAGGACATTTTTTGAAGATATTAATTTACACAACGAAGAACCACGAGAGAACTTTCTCTCTGATCTCCACATCAGAGAGAAGTGTTCCATCCCTGAGCAGCTGGCTCGTGTTCACCTAAAGGACTCTGAGACTGCTGTAAAGAGCTCCATGGCCCTCTTCCCAGCTTGGTGCTACTGGAAAGCGCAGGGCCAAATCCAGGTGCAAGGGCATGGCTTGCCCGTGTCACCCTCACTCACCCCAGGCTGCCTTCCTTTCCTGTTCTTAATCTTTCTAGGTCTCATCCTTTTTTTTTTTTTTTTTTTTTTTGGCCACACCACGCGGCTTGTGAGATCTTAGTTCCCTAACCAGGGGATTGAACTCGGCAGTGAAAGCACAGAGTCCTAACCACTGGACCACCAGTGAATTACCTCTTTTTTTATTTATTTTTATCTTTCTGAATTATATGCAGTTGGGCACCTTAAATACCTCTGGAAACAAGGAGGTTTAAAAATAAATGAATAACCACAACAAATAAATAGTCTGTACAACTGAAAGCTTTGTTTTCTAGACCAGGGGTCAGCAAATTATGGTCTACTGGCCAAATCTGGCCTGCCACTTGTTTTCATATGGTCTGTAAGATAAGATTGGCTTTTTTTTTTAATGGTTTGGGAGGAAAAAAAGGAAGAAGATTTGTGGTATGAGAAAATTATATGAAACTCAAATTTCAGCATCCGTAAGTAAAGTGTAATTGGAACATAGCCACGCCCACTCCTTTGCTTATTGTCGATGGCTGCTTCCACCTACAAGGGCAGAGTTCAGTAGGTAGGACAAAGGCAGATGTAGCCCATGATCTTAAAATATCTACTATGTGGCCTTTTACAGAAAAAGTTTGGGGTCCCTTGGATTAGACCTTCATTTTACATCCATTTGAGTTCCTCCCGGCTTATGTGAGTACTGTAAAATTGCTTCAAAGCTGGGTGTCTACTGCATCCTTACTCCATCTAGATTGTTTTTGTGCTTTGTCCATAAAACTAATTCTCAGTGTACTTCTACTTTGACACAAGCTCAGGTTCACTGTCTGGCTCAGAGTTCAATGCTTTGTAATAGAGATAGCCTCCTAGAAATAACTGAAGGACCCTCTTGGGTGACTATTTCATAGATATTTAAAAAATGAATTCACAAAAAACTTCTATTTTTGCTGAAAATTCTAAGCCAACAGAAGGATCGACACAGCAACTTGGCACTTTATACACCACATTCAAACAATTTCCTTCCATTTCTTTTCAGTTGATACATGTGTTTGCATATTTACTGATTTTTTTTCCTCCCCTGGTCACCCTTAGTTAGAAATATAACCAAATCTCCATGGAAACACAACATAATGCTCTCTCACAGATGATCGAGGGACCCGAGCAGCTGCTATTGGGCTGAAGGCTGCAATGGCATCTGACCAAATTAGGAAGAGAAAACAGCTTACCCGGCTCTTCCAGACCTCTCAGAATTCTAAGCTCAGCATGGAAACCTACACAGATTGTGAATTACTGCAGATTTTTAAAAAACTTCTCTTATTATTTTTAACCACTTTATTGAGATATAATTTACATACATACAATTCACCCATTTAAAGTACAACATAATGATTTTTAGCATATACACAAGGTTATTACTGCAAAGTTTTTAATTCTTTCTTTTCTTTCTGAGAATATTCTATCTTATCCATTTGTATGTTTCAGCTATAGGGGGCTTTCATCCCCTGCCCCCAGAATGATTGACAGGAGACACAGAATAAGCAGGAACGGAACCTACATTTAGTGAACATCTACTGTGTGTTAGGAACTTATATGTCACACCTACTTATATGACTCCCAGTGTCACACAGTTTGTAAAGCAGAAGAGCTGGGATTTGAACTCTGGCCTGATTAACTCCAAAGCCCATTCTCTTTCCACTACACATGAAATAATACCCTTCAGAAAGAAGAAAATAGAAAAGGCAGGTTGAATGAGGTCTTTTAACATAGCCATGGTCTTGAGGGGAGGTGGAAATCAAGGTAAAGAAGAATAAAAAGTCTCCTCACCTAACCCCAACTACGCCTATAAGAAGTCAAGGTCAAAAGCCAGGTTGGGCAGGAACCAAGAGAACCTGGATACTCTTCCTTAAAAATCCATCCCTAATGCTTAAAGGAGAATGTTTTAAATAAGGATACTTAATAAGTGCCTTGAAAAAAGAATAGACAAAGTACTATGGACATTTGGAGAAAGGAGTGGGGAGGGGTAAAGGTGACATGTGTCAGGAAGAGGTGGCAGAGAATAGCAAGTTCATCATAATTCAAAGCCTTGGCTATTTTCTGGGGCCAAGTATCTATTTAACTGTACTTTCTCTCCTCATATTCTGATCTAGGAACAATGATCTTCTAAGTCGCATTTCCTACTAGAATGTGGTCTAGTGGCACATACGCTTGCCTAAGAGCCTGCCTCTGTGAGATGGACCTGCCAGCCTTGCTCTCCAAGGCATCTTGAAGAGTCACCTCAGAACTGTACTCTTAAGCCGAGCAGAGGATGGGATCTGCAGGCGTGCCTGGGAAACCAAGCTGGGATGACTGCTCCCCTCAAGCAGGTGGGCTCCAGTCCCCCACCCTCAACTAGGAGACCTTTGTTCTTACCTATTTGAAGGGAGCATTCCTGTGCTCCATAAGTGCTTAGAAAACACTGTCCTAGAACATATCTTTGTCTAACACTGGCACACATCACAAAATATGTAGTAGATATTCAAACCAGGACATTGAGAGAAAGAGGCCTGCCCTCTGAAGATTTATAAAAGTGTTCATGTGATACCACCCATCCTGGGACAAAGATGCAAAGACACATTGTTTTTGAAACAGCGAAACAGTCCATCTTCACCAGATCTATATTCCACCACTATTACCACTGAGGGTCAAGGAAAGCATGGAGAATAGAGTGAGAGAATACGGAGAGTCAGAGAGAAGGTAGCTCCTTCTAGTAAAGACAGATTCAGGAAAGGTGGGTGAGGAATGACATCATCTCCTCCTCCATCCCAGGGTGGGGAGCCATAGGTTCTCTTGGAAAGGTGGTTAGATTCTTCTTAGGCTCCACTTCTAAAGCATGATGGGGTGAGCTGTCTTATGTTTATATGCCCTGTAAACCTAGAAGAGTTCATTCGTCTTCTGCAGGAGCCCTTTTTTGCATAAAGAGTCTGTGTGAAATACTTAGCTCTCCAGAGATGAGCCATCTCATTGCAAATTGCTTTATTAATCAAATTAGCTGATAACTAGAGCAGTAGGTACTGCATTAAAATAGACCTTTTGATTATAGAAAAATAAAATCATTTAGGGACATCTTGTCTATGCAAAAACAATCTTATTCTGTGAACTGGAAGTTTTGACTTGAGCTAAAACAACTGTTCTTTATAAATGCTAAGGGCTTGGGGTTTTGTTTTTTGTTTTTGTTTTCGTTTTCAGTTTCCAGCACCTTTGTCCTTCTGAACAGCTTTTGCTCAGCTTCCTGGATATTTAAAACTCTAGGCATTTGTCAAGGAAGTACTTGTGCGGGTACAGGTGGGTGATTTAGCTAAGCACAGACATATCTTACAGAGGTTTGAACAATAATTGCTCAGAAAAAGAATGATCTTCCCATTCCAGAGCAATTTTGAAAGATTATACATCCAACCCCATACTAGGAAAAAATTTCTCCTTTTTGTTAATCTTTCACAGAATAAATGATGGTATTGGAAGGTTAGAGAACAACCAGTAATTTATCTTGGGCTACACTGATAAAAAGTGCTGTCATTTCAAGAACCTGCTCAGTCTCATGAACTACTTTATTAGCTATTAGCACAACCACATGATTCAGGCTTAAAAGAAAATAACAGCCTTGAAGGCCAGGCAGCATTAAAAAAATTCTAGTCTTAATTTATAAATTCCCTTAAGAAGAATAGAGCACCCATTCTTCATTACGATCTGCTAAATCACATACTTTTGCTTAAGTATCAAGCCAAAGACATTTCTAATGGCACAAGGTTGGGAACTTCCACAGGTGAATTTGACTATCTTTATGTAATCTTTGAAGCGAAGAGAAAGTGGACAAATTAAAGCTTGAAAAACTAAGGCAGCCCAAGAAGAGGGCTCACTGCGTTCATTTTTCTTTTCCTTTTGCTATATAGTATTTTTTTTGCTATTTCAATCCTTCTTTCTTTAATAACAACAACCTTTGACTTCAGTGCAGTGCCCCGGTTGGATAACATTGCAACCAGCAAGTACCTGTAAGCCATGCCCGTCTCTGCCCTGGTGGTTTCCTGCAACGAAATTCCATGGACACGTAAAAACTTCTCCAGATATTTCCGTTCCGCTGCTCCACTGGGCCTAACAGGCCAACAGGCTGCCTGAGGCGGAGGCTTTGTTACTGCTAGGTGCCGTCTACATTTCAGAGCCGATTCGCTGGATTTGGGCAGACCCAGCTTGGGGCTGGGGATGTCTGCACAAGCAGGTTTATACAGATGCATGCTTCAAAAACTCAAGGAAGCAAAGCTAACTTCACAGTACTTAGCTCTAAGACTGGCTGTATCTTGCTATGATTATCTTGGGTTATCTAGCTTTGGTGTGTCCCTAAAAGGGAGCAGCTTGTTTTCCTTAGATGTCCCTTATCGTTTTTGAATGTGAGCAGGATCCTGAGCTCCTGGCAGAATTGCTGGTTATAAGTCCCTGCCAAAGCCTGTGCAAAACGAAGCCTGACCAAGGCCAATCGCATTTCTCGTCCCTGTAAAGTTTGAAAAGTCGAACTTAAGCAACCCCTTATTGGCCCTGGGGCAAAAAAAGTATGGGCACCATTCCCCATGTCTTTCTATTTAGGTAAAAGGAAATATTTTGGTGGGAGATAGGCCAAATATTCTCTTCTCATAAGGCCTTGGGGATGATTCATGAGTGTGTAATGAGACCTCTCTAAATCATCAAATATTCCATAATCAAATAATTTATTATACTAGTGACATGATTCATTTGGGTGAAAGGCCCAAAACATTTTTCTTTTTCAGATGTTAGAGTCAAATGATAGGAAATATTAATAAGGTGACTTTAAAAAGCAAAGGACCCACACAAATATGCCCAATTGATTTTTGACAAAGATGCAAGAGCAATTCAATAGAAGGATAGGCATTTTGACAAACGGTGCTGGAGCAACTGGACATTCATAAGCAAAAACAAACAAACAAAATTAATGAACCCTTGACTAAAACCTCACATTTTTACAAAAATTAACTCAAAATGGATCACAGACATAAATGTAAAATGTAAAACTAGAAAACTTCTAGGTAAAAACTTAGGAGAAAACCTTCAGGAACCGGGGCTAAGAGAAGAATCTTAGACTTGATGCCAAAAGCACAATCCATAAAAGGAAAAAATTATAGATTGGATCACATCAACATTAAAACTTTTGATCTGTGAATGACCCTGTAAAGTGAATGAAAAAAGCAAATTACAGGCTGAGAGAAAGTATTTGCAAATCACATATCCGACAAAGAACTTATATCTAGAACATATAAAGAAACAAAAACTCAAACTCAAGAATAAAAGCATAAACTATCCAATGAGCAAATGGACAAAAGGTATGAACAGACGTTTCACTGAGGAGGAATGGCAAATAAGCACATGAAAAGATGCTTAATTATTAACCATTAGGGAAAATGCAAACTAAATTCACAATGAGATATCACTACACACCTATCAAAATAGCTAAAATAAAATGATAACACTAAATGCTGACAAGGATTCAGAGAACCTGGATCACTCATAAACTGCTGGTAGGAATATAAAATTGTACCACGACTTTCATAAAGAGTATGGCAGTTTCTTATAAAGCTAAACACACCAAACTTACCATATGAAACAGAAATTTACTCTTGAGAAATGAAATCTATGTTCACACAAAAACCTGTACACAAATGTTCATAGAAGGTTTATTCATAACAGCCCCAAACTGGAAACAACCCAAATTTTCTACAAAGGATGAATGGTAAACCATGGTATATCCGTGTTATGAATACTACTCAGCAATAAAAAGGAATGAACTACTGATACAGACAACATTGTGGGTAAATCTTATGCTGAATGACAAAAAGTCAATGCCAAAGGTTACATACTGTATGATTCCAATTATATCACATTTTTGAACTGACAGAATTATAGAGATGGAGAACCAGTTAGTGGTTGCCAGGTGAGAGGGAAGAAGAAAGGGGGGGAAGGTGCCTCTGGCTATAAAAGGGTAGAAAAGGCTTTCTTGTGCTGGGACTATTATGTCTTGACTATGGTGGCGGACACACCAATTTACACACGTGCTAAAATTGCATAGAACTAAATACACACACAAACACACACACACACGAGTGCATGTAAAATGAGTGAAGTCTGAATAATGTCAGTGGCTTGTATCATTGTCAATTTCCTAATCGTGATTTTGAACTGTAGTTATGTAAGATGTCATCATTGGGGGAAACTGCGTAAAGGGGATATGGGATCTCTCTGTATTGTTTCTTACAACTGCATGTGAATCCATAATTATCTGAAAATAAAAAGTTTAAAAAAAAGCAAAGAGTCTCCTCATATAAGGTCCTTCCACCTTGTGATTCCAGCTGTGACTCTCCTCCAACCATGACTCCTGGACATGAATGGTTCATCCAGTTCAACAGGCTTCCTGCTCCCAGCCCACCGATCACCATATCTTTGCTCACTTGGCTTCTAGCCAGTCCCTTCAAATGTTCCCTTAAAGCTCACCTCCTCTAGGAATTCTTCCCCGAGATCCCAGCCCCTGGTATACAATCATTCCTTGAAATTCATCTTGCAATTCACTTCTAAGGCATTCACTTAACAATTCTAAACTGTTCCCAAACATTTGCACATCCCCAATGGTTTCTGCCATATTTTTGTAACACCTGTACCATTATTTATTTACCGTTTGGAGTTAGCTTGAGTTTTTTAACCTAAATGTTATGAACTGAATGTTTGTGTCCCTCTAAATTTTCATGTGTTGAAATTAATCTCCATTGTGATGGTATTTGAAAATGAGGTCTTTGAGAGGTGATTAAGTCATGAGAGTGGAGCCCTCATGAATGGGATTAGTGCCCTTACAAGAAGAGGCCAGAGAGCTAACTCACTCTCCTTCTGCCATATAAGGACACAGCAAAATATGGTTGTCTGTAAAACAGGAAGAGGGCTCTCAGCAGAACCTGACCATGCTGACACCCTGATCTTGGACTTCCTAACCTCCAGAACTATGAAAAGCAAGTGTTTGTTGCTTAAACCACATACTCTATAGTAATTTGTTATAGCAACCCTAACTAAGACATTCAGTAAGGAAACATTACAAGCATCATAAAAAGAAAAACTTTATCACTTGTAATAAAATAGAATGCAAACTGTAAAAAATAAATAAAATTTAAAATGAAGAATAGTATTAAATTGTAGGTGGAAATTATTGGTGTCCAAATGTCTTATCTTTTCAGTTTTTATTGAGAAGAAGGTATTTTAGCACAGATCTGAGACTTTCTTTTCTTTCCTCTCTCTTTTTTTTTAGGTTATCAGAAGAATTGAGAGGAAACTGAAACTGGAATATACCACCTTTACAATTGGAATCAAATTTATTTAATGCCCTATCTGTGTACAAACTAAAATCATCTCCTTGTCCACCAGTGGTACTTGTACCTACCTTGGGAAACACAGAATGATAATATATTGCCCCAGAGTATTAGATACCTCCTCCTGCAAGTGCACATCTAACTCCCCCTCTAGACTTACTCCTCTTTGAGGGGAGGGACGACTGTATCTGGCAAAAGCTTGTGACGTCCATAATAATCAGCATGGTGTTCTGAGCATGATTGACACTTCAAGGATATTAATGGTTTACTTGCTTGAATTTTAAATTCCCCAAAGCTACCTTTCCCCTTGTCAATCTGTTTCCATTTTCACCCCAGCAGCCAAAGCTCTGAGCCTCAAGAGAGAAATAAAAGCTTACAAAGAGAAGGCCAGAAAAGTTAGAAGAGAAATCAGGCAGCAGGACAGTGTTAAAGAGAAACTCGAATTCCCAAGTAAAGTTGTATCTATTGTTCAATCACTTATGCTAGCCACTGGTTAAATGAGCCACAGAAGTGGTTCCTCCAGTGGAGTTCCCGCCAAGGAAGAAACAGAGGTGAACTAGAAGAGCAGTCGTGAATAATGAGACATGAGCCCCCTTCAATGTTTTTTTCTGCCCTCTGAATATGGAACCAGGCCCAAGAGAGGAGAGAGGGATGAGAAAGCCAGTATTTGTCTGAAACTGAAGTTTCTTTTCACTAAGCTCTAAAAGTTGAAAACTGTCATAAAAAGTCGCAGTTTGAAGATGGGGAGTAGAAACTATATTTATAAGGGAACTGTGTGTCTCTTTGGCTGTCAATGCAAATGCAAATCAACTTTAAATGACAAGTATAAGACTATAAGAAATGGCTCTGAGCAGCTAGGGGGACAGTTAATGTCTGTCTTGCTGTCTTTCTGTGTCTCGGGATGATAATTACTACATACTGTTCAGAATCTTGAAGTATTATGCAAACCCAGGGTCAGCAGAGTGTGGGAAAAATGACATGGCCAACTGATGAGAGTGATGCTTCCAACCATGTTCTGTTGATGGGGTGCAAGAGGCCCTGGGACTTAGAAGTCACAAATAGAAGCTCACATAGCCCTGGATGGTAAACAGGCTTTATCCACACCTGCTCAGCATTCATAAATAACTGTGTGACCTTGAGCAGGTCTTGACCTCTCTGTCCCCTTAGTTTTTTTATGGGCTCAGGCTTAAGTAATCTCTAAGATTCTTCCAGATCTGATGTCCTGTGAGTCTTAAAAATTACTTGGGCTAAAATTCTGCAGAGATGAAAACCCTTCCTGTGTTGACTCAATGAATTACTAGCTAGTTCTCTAACATACCAGGCCCATGAGATTGATGCTATTATTCTTGGAATATACCAATCGTATTTATAGCCTAATTTTAAACTTTTGTTGGCTAAAGAGGTGACTTATTAAACACCGTATCCTAGATTTATGGACAGGGTACTGTCATCTAAAAATTGTCTTGGACTACAGTTGAAAACCGAGGCAGGAGCTAGTGAGGCCAGGGGAATGGGACTGTGTTTCCATGGCTGGGGTGAAGGAGTGCTGGTTCTGTCCAAATGAATTTAGACAAGAGACACCAGACCACAGATCCGAGCCTGCCTTCCCATTCCGATTACTTACGGGAACTACGTCCTTTTGCTCTGCAGGTGATGCTGTGACAGAAAGCAGTCACCTGACTGAAACGTCTGCCTCCAATCCCGCTGGGAACCATCAGAGGAGTTTCTCTTCTTGTCATTACCATCTTCTCTTCACCTTTGCCAGAGCTCCCTGCAGGTCTAGTTGTATGTGGTGAGAGCACAGTTAAAGACGTGTGGGTCGTATGAACGCCACACAATGAAGAAAACATTACCTTTGCTCTTTACTGCGAGAAGCTCACAGTAGACGGGAGGAGGGAGACGAGTAAAGGCTACAGAGCAGTGCACTATGAGCTACAATACTGGCAAGCAGTGAGGAGACATGGAAACCCAGCATCAGTGACAGCAGCAGGAAAGGGAAGGGGTTGGAAGGGTGGAGGGAGTTCTTTCAGAGGTTTGCAATCAAGCAAGAAGGCTAATCTTGAAAGTCTGTTTATCATTGATTGGACCTTTTCTAGACAATCCCTCTCACCTCCTTTTAGGCCAAAATGTGTTTAGGAATAGAATAAAACCGTCCCAGCAGGACTGGGGAAGGGACACACATTCAGTGCATGGGGTTACAGCATGGGAGTAATGGAGAGTCCCTGTTAAGGCAGCCTCAGCTCCCAAAGACAGCGCCTCCACCTCAGTCTCAACCCGCTTTAATCTCTTCTCCTTATCCTTGCAGCTGGTATATTATACACTATTGCACTACAACATAAAAACAACCCCTCCCCGAGGTGTAACTGTCATATTGCTAACATATGCAGAGATATATACATTGTAGCCTTGTCTTAGGAAAAATAGAAGCATACTTAAGGGCCACCAGGTCTTCGGGTCTCTTCCTTGACTAAAGGGCTTGTGGGCAGGGCTGACCCTTGGTATCTCACTGCAGCTGCATTTATCCCACACTGACCCACATCCACAACCAGAAAGCATCTTTGAATTTTGGTATTTGCAGCAAGTCTCCTTTCACTACTTTGGGTGTGACTCTCTTGCTCTTTCTGCAAGTGTCCCAAAAGATGACAAAACGTGGCCTTTGTTCTAAGGCTAATGCAAAGGAAGTGGCCAATGGGGCTGCAATGTGCAAAAGTACACTCTGGCCAGAAATGCCTTGAAAGATGGCCACTGGGGACACAGAGTGCCTTGGAGAAGAGGTAGGTGAGGAGGAAGCAAGGTGGGAGGTGAGGCCTTAGTCCTATTATATGGGCTTCACACTCTCTCTCTCTTTTTTTTTTTTTTTTTTTTTGCGGTACGTGGGCCTCTCACTGTTGTGGCCTCTCCCGTTGCGGAGCACAGGCTCCGGACGCGCAGGCTCAGCGGCCATGGCTCACGGGCCCAGCCACTCTGCAGCATGTGGGATCTTCCCGGACCGGGGCACCAACCCGTGTCCCCTGCATCGCCAGGCGGACTCTCAACCACTGCGCCACCAGGGAAGCCCCACACTCTCTTTTTAAGTAATGTTGAGCCACAGAAGGCTTGAGGTCAGGATAGTATTGTGGTCACATGCTGTCGAATCATCACTGAAGCAATGCTTCCAAAATGCTAAGAGCACATTCCCCCCTTATCCCAGTCTGCTTTGGCCTGACTTGGAGAATTTCCACGGATTGGGGGTGGAGTATGGTAGAAAGAGCATGGACTGTGAAAGCAGGAAGACTTGGGTTCGATTCCTACACCTACAGCAAAGTAGTGGATTGACCGCAGGCACTTTCTGAGTGCCATTTCTTCCTCTGGAAAATACACCTCACCATATTACAACACAGCCTTGCAAAGATTAAAGGGAATATCGTATCTGAATAGCTGGCACAGAATGAACGGTGGTTGTTGTTATAGCACCTGCTGCATTGCACAACTCGAGGGATTGCCCATCGACACTGAAGCCTGTGTGAATGATGCCCTTGTGTTGCAGTGAACAGCAGGCCTGGCTATATGCATCCGATGTGGACAGACTGAGCAAGCAACAATTTTCAGGAGATTTCAATGCTATGGGTTACATGACTGCAAAATATACGGGATGGCTTTAAATACGGGTCTACGGGTCTCTACCCTCTTCACTTTCTCCTTCCTAAAGAGAAGTAAAAGATTATCTGGATAAAGTTGATTTGTTCCTCATCTGGCGAGAAATCCCTCCATCCCTCCTTAAGCATCTACTCAGAAAGCAGATTTGAAAGCGGCAGAGACTCCCTCACCTCTGCGGTTACTGCTCCTGCTCTGCCAACGGGCTCATCCATTGTCTTCTGCACATTATTCTTTCAGGGTCTAGAACTTGTCCGAGACAAGGCTGGGAGGCCTATAGGTAAACCTCAGCTACAAACCAAGGCCTAAAAATGTATAGTTTCAGGGCTGTGATACGACACATTGCTGAGAGGTCTTATTGGGATCATTCCGTCTGAACCAATCTACCTCTTCATCATCTTCTTCTGGGCACTTAAGGTTAATCTAAAAAATCTATGATTCTACTGAAACTGTAAGAAATCTTAGAAATCATCTGGTTCAGTTGTCTTGTTTTACCAATGAGGAAAGAAACATCCAGGTAAATTGGCAACATTAAAAGTCAGTTATTGTAAGGACTGGAATAAAGTACAAGTTTCCAGGAGCTTTAGAAGCCAGACAGACAGGAGTTTAAAGCCTTGCCCAACAATGTACTACTGTGTGATGTGAGTGCTGAGTGTTCTGTTTCTTCCTCAGAAAAATAGGGAAAACAATATTACCTCCTCAGAGTTAACTACGCTATACTGGTTTATGTATTTTGAAGCCCCACATGTACTACCTTGCCTCTTGAAATGTCATTGCACTGTATCATAATTGTAAATGTTTCATCACTGACTAAAGTGCCAAGGCAATCCTGCTGAAAAACAATCTGCTGAAAAACCCGCCCTGTGCTTCTGCCGTGGAAGACAAATGAATAGCTTCACTTTGCTTACTTTATTTATGATAGAATGTTCTTTTCACCTGGGGAAATTTATACAATTAAGAGCACAAGTGTCCCATCAACATTTTGAAAAATTGCATCTACATGGTTTGCTTTTCTAAAGTCTCTGAGGGTTATTCCAAGATAAACTTCAACTGGAGGCATGTACAGCTCTTGGCATTTTCCCAAAGATTCCAATGTTAATTCAAATAAAATCACAACTGAGGAGACCTTCAAGATGAAAGAGGAGTAAGACGTGGAGATCACCTTCCTCCCCACAAATACATCAAAAATACATCTACACGTGGAACAACTTCTACAGAACACCTACTGAACGCTGGCAGAAGACCTAAGACCTCCCAAAAGGCAAGAAACTCCCCACGTACTTGGGTAGGGCAAAGGAAAAAACAGAGACAAAAGAATAGGGACGGGACCTGCACCAGTGGGAAGGAGCTGTGAAGGAGGAAAAGTTTCCACACACTAGGAAGCCCCTTTGCAGGCGGAGACGGGGGTGGGCAGGGGGTGGGGAGCTTCAGAGCCACGGAGGAGAGCACAGCAACAGGGGTGCAGAGGGCAAAGCCGAGAGATTCCCACACAGAGGATCGGTGCCGAACGGCACTCACCAGCCCAAAAGGCTTGTCTGCTCACCCGCCAGGGTGGGCGGGGGCTGAGAGCTGAGGCTCGGGCTTCGGTTGGATGTAGGGAGAGGACTGGGGTTGGCGGCGTGAACACAGCCTGAAAGGGTTAGTGCACCACGGCTACGTTGGAGGGATTCCGGGAAAAACTCTGGAGCTGCCGAAGAGGCAAGAGACTTTTTCTTGCCTCTTTGTTTCCTGGTGCGCGAGAAGAAGGAATTAAGAGCGCTGCTTAAAGGAGCTCCAGAGACGGGCGCAAGCCGCAGCTATCAACGCAGACCCCAGAGGCGGGCATGAGATGCTAAGGCTGCTGCTGCCTCCACCAAGAAGCCTGTGTGCAAGCACAGCTCACTACCCACACCTCCCCTCCTGGGAGCCTGTGCAGCCCGCCACTGCCAGGGTCCCGTGATCTAGGGACAACTTCCCCGGGAAGACACACGGCGCCCTTCAGGCTGGTGCAACGTCATGCCGGTCTCTGCTGCCGCAGGCTCGCCCTGCACTCAGTACCCCTCCCTCCCACCACCTGAGTGAGCCGGAGACCCTGAATCAGCTGCTCCTTTAACCCTGTCCTGTCTCGGCAAAGAACAGACGCCCTCCAGTGACCTACACACAGACATGGGGCCAAATCCAAAGCTGAACCCCGGGAGCTGTGCAAACAAAGAAGAGAAAGGGAAATCTCTCCCAGCAGCCTCAGGAGCAGCGGATTAAAGCTCCACAATCAACTAGATGAACCCTGCATCTGTGGAATACTTGAATAGACAACGAATCATCCCAAAACTAAGGCAGTGGACTTTGGGAACAACTGTACACTTGGGGTTTGCTTTCTGCATCTAATTTGTTTCTGGTTTTATGTTTCTCTTAGTTTAGTATTTAGAGTTTATTATCATTGGTAGATTTATTTATTGATTTGGATGCTCTCTTCCTTTTTTTATATATATATATTTATTCCTTTTTCTCTTTTTGTGAGTGTGCATGTGTATGCGTCTTTGTGTGATTGTGTCTCTATAGCTTTGCTTTTACCATTTGTCTTAGGGTTCTGTCTGTCTGGGTTTTGGTTTTTTTTAGTATAGTTTTTAGCGCTTGATATCATTGGTGGATTTCTTCTTTGGTTTGGTTGCTCTCTTCTTTCTTGCTTGCGTTTTTTTAAATTTTAATAAGTATTTAAATTTTTTATTTTAATAACTTTATTTTATTTTCTTTTTCTTTCTTTCTTTCTTTTATTCTCACTTTTCTTCTGAGCTGTGTGGTTGACACGGTCTTCGTGCTCCAGCCAGGTGTCAGGCCTGTGCCTCTGAGGTGGGAGAGCCGAGTTCAGGACATTGGTCCGACAGAGACCTCCCAGCTCCACGTAATATCAAACGGCAAAAGCTCTCCCAGAGATCTCCATCTCAACGCTAAGACCCAACTCCACTCAACAACCAGCAAGCTACAGTGCTGGACACCCCATGCCAAACAACTAGCAAGACAGGAACACAACCCCACCCATTAGCAGAGAGGCTGCCTAAAATCATAATAAGGTCACAGACACCCCAAAACACACCACCAGATGTGGTCCTGCCCACCAGAAAGACAAGATCCAGACTCATCCACCAGAACACAGGCCCCAGTCCCCTCCACCAGGAAGCCTACACAACCCACTGAACCAACCTTAGCCACTGGGGGCAGACACCAAAAACAACGGGAACTACAAACCTGCAGCCTATGAAAAGGAAACCCCAAACACAGTAAGTTAAGCAAAATGAGAAGACAGAGAAACACATAGCAGATGAAGGAACAAGGTAAAAACCCACCAGACCTAACAAATGAAGAGGAGATAGGCAGTCTGCCGGAAAATAATTCAGAGTAATGAGAGTAAAGATAATCCAAAATCTTGGAAATAGAATAGACAAAATGCAAGAAACATTTAACAAGGACCTAGAAGAACTAAAGAGCAAACAAACAATGATGAACAACACAATAAATGAACTTAAAAATTCTCTAGAAGGAATCAATAGCAGAATAACTGAGGCAGAAGAACAGATAAGTGACCTGGAAAATAAAATAGTGGAAAAACTACTGCAGAGCAGAATAAAGAAAAAAGAATGAAAAGAATTGAGGACAGTCTCAGAGACCTCTGGGACAACATTAAATGCACCAACATTTGAATTATAGAGGTCCCAGAAGAAGAGAAAAAGAAAGGGACTGAGAAAATATTTGAAGAAATTATAGTTGAAAGCTTCCCTAATATGGGAAAGGAAATAGTCAATCAAGTCCAGGAAGCACAGAGAGTCCCATACAGGATAAATCCAAGGAGAAACACACCAAGACACATACTAAACAAACTATCAAAAATTAAATACAAAAAATATATATTAAAAGCAGCAAGGGAAAAACAACAAATAACATACAAGGGAATCCCCATAAGGTTAACAGCTGATCTTTCAGCAGAAACTCTGAAAGCCAGAAGGGAGTGGCAGGACATATTTAAAATGATGAAAGGGAAAAACCTAGAACCAAGATTACTCTACCCAGCAAGGATCTCATTCAGATTCGCCAGAGAAATTAAAAGCTTTACAAACAAGCAAAAGCTAAGAGATTTCAGCACCACCAAACCAGCTTTACAACAAATGCTAAAGGAACTTCTCTAGGCAGGAAACACAAGAGAAGGAAAAGACCTACAATTAACAAACCCAAAACATTTAAGAAAATGGTAATAGGAACAAACATATCGATCACTACTTTAAACATAAATGGATTAAATGCTCCAACCAAAAGACACAGACTGGCTAAATGGATACAAAAACAAGACCCATATATATGCTATCTCCAAGAGACCCACTTCAGACCTAGGGACACAAACACACTGAAAGTGAGGGTATGGAAAAAGATATGCATGCAAATGGAAATCAAAAGAAAGCTGGAGTAGCAATTCTCATATCAGACAAAATAGACTTTAAAATAAAGACTATTACAAGAGACAAAGAAGGACACTACATAATGATCAAGGGATCAATCCAAGAGGTAGATATAACAATTGTAAATATTTATGCACCCAACATAGGAGCACCTCAATACATAAGGCAAATGCCAACAGCCATAAAAGGGGAAATTGACAGTAACACAATCATAGTAGGGGATTTTAACATCCCACTTTCACCAATGGACAGGTATACAGAAGATATACAGATTGCCAACAAACACATGAAAGGATGCTTAACATCACTAATCATTAGAGAAATGCAAATCAAAACTACAATGAGGTATTACCTCACTCCAGTCAGAAGGGACATCATTAAAAAATCTATAAACAATAAATGCTGGTGAGGGTGTGGAGAAAAGGGAACCCTCTTGCACTGTTGGTGGGAATGTAAATTGATACAGCCACTATGGGAACAGTATGTATGGAGGTTCCTTAAAAAACCAAAAATAGAACTACCATATGACCCAGCAATCCCACTACTGGGCATATACCCTGAGAAAACCATAATTTAAAAAGAGTCGTGTACCACAATGTTCATTGCAGCTCTATTTACAATAGCCAGGACATGGAAGCAACCTTAGTGTCCATCAACAGATGAATGGATAAAGAAGATGTGGCACATATATACAATGGAATATTACTCAGCCATAAAAAGAAACGAAACCGAGTTATTTGTAGTGAGGTGGATGGACCTAGAGTCTGTCATACAGAATGAAGTAAGCCACAAAGAGAAAAACACATACCATATCCTCACACATATATATGGAATCTAAAAAAAACCAAAAACGTTATGAAGAACCTAGGAGCAGGACAGGAATAAAGACGCAGACATAGAGAATGGACTTGAGGATGTGGGAGGAGGAAAGGTAAGTTGGGATGAAGTGAGAGCGTGTCATAGACATATATACACTACCAAATGTAAAATAGATAGCTAGTGGGAAGCAGCCGCATAACACAAGGAGATCAGCTCGGTGCTTTGTGACCACCTAGAGGAGTGGGATAGGGAGGGTGGGAGGGAGATGCAGAGGGAGGGGACATGGGGATATATGTATATGTATAGCTGATTCACTCTGTTTTAAAGCAGAAACTAACACACCATTGTAAAGCAATTATACTCCAATAAAGATGTTAAAAAACACAACTGAATTTTTTTAAAGGTCACCTTTTTAGCAACCTGGTTAGATATAACATCGCCAAGAATCTACAAATGAACAAATAAGATATCACAAAGCCCACATTTCAAACCTCCTGGGAGAGTACCTCAATTCATAAACCCACTCCTTCTTGATCATAATTCAAGTAAGACAGATTTTCTTATTTCCCATTCCTCAGCAAAGATAGCAAATTTAATGAAAAGGGCTATTAGAGGCAGACATTCTGACAGGCACAAGGAAAATTTACAGCAAGGTAAGGATACAGAAAAAGTCATGGGGGGGGAAAATACAGAAGCCAACATTTAAAAATCAAATAGCAAAACAAGGCCTCTAATTTTCAAGGCACATAGTTCTATAGACCTTAATAGTTCCTGAAGACACTTTAACATAGCACAATAGTTGACATTTACTGAGATAAACTAGAGGTGTCAAGTTGCTTATTCAGGTTTAAAAAGTTAAAATAAATTCTTGACAGTTAAATTAGAAAGCTTCAGGTACTGGGGAAAATCTCTTGACTGAAGATTTTCACTCTCTGACAGTGTCAAATGAACGAGGCCTAACAGTGAATTATTTTCTGCATTTAGGAATATTATCTTGACCATTCTCACCAACTTTTTCCCTGTTACTAGTAACTTAGTGGCTTAGCTGATTCCTAGCCCAGGAAAGAGTCAACTTTCTTTTTGAGCTACAGACTACACACTTCTTTCTGCTGCCCCTTTCCTACCTGCCTCTTTGCTGGTTCACATACACACAAATTCCTGCATATTCTTATAAAAGTTGAGTTGAAATGGTGCAAAATGTGTGTATTTTCCCCTGACATTTCTATTCCGTCTCCCCGCCTCCTGGCAGAACTAATTATTTCCTTATCTTTATTTCCATAGCGTTTCATTCACACTTCAAACATCACACCGATACAAATGTTATTGTAGACTTGTCTTCCCTGAGAAGACTCTGAGATTATTCAGGGCAAGAAGCCTGCCTCATGTATCATCATATTCCCAGAAATGAACATAACAGATGATCAAACCTCTTGAATGCATTTCTGCTTAATTTTCTAGTTTGATTATTAGAAATTCTTTCAATATTGTATATATGGAAAGAGTGTCCTTGAATTCTGACTATTGACTTCATTGGAAATTCATTCAACTGAAAATACTTCTAAAACACATTTACACTTAATATTTTTTTGCCATTTCTTTTAGACAAATGACCATCTGGAACCTAAAATATTGCAAACAGACTTAAGCATTTAATAGTTTGTTCAACAAGCAATTGCTGTTTGGATAGTCACATAATGCAATTTACTAAGCTTGGAGACAGAAAGAGCTGATCTTTCTAATGCACCCCACTTGTGGAATTGTTTATGCTGACTATCACCTCCTCAGTCCCATAGGTAATTAAATAATTCAACAGTCCTTTTGGGCAGCTTGTTTCATGCCTAATGTTCACTGCTATAATCAAATTAAATATGAAGATTAAGCTCCAAAATGCACTTTGGGCTTTGATTTTTTTTAAGTGAACTATTTCAAAATTGTAATTAAAAAACGGCTCTTGAATTGTTCCTCAAATTCCTCACCCTTCCACATAAAAATGTGCACGTATCTTGTGTGAGAATAGCGAAATGGAGAAGGAATGCCAAAACATCATAAATGATATGCAGTTTTACTAATAATATTATATTCAAAACCATGGTGCACCCTGCTGCTGGGAACAGAGCAACTGGCTTATCTGTCTTCAAGAATCCTGCAAGTGCATTATAGAAAAACATATGTAATGATTACATTGTTTGAATGAACATACTATCGTAGATACTCATCTTAAAGACACACACCTGCCCAGTTCTGAAACAACAGACTGAATCAGTGAGCTCTCTTGGCTCTCAACAAGGCTCTCTGGTCTTTGTTTCCATGTGCCTTATCCTGCCTCATGAGCTGTCAGCCAGAGCCTGTGGCTGTTACCACGGGAAGGGGTGACCTGCTGCACTGTGGCAACTCCACCTCACAACCGCCTGCAGTAGGAATAAAACAGAAACTGCAGGAAGGCTCCTGGCTCATTCAGCCATATGTGACTCTTAGGGTAATTTAAAAAAACTCTGAGAGGTTCAAAATGGGAGCTGAGCACCATGGATTGACATTAGCAAGGCTGTGTTCCAAATGCCTGCCAAGCTAATATCAAATCACCATCTGCAGGTTTCTGAAAGGCCATCAATCTTCTCAATCTTCTCAGTGAAACAGGAAATTGAGTTCCAAGTAGAGAAGCCAAAAGAGATTTACCCACCATGTGGCAAAGGCCAGGTCAGGCGGGTCAGGCCTGAGGAATAACGTTGAAGGGAAAGTAGTGCCTTGGCCCCTCCCTGTTACAGGAAGCAGCCAGACTCTACCTCAGTACCTCCTTCACTCTGCTCTGACCATGGTTCTGTGGCAGAGACCAGCCAGCTGTTCACCTTGCCTGTTTTCCTCTCTTCCTAGGCACACATTTGCACTACAATTCCCAGCCTCCCTTGCAGTTCAGTGTGGTCATGTGACTAGATTCCAGCCAATGTGACTTCTATCCACAGCTGCCACTTACAGTGATCTTCCGTATGATCCCCCATATTCTTCTCCTGTCTGCTGGATCAATGTCAATACTCAGCCACCAGCCAGCTTAGAAAACAAAAGCTGAAGATGACAGAATTTGCATCAGCCTGGATCCCACCTAACTGGAACTTCCTACCCTTGACTGGACTTACATGAGTAGGAAATAAACTTTCTTATATCAGGTCAATGAGGTTTCAGGATTTAGCAGCTAGTGTTACCTTTAATTAAAAAATCAATGGACTTTTATTTTGTAAAGGGCATTTACCCACAGCCTAACCTTAATAAGCTCTTTCTGGATTGGAAACCAGAACCAAATATCTGGTCTGGAGCCCAGTTTAATTTCCTGATGACTGAAGAAATATTTGGCAAGTCTTTGTTTGTGATTAGGTTGCAATGTGTGTGCCAATGCACAAAAAAATCCCAATTTGTCTTGCCTTGGAATGGAGATTTTCCTCCAAAACTGTAAGACTGACACCTGATGGTATCTCTGGTCGCTAGAAAGGCTGTTGGGGAAAGGAAACATTGTTTCAACTGTCCTTTCCAGAGAAGTGGGAGCAAGTGCTCCTCAGAACTATGAGGCTTCCTCCTCCCACAAAGCAAAAGCACAAAATACAACAGTGAAAATCTCTGGCAGAACGTTAGCACATGCCATTTAGTGACAACCATAATCTAAAACTGGAAAGGCTGGGGCAGCTGCTGCTGTGTAACCTTTGCATCCTCTTAGAGCTTGTGTGAGGGGAGATGGCCAAAGTCTGACTCAAACCTAAGATCTGAAATTGAGTTAAATTCATCTAATAAAATTCATCTAATAGAGGATGCCGCTTGGGGGGCTCCTGGGCCTCTGTCCTTACATAGCTCTTTTGATGGAGAGAAGCCTGAAGAAATATTGAAATCCATAATCCACTCTATTGCACAGAGCTTTGCTCTCCACCTGAGTGACTTCCTCCCCATCTGAGCTGCTGCCTGGCATCTCCCAGCCCTTCACAGGGCAAAGGCAAGGACCTTAAGCAGGAATAGGGAAGCTGTGATTCCTTACTGTGTTCCAGTAAAGAACCTTGTACTGTGATGGAAAGTGGAAGGTAAAATTACTGAAGTAACATCTCAGTAGCCATCCACAATTAACCCAAACTTGGGGAGGAAATATTCTGTGGGGTTAAGAGGTAACATCTGCAGCCCACTATCCAGGTTCAAGTGCTATTTCTATTGCTTACTTGAATCTGACCATGTGGAGGATCTTTTCTAAGTTTCAGTTTCCTCCCATGAAGTGGAGATGATAAAAAATAGCCATACCACGGATTATTAGAAAGGATTACATTGGATTATTTATTTATTCAATTTAAAAAGGATTAAATTGAATAATATAAGGAAAGGGCTGGGTCTATAATAGGTATTCAGTAAGCAGTTGCTGATATTAGGAAAGGAAGGCAGGTGTTATGGTCTTTGCAGTGTACCCAAGAAACCCTGCCCACGTTCAAGTCATGTTCTAGACTGAATCAGAGCCAACATCTCAGGGCAGAAGAAAATAAAAATAATAAAGTAGCAAACATATAGTGGTTATGGTTTATATAGATACAGATATATAGATTATTTATATATAGATAGTGGTTTATAGCATACCAAGGATTTTCACACATACTATTGGATCTAACCTTTAAATTCCTAGAAGATAGAGAATGCAGATGTTTCTATTTCCACCATAGAGATGAACAAACTGAAGCTCAGCGATGCTACACGATTTGCTGAAATCCACACAGCTAACCAGGAACAGAGCCATACTTTAAACCCAGGCCTCTCTATTCCAAAGACAATGGACTGATCCTCTCCACATGGAGAGAGGACATGTCAGACAGACATTTGGTCCTTGCTAATCAGAAAGGATTTTAAATGAGGGCATAAATGTAAATCTTAGAAGAACAGGGTTCTAAGTGAAGCAAGGAGGGAAGCAGCATGTCAAGACCTTTCTCTTAGAGTCCAGGAATTTTCCCAGGCTTAGGAAGCACACGGAAGGAATCCAGAGAAAGACAGACTGTGGAAGTAAAGTAACAGATGAAGGCTGATGGCACTCCAAAGGGGAACAGTGATAATAGCATTTGCTGAAGGGTCCTTTCTATGCACTCAGCACCGTGCTAAACCTTTGACAGATATCTCATTTAATCCTCCCAACTCTATGAATGTCTAATATTGTTATTCCCATTTTACAAGTAAGGAGACTGAGGTCCAAAGTCACATAGATAGTGGTGGGTAGTGCACAGTGGAGTCAGAGTTCAGAACTGGGCTGGCCTGACATCAGAGCTCATGCTGATCTGCCCCCAGGTTATATAGCCCCGGAGGCTTATATAGAAAGCAAGATGTACAATGTCTCTCGTTGACTAACACCAAAAGTACACAACAAGCTGAAGGGTGAATGTAAAAAATTAATAAACCAAGCTATATAAAATATACCTAAGCTGTATAAAATAAAGCTAAATAACTAAAGTTAAATTTTAAAATCACAGCATGATGTTACCCCACCCCAGGAGAAGAATATTCAATATACAGAGACAGAACTAGAAAGGCTGACCTTGGACATGGAGTAAAATAGCAATGGCTCAAAGAGGTAACCTAGAATATACTTGAGCCTATTCACAGAGAGGCAACCCAGGGAATCTTTTAGTCTCTTGATGGGAAAAGAAGAAAAAATTAAGCAGTAATAGACAGAAAGTGAATAAGCAGAGCCATGTTCTTCATCAGAGAGGATGTGGGTTGTAACAAGTCCATGGGGCTGTTGTATGGATTAAATAGAATGAATATAAGAAGCCCTGGGCAGATGGCATGATGCTCTATAGGTGCTTGATAGATGTGAAGGAGATGAACTAAATAGTCTTCTGTGAACCATCTTCAGGATTTTGTCAGATCTGAGTTCCACCTCTACTCATATTTACTGAATATTTTCCTTTAAACTGACTCACTTACTTTAAATCTTAGCTTCGTCCCCTGCCACAGTAACCATGAATTCATAAGTTTAAGGTGTAAGTTATACATTTTTTCCTAATGCTCATGAAAACAAATATAAAACCACTGAGAGATTTAACGTCCACATGTCCCCCAATATCATCTCAGGTACAACTAGCGTACCATAGTTTTGGAAACACTGAAAGCAAGTAAAGAGCCCTGGCTGAGGTACCAGGAGACCCAAGGTCTAGGCCTGGACGATCAGACAGGCCACCTTCATGAGGCACGTTCTCCATCAGAAAGTAGGAGATAAGAACATGTGATTTATGTTGCAAGAAGGCACACGAGATAATGAAGGTGAAAACATTTCATAAGCAGGGACATTACAAATTGAAGGTGTTTGTGTGACTCTCCTTCTATTAAAGAATTTATTAAATAATTTATTTTCTAAAAAATCAAACATATCTGGCAGTGGTCAACCAATTACTAAAATGATATACTCTAAATATCAAAGAGAATTTTCTACTGCTCTTAGAACTTCAGAACGAAGCATCAGCTCATTTCCTTTTTCTTTCAGAGTTAACACAAACTGCACAGTCCCTATAAAGGTCAGTGAGCAGAAAATCAAACTCTGCTCCTTCGCTCTGGATTATGATATCATTATACCATGTATTCTCAGAGCTGGAAAGAGCCCAAAGAGATCATCTTGCCTAGTCTTCTATTTTACAGAGGGGGCAGTGGTTCTGGAGAACTTTTAAAACCTAACTATGGTCACGGAGCAAAATGGGATTCAAATCATGTCTCCAAACCCCTCAACCAATGCTACTGCCATTGCACGAGCCTGTCCTCTGGAAAGGCAGAGGATACCAGGGGAAGAGGAACTGCAGCTGCTGTGCTCTATATAATCCACTAACATCCAGTTAGGAGAGAACCCTGACAGCAAGTCAGAGGACCAAGACATAGACAGTGCCTTCAACGTGTCTGCAATTCTTCTGAAGGAAATGGACACACAGAAACATGGCCCAACATAGGAATGTAACAGTGAGAAATTGGGTCAATTTTCTCCAGTGAGATGCAGACTGAAGCAAGTCCCTACGGTGAGGGTGGGTGTGCCTGCCCAGGTATATCTGCTTCTGACTCACCACCCTGGGGGTTACAGCTGCACACGGCAAGTACAGCCTTATGGTCCTTAAGTCACAGGACATCATCGTCACCATTAAGGACCCACGTCTCCCCAGAGGCTGCTGCTGGGATGCTAGGAACTTGCTCTGGCTACCTAATCCCTGTCCTATTCAGGTTCACCCTCTCATTCCTCATCCAATCGTTCAGCACACTGATTTACGCTAATATTCAAAACAACAGGACAACGACCTAGGAAGCAATCTTTCTAGCATATGTCTAAAATCACAGTAAACTACCCAACAATGTCCTCATATTCTAATATCTCTGGAAATATACTTCTATGTAATTTCTCATATAGATATTCCAAGAGTTAGAGACTTAAAGAAAGTGTGCCTGCTCTAAGAAATATATATCATCTTTTTAAAAAAAGAAGAGCTTTCTCTTTAATAAGAAAAAAATCTAATCAAGAGTGTTTTCTAAGAAAAAAATATTGGTTTAGAAAGTTAGAGTTATTCCATTGTAGCCTATTTCCATCACTCTGTCATCCCTGATATCAATTTTTTAACATCTTTATTAGAGTATAATTGCTTTATAATGGTGTATCAGTTTCTGCTTTATAACAAAGTGAATCAATTATACATATACATATGTCCCCATATCTCTTCTCTCTTGCATCTCTCTCTCTCCCATACTCCCTATCCTACCCTTCTAGGTGGTCACAAAGCACCAAGCTGATCTCCCTGTG
Organism: Stenella coeruleoalba; assembly: GCF_951394435.1. Lineage (NCBI taxonomy): Eukaryota > Metazoa > Chordata > Mammalia > Artiodactyla > Delphinidae > Stenella > Stenella coeruleoalba. Next base: position 36,690,226 of record NC_137150.1, on the reverse strand, counting down.
CTATGCGGCTGCTTCCCACTAGCTATCTATTTTACCTTTGGTAGTGTATATATGTCCATGCCACTCTCTCACTTTGTCCCAGCTTACCTTTGCCCCCATCCCGTATCCTCAAGTCCATTCTCTAGTAGGTCTGCATCTTTATTCTCGTCTTGCCCCTAGGTTCTTCTGACCATTTTCTTTTTTTTTGTAGATTCCATATATATGTGTTAGCATACGGTATTTGTTTTTCCCTTTCTGACTTACTTCACTCTGTATGACAGTCTCTAGGTTCATCCGCCTCACTACAAATAACTCAGTTTTGTTCCTTTTTATGGCTAAGTAATATTCCATTGTATATATGTGCCACATCTTCTTTATCCATTCATCTGTCAGTGGACACTTAGGTTGCTTCCATGTCCTGGCTATTGTAAATAGAGCTGCAATGAACATTTTGGTACATGACTCTTTTTGAATTATGGTTTCCTCAGAGCATATGCCCAGTAGTGGGATTGCTGGGTCCTATGGTAATTCTATCTTTAGTTTTTTAAGGAACCTCCATACTGTTCTCCATAGTAGCTGTATCAATTTACATTCCCACCAACAGTGCAAGAGGGTTCCCTTTTCTCCACACCCTCGCCAGTATTTATTGTTTCTAGATTTTTTGCTGATGGCCATTCTGACCAGTGTGAGATGATATCTCTTGTAGTTTTGATTTGCATTTGTCTAATGATTAATGATGTTGAGCATTCTTTCATGTGTTTGTTGGCAATCTGTATATCTTCTTTGGAGAAATGTCTATTTAGGTCTTCTGCCCATTTTTGGATAGGGTTGTTTTTTTTTTGATATTGAGCGGCTTGTATATTTTGGAGATGAATCCTTTGTCAGTTGCTTCATTTGCAAATATTTTCTCCCATTCTGAGGGTTGTCTTTTTATCTTGTTTATGGTTTCCTTTGCTGTGCAAAAGCTTTTAAGTTTCATTAGGTCCCATTTGTTTATTTTTGGTTTTATTTCCATTTCTCTAGGAGGTGGGTCAAAAGGATCTTGCTGTGATTTATGTCAAAGAGTGTTCTGCCTATGTTTTCCTCTAAGAGTTTGATGGTGTCTGGCCTTACAGTTAGGTCTTTAATCCATTTTGAGTTTATTTTTGTGTATGGTGTTAGGAAGTGTTCTAATTTCATTCTTTTACATGTAGCTGTCCAGTTTTCCCAGCACCACTTATTGAAGAGGCTGTCTTTTCTCCACTGTATATACTTGCCTCCTTTATCAAAGATAAGGTGACCATATGTGCGTGGGTTTATCTCTGGGCTTTCTATCCTGTTCCATTGATCTATCTTTCTGTTTTTGTGCCAGGACCATACTGTCTTGATTACTGTAGCTTTGTAGTATAGTGTGAAGTCAGGGAGCCTGATTCCTCCAGCTCCGTTTTTCGTTGTCAAGATTGCTTTGGCTATTCGGGATCTTTTGTATTTCCATACAAATTGTGAGATTTTTTGTTCTAGTTCTGTGAAAAATGCCATTGGTAGTTTGATAGGGATTGCATTGAATCTGTAGATTGCTTTGGGTAGTAGAGTCATTTTCACAATGTTGATTCTTCCAATCCAAGAACATGGTATGTCTCTCCATCTATTTGTATCATCTTTAATTTCTTTCATCAGTGTCTTATAATTTTCTGCATACAGGTCTTTTTTCTCCTTAAGTAGGTTTATTCCTATTTTATTCTTTTTGTTGCAATGGTAAATGGGAGTGTTTTCTTAATTTCACTTTCAGATTTTTCATCATTAGTGTATAGGAATGCAAGAGATTTCTGTGCATTAATTTTGTATCCTGCTACTTTACCAAATTCATTGATTAGCTCTAGTAGTTTTCTGGTAGCATCTATAGGATTCTCCATATATAGTATCATGTCATCTGCAAACAGTGACAGCTTTACTTCTTCTTTTCCGATTTGGATTCCTTTTATTTCTTTTTCTTCTCTGACTGTTGTGGCTAAAACTTCCAAAACTATGTTGAATAATAATGGTAAGAGTCGGAAACCTTGTCTTGTTCCTGATCTTAGTGGAAATGGTTTCAGTTTTTCACCATTGAGGATGATGTTGGCTGTGGGTTTATCATATATGGCCTTTATTGTGGAGGAAATTTCCCTCTATGCCTACTTTCTGCAGGGTTTTTACCATAAATCGGTGTTGAATTTTGTCAAAAGCTTTCTCTGCATCTATTGAGATGATCATATGGTTTTTCTCCTTCAATTTGTTAATATGGTGTATCATGTTGATTGATTTGCATATATTGAAGAATCCTTGCATTCCTGGGATAAACGCCACTTGATCATAGTGTATGATCCTTTTAATGTGCTGTTGGATTCTGTTTGCTAGTACTTTGTTGAGGATTTTTGCATCTATGTTCATCAGTGATATTGGCCTGTAGTTTTCTTTCTTTGTGACATCTTTGTCTGGTTCCTGACATCATTTTACTGGTGCTGTTCACCATGTTCTAGGTCGATAGAGGAGGGGGAAGAGGAAGGGACAAGGGGACCAAAATTGATCACGTGTCCAATCTACAGCATATGTTTTACATCATTTAAAACATGTCTAGTTTTAAACATCATTTAAAACTAGTCTTCTGAGCTAGGTATTCTTATACCCATTTACAGAACCAGAGTAGAGTCAGTAGACTGCAGAAAGTGGAGGCATCCCTAATTTTGATAGATCCAATAATAGTTTTATGATAATAACAAGGGCAGGGATTATGCTTAGAACCTTTGTATAATAATACACTTACTATGTGCCAGAGACAGGGCTTGAACCCAACAACCTGGCTCCAGGATCTATGACCTTAATCCCCAAGTCAGCTGACTCTGTCAGGCCCAGAGCCTCCATCTGGCAGGTGGTGCCACTGGGGTGCAGCCTGCAGACTACAGGACTACAGAAGTGTGTTCTTCATCACCGGATTCCACTGACACTTCCCTTTGCCAAAGCCAGCACCTGCATTTGGTGCCCTTAAATCCATTTTCTTCCTCTTTAGGGACTTTGCTTCACTACTTGCATTACATACTTTCTCTATCCCCTGGATTCCTCCAATCTGCTCACAAACTTCTACACATCTGCTTTCTCCTGCATACTTTTCCTCGACCCTGCTTCAGACTTCAACTATCATCCTCTCTCCCCACCTCCACTGTATCTTCTTGAGAGTAGCCTCCATGCTCCACCTCTCCTTTACACCTGGTCTTGCCCAACTCCCAAGTCTCTGAAATGGTCTCCCCTCTTCTCATTCTCCTGGCCACGCTCCCAGCTCCAGCCTCTAAGAACCCTTCCAGGATGCTTGCAGAAGACTCGTGAATAGAAGCAGCTCTCCATTCCCATTCCATACTTTCAAACGTCTGTGCCTTTGCTCACGCTCTTCCCCACATGGGTTGCCTTCCCCGGCCCCCATCTCCTCTTGCTCAAGTCCTGCGCATCTTGCGGTTCCAGATCTAATCATTGCAGCTGGGAGCACTCACTCCTTCCTCCGAGCTCTGTTATGATTCTTCTATGTAGCACTTCTTATTTACATACAAGTCTCATCTCCCCTAAGCTGCACCTAACTTGAGGGCAGAATTCTTAATTAATTCACCTTTGTGTCACCTACAGGTCTTTGTACAGAGAGGATGTTCAATCAACAGCTCTTCAGTGTTCATTCCCTGACCGCAGGCTTGATTCTCAACAGCCAGATCTTCCTGCATAAACCCAAGCCAGAGGTTGCTCTGCTCATGGATCACCTGCTGCCCTGCTGGCAGGAACTGAGTCCACCAAAACTCACCTGGGAGAACTGCCTGTCTTTCCATAGAACCACGTCTGATCCTCTGGAAGCACACAGAAGTTAATAACTTCTAAGAAGTCAGGGAGCTTTGACAGCAGAGAGGAAATATTAGAAATATAACTACTCAGTGTAACTACTCTCCAGCTAATAAACATTTATTAAGATGGTAGAAATCACTATTGAAATGCTATAGCTCAACATTCATTCATATGTTGCCTTGTCCTACTAAATGTCCAGTCAGTTCAAATAAATAGGTTCAGTCAGTTCTGGTTTGGAATGTTAATTCTGATAGTATTTAAAAGCTCTTTCTATTCTATCTGTAAGTCACTTTTCTCCAGGAGGGTGGTGATCGTATGAATTCCTAAAAAGCCTCTGTAAGAACACACAGTGGTCTCTCATAAATTTTAGTTGAGCACAACAGGATCCTCGGCAGTCAGGTGCTAGGTGAAGTGCACATTTTTGCTAGATATGTTGAGTCACCCTTAATTATCTTCATAAGCCTTAAGTACACCATACACAACATGGGGACTCATCTTGACCCTTACTTCAAAGAGCTTGAAAGCAAAATACATTACTTTTCAAATCATTTCTACATTATCTCATTTAATTTTTACAACAGTCCTTTATAATGCTATTAGTCCTCTTTTGCAGTCGAAGAAACTGAAACTCAGGAAAGTTAATTAACCTACCTAACAATTTGTTAAACTATAAAACTCAACCTATAGATTCCAAATAAACACTATCTAGTATAGAAAAAACAATGAGATAAGCACTCTAGAATATTACCAGAGGGAATGTACACTGCAAAAATATTTTCAGAAAGCAATTGCATTAAGAATAAATATATACAAGTTTATATATGTACAGGTAATATTATATGTGTAATATTTCCCATTAATTCCAATTCTAGAAATAGAGCCTAAGAAAATAATCAGAGATATGATTTTTTAAAGTCTGATATAAAGATGTTTATTATAATATTATTTATGATAATGATAAATAGTAAAATAAGAATGGCTAAGCAATAATATAGCCATAATATATAGTCCTTAGAAAATTTTAAATGGTTTTTAAGATAACAAAATAGGCTGTCATACTATTAAGTGAAAAAATATAGTATGATTCCAATTCAAAAGGCTAGGTGAAAGCACACCAAAATGTTACCAGTGGTTACCCTTTCTTTTTATGTTTCTGTTTTTAAAACTTCCTACCAAGTTCAGATGTTACTTTTGTAAAATGGAAAAAGAAAAAAGTTATATAAGAACAACAAGGCTTCCCCGGTAGTGCAGTGGTTAAGAATCCGCCTGCCAATGCAGGGGACACAGGTTCGAGCCCTGGTCTGGGAAGATCCCACATGCTGCAGAGCAACTAAGCCCGTGCGCCACAACTACTGAGCCTGTGCTCTAGAGCCCACGCGCCACAGCTACTGAGCCCACACGCCTAGAGCCCGGGCTCAGCAACAAGAGAAGCCACCGCAATAAGAAGACCGCGCACCGCAACGAAGAGTAGCCCCCGCTCGCTGCAACTAGAGAAGGCCCGTGTGCAGCAATGAAGACCCAATGCAGCCAAAAATAATAAATCAATAAATTTATAAAAAATAAATAAAAAATAAAAACAACAAATAAATTTTTTAAAAATCACATCCACAGTTACACAGGAAGTAAATGCTAGCCCTTTGCCTCCAACTCCAGGACTCTGGCCCCTGCACTACCCTCCCTCGCTATGCAGAGGAATGAGCCATCATATAAATACATCAGCATCACTGGGTCATCAGACAACTATGCAAAATGGCCAGTCAATATGAAGCAAATTATATTAGATTGTTTCATACATAGTCCTATATGCAAACACAGTCCCAGAAAGGGAGTCAGAACCACTTACCACCAGACTAATGTGCATTGTCTGCCCTGATTCCTGTAATTTTATTTCTTAAATATACCAAAACTACTGGACCCTTCTCTAACAATTCCTTCCAATCATTTAATAATACCTTTTGTTTCAAATATAAGTTACCATTGAATCTGGGCATAAGACAGTCCTCAAATCCTTCATGAACTAGAATTAACCTGCTGTAAAATATTTTCATTCCATCTTCTCAGAAAAGAAATTGGAGTGACAGCCCTCTAGCAATTCCCTACTGATGGCCATTAACCAAAGACCCAAAGAATTATTGCCCATAGCAAATGTGTAATGTCTTCAAGGACTCTTCAAAGCATTTCATATTCTGTCCTGTAAGTAAAATTTCATGGATGGATACATTTGTTTATATTTTATATTACTCATATTTATCTTCTACCTAAGGTCTCTAATGGAGATATCACTCTTGGGCTGTGCTGTTGGAAGAAAGGACAATTGGAAGTCCAGAAAAACTTTCTGTAACTTCTTCACAGGCAACATCTATAAATGAAAGAAAAACAGGTGGCCTGGGGAACTGCACGTTCTAATGCTTACATTACAATTTGAAGCAATTGCACCATGGCTCATTGGCATTGCCCCACTAATCTCAAGAACTCAGCTGAGGCAGTAGTTCTAACATTGGGGTGTAAAATGGAAAGGAGCTGGCGGTAAGTAAAACTGCCTTTTTCTGAATTATACACACATTGAGCTCTGCAATAAATATAATTTATAAATGGGCTTAGTGCCATCTGCACACACTAGTTTCCTCCTGGAAATGTCATGCTGTAAAAATAAAGGGGGAGGAGACATTTTTCATGTTTGATGATGTAAGATAGACATGAGTTTCACTGTTCTTTAACACAGTCACTAGACAAGGGACTCACAAGGCTATTGTGAATCAATAATTAATAATATGTCCATTGTTACCATGGAAACAATCACTTCCGGATCATCTCTCCTGAATGACAAATTGTTATTGTCTGAGTAAAGCAGAAAAGAAGGGAGTTTGTTTTTCTTTTCCCAAAAGTTGCTGGCTCAAACTGATTACCTTAATTTATATTCACCTCTGACCTGATAAATGTTATTCCAATGTAATAGTGTAGGAATTTTATAGTTCTGTGTTAGACTCCTTTAAGGAAAGTTTCTGGTCTGGAGTAAGTAAAAGACTATGTTAAGGAAGGAAAACATTATCGAGACTTTCCTTTGCCATCTAACTCTTTTTCCAGAAGTTCTTTAATAATGGCTTTAAGGTTTAAGATTTATAGATATGAGGTACATTCCCAACACTGACAAACTCATTCATGCTTTCTTTGACTGAGAACGTTCTTGCTCCTTCCTCTATTATATCCCAAATGTAGGCACAGCAGCTTACAGGAGCTTCAGACAAATCACTTCAGCCATAAATACTAAACACTTCCAGACACTTTATCCTCTTCTACTTTTTAAATGCTGATTTTTAAATAGTGGCTTAGATTTGGAAATACCTATTTTATTCCTGCCTTAAGGTTTGAAAAATGAAAGTTCAGGCGTTTTGAAGTTTGTGGTCCAACAAATTTTTAATTTATATGCATCAGTTAATTCAATTGCTAAATGTTTTCCTATAATATCTTTTTAGAATTAGAAATATAAAAATGGGGCAGCTCAGAGCAAACTGGGATGCTTTGATAAACAGAATACATTCCAGAATTTCTATGCTACCAGTCTCTACAAAAGAAGTTTTCCACTCTTTGACCATTTCATTGAAAGTAACAGTTACAGCGAATAAGTATTCTTAAATTTCAGGACTCCAGACACTTTTACTCCATACATTTTGCCTTATAAGATTGGGATTTGTGAAATTATTCCTCCTCTGCATTATTTGAAGCTGAGGCTGAGAAAAGGACAGAGAGAAAATCTACAGGGATTTGTCTTACGTTGACCTCTTTTTTTAAAAAAGTACCTTTTTCTCCTGATGCTCTCTGTCTTAGACAGGGGGCCCAGATCCCCAGGTTGGTGTTCAATGTGTTCTCCTCCGTACCCCCATTGCACGCTGAGCTCTCATTCAACAAGTTCACACAATTCAACTGTACACTTTTCAAAGAGGCAAAACACACTTCCCTTCCTCATCGCCAAGGTCTTAAGGTAAAGGAAGTAGAGAAAGATTGCAAAGAATTTGTTGTTGCTTTGGAAGGGGGCATTTTCACACAATCTTTGAACTCCTCTGATTGTTACTTAAGACAAATCTTAATGCCATACTCCTTCTTCCTCTCAGCTCTTGAGTGTCTACTGCCCCCTTACAAGGGTGTTTTCTGAATAACAATACAGGGAGTATTATTTGCCATTTTCACCAAGTTCCTGCTCTTTGTAGTTACACATTCTGAAATGTCAATCATCTGTAAGGCAGTTAGAGTTGTTAAATCTCCAGCAGCACGGGAAAAGAAATCTAAGCATCCACTCTGGAGAGCACTTTCAAACAGGGTCTCATAAAGCCAGTGCGGGGAGGGGCAAGGCTTACCTGTGAGGCATGCCGGTGGTGTAGGCAGTGGTGTGCTCACTGGACAGCTCCCAGAGTTTTAGGTACCAGTTCACCTCCACTTCCCGCGCCAGAGCCAGTTGCCGAGCCCTGAGTTGGGTTTGCCCCGAGGGGCTGAGGCTGCTGTCTTTCCCACTTTCTGAAGCTTTCTTGGGAGATTTGTCTTTGCTCTCTATGGGAAGCCCAGATAGTTTCCTTAACTTGGGGTCCTCTTCCGAGATCTGACTCCCTGCCGTCCGGGTCCGGGCTGCCAGCATCCTGGAGGTTCGTGTCTGTCTTTCAGAGAAGACTCGAAGTCACTGTCATCAAAGTAATTTGAATTGATTTTTATGTTTCTGCCTCCCTCCTCTTTCCTGTCTTCCCCCATCCCCTTAACCTTATCCTGCCGCAAAGCTGTAATTGAGACGGCTGGGGATGAAAGGGTATCTCTAAGTTTCCTAAGGAAGAGCTAAGGCGGCCACTATTTGTGATATCCTGGAACATGGAAATTTTAAAAACAACCCCCAACGACTCTGTAACACTGAAGTTTTATGGTGCTATTCCTTCTGCAACGTTTGGACTTCTGCTTCATTTAACAATGATAACTCTGAACCGCAGAGTTTGGTAAATTATATTTCATCATCATTTCAGAGTTATAAAAAAACAACTGGAGGTTCATTACGCATTCTTAATTAGAGTCCCTTTAGAGTTTTTAAAGTTTTTTTTTTTTTGAGTTTTTAAAGTTTTAATGTGAATTTCCTCAAGTAAGTTTAACAATACCAAAGCACGGGCAGGATTATTCCTTTTGTGTAAACCTTAAAATAATATTTTCAATCTATTTTATAATCCTTTGGGAGAAGGAGGTTTTTCAAATGTCAGTGAACCACATATGTTAAACATGCTTTCATTTCTGCAGCCTACCATAACTGATTCAGTAACTGACCCTCTCAATACTTATGATGGGTGGAAGCATAAGAATCACCTTACAATCGAGGAGACTGAGGCTTAAGTTGGAATGAAAAAAAACAGTAGATAGGAAGTGGTGAGAGCCTATGTGTGCATGGGTCCAGATGTGTGTGGGGGCGGGGGGGGCACATGAAAACTAGCTCTGAAAGATGGAAAGACAATTCAGTTAATGACCCTTGTGGTTAAGATGCATGGGACTGACCCACATGCCTACCAACCAGTCTGACCTCTGCCCTAGCTCAGAGGACAGTGATATCAGTGCCCACTTAGATGTCTACCACAAAGTTATCTGGGGACGCCCTAAGCCCCAGGCATCTCCCTAACCAACCTCAGTCCCTCCTGTATGAACTGCCTCAGTGTCGGCTACATGTAAAGAACTCAGGAAAGTTAGTGAATTTCTCTGTCCATGCAAGACCATAAATTATAAATCATAGAGGTATAGTGAGCTCTTATAGCCTCTGAGAATGGCAGGAGAGAAAGAAGGAAAGAGGTCCTTCTTAAAGAGTTAGCTGAGGATCTTGGCTGTTAGCCAATCCAAGCCAAGGATGAGGGAACAACAAATCATACCACGTGGACTCTCCCACATTTAGGTAAAAGCTGTTTAATATTAGTATCCAGGGTAGTCTTAGAACTGTGACCACCAAGCCGTGAGCCACCTGAAACAACTATCAAAGGGCCACAGGACAGCTGCTACCAAGCACCAGATCTGTCCCACCTGAGTCTGGGGGCTCGGGAACCTGTAACACCAGTGGCTGCAGTCTCTCCAGCTCCTCTCCCTGCCCTCCATCCCTTGAGTCATTGAAGAGCTCTGGCAACATGGTATCCATAGCAACAGACTCCTGAAGGTGTAGACTCTGGGGACAGTCTCCCCAGATTGATATTGTTGGGGATGTGTCAACACGGGGCTCTGCGGTGGAACTGGGGAGGGGAGTCTATGCTCATTCAGCTGAGCGGGCTTCACACTGCCCTTGGCTTGCCTTTCTCAGGAGGCAGGGCTGTTTTGTTTAAGAGCTCTGCTCTGGGCTTCCCTGGTGGCGCAGTGGTTGAGAGTCCGCCTGCCGATGCAGGGGACACGAGTTCGTGCCCCGGTCTGGGAAGATCCCACATGCCGCGGAGCGGCTGGGCCTGTGAGCCATGGCCGCTGAGCCTGCGCGTCCGGAGCCTGTGCTCTGCAGTGGGAGAGGCCACAACAGGGAGAGGCCCGCGTACCGCAAAAAAAAAAAAAAAAAAAAAAAAAAAAAGAGCTCTGCTCTGGAGTCAGACTACCTGGATTTGAATCCTAACTCCATCACCCACCTGCTCTGTGATCTTAGGCAAATCACTTAACCCCACCGTGCTTTAGTTTCCTCATCTAATAAAAACAACAACAAAAACCAGAAGTAATTTTATATGTGTGGCATTTTTTAAATACAGCCCTCAAAATTCTTTGACATTCCTTTCATTGAGAGGTGGGGTCTGTTTTCCCTTCCCCTGAGTCTGAGTGGGCTTCTGACTGCTTTTGTTACCGAACACAAGTCCCTGTGCCCGAGGCACAGTGAGGCCAAGCAATACCAAAAGGTCGAGTTTGGAGCAGAGAAAGGTTTATTGCAGGGCCCTGCAAGGAAATGTGTGGCTCATGCCTTAAAAACCCCAAATCCCAAAAGCTTTCAGCAAAGCCCTTGTATAGGAAAGGCAAGGGAGGGGTGCAATTAGTTGCAAAATTCTTGCTGTCAGACACTTTGTTCTTGAGGTCAGGTCACGACGTTCCCGGAAACCTCCACCAAAATGTTACTCTCTGTTCTGACAAGAAAGGGCAAGGCCCCAAGGCTCAACTTTCGCCCTCTGAGGTCCAGGCCCTGGCTATGAGGAGGGGGTCCCTGCGGGGGCCGGTTACCCTGCCCCGGAGCCCAGCACCCAGTCTGGCTCCTCCCACCAGTGCCCAGGTCCAGCTGAGGAGGCAGACCTCAGCTGGCAACGCCCTCAGGACCAGGTCCACAGACCCTGCCCAGCTGTCGTCACTGAGGGAGCCAGGTGCCCAGGGCCCAGCCGGCCCTAAGGCTCCTCAGGCCGCCCAAATAGGGGACGGGGTACCAGGTCCCGTGGACTGCAACCCAGGGTGACAGCCACTGCCATTAGGTCGCGGAGACAGGGATCGGGGAGACGTTAGCGGCTGCCTCCAGGCCTGGGCCCGGCCAGTGGGCAGCACTGGCGAGGGCTCTGGAGCTCTGCAGGACACAGCCCTCAGCCTGTCCCTGGCCGCCCCCACCCCCCACCCCGCTCACCGGCCAGCCCGAGGCCAGATAACCTAGGGGAGAAGTTCCATCCACCTCTCACCTCACTCTCCCGCCGCGAGGACTACTGTCCCGCCGCCGACCATTAGCAGAGCGCAACCTCTAACCACCGAACTAAGGGTCTCGCGAGATGATGGTCGTGCGCTAACGGCCGCTCGCCTGCCTAACCCTCTTACGCTTTCATCAGTAAAATACGGTAAAAGAGACGCTATATGACTTCCACGGCTACCTCGGAAAGGCCATATGGCTTTCATCCATCACTCTTGGAACGTTCATTCTGGAGGAAGCGAGCTACCATTTAAGGAACCTGACTACCTTGAGAGCGTCATGGTGGAGAGTCTCATGTAGGTGCTCTCATCAGTAGCCCCAGACAAGTTGCCAGACAATGTCCAACGTCAACCACCAACTCTGGGAACAAGCCAGCTTGGGTATTCGGGCTCAGTCAATCCTTCAGATGACTACTCCCAGCCAACATCTGATTGCAACTGTATGCGATATCCCAAGTGAGAACGGCACAAGTCCCGCCCAAGTTCCTAACCCACAGCACTGTGAGCTAAATAAAAGTTGCTTTCTTACTGCTAATAAAGTCTGGATCATCATTATTATATACACCCTTATTATAAATCTTTAACAAAATGTTATAAAATACTTAGAACAATGTCTAGCATATATTAACATTTAATAAGTATTAATATTTATTCTCCAGGTTAGATTCTACCGCAGCACTAGAATTCAAACTTTCTGCTTATGTTTCCCTTTTAAATTTTTGAAAAAATAAGCATCAACTTAAACATTTTTAAATATGAAACATTTGTCATCATAAACTTAGTCACAAAGGATGCCACATCCAGCATATTATAAGTATTGCTATTTTAAAAATGATATTGTTACATCACTATCTTAAATGTATCCAGTGGAATTTAAATCCTAGAACTATTTGATATCTATCGTCATCCATATTAAAAATTCATGAACATGCTCTTCTTTAGCAGTTGGAAATTTTACATTCTTCCTTTTTCTTTCTGAACTTGTTTTTCCAGTCTCTTCCTCACCCAGAATTTTTTTTTTTTTGCTGCCTCAGTCTCTTTTTTAAAATTTTTTTATATAGCAGGTTCTTATTAGTTATCTATTTTATACACATTAGTGTATATATGTCAATCCCAATCTCCCAATTCATCCCACCACCACCACCACCCCCAGATTTCCCCCGTTGGTGTCCATACGTTTGTTCTCTACATCTGTGTCTCAATTTCTGCCCTGCAAACTGGTTCATCTGTACCATTTTTCTATATTGCACATATATGTGTTAATATACGATATTTGTTTTTCTCTTTCTGACTTACTTCACTCTGTATGACAGTCTCTAGGTCCATCCATGTCTCTACAAATGACTCAATTTTTTTCCTTTTTATGCTTGAGTAATATTCCATTGTATATATGTACCACATCATCTTTATCCATTCGTCTGTCAATGGGCATTAAGGTTGCTTCCATGACCTGGCTATTGTAAAGAGTGCTGCAATGAACATTGGGGTGCATGTGTCTTTCTGAATTATGGTTTTCTCTGGGTATATGCCCAGTAGTGGGATTGCTGGGTCATATGGTAACTCTATTTTTAGTTTCTTAAGGAACCTCCATACTGTTCTTCATAGTGGCTGTATCAATTTACATTCCCACCAACAGTGCAAGAGGGTTCCCTTTTCTCCACACCCTCTCCAGCATTTGTTGTTTGTAGATTTTCTGATGCCCATTCTAACCAGTGTGAGGTGATACCTCATTGTAGTTTTGATTTGCATTTCTCTAATAATTAGTGATGTTGAGCATTCTTTCATGTGTTTCTTGGCAATCTGTATATCTTCTTTGGAGAAATGTCTATTTAGGTCTTCTGACCATTTTTGGATTGCATTGTTTGTTTTCTTAATATTGAGCTGCATGAGCTGTTTATATATTTTGGAGATTAATCCTTTGTCCATTGATTCATTTGCAAATATTTTCTCCCATTCTGAGGGTTGTCTTTTCATCTTGTTTATAGTTTCCTTTGCTGTGCAAAAGCTTTTAAGTCTCATTAGGTCCCATTTGTTTATTTTTGTTTTTATTTCCATTACTCTAGGAGGTGGGTGAAAAAAGATCATGCTGTGATTTATGTCAAAGAGTGTCTTCCTGTGTTTTCCTCTAAGAGTTGTATAGTGTCTGGTCTTACATTTATGTCTTTAATCCATTTTGAGTTTATTTTTGTGTGTGGTGTTTGGACATGTTCTAATTTCATTCTTTTACATGTAGCTGTCCAGTTTTCCCAGCACCACTTATTGAGGAGACTGGCTTTTCTCCATTGTATATTCTTGCCTCCTTTGTCATAGATTAGTTGACCATAGGTGTGTGGGTTTATCTCTGGGCTTTCTATCCTGTTCCATTGATCTATATTTCTGTTTTTGTGCCAGTACCATATTGTCTTGATTACTGTAGCTTTGTAGTATAGTGTGAAGTCAGGGAGTCTGATTCCTCCATCTCCGTTTTCTTCCTTCAAGATTGCTTTGACTATTTGGGATCTTTTGTGTCTTCATACAAATTTTAAGATTTTTTGTTCTAGTTCTATAAAAAATGCCACTGGTAATTTAATAGGGATTGCATTGAATCTGTAGATTGCTTTGGGTAGTATAATCATTTTCACAATGTTGATTCTTCCAATCCCAGAACATGGTATATCTCTTCATCCGTTTGTGTCATCTTTGATTTCTTTCATCAGTGTCTTATAGTTTTCTGAGTACAGGTCTTTTACCTCCTTAGTTAAGTTTATTCCTAGGTATTTTATTCTTTTTGTTGCAGTGGATAATGGGATTGTTTCCTTAATTTCTCTTTCTGATCTTTCATTGTTAGTGTATAGGAATGCAAGAGATTTATGTGCATTAATTTTGTATCCTGCAACTTTACCAGATTCATTGATTACCTCTAGTAGTTTTCTGGTGGCATCTTTAGGATTTTTAAAATCCTAAAGATTTAGGATTTAGAAAATCCTAAATATCATGTCATCTGCAAAAAGTGACAGGTTTACTTCTTCTTTTCCAATTTGTATTCCTTTTATTTCTTTTTCTTCTCTGATCGCCATGACTAGGACTTCAAAACTATGTTGAATAATAGTGGTGAGAGTGGACATCCTTGTCTTTTTCCTGATCTTAGAGGAAATGCTTTCATTTTTTCACCATTGAGAATGATGTTTGCTGTGAGTTTGTTGTATATAGCCTTTATTATGTTCAGGTAAGTTCCCTCTATGCCTACTTTCTGGAGAGTTTTTATTATAAATGGGTGTTGAATTTTGTCAAAAACTTTTTCTGCATCTATTGAGATGATCATATGGTTTTTCTTCTTCAATTTGTTAATATGGTGTATCACATTGATTGATTTGTATATATTGAAGAATCCTTACATCCCTGGGATAAATCCCACTTGATCATGGTGTATGATCCTTTTAATGAGTTGTTGGATTCTGTTTGCTAGTATTTTGTTGAGGGTTTCTGCATTTATATTCATCAGTGATATTGGTCTGTAATTTTCTTTTTTTGTAGTATCTTTGTCTGGTTTTGGTATCAGGGTGATGGTGGCCTTGTAGAATGAGTTTGGGAGTGTTCCTTCCTCTGCAATTTTTTGGAAGAGTTTGAGAAGGATGGATGTTACCGCTTCTCTAAATGTTTGATAGAATTTACCTGTGAAGCCATCTGGACATGGACTTTTGTTTGTTGGAAGATTTTTAATCACAGTTTCAATTTTGTTACTTGTCATTGGTCTGTTCATATTTTCTGTTTCTGCCTGCTTCAGTCTTGGAAGGTTATACCTTTCTAAGAATTTGTCCATTTCTTCCTGGTTGTCCATTTTATTGGCATAAAGTTGCTTGTAGTAGTCTCTTATGATGCTTTGTATTTCTGTGGTGTCCAGTGTAACTTCTCCTTTTTCATTTCTAATTTTATTGATTTGAGTCCTCTCCCTCTTTTTCTTGATGAGTCTGGCTAAAAGTTTATCAATTTTGTTTACTTCTCAAAGAACAAGTTTTTAGTTTTATTGATCTTTGCTATTGTTTTCTTTGTGTCTATTTCATTTATTTCTGCTCTGATCTTTATTATTTCTTTCCTTCTACTAAACTTGGGTTTTCTTTGTTCTTCTTTCTCTAGTTCCTTTAGGTGTAAGGTTAGATTGTCTATTTGAGATTTTTCTTATTTCTTGAGGTAGGATTGTATTGCTATAAACTTCCCTCTTAGAACTGCTTTTGCTGCATCCTATAGGTTTTGGATCATTGTGTTTTTATTGTCATTTGTCTCTAGGTATTTTCTGATTTCCTCTTTGATTTCTTCAGTGATCTCTTGGTTATTTAGTAATGTATTGTTTAGCCTCCACGTGTTTGTGTTTTTTTCCCTGTAATTTATTTCTAATCTCATAGGGTTGCAGTCGGAAAAGATTCTTGATATGAGTTCTATTTTCTTAAATTTACTGAGACTTGATTTGTGACCCAAGATGTAATCTATCCTGGGGAATGTTCCATGTGCACTTGAGAAGAAAGTGTAATCTGCTGTTTTCAGATGGAATGTCCTATAAATATCAATTAAATCTATCTGGTCTATTGTGTCATTTAAAGCTTCTGTTTCCTTATTAATTTTCTGTCTGGATTATCTGTCCATTAGTGTAAGTGAGGTGTTAAAGTCCCCCACTATTACTGTGTTACTGTCGATTTCCTCTTTTATAGCTGTTAGCAGTTGCCTTATGTATTGAGGTGCTCCTATGTTGGGTGCCTATAAATTGTTATATCTTCTTCTTGGATTGATCCCTTGATCATTATGTAGTGACCTTCCTTGTCTCTTGTAACATTCTTTATTTTAAAGTCTATTTTATCTGATACTAGTATTGCTACTCCAGCTTTCTTTTGATTTCCATTTCCATGGAATATCTTTTTCCATCCCCTCACTTTCAGTCTGTATGTGTCCCTAGGTCTGAAGTGGGTCTCTGGTAGACAGCATAAATATGGGTCTTGTTTTTGTATCCATTCAGCAAGCCTGTGTCTTTTGGTTGGAGCATTTAATCCATTCAAATTAAGGTAATTATCAATATGTATGTTCCTATTACCATTTTCTTAATTGTTTGGGTTTGTTTTTGTAGGTCCTTTTCTTCTCTTATGTTTCCCACTTAGAGAAGTTCCTTTAGCATTTGTTGTAGAGCTGGTTTGGTAGTGCTGAATTCTCTTAGCTTTTGCATGTCTGTAAAGCTTTTGATTTCTCTGTCAAATCTGAATGAGATCCTTGCCAGGTAGAGTAATCTTGGTTGTAGGTTCTTCCCTTTCATCACTTTAAATATATCGTGCCACTCCCTTCTGGCCTGTAGAGTTTCTGCTAAGAAATCAGCTGTTAACTTTATGGGAATTCCCTTGTATGTTATTTGTCGTTTTTCCCTTGTTGCTTTTAATAATTTTCCTTTGTCTTTGATTTTTGTCAATTTGATTACTATGTTTCTTGGCGTGTTTCTCCTTAGGTTTGTTTATTCCTCACCTAGAATTTTATTCTGATATAAAATACTTGTATGCGGGAAAATATTTTACAGATGTCCCTATCAAATAATTCCCTGCAACAAATATATGGACATAAATTAAAATGTTAAATTTTTATATTCTGTGTCCATAAGACTAAGTATTATAAAATATCTTAGGGGTTGAGTTATTGTGACAATTATTATTGGACATAATTGGTCAAAACTAGATTTTCTAAATTTTGATAAGTTACTGCTTAACATAAAAAATAAAGTTTTGTTGAAAATGTATATTTTAATGACATGGATAGGGTTGGGATTTTTTTTTTTTCTGAATTAGGTCATGTATCCATAGAGTAATAGTATTTATTGGTAGAATGAGACAAGATTCAGTATCAAGTCTATTCCCTTTTTTTTTTTTTTTCTACTTTTAAAGATATATGTTCTGGGAGACCTTGTTCATATAGATAAATAAATGGAAATTGAAGACTTTTTACTATAGTAAAATTATTCATTCTTTAAATGTCTTCTCAGATAAATATATAAAAATCACAATGTTGTATCATTTTTAAATTATGTATTAATATCTATCCCCTGAAAACCCTGAAATGGGGAGTTTTAGAAGGCAGTGGGAAAGGAGTGATATGATCAGGTTTATGTATTAAAAGCACCTTTCTGGCTACTCTGCTAGAACAGACTGTAGCAGGTCAAGGGAAGCAGAAGAGAGGGCAGTTTGGAGACTGCTGCAATAATCTAGGAGAGACGACCAGGGGTAAACAATGGAGGTTAAAAAAAAACTGTTCAGACTGCATGCATATTTTGGAGGTGAAAAGGACAGAATTTCCTGGTGGACTGTTACCAGGAAAGCAAAATAAAAGAATGAGAGGAGTCAAGAATGGCCCAAAGGA
This sequence comes from Stenella coeruleoalba, assembly GCF_951394435.1. NCBI lineage: Eukaryota > Metazoa > Chordata > Mammalia > Artiodactyla > Delphinidae > Stenella > Stenella coeruleoalba. The sequence goes on along the minus strand of NC_137150.1, from coordinate 36,672,418 downwards.
TTTTGACCTGAGCCATTTGCTGAGACTGGGAAGATGCAGGAGCCTCAAGTTTGCTGGGTGGGAGTGTGTGTAATTAGAGGGTTGCTTTGTGTTTACTCACATATTCCATTTTTGATGCTCTGAGGATTCATGTTTCCATCCATTATCATTTCCTACAGTCTGAAGAACTTCATTCAATATTTCTTATAGATCTATTAGCAACAAATTCTCTTTTATCTAAAACTAACTGTATTTTACCTTCATTCTTTAAGGGTATTTTCTCTGGGTTCTTCTTCTTCCATAACTTTCAAGATGTTTTTTCATCTTGTCTTCTGACCTCCACATTTTCTGATGAGAAATCAGTGATGTCAAGTTATTTTTCCTCGTTTGCAGTGGGTTGAGTTCTCGCTGGATGTTTTCAATATTTTCTATTTATCTTTGGTTCTGAACAGTTTGGCCCTGATATGCTCAGGTTTTCTTTGTATTTATACTGCTTGGAATTTGCTGAGCTTCTTGAATCTGTAAATTTTTGTCTTTCACCAAATATGGAGAAACTTTGGCCATTATTTTTATAGTCTCTTCTCCTCTGGGACTCCAATAACACCTGTATTAGATCTTTTGATACAGTTCCTCATGTTTGTGAGGCTCTGTTCATTGTTTTTCATTCTTATTTTTCTCTTCTTTAGATTGGATCATTTTATTGATCTCTCTTCAAGCTCATTTTGTCTATATTCTGATGTTAAGTATATCCAGTAGCTTTTTAATTTCAGATTGTGTATTATTCAGTTCTAGAATTTTCATTTGGTTGTTTTCTATAGTTTTATTACTCTGATGAGATTTCTTATCTTTCCATTCACTGCAAGCATATTTTCCTTTACCTCACTGAGCAGTATTATAATAGCTGATTTAAAATCGTTATCTGGTCTTTCTCTCACTAATCATTTCAAAGTTTTATCCAGTCTACATAACTGACAGATAAATTTCTCTTAAAAACAAACAAACAAATGGAAGTGGGGGAAGAGAAACATGTTTAAATTATATCTCTATCTTGCCCCAAATCGTTCAACGTTTCCGTTATACCAGAGGATAATGTTGAAATTCATCAAACTGATTTTATTTACTTATTTATTTTTTGGCCACGGCTTGCAGCTTGTGGACGTGGGATCTTAGTTCCCCAACCAGGGATTGAACCCAGGCCCTCAGCAGTGACAGCCCAGAGTCCTAACTACTGGACCACCAGGGAACTCCCCATCAAACTGATTTTAAAGGCAAATCATTATCTGTCTCCAGTCTAGGTTTTCAGTTTCATACCAGCTGCCTCTCTCCACAAAAAATGTGTTCTAATTCGACTGCTTTACTCCTGGTTTGCTCACTGGTCCCCTGAAGTACCTACTGTTTCCGGCCACCTCATTTTTATCACCCCTTCCCCTTTCTTCCCATTAGTAATGCTTTCTACCTACCCACTTTCTTATTTCCTCATTGAAATCCCAGGCTGTCATAGGCCTCCTCTGACTCCTATAGCCTGAAAAGAGCATTTCCTTCACTGCTCATTTCATCCCTATTGTCTGAACTAATTAGGGTACCTTGTTCACACATGCCTTTGTGACAACTTCTTTACTGCTGTCTTGGACTATTTTGCTCTCTCTGATGTATGTCCTGCCCCCTTTCACCTACTCTTAGCCTCTCTCCTCTGTACCTCCTTTCACACACACCTTCAGCGTCCTATCCACTGTATCTTTCTCTTTCATCACCAACATAGTTCTTGAAGGCCAATGACAAGGTCAGGAACCTGAAAAAGAAAGGTTTTGTTTTGCTTTATTTCTAGAAACTTGTATTTAAATAGTAAGAGTGAAAGCATAGAGCATAAGTTCATGATATGGGGAAGGATATTTGACTACATAAGAATTATTTTCCTTCTCTGCTTTCTCTCAGGACAAAAAGAAACTTGAGGCAGGATGAGAGAATAGGAGTGGAGTTATTAGAACTGAGATGCCACTGGGAGCTGTCTACTACTCTGTATCAAAGAAGGCATCTGAGCGGGAGGAAAGCAATGGCTGAGGGAGGCATTTAGCCATGTGGGCCTGAGGGGGCAGGGCTCCCTGGGTCCCGCATACCAAGGTGACTGTAGAATGTACTGTGAAACTAGGACAGGTTTGAGAGTGAAGAGAGTGCTATTAATAACAATTACATGGAAACAACAGGCGAAACCTGGCAGTGTCCACCCTAACCCTCAGCATCACATGGAACAGCATCCACTGTTTCTGTAGCAGTGGTCCTTCCCATCAAAAGACATCCAGAAATGCTGAGGGAAGCCAGCAGTGATGAAAGCTCGGTCAAGATAAAGGAATTTGCAAAGTGGCCTGATGTGAGGAAAGGAAGTCTTACCCCAGGGGGCCGAGCGGCCCTGAAGTACAGGCCTGTCAGGGTCGAGGATTGCACTGAGACCAGACAGTCTTCCTATGGTCAAGACAATATATAAGTCCCCCTAGAAACTTAGATCACCCAAAAAAGAAAGGAGGCAAGGAGACAATCTGAAACTGACTGAATTTAACATTCAGAAGTGACTGTTGATCTTGATTTGGCAGAATTTTTGTTCAGTTCTCAATGGAAATGAAGGTTTTGTAAGCTAGACACTGAGGAATGTTGATGTTTTTGTATTCCTGACTGCCATGTCTGTGTAAAATTTAAAACTCTTTCAATTCTCGTCCTAAGACTGTTGATATTTTTATAGTTTCAGTGTCCCCCTGCATCATCCGAACTTGGTGGAACTTAGTGGAACCCATCAGGCCATTCCCAGGTAAGTGAATCACACGTATATCTGCCACAGGCAGGATTGCATATATAGGCTATGATGGGTAGAGTTTAGAGGGAAGAGCATGAGGATACTAACCTTCAAGTTTCAGCAGGAAGAAGTTTGAACCAGAGCCTTTTCCAAATGAGGGTCACTACTTTCAGTCAGAATAACAACAATATTTATCACAATGGCTAATACCCATGCGGTTAGAGATTCGAAGCACTTTCACATGTATTCACATTTCATTCTCCATTTTTAGATGAGGAAATGCAGGTCCAGAGAGGTTGTGTGACTTGCTTGACTTTAACCAGCTTTCAGGGACTCAAAGCCAGATATTGTGTTTCATAAATTTCCTTAAATTGCCAGTTTAAGGACTAGCACCCAGAGACATGGAGAAGAGTCCTTTATACCACCAATAATCTGGATTCTATCCAGGAGCAAACTCTCTATGCACTGAATATTTCTTAAGAGGTCACTTCCTGTCACTCTCAGTTTATGATATTAATAAACAGCATATGGGTTCTTTGCTCCACTAAAGCCTTGGATTTTTTTCTTTACCTGCCTGTTGTAAGGTTGGTTTCTTCTTTCCTGTTAATTTGCTAACCATGGATTGCTATTGGTCATCTTTATTATCTTTTAAATGCTTAACACTGTGTAGTGAGTCACTTTGTATTCCTACAGCATTTTTGCTGCTTTAATAGGCTACACATTTCTTTTAGAATATCATTGTTGAAAGAAAATGCAGTTCCTCTTGATAGATTTTAGAACATTGCTATTTATAAAGCATGGAGCAACCCTCTCTGAAAATATTTAAGTGTTTGGTAAACAAAGAAAACACCCTGAAGCCATCAGTGCTATGTGTGCTGAAAGCTATGCTATCTCTGCAATCACTGCTTTAGGGAAACATCAGAAAAAACCACTCTTGGTATGAAGAAAAGGGAACCCTCCTACACTGTTGGTAGGAATGTAAATTGGTACAACCACTTTGGAAAACAGTATGGAGGTTCCTAAAAAACTAAAAATAGATCCTGCAGTATTACAGTATGATCCTGCAATCCCACTCCTGGGCATATATCTGAAGAAAACTCTAATTCGAAAAGATACATGCTCCCCAGCGTTCACAGCAGCACGATTTACAATAGCCAAGACATGGAAGCAACCTGACTGTCCATCAACAGATAAATGGATGAAGAAGATGTGGTACATATATATATAATGGAATATTACTCAACCATAAAAAAGAATGAAATAATGCCATCTGCAGCAACATGGATGGACCTAGAGATGATCATACTAAGTGAAGTAAGTCAGAAGGAGAAAGACAAATACCATATGATATCACTTGTATGTGGAATCTAAAGTATGACACAAATGAACTAATTTACAAAACAGAAACAGACTCACAGACATAGAAAAAAACTTACGGTTACCAAAGGGGAAAGAGATGGGGAGGGATAAATTAGGAGTTTGGGATTAGCAGATACACACTACTGTACGTAAAACAGACAAACAGTAAGGTCCTACTGTATAGCACAGGGAACTACATTCAATATCTTGTAATAAACCATAATGGAATAAAATATGAAAAAGAACATATGTGTTTACACACACACACAAAACAGAATCACATTGAGATACACCAGAAACTAACACAACATTATAAATCAACTATACTTGAATTAAAAAATGCTTAACAGGAAAAAACGACTCTCCTCTATGAGGCTTTATAGCCTCTTACAGAATCTAGAGACTTAGAAATCATCTACATTTTCTCCATCTTCTCCCCTTTGAAGGAGAAGAGGGGTCCCAAAAAGGAAAAGTAGAGAGTGTACAAAATGGGAGGTAATTATTTTCTTATTTTTTAAGGTAGACAAGTTCTGATGATAAGTGCCACTTAAATTCATGGCCTCGAACCTGAGGCAGGCCCTATTCCTAGGCAACAACCAGGATCAATGAGATTTTGTGATATTACAGGAAACATCTGGGATGTCAGACCAACAACAATCCTGTCCCAACCTTTGCCCTTTATTGCTATAATTGACTCAAACTTCTTCCTTTAAAACTTGAAAGACCACTTGTTAATAGACTTAGAAAGTACTTCCAGTTCATAAAAACTATTTTGGGGTCCAATACCTAAATCTACTCCTCCCTTGTTGGAGTATTGATGCGGTGATGATTTTGATCAAGTTCCTATTTAGGTCCCAGTCCTACAGGCTGACGCCATTTCAATCACTTACAATAAAAATAACAAACCTGGGCTCTTAGCATGCAGTTCAGTATGAAGTCAAATATTTCTTCAGCCCCACATTGGAAAAGCAAGTAATGGCCCACACTTCTGATGTATTGTTCCCACCTTTTGTAGGCTGATACTGCCTCACTACCTGGTAGAAAAAGTGACTCCATTTCCCACCCATTCTTCATCCTCAGGAATACCATTTTCTGTAAGATTAAACTCACTAAAATATTTTGAAGAAGGCTCTCACTGATATCTTCCATGTGATGATCACATTTCCTCAAGTTAAGAGGAGCCTCATTAATAAAATCCACAAACATTATGAGTGAGAACGTGACTGGCAACAGTAAAACAAGACATGTATTTAAGGAAGTGGTTGTCTAATGAAAAGAGAGTCTGAGAGATCACTTAAATCTGGAGAAGCAGAAGTAGTTTAATGAGATTTCACATCAGACAGAGGTTGGCAACCCAGGCTCTGCTGTGAATGAGCTGTGTGACCTGGGAAATTTGATTAACTTCTCTGAGTCCCAGTGTCCCCCTTGGCACAAGAAGGAAGTACAGATTACAATTTCTATGAGAATTATAGATAATGAGTAGAAAGTATAGTGCTCAATAAAACTGTAGACATTATTATGATAACATCTTATCATTTATTATTACTTTATTTACATTTTAACACCTAGAGTGTTTTATAAATGTGTCAGTAAAGGATGGTGTGATCCTCTAAACAGATATGCTGCCCATCTGGGGCTAGAGAGGCCATGTGTCATCCCAGAAAACAGGAGATGAGGATATGGAGATTGCAGACAATCTTTTTCAGAAGATTGCAGTGACGTGGGGGAGAGAACATGATGGTAGCTAAGGAGATGTAGGTGTTGAGGGGGAGTTTTAAAGATGGGACAGGCTCGAGCAAATTTGATTGCTGTAAGGAAGGGAGAATCCAGTATGAGGGACAGGCTGAAGATCCTAGAAAGAAAAGATGACAGACAGAGCAAGGTCCCCAGTAGATGGGGTCAGGGAGTCCAGAGCACAAGTAGATATATTGGTTTCAGGCAGGGGCTGGACAATCTGTTAGTACCACAGGAGAAATGGTGGGAAGAGGGTGGATACAGATGCAGGAGGGTTTAGAGTTAATGGAAGGAAATTGAGGAGGCTGCCTTCTGGTGGTCTCTGTCCTCTCTGTGATGTAATAATGAAGGGGTCACTTCCCTTATGGGGATGAAGGAGTCATTGGCGAGGCCATGTGTTTGAGGAGAGGATGTGCTCAGGTACTTTGCAAGAGGAAACAGATGGCACACTCCAAAGAGTTTAACTAAAGATAATTAACAAGGGGCTGAGTCAAATAGATATGGACTGGGTTAAGGGAACAAATAAGGGAGGATGAGGTACCCAGGAACTAGCAACAGTGGGCAGGAAGAGGGAAGGGAGCCCTTGAGTGCTGGAGCCACGAAAGGGGAATCGCTCAACACAGACATTAGTCAGAGGGACTCGGCCCTTGCCAGGCCCATGGGGAGACAGGGAGGAAGCACAGAAACAGAAAACCCAACCTCTCTGTCCTCTTGGCCTCTGATTCGTCTGTGGGCGCCTCCCTTGACCAAACCCAACAGGAAGCTAGAGGGCAAGAAACCAGATGATGTCATCTGTAGAGTTCAGACAGTCAGGGCACAGAAAAGACATGGGGGAGAATTGATCCACAGGAGAAACAGCAAATAACCAGCAAGTGGAGAATGTTTGAAATGGCCAGTGTGGAAGATGGATGAGGAGTTGCCTAGGGATGGGGCCTGACTGAGGTGGGAGGCCATGAATTTCAGTGGCACTTGTGAGTGCTGGCCTGTGGTTGTCCCTGGAGTGCTCAGCAGTCGAGGTGTAAGCATGGAGAAATGGGATGGTTTGGTTGACCCAAAGCTGGGTTTTTTCAGGCAGGTGGGATGGAAGCCCAATGGGGGGTTGAGGAGACTGGCACTGAAAAGACATGTGATGGATAATGATATGTAAGATCTGTGAACAAGACACTGAAAAGAAGAAGCTGCTGATAGAAAAAAAAAAAAAAAGGTCAAGTTCTTGCAGGCCAGGCCCATTGGTTCACTGCTGTTTCTCTGTGGTCTCTGAAGGGTCAGGGCTCAGTGGACAGGAGGCTGAGATCAATACAAGGATTTAGTTCTGCTTGCTGGGCCTCCTGCCGTGGGTATCTCTTGGGTTGTGATTGTTAGTTTTTGCCTGGCATGTCTTTTTTTGTTGGTAAATGGCAACTCCTCTATTCCATGTAGATATCATTGGACTATAAATCACAAGGCCTACATCACATTGGTGGCCACATCATCCAGGCCTTTGTATTTTGAGCACTGTGGTATGTCATTTACAAGCTATAATGAACAAAATCCAATCAGAGCCCTTCCACAGGATTTGGTATGTGGACACGGTGGGAGAGAGGATCTCTTCCCGTTGAATTGTAAACCTAAGTCTTCCAGGGTCCACCTTGGCCACACAGGCCATCCAGCCCCCTGTGGTCATTCCACCTTTCACCTTGGAGCTGATTCAATTCAGTGTTGGAGCAGCTTGTGAGTGAATGATAACATCATCAAGAATCACAGAATCATAGATTCTTCTGGTCCCTGGCCAAGCCCCTTAATTTTACAGATGAGTAAACTGATACCAGGGGGGCCTAAGAGACCTGCCTATGATTACCTAATTATAAAGCAGTGGGGGAGGTAAGTGAAAAGATCCAGTATTTATTGAAATGTACTGAGTGAGTGCTAACCACATGCCACACTGTGGGCTTTATATACATTCCTTCGTCCTTCAAATCATCCTGCAACATTGGTTTATCACCAGCATTTTCCAGATGAGGACACTGAGGGTTACAGATTTTCAATAACTTGCCAGGGACAAGTTAATGGCTGGGCTGGAATCCATGCTTTGGTCTCTCTGCCCCAAAGCTTCCCAGTCTTTAAACTCCACAGCGCCAGCCCCCTATTGCAAAGATAGAATGAAATTTTGAGGAGTTATAATATAGCTTTAAGTTGAAAACTTCTCAAATTGATACTACTGGCTGGGATACACAGGAAGTTGGCCTTTTCCATGATCTCTCCACCATAAAATATTTCTAGTTGTGACCTTTGGGGAAAATCTTAGCATACATGATGTCCTTAAACAGTGAAATGTGTTACAAAAACACCAGGCTTCCAAATAGCTTCTTCCATTATTATGATGGGATAGAAAGAAGGGAGAAAATAGAAGACGCTTTCACTGTCAAAAAATGTAGCTGACTTCTGCCAAAGCAGTTATTCCTGGAATGTCTAATTATTAAACCAGAGGCTGTTATTGAAAAGTCAAGCATTTGATTCTCTTCATTCCAGCAAGAAGCCCTTAGGAAGCTTAGTTTAGCAACAGAGGGGGAAAAAATCCTTCTTCTTAGAACTGTGCAAAATTCAGTTTTATTTGAAAGAAAATCCTGCCATCTCCTTGGCAAGAGCTGCATAGCATGCACAGTAAATAAAATAGGATGACTCAGAAGAGTCCCGAATTCCTCCTGGGGCCTCTAGGCCTTCTCTTGGGCCTGGGCCTGCCCTAACTCGGCATTGAAGGGCATGCCAGGCACAGGGTACAAATCTACAGGTATAGGGCTTACTGTTCCTCTGGCTCTGACGACTCTAGGTTCTTAAATCTTCACATTTTTATTATTAGTAGTACAGTTAACATTTACTGAGTACTAATCACATGCTGTGCATTACGCTAAGACCTTGCCAAGCATTTTCCCATTTAAATGCCCCAACAACTCTATAAAGTAGGAAGCACTATTATCTCCATTTTGTAAATGAGGAAATTGAGGCCTGAAAAGGTTAAGTAACTTGCTTGAGAGAAAACCTGTGTTTTGTGCCTCTTGGTGAATCAGAGTGAATCCCTGTCCTTAGGCTCCTCGGCAGAGAAGAGAAGGGAAGGAAAGGAAGCCAAGCTTTCTAGCATCTACTTTGTGTCCAACACCAGGCTAGGTAGGCACTTTACATCTCTTGTCTCTCTCTTCCTCTTGATAAGCCTGGTTTATGTAAACAACCCTATTTTCTATAAGAGCTAACTAGCCAGTAGATGGTTGAGTGATGATTTGACACAGATCACCTATTCTAGAGATCCGTTTCTACATACACCATGTATGTGTAGATGATTGAAATCCTGGCTGCGATACTTTAGCTGTAGGATCTCGAGCAAACCCCTGAGTCCTAGAAAAGAGGAATAATAATCCCTCCTTAAGTAAATAGAATGACAACTAAGAGAACGTATGGGAATCCTTACTGCATTCCGCTTTCCCACACACACACCTCCCTCCCCTGGTTTCTGCATCACCACCTCGTTGACACCTCTCAGTTCCCTCCCTGCTCAGCAATGCTCCTTAGTGCCTTATATGTGCGGCAACTGTACTTGAGCCCCAGGAGGCCTCCACATTATCTGAACCCACATCTTGGGGTGGACCTGGTCCTCACCTGTTATTTAGTAAATGTTGACTGTTGAAGATCCCCTGCTGTTTTCAGTCACAGGGACTAGAGATGTCTTTGCAAAGTCCCAAAACCCTTCAGGGATCATTTGGCCTGCTGGTCCCCTTTGGGTGACTTTAGTCTCTTTTACTTCAGAAACCCTGGCCACAAACTCAGCCCCTTCTTTAAAATCCAAACTCCCAAAGCAATGCTGCCTTTCAAATATCCATTATCATTTTCCTTTGAAGAGCTACTTCCTCCAGCAAATATTGATTCGATTTTTTAAAACCCTATTTTCACCAAACATTTGAGAAAATATGGAAAAGAAGGCACACTCATACCCACCCCCATGGCATTTAACCACAGTAAGAATTGGATAGTCCTAGAGCTGCAGAGTCACCCTTCTGGTCCTCAAGCCAAGTACTTGGCCTATCATGTATCATGTTTGTGTGAGCCTCACAGATGAGAAACCCATTGCTCTGACTGAGCATTGACCAACAGTGCAGGTCAGCCGGGAAAGGCATTTACAGAGGTCGTTCCACAGGGCAATGCCTGAGTCAGTTTCATTGTGTGTATCTAGTATTGGAATGAGGAAATTTAGACCTGTATTGCTCTTGAGCTAGGCATTTTACCAATACCACAGGATGTAAGAACAAAAGTTCTCAAAGGACTAAAAAGAATAGAACACAGATCACTCATAAGGCACAGTTTCTTGCTAGTGCAGTGGTTTATGACCAGAAGCATCAACAACATCATCTGGAAACTTGTTAGAAATTCACATTCTCAAGCCTCAGAATCAGCATGTCAGCACCATTCTGATAAGTCACCTACAAGAGAAATGTTCTGCTAGCCAAGAGAAGCTATCTGCTTGCCAGGATGCTTTTCTAGAACCTGGACCCTGCCACAGAGTCCTGGAACAACCCTATAGTCATGAGTCCTGAAGCTCCTGGACATCTGGTCAACCCTACACACAGAGGTGAAGAGTCAGAGAGCACCCTGAAGGAGAGAAAGGGAGACCAGGGCCTATGCTGGACCTGGTACAGAGTCAGAGCACCTTTGCTCAGATGGCACTAAGGGCCCTAGCTGGAACTAACACTGGAGAGGTACTTAGAAAAATTTGAGGAAGGTATTTCAAAGCATAGGAGCCCTGCAGTCTATGGGGGCCAGGGGAGAGGAGCAGTGGATGGCACAGGGGGCTTCACTTGCCCCGGGTCTAAGTACGATAATGCTGTTGGTTTCTGTCTGCACAGCCTGCTCCCACTTGTTGATTAGAACCAGACTCTACTGCTCCTGGGCCAGTCTTTGGTGCTTCCACAGAGCCCAGCAAACATTTTTCATGTAAGAAGAGCTCAGGAAAACTTGCTAATTGCTCCATACATAAATCCTGTGGTTGTTTCTAACTAAAGGAAAAAGCATATCAACTGTGGTCTGACCAAACCCCCCACCCAACCCCCGTGAGAAGCTTGTCTGAGTCACAGGGCAATCATAGCAAGTCAGTAGCACACCTGAGACCAGGAGAGTACTAATCAGGCCTTTCTGACTCTGAAAACCTGCTCTTTCCACTATACCATGTTGTTTTGGGGCCATCAGAAGTTATGGAAGCCTGAAGTTGGGAAGGTTAGGTCAGGTGGAACCCAAGCAGGGTTTGGGAGGAGTCAAAAATGTCTCTGGGGGCTTCCTTGGTGGCACAGTGGTTAAGAATCTGCCTGTTAATGCAGGGGACACGGGTTCGAGCCCTGGTCTGGGAGGATCCCACATGCTGCGGAGCAACTAGGCCCGTGAGCCACAACTACTGAGCCTGCGCGTCTGGAGCCTGTGCTCTGCCACAAGAGAGGCCGCGATAGTGAGAGGCCCACGCACCACGATGAACAGTGGTCCCCACTTGCCACAACTAGAGAAAGCCCTCGCACAGAAATGAAGACCCAACACAGCAAAAATAAATTAATTAATAAACTTCTACCCCCAACAACAACAACAACAAAAATCTTCCAGGCATTAAAAAAAAAAAAAAAGTCTCTGGTAAGGGTCTCTAAAATAAAGGGTCTACAACCAAACTATGGCTACAATGGTAGGTGTGCTCTCCTTTCCTGCAAACTATCCCTCATTTAGACTGCTTTGGTTTAAAACAAATTATTTGTCACTCCTACCGAAAGTGGAATCTAATTCCCTTCCCCTGTATATGGGCTGGCATTAGTGACTCATTTCTAATAACTTTAATATAGCAAAAGAGATACTTGCTGTCTTCTAAGGTAGGTTAGAAAAGGCATTATGGCTCCCCCCTGGCTCTTGCTCTCACACTCTCTCTCTCTCTTCCTCTCTCCATGCCTTGGGAGCCCTCTACCAACATACAAAGAATGTCTGGCTACCTTGAAGCCACCGTACTAGAGAGATTGCATAAAAACAGTGAGAGATGGCCACGGAGCTCCAGTTGTTCCATACCCCATCTGTTGGAGTCTTCCACTAGATATGCCAGTGGGGAGCTTTCCATGCCTCTGCCAAAGCTTACATCAAATGGATCAGAGTCAAGCTGCCCCAGCCAAGACCTTGCTAAGTTACAGGTTCATAAGCAAAATATTGTTGTTTTAAGCCACTAACTTTTGAACTGGTTTGTTTACACAGCGTTACATAACTAGAACACAGTGCAAACCAAAGGAAGTGAATGATACCCATGGAAAAGTAGAGGGTAACTGACAAATGTTAGCACTTAGAGGGATGGTTTTCAGCATCTATAAATGACATATTTTTGCCTCTTTATCCAGTAAAGGTTATAAGCAAGTGTACAAAATTTCTCCCTACCAGAGATATAAAGAAGCCAGTAAAATAGGGGAAGTGTTCTATTAGAGTTGCCCAGGGAATTTTATTCTAAATGAGATTTCCACATCCAGATGAAGATTACCATGGAATCAACTCAGCATTTTTTTCCAAGGACTTCTCTTTTGCTGATATTTTACAGATTTTCAGGTTGGAGGAAAATTTTACTTTGTAGTCTATTTATGGATATCCCTGTTGATGCTTTTTTGTTTGTCCTACTTAGAAAATTCATGGATTTTATACTCTGGGTATTCCCTGGCATTCCCAGAGCCCAGTCTGTTGTATCTCACGTGGCTTCTGCTCTCTACTCCACCTTGTCCTCTCTCTTTTAGAATCACTGGTTCTTAATTTTGTCCCCCTGGATGCTCGTAAATCATTCAACTGCCCTGCCCTGTTTCTTTTTTTTCAAGTCCTGTCTCAGTGTTGTGCCCATTCAAGCCCTCTAGGTCCCTGCCCTGGTCCAGTACCCTGGGCATCTGTACTTTTCTACCATCATCACTCTCCTGTCCCCAACTCCGTTCATTTCTTTCGTGGGTAATTATTATTATCTCCTAGCTAGTCTTATTGTTTTCCAGTACCTCTCATCTGAAATCCAGGCACTGTGTTGCTATCTGATACATCGTTCTAAAACAACAATCTCATCAAGTCACCAATGCCTCCAGAGTCAAGTCCAAGCTCACGATAGCACAAAGCCATTCACGACCTGGCCACTGGCCTCCTCTAAACCTTGTCACACACTCTTTCCTCTCTCCACAGCATTTTTCCCGATAATACAGACTGCGTATTGTTTCCTAAGTACACTATATTGTTTTAGTCTCCTTTGTGTTTAAAAATACTGCTCTCCCTCTTCCCTCTCTTTGCTACCCATCTCACTACACAACCAAAAAAGAAACTCCTGTTTATCCTCAAAAAGGCATCTCAGCTGTCCCCTGTTCTAGGCTGCCTTCCTTGACCCCTCCCTAAAGAGTTACTATCTCTGTTACCTTGCATGTGCTTCTATTGCTGCACATGACACAGAGAAAGAATCTAGGTATTTGCATGTCAGCCTCCCCTACTAGACTTTAAATTAAGCATCTTGGGAGAGCCTGTCCTATTTGTCACTGTGCCCCAGAGCCTAGCAGAGTCATCTTCACAATAGGGCTCAATAAATGCTTTTTTCAATTAAGAGAATAAAATGAACATCCATTCAGTGGTGGATTACCTGAATAACAGACCAACTGCCCTTAAGAAAAAAAACAGTCTCTGGCAGCTACCCAGGCAAACCTAAATTTACAAAGTTTATATCACAGTAACAAAGCTTAAACTAGATCAACAGCACTGTGGGAAGTGACTGAGCTGATTCACTCAGAGATGAGAGGATGGGGGCCAACCAAACGTAAACCATGTTGCGAGCAAGTTTTATATTAACAGCACATGTAATTCTGGTTGGAGTTAATAAGCGCTATGAACTGTAAAATGAACTGCCAAAATGTCATCTCTACCTTATCCTTAGCTCTGATCTGATCTTTTCTTTTTTTTTGGTCGAAATTAGGTATGTTCCAATTAGGTATATTAGGCATATTCTTAAATTTCAAATATTAATTTGTACTGTACTGTAGCAGAGATCAAATTCTTTAAGCTTCTCCATTAAAAAAACAAAAACAGGGCTGCCCTGGTGGCACAGTGGTTGAGAGTCCGCCTGCCGATGCAGGGGACACGGGTTCGTGCCCCTGTCCGGGAGGATCCCACATGCCGCGGAGCGGCTGGGCCCGTGAGCCATGGCCGCTGAGCCTGCGCGTCCGGAGCCTGTGCTCCGCAGCGGGAGAGGCCACAGCAGTGAGAGGCCCACGTACCGCAAAAAAAACACAAAAAACAAAAAACAAGGCTCTATTCTCTAAAATCTAAAACAAAGCAGTTTAAAGTAGGTTTCCTGGGAGACAGATGGCAGATAGCAGCAAAACTTCCTAGCACCACCAAAGCTGGTAAAAGGGATACCAGCGTGAGCAGGTACAGAGAAGAGGGAAGGAGCAGGAAGCAGAAAGGTGGGTCGTAAACCCTCAGGTGTTGGAATGCATACTGGACTGTCAGGACACCTGGGTTCCAGGAGGACCGCTCCACTCCCTGGCTTTGGGGTCTGGGACAAAGCACATTCCCTTGGAGCCTCAGGTTCCCTTTGGTTGAGGAAGGCGCTGTCCTAGACCATCTCGAGAGGTCCTCCCCAGCTCTGATTTTCTGCAGTCACTGGTATTAAAAGAGCTTTAAACAGTTTACTGCTCAAAGTATCAAATTTGATCTCACTACAGTACAGTAAAAACCAATGTATTGGGAATTTAAGAATATAACTAACATACCCAGTAGAACACACCTAATTTTGATCCATACTTGTTTATAGCAGGGAATAACCTTAGCTAAAGGTTAACTTTAGTCTTTCTAAATAAAAAGACTAATAAACTTTTCCATATGTTGCATCTAACTCTCCCCATCAGATGGTAAGTTTGGTACATGCTGCTGCCTGGCTCATCCAATGACCATTTAACATGCCTACCTCTCACTTGTACTCGCTGCCACTTCCCACCCTGGTGTATGGAGTTAAATACATCCATTCGTGTGCTGGTAAATGTTTAACAACTGGCTTGGGGAAGGGGACTTGATTTGTAGCATTTGCTGGTTTCTGTAGTGTAAATATTCCCACCACGGCAGAATTCAAGCTATTCCGAGTGGTATCAACTATACTGCAAATTTCCTGAAACTCTAACAGTAGGTCCTCATGAGCCGAGATATAGTTGTTTTACAATGTTGTGTTAGTTTCTACTGTACAGCGAAGTGAAGCAGCGTTCCCTGTGCTATACAGTGGTCTGATCTTTTCTTAGATTAACAGTTCTGAGTTTAATCTTCAAACATTAATAAAAATGGAAAGAAGTTGAATTCGATCCAAGAAAGAAATATCAAAATTACTACAAGTTAGAAAGTGAGTGATAAGAAAACATTAAAGGGCTTCCCTGGTGGTGCAGTGGTTGAGAGTCCGCCTGCCGATGCACGGGACACGGGTTTGTGCCCCGGTCCGGGAAGATCCCACATGCCGTGGAGTGGCTAGGCCCGTGAGCCATGGCCGCTGAGCCTGCGCGTCCGGAGCCTGTGCTCTGCAACGGGAGAGGCCACAACAGTGAGAGGCCCGCATACAGCAAAAAAAAAAAACAAAAAAAAAAGAAAACATTAAAGATATTCAAGAATCAATTTCACTTGTAGAAATTAACCCCAAGAAATTAACTACGAATTTGTACAAAATGTTTGCTACAATAAAGTTTGTAGGAAAAAAAAATTTAATTGTGAAAAAAATTGAAAACAACCTGCATGCTTAAAATAAGAGATCAGATAAATAATTAAACATCCATACATCTGATAGCCAAGATATGGAAATGTAAACATGTAATTATGTTCAGAAATATAATTATTGAAACAGTTAGATTACAGTATATGTATAGTAAAATTCAGTTTTATAAATTTACATATGTATAAAATATGTATGGAAAAAAGTCTGAAAGAAAATACAGCAAAATGTTGGCAGTAATCATCTCTGAGTTTGAATTATAGATTTTTTTAAATTTTGCTCATTTGTATTTTCTATGGTTTCTAAAATCACCATATGTTACGATATAACTTTTTAAATTAAGGTAAAATAATGGTAGAAATTTGTATGATTTAGAACCAGATATAATCAGGAAACCTTTATAAACTTGGTTTCCCAGAAGCATAAAATAAACACATGGGTAATTTAGACATAAGGCCAAAGGTAGGTTGGGATGAAGACGTGGAGATTCTACAGCACCAGATTGAGGAATTTGATCTTTATTCTATAAACAATATGGAGCACTGAATCTTTCTGGTTCAGAAGAGTGACTTGAACACAATTGTTTAGAAAAATATTTCATCGGCGGAATTGGGCTTGGTGGCTAACTGGATTAGATGGAAAGAGGGGAAAGCAGAATCCAATGTTTCCAACTATCAGGTTTGAAGTCTAAGACATGGGGCAGACAGTGATGGCTTGGGCAGGTCTAAAAAAAGAGAAGGAGGAATTTGGAAATGCAGAAGGAAGGTCATGAGTGAGCTGGACATGAGTTGTGCTCTATCAGTGGGGCAACAGCCACTGTCCACTCTTGGAAACTTGATGTGGATTCTTTTCAGAGGAAAGACTTTTAAAAAAAAGAAAGAAAAAATAAGAGTGTATGTGTATGTGAAGTTGACACAATTCTTTTTTTTTTTTTTTTTTTTTTGCGGTACGCGGGCCTCTCACTGTTGTGGCCTCTCCCATTGCGGAGCGCAGGCTCCGGACGGGCAGGCCCAGCGGCCACGGCTCACGGGCCCAGCCGCTCCGCGGCATGTGGGATATTCCCAGACCGGGGCACGAACCCGTGTCCCCTGCATCGGCAGGCGGACTCTCAACCACTGCGCCACCAGGGAAGCCCCTGACACAATTCTTATAAGCTTCCGATTTCGTAGACCAGTATTAGATTTCAGAGGCCACACTTAATAGAAAACTAAGTTTGGAGAATGACTGAACTGAGTCTCTGAAGAAAGATCTACCAAGGAAACAGAAGAAACTATATAGAAAGTAATTATTTTAATCCTGAGTATCTAAAGCTGAAAAGACATTAAAGGATCACAAAACCTGAAAAAAAGAGCAAAGAAAATGTGAAGTATAATATTTTAAAAATCTCTTCGTTGATAGTTTAGTATAATTCTTGACTAATTTATCCTTTGCTCTTTTCCAAAGAGCTGTCTTGTTTTATCCCTTTAATGTATTCATAGTCATTTATAATTTCAGATGAGCTCTTTTGGTTCATTCCAAACTGGATTTTAGTGAAAAAGAACTGAATTGAATGTTGACGTGACTTCTCATTGTCTCCATGGTCTCCACTTCAGGCTGAAAACTTGGTACAATGAAACATCATTCTGTATAATCATAAACCTCAAAGGGCGTATTATTAATCAAAGGATGTAAGACTAGCCTGTATCCTGAGTATCTAGAAGAGAGATGGGTGATCGAACAGAAGAGCCTGTCCGTATGTAAGGACTGTGGGAAAGTTTACAGAGAAGTAATTGCTTGGTATTCCGTTGGAAAGCCATTTTACTTTGATACCCTTTGAGCAAATGACTTACCCAATACTATAATGAGGACAGACTAATTCAAAACTTAACATAAATCTGAATTCATTTCGTCTTTAACTTTTCTGGAAAGAGAGAAACCTACAGACAGACCCATACAGATTTTTAAGCTCTGATTGTGAACACCATCCAGCTCCCTTTACATAAGCCAAGCAGATGTTTGGGGAAAAGGGATCTAGTCATCTGGATTCAAATAGAGGCAGTTTTCTTAAATGAGAGCAGTGGGCTCATCCAACATATGTCATCAAAGTGTCCGTCTCTAACTGAGATGTCACAATGAAGATCTGAGAAGCATTACTCCCAAATGATTCAGAAAATTGTCTTAAGAGTCATTATGAAATACATCCTAGAAAGTCTGCAGTGCTGGGCAGATTGCATGTGATTCAGAAACTGCCTTTTTTTTGGAAGCTACTTCTTAACTGACACAACCATAGGAGGACAGAGGGGTGGTACCTCACTGTGGGGTGAAGGGCACAATTACATAGACTCCAATGTTCTTCTGTGCTTCCTTTTTTAAATTTTATTTCCAGCTCTATTGAGGTATAATTGACAAAGAAAAATTGTATACATTTAGGGTATACAATGTGATGTTTTGATATACATATACATTGTGAAATGATTGCCACACTCAAGTTAATTAACAAATCTATCACCTCACATAGTTACCATGTATGTGTGTATGTGACGACAATTTAAGATCTACTCTCATAGCACATTTCAAGTATACAGTAGGATACTGTTAACTATAGTCACCATGTTGTACATGAGATCCCCTGAACGTATTCACCCTGCATAACTGAACCTTTAAACCCTTTGACCAATATTGTCCCTATGCACCCCCATCCCCTGGTAACCACCATTCTAGTTTCTGCTTCTATCGGTTTGACTTTTTTAGATTCCACATGTAAGTGATATCATGCAGTACTTGTCTTTCTGTAGGAAAAGCTTCTTCGCTAAATCAGATCTCTCTAGGTTTCTGAACAAAACATCTCCTCTCATCCCTTTAGTACATTTATTATTTTTCTATATTTATATAGATAAAGAAGACTTTCTATTGTGCCTGAGAGCAGTAATAATAATATCAAAATGATAATATCAGCACATGTAAATGTTTATCATTTCCAAAAACCTTCACAAAAACTCTGTGGTTAAGAAGAGTACAGATTATATTATCACTATTTTACAAATGGACAAACTAAGGCTCAGAGTCTATTAAGCCTAAGATCCCGTTCAGCCAGGTTTGGAATCCAGATCCTTTGACCCAAATTCCCTGCTCTTTGCAATATACCAGACTGACCACCTTGCTGGGCAAGATCCTATCATAATACTGGAACTCTCAGCTATGTCCAACACCAGTTTCTAGATAGAGGTTCACGGCATAGGCTGATGGCAAAAGGGCCTTAGAGAGCTTATATGGCAGCTGGGACAACACCATGTGTTTAAAACATCTCTCCCTAAACACAGCTGCTGCAGTGTGAGGATTTATACAATTCACATCTTTGTAGCTCACCTATAGACTGACATTCAAAGACAGGTGTCCTCCTTTGCTATATCCTGGACATTGGGGAGGGCTTGACCCCCCTTTTTATCTCCTGAGGGAATCTTAAGATAGCAGATTATGGTAGATCCATTCTAGAAGTCCCACTCTAGTCATGGGCTAATATGTATGACAACCCCCACAATAATAATTATTATTCTAAGTATTGTTATAAACAATACAAAAATTATTGTTGGGCATGCAGTGAGCACTCAGTCAAACTTAACACTGTTTATTGCATGCTTACTATATACCAAGCATAGAGAAAATCGTTTTATATTTATCATCTCAACAATCTTACGAGACATTACAATTATCCTCATTTTATAGAGGAAAGACTGAGTCTGTGGGAGACTAGATAACTTTGTTGAGGTCACAGAGCTGGTAAACAGCAGAGTCAAAATTCAAAATTCTCCCCTCCTGTTTCACTCCAGACCCTGAAATGCCATTATGAGGTTTGTAATAGACTCCTTATATCGTTGATTTCCTTTAAAACACCTCAAAAGGCACAGAGTGCTATAACTCTACCCAGCGCTGCTCTGCTTTCCACAAACTGTATCTCTTTTCCACAAGCTGCACCCCTCACTCCTGCTTCCAATTTTAGTTCGCCTTCCATTCCACAGGCCCAGGGAAATCACTGAAGTTAACTCATTCCTCAGGCCCATCCCACTGAGCCTCTGTTAGCTAGAGCTTGTCAGAGTGCCTCTCCGTGATGCACATGCCAGCTCATGGGTTCTGTATGCAGAATGGAGATGCTGAGACTGGTCCTCCTTAGGACACATACTCAGACCAGACCACATACTTCTGTGCTCACCACCTTGGCTGGGTCTAAGAGCCCAGAGATCCCCACAACTTCCTTTAGGCATTCGAGGTCCAGGGATGCTTAGAGTACAGAAGCTAGTCCTGTAAGGTCTGGTAAGAGTCTATGCATAGACTAAAATAAACTATAGGGTCCTAGAACCCTCCCTCTGTCCTGACATCTTCATCTGTGTGCTGATTAGCTCTCCATTTGCTTTTGCTTCCATTCCCCCCATACTTCCCCTGCTTTGCTCTGTGTTGCAGGAGGCTGACACCTGCAAACTACATTTCTCAGGCTCGCTTCCTACTGACTTCCATCTGGGTTCAGCCTATTTGAGCCTGGGGCTGCAGGTGGGGTGAGGGGAAGATATTGGGACAGAAGGAAGGGGAAGCCAGAAAGCTCACCCCCCACTCTCTGCTTTGGGCAATGTCTCCAGCAGCATTTTTCTCATCTCCAGGATTCCAGCTCCTGTCAAGAAAACTCCACCCTCTGTCTTCCTCGGTGCTACCAAGCAAGCCCCAACCTCATTTCTAGCTCCCATCAGGTAGCTGTGCCTCCTGGGCTACATGACTTTCTCCATTTATCACCTGAGCTTCTTGCTATTGCTAATTTCTGGGCTGCCTCACTGTCTCCAGTTTGGCCATACAGCTCTTCCAAAAACCACTTCACCATACTAAATTCCCTCTGTACCAGATGAGGATTCTGTTTTCCTGGTTAGATGCTGACTGACACAACCTACTACTACCCTGCTGATCTGGAGATGAGGTGAGAGGAGGAAGGTATGGAGAAGAAGGGCAGAAATGCTGAGCAGCCCTGTGTGGGGAGAGTCTGGAGTGTCCACAGCAGGGGAGACTGGTGCCATAGGGAGCCAGCCTGGGGCTCCAAGCTCATTTCCTGACCACCCCCTGGCATCTGTACATCTTTTCTACATTAAGGATCTCAGCTAAGAGGCTGAGAGGTTCTAGATTCTCCACCATGCCAGGTGAGCAGCCAACATTTGGCCTGCCTGCCTCTTTAGGGCTGTCAGTCTCATCCTCCATGATCTGAGCTCAAGTCTAGATGCATCCTGCAGTTTCCTCTTGTAGCGGAAGAAATTTTTTCCCTCTATGCTCCTAGGTTCAGTGGCCGGGGACCCTGATAATTAAACTGTCAAAAGACAGATTAACAAGATAAAAACAAGTTTATTAACACATGCAGTACACATACATGCAGGGAAGTGAGTAACTCAAAGAGACAGTTAGAACTTAGACTTAAATAGCATCTCAACAGAAAACAACGAATCTGTAGAAGAAGCAACAAAACAAAGGAAAAGTGGTTTAGGCTTTTAGGGATGGAAAATTGTGGGAAAATAATACGTGGAGGAAAACTAATGAAAGATAAGGGTTAATTTAGTAAGATTTGTTAGGTAGATTCTTCTCAGTGGCTGTTAAGAGTCCAGAGTTGTCTCCAGTGATTAAGAGTCAATGTCTTAACAATAGAAATAAAAGCAAAACTAAACAAATGCGACCTAATCACACTTACAAGCTTTTTCACATCTAAGGAAACCATAAACACAACGAAAAGACCACCTACATAATGGCAGAAAATATTTGTAAATGATGCAACCGACAAGGGATTAATTTCCAAAATATACAAACAGCTCATACAACTCAACAATAAAAAAGCAAACAACCCAATCAAAAAACAGGCAGAAGACCTAAACAGACATTTCTCCAAAGAAGACATACAGATGGCCAAAAGGCACATGAAAAGATGCTCAACATCACTAATTATCAGAGAATTGAAAATCAAAACTGCAATGAGGGGACTTCCCTGGTGTAACAGTGGTTAAGAATCCGTCTGTCAATGCAGGGGGCACAGGTTCGATCCCTGGTTTGGGAAGATCCCACATGCCACAAAGCAACTAAGCCCCTGCGCCACAGCTACTGAAATCCGTGCACCTAGAGCCCATGCTCCGCAACAAGACAAGGCACCGCAATGAGAAGCCAGCGCACCACAACGAAGTAGCCCCTGCTCACCACAACTACAGAAAGCCTGCATGCAAAGACACAATGCAGCCATAAATAAATAAATAGATAGATAGATTTATTAAAAAAAAAAACAACAACTACAATGAGGCATCACCTCACACCGGTCAGAATGGCCATCATTAAAAAGTCCTAATTGTCCACTGACAGATGAATGAATAAAGATGTGGTATAGGGGCTTCCCTGGTGGCGCAGTGGTTGAGAGTCCACCTGCCGATGCAGGGGACACGGGTTCGTGCCCCGGTCCGGGAAGATCCCACATGCCGCGGAGCGGCTGGGCCCCTGAGCCATGGCCACTGAGCCTGCGCGTCCGGAGCCTGTGCTCCGCAACGGGAGAGGCCACAACAGTGAGAGGCCCGCATACTGCCAAAAAAAAAAAGGTGTGGTGTATATATATATATATATATATATATATATATATATATATATATATACACACTGGAACATTACCCAGCCATAAAAAAGAATGAAATAATGCCATAGGCAGCAACATGGATGGACCTAGAGATTATCATACTAAGTAAAGTCAGACAGAGAAAGACAAATATCATGTGATATCACTTACATGTGGAATTTAAAAAATGAACTTATTTACATACAGAAATAGACGCACAGACATAGAAAACAAACTTATGGTTACTAAAGGGGAAAGGAGGGGGAGGGATAAATTAGGAATTTGGGATTAACAGATACATACTACTGTGTATAAAATAGATAACCTTATTATTACCTGTTTTGGAATATGTATAAATGGAATCAAACAGCTAACTTTCTCACATTTAAATAGAAATATATAATAGGCAATAGAAATGCAAAAACCCATAAAAAAATAAAATAGATAACCAACAAAGACCTACTGTAGAGCACAGGGAACTATATTCAATATCTTGTAATAAACTATAATGGAAATAATCTGTAAAGAATATATATATAGCTGAATCACTTTGCTGTACACCTGAAACTAACTATACTTCAATACAAAACAAGAGTCTATGTCTGATTTTAGGCAAAAAGTGGGGGAGGGCAGAGAACTTCTTTTGGCATCTGCTGTTTCTCAGTTGTCTTCAGCTCAAAGTAATCCTTATGCCAAATGGAGATATTTTGGGGTGGCCTATTCTGATCGCCTACACTCTTCTTGTAGTTCTTCGTTGCCCTGGCTTCCCCTTACTCCCCGCCCACCACACACACACCATTAACTGTGACAAGAGGGAGGCTTGTCCGGATCCTCAGGCCAATCCTGCAGCTGGAAGGCAATCAAGAGAATCCCATCCCAGTGCCTCTCACCTGCACCGGCAGGTCCAGGCCATTATAACATGTCCCACTGTCCCTTCTCTACTGCCTAACGAAAAAATTCCCCTAATCTCACTACTAATCAGAAAACTTTTAGGCTGAAAAAGTTTTATTCTTCAAAGTGACATGAATATTGTTGCACTTCTGCCCAGTGATTTGCTCGAAACCAACCCAGTGGATTTGGGCCTTAAACATGCACACCTCCTGCAGGTGGAGTCTTAAAAGTTCTCCATAACCCATAACCCACCCATAGTCTGTCTCTGAGATATTTCATCCTCGTGATACTTCCTTAGTATGTTTTTTCATGAACACCTTCTCTGAGCAGCCCCACCCATACAAATCTTTGGGTTTCATTACCTGATAACAGCCAGCACAGGCCACATTACTCGTTGTGCTGTCAGTTCAAGGCCATCTGGCCAGGGTCCCAGTGGAGCCACCAGAGTCATTGCTGCTTAAGCCATTTGACCAACTTTGCCATATCCCTCAGGGGGCTGACGGACAAATGAGGGCACTGGCCTCCCTCCAAAGGCCAGTCTTCTGGCATCTCTCCCTGGAATTCTCCACAGAAACTGGTCTGGTATCTTATCCAGCAAGGCACAGTCCTGGCTTTCTGGCTGAAACACTGTTAAACTCTTGCTATACCTCGAGTCCCAAGACTACAGCTGTCTTCCCTTCAGCCCTCTTCTTTTGAGGAGCATTCAGAAAATTCCCTGGTGGTCCAGTGGTTAGGACTCCACACTTTCACTGCCGAGGGCCCTGTTTTGATCCCTGGTAGGGGAACTAAAATCCCACAAGCCATGCAGTGTGGCCAAAAAAAAAAAAAAAAAAGAGCCCCTTTGTCACTCATGATGCATCCACTGGTGTGTTCAACACTCCCCTCCTAAGAGTTTGGATACCATGATGGACTATTCCTTTTGATTCAGGTGCAGCTGAACACCACAGCACAGTTCAGCATTTCTAACCCTGGCCCAACCCAAAGTAATCAGGCGTTCTCTCCTTAATGTAGAAAGGGGGTAGGTTCCTTCCTAGTTCCCTGAAGAGGGCCAATGGAGAGAAACTCTACATGGCCCTGTAACCAAAGCAACAAGGTAAACACGTACATGTTCATGGAGCTTAAATTTTATTTGAAGACTTGGAGAAACAAAATGTATAATTTTTTAAGTTATATAAAATTAATATAGACATTCAGAGTAGAAAAAATTCCTATGCATTTTTAAGATAAAATGAAAGAATTCAAAGATATGTCAGTGGCCTGCTTCAGGCTAGGACCCTCATTCCCTTAGAGGTACACGTTCTTTCTTCTCCACTTGTAGGGGTTCAGGGATGCAGTAGTGAGAACTCTCAGGGGTGCTCAAGGCCCATGCCCTCTGGGGGATTCCAACCATGCATTTCCTGCTCTAAGAAATATTTCACACCACTGGCTGCACCAAAACTTATAGGAAAGAAAGGACATTGGGTAAATAGCTCAGAAGATTTCACCTCAGAAAGGACTTTTGTTTCTCTCTTTCTAAGAGGAAATAGAAAATTCCCAAGAGGGTGTGGATTTAGGAGATAGGAACCTTCTAGCTTTCTTCTATTCAAGCCCTGACTGAAAGAGCAAAGAAAATCCTTAAGATTCAAAAATGAACTAGCCCAACTCACCAAAAGGAAGTTGACATTTTGAGCCAATTCTTTGTTGTGAGGGGGCCTGTCCCATGTTCTTTGGGATGCTTAGCAGTATCCCTGGACTCTCCACCCACCAGAGACCAATAGCACTAGGTACCCAGTTGTCATAACCAAAATTATCTCCAGACATTGCCACTGTGCCCAGGGTTGAAAACCACTGAGTTAGGGTAAGAGAATTGTAGCTTAGTTAATAACAAAACATTTGTATTCTTGGAGTATCCTCTGTGCTACATATATCACCTAGGACTGGGGCAAAATTTGGGATGCAAGGATTTAGACCCCTATGTTGGTCACCATCCTCAGGACTAACACTATCTGAACTGAGTACCACAGTGAAAGGCCAGCTTCATGCCAGTGTCACCAAAGCCATGTACAGCTACACAGACTGGGCACTACACCATTCCAGAAGATTCCATTTGCATAGATTATGACGTGAATTGTGCTCCCTGGAGCTGTACAGTGCAACAGCTCTGGCTGTCACAAGGTTTCAGCCATATGTCTCCTGTCTAGTACAGAGAATCTTAGGAAGAAGAGAAAAGAAAACTAGTAAACAATATATATGGGTCAGAGAATCATGACTCACTGTCTCAGCTTTAAATGGGATAGCAATTCCAGATGGTATCATGGTCTCCAAAATTAAAATAGAGCTTCAAATCTAAAAACTCTTGTAACAAAAATTTATTTTACATTTCTGGGTTTTGTTGTCAGGACCCTATTGGATTACTTGAAAACTGTAGAAAAACTGTGGAGTACAGTACTGTGCTTGGGATTTCTCATGAGAAGATCCAGAGTTGAATCATGAGCCCTGAGTTGGCTTCCTAGTGGTAAATTGGAGATGACAGTAATTATTCCTGACCCTGAGTTTTGTGAAGATTAGCAAAGAAGTGAGACAATGAATGTACATACATTTTAAAGGGTAAAGCACAATACAAATGCTGCTCAATTCGGCAAATAGCTGATGTCACGTGATAGCTTACTATAGATTTGAGACTTTCTTTCAAAATGTCAAAGACATTTGACAAAAAGGTATCCATTTTTAACATTTTTGGAAATCCTCTCATCCATGTAATTTTAATTACTGTTGTCCATATTTTATATTATTTTATGCTTATAGGTTATAAATCTCTTAGTGACAGAGGACTAAACAAAAAGTCTAATGGCTGGGATGTTAAAGAAAATGGCACTTTATAAAAGTCTTTTCAAAGTTTACCCAAAAGGCATTTGTAGAGATGTGGATGGACCTAGAGAGTGTCATACAGAGTGAAGTAAGTCAGAAAGAGAAAAACAAATATTGTATATTAACACATATATGTGGAATCTAGAAAAATGGTATGTAGATGATGTTATTTACAAAGCAGAAATAGAGACACAGACATCATAATGCCACCCTCCTATAATAACCACTGTTGGCACACTTCACCCATTCTTTTCTCTGTCATATACTATATTTCTTTTTCTTTATATATAGCAGGTTTTTATTAATTATCAATTTTATACATATTAGTGATATAGTATATTTCATATTGTTGAGATTATCCCATATACCCAACTCGAGGTTCTTTGCTCTATTACACAGCAAAGTCATTAAAAACCTAGAAATATTTTAATGGTTATATAATATTACTGCAAATGAACGTTTCATAACTTATGAACTATTATTCCACGAACTATTTTAATTTTTCCTTTGTATTCATCCTTTTTATTTTTAGCTTCTAAATTCCTAGAAGTGGAATTATGAAATCAAAAGGTCTAAATTTCAATTTGCTACCAGAAAAATAAATTATATCAGTTTTCACACCTTTTAGCAATATGAGAAAGCACTGCTTGGCACACCCCACCCAGAATTGGGTATGCTCATTTTTAACATGTTTACTGTTTTAATTTGCATATACTTGCTATCTGGTTTTATTAGTCATTAGTATGTCCTCATCTATCCTCTGCTCATTTACTTTTATAGTGTCAGTGTTTTTAATTGATTTGTATGAATTTTTTACATATAAAGGTTATTAACCACTTCTCTCTCATATTTAGGTACAGAGCTTTTCCAGACTATTGCTTTTTCCATTGGTGTTGTATGCTTTTTTTGACATTAAGAAGTTTTAAATTTTATGTAATTCAAACTATTGGCATCTTTCGTGTAATTTCTTCTATTACTTTTTTCACCCTTTTTAAAATCACTTTTAAGTTTAGGAAAAAGCTATTTTTTTTCATCCCAAGATCAGACATTTATATTCACTTATATGCTTCAATTTCATTTTTTAAGAATCATCTAAAATTCACATTGGCTCACTATACCTCTCAGAAGCTGCCCACTCCTTAAATCATATCTGTCCTATAGATATCCTCCACTAATACACTGCATCATCTCTGCATCCCTTAGAATATCTCCTCATTGAGGATGTTCAGGGATGTGCTGAAACTGGCTCTTACCAGATCACCAGAGCCAATCTGTGCATCTCCCAACTCCAGATTCACTGGCATCACACTGATACCCTGAAACTGGCTACTGTGAGTATTCACACCACAGAAATCAGCAAAGGCTACAAATCTGGACCTTTGTTTTCAGAGAGCCAGTTTACCAGCACACCATGGACTAGATTGTCTCTAAAAAGTCCCCTCCAGTCCTGAGACTCTTCAACATGACTAACTATAATAAAACAACAAGACTGAAAGTCTAAATGAATGAGACCATTATCTGGACACTAGTTTTACTGCATCAACAGCCAACTAAACTGTAATTTGAAAATATTTAACCTAAGGAATTTTTTTCTTTGGCCCATTTTTCTTTCTCTCCTTGATAGATAGGATTCTTGGAGGTTACTAAAATAGAAATTATCTGCATTAAAATCAGGTGGAAATGAAAGACAAAAATTTGACCTAGAAGAATGTGACACTTTGGATTGTGAAGGGAGAATAAATAACATTTTTCTCTTATCAGTATCTGTCTCAGGAGGTCATGGGTTATTAAATATAACTGCTTGAACCAATAGTACTTTCTCCTCCTGGGAGAACTGGTTCTTGTTCTGCTGCTCCCAGGACAAGCTGCACAACGCCAATTAGTCAAATAGCCTGCACCAGATTAAAGCCCTCTCCTGACTCCTCTGCGAAAGCCAGTTAGGTCTCTGTTAGCGTCACCCCAGACAGCCTTACTTATCGGGAACAGGACTCCAACCAAAGGTAATCCTGGGCTGCGTGCTTGTCTGTGGGTAGGGATCCAAACACAGCCACTGGGAAGATGCCATCGTGGTGGGCTCTCCGTCTTTTCAGTTCCAAGTATTCCTTACTCAAAATCAGCCTCTGTTGAGGCAACTCCTTCAAACAGCTCCCCTTCACCCAGTCTCCTCTAGACTATGGATGTCCCCAAAATTCAGCTCTAAAATCATAGATTAGTAGAACCAGAAAGAGTCTCAAGGATATTTTCCTGCACTCTTCCCTTTACAGGTGGGTCCCAGAGAAAGATGTGCACTTGCCCCAAATGAAAAGAAAGCCCTGGCCAGTGGATAACTGTAACTCAGGACTACCAAGCCCCAGTCCAGGGCACTTTCTACTGAAATTCTGCCCTTCTCTCTTCCACTCTCTCCCTTGGAGGTGAGAGAGAGTGGCACCTTTGGAGGAAAGGAGGTGGCATCTTTATTACCTTAAGCTACAGT
Organism: Stenella coeruleoalba; assembly: GCF_951394435.1. Classification (NCBI taxonomy): domain Eukaryota; kingdom Metazoa; phylum Chordata; class Mammalia; order Artiodactyla; family Delphinidae; genus Stenella; species Stenella coeruleoalba. Next base: position 36,644,025 of record NC_137150.1, on the reverse strand, counting down.
GGACACAAATTTTGGAGATCCATAAATCCATGAGAATGTTGGGGGTTCCTCATGTGCTCAGCTAATAGACATTTCAGTGAATTTAACTTGTGATGCAACTATTCTTTTTAACTGAGTCATTTTAAAAATTCTTTCTGATACATCCCCCCAAAATAACTGAATTTCAAAGCCACAAAGCAAAGAGAATTTAACCAAGATATTTTAGTGCCTCCTTTTAGAAATAATTCAAGAACAAATAAGTAGGAAGCCTTATTTCATTCACCTAATGGGATAAGCCTCTCAATAGACCCTTCCATGATGCCAGTAAGAGAAAACCGAGTCCTCCATTTAATTTTCCAATGTGAAGAATAAAGTTTCTAAACAACACAGACCTTCAGAAATCATTTTAGCTTCAAGGTAGCTAACTCAAACTTTAAAAGGAAAAAATATGTTACATTACTTAATGTTTTTGCAAATTCTTCCTAGAGCATAATCCATAAATTATAAGAATAAATTTTCATGGGTGGTAATATAAACATTTCAATGGAAGAATAGTGGGTCTGTGTTTCTGTTTATTTATTACCTGACTTACATTTAGATGATTCCCACTGTCTGCATGGTGCAAGCTAGTTCACTTTTATAACACATATAGAATTGCCAAGTTAAGATGGTATGTGCATTAGAAGTCCCAGCAACTGCAGCCCTCATCTTGCAGATGAGAGAAGTGAAACACAAGGAGATCCTGGGGCCACCCAAGGTCATAAAGCTAATTAGCCTCAGAGCCAGAAATAGAACCCACAGTCTCCTGTCTCCCCAGAATGTATGCTGCTGGTCATTCTCAGAGTTTATAAAGCATTTTTATCACAAATTTCCATGAGTTTTCATTAGATTTATGAAAATTATAATAGTACTATTCCTAAAATCTTTGCTCCTCATAGCTACACACCCTTAATGTATACATATGTAACATCGGAACATGTATACTTTGTCAGTGACTCTCCCCCCGGTCCATAAAATGTTACAATTGTTGTAGGGCAGAGGGAAAAGAGCCCAGGTTTAAGGCTCAGATGGGACCAGAGTTTGAAGTCCAATTCTGTTGTTTATAAGATTAGTAAAGTTGGGTATGTGATTTACTTAAGCCTTTGAGCCTCAATTTCCTCATCTAAAAATGGAAGAATTAATGTCTACTTTAGTAAAATTAATGCAAAGTCCCTAAGATAGTATCTTGATTTGGAGGGGTGGAAAAGACACTCTCTTTTGACATTTGAAATCTACCATATTTCCAGCCTAAGTTTTAAAATGTATCCATTTATAAAATATTTATTAGATTCCTTCTATAAAACATTGTTCTAGAAGCTGGAGATACAACCGTGAACCAGATGAACGATCCCCTGTGGGGCATCAGCCTGCTGGTGTCTCTGAGGGGACACACAATGAAACTGCTTTTACATGTGCTACAAAAGCTGCAAACTGGACTCAGCTGCTACTAAGGGGATGAACTGCTGCTGCCAGGGTAAAGAAGCATTGCTGGAATGACACTCAGAATCAGAAGGGGAGCAGAAAGCAGCAAGTTCTTCTCCCTCTGCCAACCTCCAGGCTCCCTCTAGCGCCCCTATTGACAGAGTCTAATAGAGCCAGCTGGCGAAGCAGAAAATGCAGTTTGCAGTCCCCGCCGGGACATCACAAAGCAAAACATCAAGGCTGGATTTGAATCTTAAAGACAATATTTTAATAACGGAGATGAACAGATCCTGAGGAAGCTAATTACTTGGCTTCCTTTAATCACAGGGAAAGATGAATGAGTCTCGGTCTTTTTATGCAAATTTGGGAAGAATGACACTTTCTAACTACTGCTTAGAATTCTAAACCTTTTAATGGGAAACACCAGCTGCTCAAAACAGTGCACACCTGTATGGTTTCTTTTATTTTTCCAAGAAAACATTTCTCTCTGAGTTTGTTTATTCTGAAGTGATTTAATATTGCAATAATCTCATGATATGTGTGGAGAGGGGAGGAAAGTGAGGGATTCAGACAGCAAAAAGAGGACTGTGGGAAATGAACTGGGAAAGAAATTTAGAAAATGACAGTTGAGAAGAACTTTGGGAGGAGAACTGAAGTCTCTATGGAGGCTTTTTCTTAAGTTTTATCAGGAGATATGCAAAGACAAGCCCAAACCATCTCCCTGCAAAATCTACAATGAAATTTTCATCACTTACAAATGTTTTGTGAACTTGGATTTTATTATTATTATTATTAGAATAGGCAACATATACATTGGTACAAAAGACAAAAAGGACAAAAGAGCATATTATAAGAATTAAGTCTTCCTTATACCCCATGTCCCAACCAACAAAGAATAAATATGATGGCAGATGTATTGTGTCAGCACTCATCTTCAGAAAACAGAATTCATCTAATTAACAACAAGGAGAATCATTCTAAATATTAATTACTGTACCAGATCAATTGGGAAGTTGAACAAAACAAACCTGGGCTGAGTGTCCAGGACCATCTCCCAAAGCCTCAATGCAGAATTAGGCCTCCAATAGAGCAGCTGCTTCTCACAGAGTCAGGTAGTTACTGACTGCAGGTAGTTACTGACTGCATCATGTTCCATATTTGTCACAATTTGCACCAAAGCAGGGTCCGGACAATGGCATCTCTGTTACAACTGCTGTAGAAAAACCAAACGTATCCTCCTGTGTGCTCACCAGCAGAGTGGCGAAGAGCAGCCTCCAAAACACTGCAATCCACTTTGCCTTCTAAATATTAAAGATCAAACAGAACTTCAACTACGAGAGAATCTATGCAACCCAGCCTTTAGCCTTCCCGCTTTTGAAGGGGTTGGAATGGATGTTGATTAAGCCTCTCCACAGGTTGTCCCAAGTAGAATCCCTCTACAAGAGCAAAACATGAAAATCTCTAGAAATCAAAATCGTATGGTTCATTTGCAAATATTTTCTCCCATTCTGAGGGTTGTCTTTTCATCTTGTTTAAAGGATTAATCTCCAAAATATACAAGCAGCTCATGCAGCTCAATATCATAAAAACAGACAACCCAATCCAAAAGTGGGCAGAAGACCTAAATAGACATTTCTCCAAAGAAGATATACAGATGGTCAAGGGGCACATGAAAAGCTGCTCAACATCACTAATTATTAGAGAAATGCAAATCAAAACTACAATGAGGTATCACCTCACACCGGTCAGAATGGCCATCAACAAAAAATCTACAAAAAATAAATCCTGGAGAGGGTGTAGAGAAAAGAGAACCCTCTTGCACTGTTGGTGGGAATGTAAATTGATACAACCACTATGGAGTACAGTATGGAGGTTCCTTCAAAAACTAAAAATAGAACTACCATAGGACCCAGCAATCCCACTACTGGGCATATACCCAGAGAAAACCATAATTCAAAAAGAGTCATGTACCACAATGTTCACTGCAGCTCTATTTACAATAGCCAGGACATGGAAGCAACCTAAGTGTCCATCAACAGATGAATAGATAAAGAAGATGTGGCACATATATACAATGGAATATTACTCAGCCATAAAAAGAAATGAAACTGAGTTATTTGTAGTGAGGTGGATGGACCTAGAGTCTGTCATACAGAGTGAAGTAAGTCAGAGAAAAACAAATACTGTATGCTAACACATATATAAGGAATCTAAAAAAAAAATGGTTCTGATGAAACTAGGGGCAGGACAGGAATAAAGATGCAGACATAGACAATGGACTTGAGGACACGGGGAGGGGGAAGGGTAAGCTGGGACAAAGTGAGAGAGTGGCATGGACATATATACACTACCAAATGTAAAATAGATAGCTAGTGGGAAGCAGCTGCATAGCACAGGGAGATCAGCTGCGTGCTTTGTGACCACCTAGAGGGGTGGGATAGGGAGGGTGGGAGGGAGGTGCAAGAAGGAGGGGATATGGGAATATATGTATATGTACAGCTGATTCACTTTGTTATACAGCAGAAACTAACACAACATTGTAAAGCAATTATACCCCAATTTTAAAAAAAACTGTATGGTACTAGCAAAACTTCAGAAAAATAAGGCAAAGGGAAAAAAAATCAGAATACAGAAAGACACTCATTGACATATGAACATTTAGTAAAAGATAAATAAGGCTTTCAAAGCAGTGGAGGGAATATAAGACATTCGATTAAATGAGTGTTGGACTAACTGGTTTAACCATTTATACAACTATAAAAGTACATCTTTCACACACTACACAGAAAGAGAAATTCCAGATGGATTAAAGAGCTAAATGTTCAAAAGTAAAACTATAAAAGTAGAAAAATAAACTATAAGACAATATCTGTATTATCTTGGAGTGGAACAGCCCTCTTATGCAAGCTACAAACTCAGAAATCATAAAAGAAAAAAAGCCTGATACATTTGACTCCATAACATTTAAAACTTCTATATTCCGAAGCCCATTTTATTAAATTGAGATGAGCAACATCTTGGGAGAAAATAGTTGCAACATATACAAGATTAATAACCAGAATACTTCAAAAATACATACAAATCAAGTAAGAGAAGCTAAACAATTGAAGGAAAGATTTACAAAGTATATATGGAGGCAATTATCACAAGAAACACATATAATCAATAAATATATTAAAAGATATTCAACTTACTAGTAAGCAGGGAAATGCAAACTTTTTTAATGATATACCATTTCCACTCACTAAAGTGACAATAATTTAAAAGATTGAAAATATCCATACTGAGGATGTCTGCTCTTAAAACTCATTGAACATTGGGAAATTCCCTGGTGGTCCAGTGGTATGATTCCATGCTTTCACTGCCAAGGGCCGGGGTTCAAGCCCTGGTAGGGGAACTAAGATCCCACAAGCCTTGCAGCACAGCCAAAAAAAAAAAAAAACTTATTGAACATTGTACTGCAGGGCTTAACCAGTGTGAAACAGCAAATAATAATAATAATAATAGAAGACTGGAAATGAAGAAATAAAACTGACTGTTTACAAAGAAAGTCCCAAAGAACTTAGAAAAATCCTAATGGAATAATAAATGAGTCTAGCAAAGATGTAAAATACAAAACCAGTACACAAAAGTCAATTGTGTTTCTATAAATCAGCAATGAAAAACTGGAAACTGAAATTTAAATAAAGTTACCATTTATAATACCATCAGAAATCATAAATATTTAGGGATAAACCTAACAAAACGTGCACAATTTTTATGCTAAAAACCACAAAACAATGATGAAACAAATCACAAAAGACCTAAGTAAGTGAATAGATGTACTGTGTTCATAGATGGGAAGACTCAGTGTTGTTAAAATATCAGTTCTGCCCAATATGAGCTATCAATTCAATGGAATTCCAATAAAAATTCCAGCTTCTTTGTAGAAATTGAGTAGCTGACTATTAAATTTATATAGAAAAGCAAAGGACTTAGAATAGACAAACTAACTTTGGAGAAACAAAGTTGGAGGATTCACGCTACCTGGTTTCAAGACATCCTATAAAACTACAGTAATCAAGAGCATGTGGTATTGGCATAAGGAAAGGCATATAGATTAACAGAACAGAATAAAAATTCCAGAAATAAACACATATATGGTCAAGTGATTTTTGACAAAGGTACCAAAATAATACAATAAAGAAAGGATAATCTTTTTAATAAATGGTGCTGGAATAATTGGTTCTCCACATGCAAAAATATGAATTGCAAAACTTACCATATACAAAAATTAACTCAAAATGGATCATACACCTAAATGTGAAACCTAAAACTATAAAATTTTAAAAATGACTTGCAACCTTGGGTTAAGCAAAGATTTCTTAGATATTACACAAAAAGCACAAGCAATTAAAAAATCCATAAACTGGACTTCATTTAAACTAAGAACTACCGCTCTTTGAAAGACACCACTAAGAAAATGAAAAGACAAACCACAGACTGGAAGAAAATATTCACAAAATACATATGTGACAAAAGACTTGTATCCAAAATATATTTTAAAATCTTCCAGTTCAAAATAAGAAACTACTCAATTTTTTAAACAGACATGTCACCAAAGAAGAGATACCAATGGCAGATAAGTACACAAAAAGATGCTAAACATCATTTAAAATTAGAGAAATACCAATTTAAAACACAAAATCCCACTACACACCTACTAGAAAAGCTAAGATTAAACAAACAAAAAAAAAGGAAAACCCTGACAATAGCAAGTGTCATATCAGATGTGGAGTAATTGGAACTCTCATACATTACTGGTGGTAAGGCTAAATGGTATAGCCACTTTGGAAAACATTTTAATGTTTCTTTCAAAGTTAACCATACATTTATACTACCCAGCAATCTACTCCTAGATATTTACTTAAGAGAAACGAGAATGTATGTCCACAGAAAGAACTATATGTAAATGTTTATAGTAGTTTTGTTCATCATTACCAAAAAAACAGAAGCAAACTAAATGTCTATTAGCTGGTAAGTAAATAAACAAATTATTGTATATTCATATGATGTAATACTACCTAGTAATAAAAAATTGAACTAGTACTAATACACAACATGGATAATCTCAAAAGCATCATATTAAGTGAAAGAAGTCAGATTTTTAAAATTACATCCTGCAATTTATATCACATTCTAGAAAAGGCAAAACTAGAGATCACATCAGTGGTTGCAAGAGGCTGAGGGTCGGGGGAAGAGACTGACTACAAAGGGGCAGGAAGGAACCGTTTGGGGTGATGAAGATGTTCTACATCTTGATTGTGGTCTTGGTTATGTTGCTGCATGCCTTTAGCAAAGCTCATCCACTATAGACCTAAAAAGGGTGAATTTTACTATGTATAAGTTAGACCTCTATAAACTTGACCTTAAAAAATCTGTATGTGTCAAATGTAAAATAGATAGCTAGTGGGAAGCAGCCACATAGCACAGGGAGATCAGCTCCGTGCTTTGTGACCACCTAGAGGGGTGGGAGACACAAGAGGGAGGAGATATAGGGATATGTGTATATGTATAGCTGATTCACTTGTTATACAGCAGAAACTAATACAACATTGTAAAGCAATTATACTCCAATAAAGATGTTAAAAATTGTATGTGCAGTATAACCTTTTTTAACTCTGTACCTTGATCAGAATTTTTTAAAAATATGTCATTGTGCTCTTTTTTTCCCCCTTTTCCTTGTATTTGAACTTCTCCCAATTCAGCTACAGGCTGAGGACTGTTTGAGCAGAAATAAAAATGAAAGGAGTTAGTGTTAGGTAGAGGACTTATAAATAAGATGTTTTAGTCTACAGCAGAAAGAGAGGAAGGAAGGAGGGAGGGAGGAGAGGAAGGGGGAAATGAAGAGGGAGAAATAGAGGAAGGGATGGATAAGAGGAGCAGGAAGAGGAGAAAGAAATTCTTGAATGCCAAGATTTATTGAGAATGAATCCCACTATTCTAAAGATTCCCTTATAAACCAAGCCTCAGCCAGCTGAGAAATTTTCAAAAACCAAAGGTACAGAAAGTTCAGGAGTTAACACCCACCTAAGGAGAAGGTGGAAACATCTGACTGAGAGAAGAGGAAGAGAGAAGAAAAGGGCACAATATTAGATGCTCTCAGGTCAGTAACATGGAGGAGAGGGTCAGAGGGACTCCCAGGGAGACCCTGTTCCCTTGGCAGAGCCAGGGATACTGAGAGCCTCTCAGAGCAGCCCCACATTCGGCAGAGCACAGCGGCCAGAAGAGCCCAGGAAAGATGGCTGAAAGCAGCCAGTCTATGGCCGGCAAACTAGAATGATGCAGAGAAGGTAGTAGAGAGTTCCTGATCCCCCAGAAAGGGATCTGGGAAGGCACCCCAAAATCATAACTAACAAGCATCAGCATTGGGCGCTTGGGGGAAATGCAATGGAAAGTGGACTTTCACTTTGTACTCTCCACTTCTGTATTGTTTGAGTATTTTATTACAGTGAATATGTGTGTGTTATTACTTGTATAATTAAAACTAAATTTTAAAAGAAAAATCAGAAAAGATAGGAAAACATAAATGGTAAAATTAAAATCATACATAATCCTAGCTTCCAGAAATAATCATTATTCTCATTTTGATGTATAACGTTCCAATATCATCTAGAAATATACTTTTATATAAAATTACAATTATACTATAATATTGTTTTGTAATCTATTTTTTCTTAACTACATGATACGAATATTTTCCCACATAATTGGAAAAATGGTAATTACGAATGTCATTTTTCAATACCAACATTTAATAAAATCTTGAATACTCTGTACTTTCTTCATATAAGGCTACATGAATAAAGCTATTCTCTGTCAAATAGCCCCTAAAATTAAATAGTTGTATAGTATTTCACTGTATTTCCATAATATAATTTATTTAGCTAACTTCCTCTTGTAATTTAAGGATTTGAGAGGGAGTTTACATCAAATAAAAGCAATGCTGAAGATAAATCCTTTCATATATCCATGACTATTTCCCAGGGATAAATTTCAGTAAGTGGAATTATTGGGTTGAAACCAGGAAAATTCTTTTTAATATTGTCAAGTTTCTTTCCAGAAAGTTTGAACCAATTTTCACCTATACAAATATGAGAAAGCCCATTTCTGCATTTTATACTAAGAATTAACATTTTAATCTTTACAATGGGGCCCACGAAAATAATGTCTCATTGACATTTTAGTTTTCATTTCTTTATTAATGATGTTGAGCATCTTTGTTTTCTGATATTCACTAGCTGACTGTATGTCTTCTTTTGTGAATTTCCCTTTCACATCCTCTTCTCATTTCACTTTTGGATTTGGAAGGATTTATCATTCAGGTGTATACAGAAGAGTTATATAATGGACAATGCAAAATTCTGGCTTTGAGGAAAGTAAATGTTTCTCACGTCAACCCTGTACAAAATGCTGTAACATTAAATGTTAATAAAACTTTTCCACAGAAATCAGAGAAAACATGATCCAGGCACTTTGCACTTTGCGTTACAATGATTTAATGGCACAAGTCTAGCATTTAATGTTTTTTAAGGCCAAAATCATAAGCACCTTATAAGCATCATCTCATACAATTTTCTCTTAACACTACTAGGTAGATGCTATTAGGACAGCCTTATAACAGATGAGGAAATTTAGACAGAAAGGATAAAAGTCTCAGGGATGCTAAGTGATGGGACCAAGGTATTTTACATGTCCTTAAACTGTCTCTTTTACTGACCAAACTTTTGGCATTCTTCAAATGATTGTGTGCATCTGTTTTGTTTCCCTGACTAGAATGTAGACCCCCAAGATAAGGGCTGTGTCATCATTCTCCCACAGCCTCTCCTTCTCTCCTCCATTTGCCTTCCCCTCACTGGCAAATAGACCTCACTGTTGGAGCCACAGCAAGAAATGAGCAAGCACTTGGTGATTTTTCAAACTGACCAGTGGAAGCCTAACTCTTGCCAATAACTGCCCCTAAGTAGCTTATAAGTCACCTCGTCCAACCCCAGACTTTATATCCCAATCTGCCAGGGAAATGCCATCGCCATGAATGGACAAATAGAGGCACAGTACTTCTTTTTTACTACCCTTGTACTTCCTTTGGGAGCCCCACTAAGCCTGCTTGTTGGGACATTTTTACATCATAAGGCTTTCTGAAAGGTCAGCTATGCTTGCCACTTCCCTCCGTATCTTGGTTACACTGACCTAAAACATCAGCCTCCAGTTCAGCAGCCACCTGATATGGTATAATGATAGCAACAGTGACATTATTAAGTGATTAGGCTTCTAAATCTGCGAAACTTCCCATGGCCCCATATTACCCTGCTTTGAAAATGCAACATTAATGTGTTATGGTCAAAGCTATGTATCCATTACTGGCTTTTAAATTAGAAGTCTGAAAAGAGATTACAGTTTGAAAATAAATTGAGTCAACTTGTTCTTAGGGATATTTCACTTCCTCTGAAGTAGAAAATAAAGAATGCCAAAAAATCATGGAAAAAAGTTCACTATTATTTTTTCCATGCTTCAAGGCTTAGAAACTATTCCAGTTTGTGTTGTGATGGGTAGCATCAAAATACAGGTAAGAAATAAGGCAGACATTTTATGTAACCACCACTAGTCATGGTAAGCCATCCATAAATGATTCATCCCTCCTCCTCTTGACCGCTGCAAAATTACTATATATTTACCCATAATTAGTCCAGTACAGCAGGCAACTACAGGAACTAAAAGGAACAAAATAATGATATGGAACAATAACACCTCCTATATATACATTTTTATTGATAAATCACAGAAGTTATTTGAATCCCTATCATGAGCCAGTGCTGGGTAGGAATGCTTCTTCCCTACTCCTGACCCCTTCCATATTGAGGAAGCTCAACTAGTCTAATACCCTTGGCATCTCTCTGCTGCTTATTCACCCCTGAGGGGAAGTGGAATGACATGCCCAGCTCAGACACCCTGTCTGTCATTTTCTTTGGGAATGAGATGTTCGTAGGATGTGGCAATTTTCCCTTGCTTTCCCACAACTCAAGTCTTACCTGGCCAGTTCCTCACTGTGGGGAGGCCTGTTTCAATCCCAGATTGCTGTGACTGGAGAGGTAATTTGACTTAATTCTTGGGATCAGATTCAGGAAGCCCCCTTGACTCTCACAATAAGTTACATCCTCAACTAGGTGTTTATCCTATTAAAGATGGCATTTTGGTCTCAAATGTGCTAATGTTTGACATATCTTAATTTGTTATAAACCCAGAAAGGAGGGTTTAATTGGCTTGGTGCATTCTCAATGCAACATTTCATAATTAAGCAAAGGTATGGAAATGAGGAGGGCAAAATACTCATGCAGATAGGCTTTTGGTAGGACCAGGAGATGTGGTTGTGAGCCTTGAACTTCAGTGAGTAGGCACGGCATTTTGATCTTAGTGGTTTGCAGAGGTTTATATTAAACCAGCTTTAGCTGGTGTGGCCTGGAAAACCCCAAGCCAGCAACGTGTTATATTGACCTTGATGGGTGACTATGGCTTATGGTGGTTTGTCCATAGGCTAAAGACTGTTTCTCCAGAGGCAAGTGATGTCAGATTCTGTTATGGTGTTTTATGTACCTGTTACTATGGCATTTATAACAGAGCAGGGCTATGTTTTTGGCTTATTTTTAACAGTTTTTGATGTGGACCATTTTTAAAGTCTTTATTGAATTTGTTACAATATTGCTTCTGTTTTAGGTTGTGGGTTTTTTGCCCTGAGGCATGTGGGATCTTAGCTCCCTGACCTGGGATCAAACCCACACCCCCTGCATTGGAAGGCAAAGTCTTAACCACTGGACCGCCAGGGAAGTCCCAGAGCAGGGCTATGTTTGAGGAAGGTCCAATATAGCCACAATCATGGACTAAAATACAACCTGATGCCAGTGCTGCTTAGAAACTTTAAAAATGAACACAACTTATTATGTGTAGTTTCTTCTGTATCTTGATTACAGTGACCCAAAACACCAACCTCCCAGTACAGCAGCCACCTGGTACTGGATGGTGGTATGCAGAATGCATTTATTGAGCACCTATCATGTGTCAGGCCCTCTCCCAGGCACAAGAAATATGAAGATGAACATACAGAGCTCCCTGAGCCCATGGTGCTCCCTTCCAAAGGCCATCACAATACAGGATGGTAAATGCTACAATCAAAGTAGGCGTGGAGTGCTACAAAGCACTGAGAAGGTGCCTAAAGCCAACTTAGTGGACAGAGGTTGCTCAGAAAACTTCCACGGAGAAGTGACATGTTACCTGAGTCTGCAAGGATTGGAGGAAGATAGCTGGCAACAGGAGGACAGAGAATGACGTAATATTCAGGAAGAAGAAGTCACCTTTTCTCAGAGGAGATGAATTCAAGGAATTGTAAATAATTTAGCTACAGGGAAAGGAGGCCACAAAGGGTCAAGAAGAAAGAGTATCCAGAGAGAAAGATTAACAAAGAACAAGAACTGAATGGTAAATGATTTTAGCCAGGAGGTGACAAAATTAGATACACATCTTAGAAGGAGGACACTTGCTGCAGAGAGAAGCAGGATAAGAGGGACAAAAAGTATTGGGGCAAAGGGTGTCTGATGGATTAAGTGAATAAAGAGGAAAGAACTGATATGAGAGCCATATTGAGGATGGAGGTGACAGGAATTAGTGGATAATCGTGCTGTATGTGGGGCTTGGAAGGTGGATGGAGGTGACAGCTAAAGGAAAAGGAAATGTTTATAATGATTCCCAGATTTCTGATCTCAGGAACTACGAGACTCTGAAACACCACTGACTATCACAGGAACTAAAGGAGGGCTCACTGCCCCACTGGAATTTAAAATGCTCAGTCCATGGGGCTGGGACTAAATAAACAGGAGATATCTAGCTAATAATAATTATACTAATAGGTAACAGTTCACTTCTCTCTGTTAAAATTAGGGTTAAGGTCAGGTTAGGGTTAGGGTTAGTTACCAATGTAACTAGAGGATATGGTCTGAAAGTTTATGTCCCCCTCAAAATTCATATGTTGAAGTCCTAACTCCTGAGGTGATGGTATTAGGTTGTGGGGTCTTTGGCAGGTGATGGGTCATTAGGGCAGAGCCCTCATAAATGGGATTAGTGCCCTTATAAACAAGTCCCAGAGAGATCCCTCCCACCATGTGGAAGCAGGCCCTCACCAGACACCAAATCTGTCACTGCCAAGATCTTGGGCTTCCCAGGCTCCAGAACTGGGAGAAAGAAGTGGTTCTTGTTTATAAGCCACCCAGTCTGTGGCATTTTGCTATAGCAGCCCAAGCAGACTAAGACACCAGCGAAAAGTTATTGAATGTTTACTATGTGCCAGGACTTGTACTTAGAGAAAAAAGGTAACTCACCTTGGTTTAAACAGCAGGAAAGTATACTACTGATTGCAAGCCATGTTATTCTAAATTCTTTGCATTTACTCAGTTTGTTCTGCTGTTTCCAACCAGTTCTGAGAGACTAGGGTACCATGTAAGTCCTTGTATCTTTGTCTCCCCCAATCAAAGGCCTTAGCTAAGCATGTTGGCTACTCTGTCAATCTGCTTACCACTGTGGGGAGATTTACTTTTAAAGTGAAATTGATAAAGCAAGGCCAAAAACACTTCCACCAGTAAGAATGTAGTAAATAATTTGTGTTTAGCTTTAGAAACCCTTATGCTTTACCTATAAATCAATGTACTGCAGCCCAAAAAAGCACGGCAACATGGAGAGAAGCTTCAAAGAGAAGGGTAGAACTTAATTTTGATGTCTTTGGGAGTAGGAAAAAAGGCATTTGCTAGTTAGGCTATAACTCTAAATTCTTTGCATGTCATCAGATTTATAAGTGACTCAGAGAGACTGTGTCTTTCTGTTTCACACATCATTTCTACCAAGCCATGGTTTCTGTGTTAGCCTGCAATTTTTCAAAGAACAGAAACAGCATCTGCATCCTACATCCATTTTCATTCTCTGGACACCACCCAGAATATGCGCTCTTCTCTTAGCAGCACTTCTAAAAGAATTACTGTACAAAATAAAGATAGAATGGAAAAAAGGTCTGTGTTTACCTGCAGATATTTAGACTTTAACATGGGAAAGAAGCAGGAAATCTTTCATTCAATTTTTTAAGTACTAAAGAGCTCTGGCAACCACTCTGAGAAAATCATTTTCTATCCAGGTGGCTTTATCAGCTTAAATGATTCCCTTATTAAACAGAATTACAAAAGGCAGTAAAAGCCAGTACAAAATAATGGGATTACTTTTGGAAGTAATACTAGGTGCGTAAATGGTAGCTTACCAATGTGTCCCCTCTTCTTTTGAACATGCACTTCAAATGTGCAACTGTCAAATGTCTAAATTATATCAGGAAATCTGATGTGACAGTGTCTGCTTAGCCACAAACTGCTGAGAGCTCTGCTCTTTGTCCAAGCCATCATGATCTGTCACCTAGATGACAGTAATCATTCTAAATTGGTCTCCTAGCTCTCAAGCTCACCTGCCTGCAGTCTTTTCCCCGCAAAGCAGTCCTTTTATTCTCATTGCTGTACAGTATTTCATGTGTGAGTACATTTAAATTTATTTATCTGTTATACTTTTGATGGGCATTTGGTAGTTTCTTGCTTAAGTAATCAAAATTACCCAATTCATCTTTTCGGTAAGCGTGCAGACATAATTTAGTTAGTATATTCCTGAGAGTAAATTTGCTGGGTCATAGGGTAGGTATATGTTCAGCTTCAGTAGATAGTGCAAATAGTTTCCCAAAGTGGTAATTAACATTGCATTTTTGTTTTGCTTTACCCCATTTCTTATTCCATTCAGCTTTATACATACCTTTTGTTTTTCTCTTATATTTTCCTTTCAATGTTTAACAATAAATAAATATGTAAAAAATCTAATCATTCTGAAAAAATAAATTCTTCACAATTGAGGATATTCAAAACAATGTGTTCCACACTCCAAAGCATTTCCATGAGGCACTCCAAAGTGTTCTAAGTGATGTTGTATTGATGAGAAAATGGTCAGTAACATCCCATACCACTTTGCAACAAACACACTAAATAGTCCTGGAACGTTTATTGATAAAATTAGTCACATGACAGTAATAGCTAATGAATAATTTGAGATTATCTTTACTATTGCTTCATCCCATTAGCAAAAATAACTGACTATAATCATCATCCTAAAGCATCTAAAACCTTTAGACCTAAGTCCAACTCTATCATATATTTCAACGTGACAGTTCTTTTTTAAGATTTATATATTATTTATTTATTTTATTTATTTTTTACTGCATCAGGTCTTAGTTGCAGCACGCGGGATCTTTGTTGAGGCATGCAGGATCTTTCGTTGTGGTGCACGGGCTTCTCTCTAGTTGTGGTGCACAGGCTCCAGGATGCATGGGCTCTGTAGTTGTGGTGCGCAGGCTTAGTTGCCATGCGGCATGTGGGATCTTAGTTCCCTGACCAGGGATTGAACCCACGTCCCCTGAATTGTAAGGCAGACTCTTTACCAATGGACCACCAGGGAAGTCCCTATGACAAAGTTTTAAATCAGTAAGGTTTACTTTGATCACTTGGACTGAACCTTTTATTTCTTTGCCCCTGTTGTCCTTGTCCTGACCAGTTCGGATCCTACTCCTAGTATTTTCTCCTCAGTGGAAGCTTTGTCCTTGAGTTGTACTCTTGTTTAATATTTCAAGGGTTTATATGGCCTATACCCAGACTAGTCACCATCAGACCTTCTCACAGCCTATTTACATTCATCAATGAATTGGAGTCTGCAAAGCTTGCATTGAAAAATGCAGCATGATAAAATGAAAGAAACTTGGTCACTGTATGAGTCAGGGTCCCAGCAGGAAACAGCTGATACACTCAGAAGGGAAGAGAGTTTAAAGAAGGACTATTGACATGAGTGGGCAAAGTTAAAGGATCTAACAAAGGATGGCAAAGCACTTTGGACTAGGAACAATGGGAAGCTGTTCTTACACTCAGGTGGAAAAGGAGAATGGGACAGATCATTAAACATAGCATCTGGTGAGAGCCATAGTCATGGGAGAGGACTACAAGTAGAAGAATGAGCCATGGTTGAAACAACAAAGACCCAGATCTCTCCTCTCACTCTGCAGTCTCCCATTGGCGCTTCTCATAAGTAAAACCCACTGGAAGCCATAGGGCAAGGGAGTTAATGTGATGCAGTCTATAGGGGCAGAGAATGGGTCTGGTGGGACAAATATAGATTATCCAGCAGCATCCCTGAATCACTGCTTGGAAGGGAGCCATCCAGGAGAGCAGTCTGATAAAGAACCCATACATTAGTCTTAGTGTGTGTTAAGTGTTAATCTGTTAAACCTCTAAGATTTAGGGGTTGTTTGTTCCAGCAGTTAACCTACCCTAACTAATATATATGGGCTATTTGTATTTTCACATTATGCCTTTTATAGCCAAACTGCTTTTCCAAAACTATCAGGGGAAATGTATAACAATCCTCTAAAAATGTAAGCAAGTCTATTTCACAGAGATTTTTTACATATTTTGTAAATAAGTCTACCTTGAGGTTATAAATAATTACTCTGCCTTCAGATGTTCCAAACTTCTGCTTTTTATAATGACAGCTCAAAAGGGAAGAAATTGTGAGGGAGGATAAAACACTGCATTTATTCTTCAAAAATGAGACTATAAGAAGGAGAAAATACCATGGGACGATAGTCAAATGAATACCATAGAAAAATTCTTTTCAAGACTGCCCACTCCCATTCTACTCACCTTTCCTTTCAGTCCTGTGTTCCCTCTCCCTTCCCAAACTGAAGTGCCTCTTGCTCTCAAACTGGTCCCTGCTGTCTTGGAAATGCACTGTGTTTCCCCCAATAGGCTCTTTCTACCTCTTCCACCTCTCTGTGCTCCAGGCTTCCTTAACTTACATTGAAACATTGCCCCTGGGCCTTGAGAGGTGAGTGGTTAGCTATCTTGATAACTTTATTCATCCATTCATTCATTTTTTTAAAATAAAATCATTGGACACCAATTAAGTACAAGGTATATTCTAGATGTTAAGTCTACAAAGAGAAATAGATGATAGATAGATAGAATGACACATATATATACATACATATTTATATATATATATATATATATATATATATATGGCAAGGTCTCTTCACAAAATAAATTATAACATTGCAATAGAGATATGACAGAGAAGCAGATAACCACAGCATAAGGCAGAAAATGGCTAGTGACATAAAAGAGGCACAGATAAAGTCCTAGTTTAGTTTCTCTAAAGTCCTTTAGAGAAAAGGAAAAGAAAGCTGGCATGTACCATGCTCCAAGCACTAGGCTAGGTAGAATGCACACATTAGTTTATCTTTCTCTCATATGGCTAATTCCTTCTTGTCCTTCAGAAATTCATTCACGTGTCACCTCACCCAGGAAGACTTTCTTGACCTGACTCACCCAGCCTTTCCTCTATGCTCCCACAATCAAAGCTTTATCAAATGACTGGATAATTGTTAATTTATTATCTATCATCCCAAATGATGGTAAGTACCTGGAAGTGGGGAACAATGCCTTGTCTTTGTACATTTTCAGTGTCTAACTCTGAATCTGATGCACACCAAGCTTTCAGTGATGGATGGATGGATGGATGGACAGACGGATGGACGGATGACTGAAGTACTATTAAAGCATTAGAGGAAAAGGGGGATTGTGTGAGCAACATGATAACAGGAAAACAGAAGGTAGCTTCTAGCAATTGCAGGAGTCCAGTTGGATTGTGTTATAAGAATGTGGGCAGGAAGGTGGCAGGTGACAAATGTTGAAATAGAAGATGGAAAACAGTTTGTAGTGTCTTGAACGCCAAGCTAAGGCAGCTGGATTCATGCAGTAGAGAGTGGAGAGCCACTGGGAGTTGACAAGCCAGGAAGTAATAAGATCAGAGCCGTGTTTTAAGGCAATTAATCTGGCAGTTGGAATATTTTTCCTTTTTCAATAATATGTTTACTTTTCATCAAGAATTTTCTTTGCTTAACCCAAAGGAATTAATATTATACTGTGGACTTGAGCAGCCCTGATAAACATTTTTCAAAAGAGCTCAGGGGGCTTCCCTGGTGGCGCAGTGGTTGAGAGTCCGCCTGCCGATGCAGGGGACACGGGTTCGTGCCCCGGTCCGGGAAGATCCCACATGCCGCGGAGCGGCTGGGCCCGTGAGCCATGGCCGCTGAGCCTGCGCGTCCGGAGCCTGTGCTCCGCAACGGGAGAGGCCACAACAGTGAGAGGCCCGCGTACCACAAAAAAAAAACAAAAAAACAAAAGAGCTCAGACCTGCATGTGTCTAGGTCAGCCTTGAGTAAAGTGTTGATTTGCAAT
Organism: Stenella coeruleoalba; assembly: GCF_951394435.1. Classification (NCBI taxonomy): domain Eukaryota; kingdom Metazoa; phylum Chordata; class Mammalia; order Artiodactyla; family Delphinidae; genus Stenella; species Stenella coeruleoalba. Next base: position 36,626,194 of record NC_137150.1, on the reverse strand, counting down.
TTTTTTCTTTCAAGCAATTAGTCTTTATGTTACTCCCTAAGCCGATAACCACATTATTTTGATGCAACACTCTGAAATTAATTTTGAGCTGCTCCCCAAGGCCTAGCATGTGGTTACCAGAAAATGCTCACCCACAGCAGGGAGTATCACTAGTGACTTCTATATGAGATTCTCTTCTGAGGCAACGGGTGCTAATAGAGAATACAGTCATTTTTTCACAAGAAATAATTTTTAAATGACACATTCATCTAAAGAGGTATTATCTTGGAATGTTATGAGAAACATTTTAATACTTGATAGGTAACTAATTACAAAGAATAAATCAATAATAAAAATTAGACCATCATCCTTTGACAATCACATATTGTTCAATTTATCTGCCATAAGCCAGTTTCTATAACAATGCATGTGTACCAAATCATCAAGTGATATCTTCAGACCACTTTAGATAAAATTTGCATCTTAACATTGTAAGGTTATACCAGTAAACATTAAACAGGCAAGTTCAGTTGATATTTTGTTTTTAATAACATTTAATTTCTCTAGTTTCCCAAACCCATTGCTGATCAGCATTTCTACAAGTTCTGTTTTTCTACACACTTAATTCATATGCACATAAATATATATAGGTCATTTTAAAACTTTCATAGCTGAAAGAAGATTGAAAACATTTTGATAACAGTCCAGTTAACTCTGGATAACCAGAGGGCAAATATTTATCACTTAATTTATCTTGAAAAATCTTTCATTCTAATACCTGTTGTAGGTAAACATTTGCTTTTTTTTGCCAGCTGGATATTCACTATATAATCAACTTAATAACTGCTTTGCTGACACTTAATTCTCTTCATTTTTATTTTTTAAGAAGACTGTTTTGAAACTTAAATACTTTACTACTTACTCTCCAGGAAAATCTGGAGCAGGTAGGCCTTGCCTTCCCTCTGGGAGAAACTTGTCGATTTTCATTATGAATTCAAGAAAGAACTGAGTTTTGTTCACATCTCAATTCCTTCAATATTCTCTGTATGATGCAGAGTCCTTTGAAACAAAAATTCTCTTACCAAATGCTCTGCTCCAAGGGAAAGTTTATGAGCTGTATGTAATTCTTACCTCAGTCAGTGCAAAGCTGTCTATTCCGTAGAGGCATTAACAGGATGTAGAACAAGATGTCTGTTTCGGTCCCCACAAGGTGACTTTGTCTAATGTAAATTTCTAGATCAGACACCCATGATATAGGGGGAAAAAGCATATTCAAGACCCAAATATTTATATCCACCATGTTAGGTTACTTGTGCCTATTATATTCCCTGCCATGCACTCCTTATACCAAAGTATTATGAAAGGTTTTAATGAAGTGGTTTACAATTTCAATACTAAAGACACAGACGTAGAGAATGGACTTGAGGACATGGGGAGGGGGAAGGGTAAGCTGGGACAAAGTGAGAGAGTGGCATGGACATATATACACTACCAAATGTAAAACAGATAGCTAGTGGGAAGCAGCTGCATAGCACAGGGAAATCAGCTCAGTACTTTGTGACCACCTAGAGGCGTGGGATAGGGAGGGTGGGAGAGAGACGCAAGAGGTAGGAGATATGAGGATACATGTATATGTATAGCTGATTCACTTTGTTATACAGCAGAAACTAGCACACCATTGTAAAGCAATTATACTCCAATAAAGATGTTAAAAAAAATAGTAACAGTTATTCGAATTCTTGATAAATGGTATGAGACTTCATATGCCATGCTTTGACTAAACTACCAGAATCCAAATCCTCAGAATTACCCCAGAACATCAGGCAGCTGCTGTGGGAACCACCTGAAAGGGAATGTTGAACCATACCACCACTGCAGCTCTGAGGGACACATGCAACCCATGACTCTACTCATCCAAACAGCTGACACCATGGTATTGTTCTCACTGCTCACAGAGGCTGAAGTCAGTTGGATGTTCTTATCTACAGTGGGAACTCTTCCACCAACAATTTCATCCGTGTTCCTCTTTGGCCTCAGCAAAATAATGAAGCACTTGGCAGCAAATATACAACCCAATAAACCATAGCTGGATGCCAAGATTGCAAATATTTCCATGGCCACTTTAAACTTGCCTTTGGTGCTCAAATAAGCAGGGACAAAAGAGATGCAGACAATAAAAAAGACCAGCATCCCAAAGGTGACGCATTTTCCTTCATAGTAATTATCCAGCAACTGGCGAGCCGCAAGGGTTGTAAGAAAGCACAGCAAGGCCAAGAAGACATCCATCCCAAATACAGAGCACAAAAATTCTACAGAACCTTCATAACATTCCAGAATAATCTTTATATTTTGAGATTCCATGTTCTTGTACACCCTTGGGGGTTCTAATACTAAGTAGGCTGTACATATGCCAATTTCGACTAGAACAGAGATTAGCACAATGATTTTCCAATAAAGAGAGTGAATGGATATAAGTCTGGTTTTGGATTTGGAAATTCTGTAGGCTAAAAACAGTGAAATAGTCTTTCCAAGAATGCAAGACAGGCAAAGTAAAAGCCCAGTGCCAGAGTGACCTGACGGGCCATACAGGACCAGATGTATGGCTTGCCAATGAAGAACATGGAAGACAGCAACGTGATGACAAGAGAAACCTGAATGAGAAAGCTCAGCTCCCGGTCATTGGCAGTCACGAACGGAGTGTGTCTGTATATCACATACACAACTGTGACTGCCGAAACCACAAACACCCCAAAGATGGAGAGAATGACAAGAGTGAATCCCAGGACCTCATCATAAGCAAGGAATTCCACCTCCTTCAGCACACACTCCCTCTTTTGTGCATTTGGACCAATAGTCTTCACCACATTGTTCACACTCCCTTTGACCTAATGAACAAAGAACAGAGGACTGACTGCAAAGAAATCCACTTGTCCCCTTCAGCTGCGAATAGCCCAGAGGAGCCAAAAGCCTAATGCAAGACTCACTGAAATTTTCTATAGAGAATATATAATATCTAAAAAAAAAAAGCAGTGATAAAATGGTCTTTAGAGTGTGCAGCTAACATTACAGATTGAGAATTGATTTCAATTTTGGAAATTCAGTCTCCCGTCTTGGTTTCAGCTCTTCCTGCATGGGCCTTTTTCAGTAAGATGCCTTTTCTTTTTCTTCCAATTATCTAATTGAGAAGGGAGGTGTGTACCCTCATAAGCCCAAGAACAATCCACAAATATATGGGAACATTAAAGCTACTAAGGTGAGACAATTAAGAGTACTGTGACAGGGATACGGCTGATTAAAATACAAGGGTTTTCAATCTTTCATTCAGCTTCTCCTCCACCTACTGAAGAGAATTTTGTCTTTGCCCACTCAGCTTTCCTCTCCTCACCCTCCAGATGCAGATTTGAGAGAAGAGGTAAAGAAAGGTTGAGAATTAGAAGAAAGGAAACAGAAACAACAACCACATTGACTAAGGTTGAAAAAACTTTGGGGGCATTTAGCTGGGCAGAGGCTCTAAAGGAGAATATTGCAACGTAAGAAAAAATCTGAGATGAATTTGTGGTAGATTATGAAATGGATCTCTTCACTGTTCTATGAGAGATGCAGGTAAAGACTGGAATTCCCTTTCAATCACGTCCGACTGCTGGATCGGACTCCTCTTGTTGTTTCTGTGCAGAGACTGGGCCACATGGGGTCCAAAGAGTTGTTCAGATTACCTTGTGCTTGTTTTCCATTTGTGGAAAACTTTACATTTTTAAAATCCTCTTTTAACTAAATTGCTATAGAGGGCCTTTTGGCAAGAGACATACAATTTGTTATCTTGAACAGAAGGTAGAGACAAAAATAAACCTGCTGCAACATGCTCCATAGGGCTAAGCATACCAAGCCCAAGTAAAATTCTGGTCAGGAACAGCAATTCAACAGGTTGTAGTGAAAAATTCATAGAGCAGTAGATATAGAATTCACTTGTCCTACAGACTTTGAGTAATTATGGTCATTGCCTTTAGGGGTGTACTTCTAAATCTTATATTTCTAAATTAGAGATAATTCTGTAAAACATAGGACTGTAATTCACTTATTTACTACTCATTCACATTTTTCCATAACTAATATTTAATCTATTTCAGAAATTGAAATAATTCTAAACACTTTTTTTGCAAACCCATGTATTCATATTTTACATATCATTTAAAAAAATTTTTCCCCTCTTAAATTCATGGATGTTGGTCTTTTTCCCAAATGTAGCAGCTTTGGAACTAACACTGCCCTGGTCCAGGAAGATCCCACATGCCATGGAGCAACTAATCCTGTGCGCCACAACTACTGAGCCTGCGCTCTAGAGCCCGCGAGGCACAACTACTGAGCCCACATGCCACAACTACTGAAGACCGCGCACCTAGAGCCCATACTCCGCAACAAGAGAAGCCACCACAATGAGAAGCCTGCGCACCACAATGAAGAGTAGCCCCGCTTGCTGCAACTAGAGAAAGACCACGCATAGCAATGAAGACCCAAAAATAAATAAATAAATAAAAACAAATAAATTTATATTAAAAAAACGTAATGTTATAATTTTTTGCACTGCACAGAACATCCAATAGTTTGATGGATTATAATTTTTGTCATAAGTTGTTCACATCTATTTATAAAGAAGGCTCCCAAGGCCCTCTCTGCCCGAACATGTTTAATATCCTTCCATTTTAATACCAGTGAAAAAATGACCATCTCTACCTGGTTCCTGTGACGCATGCCCATCAACACACAGGATACAGTCAAAGCAACATATTGGTTCCCCATGACGAATTCCCTTGCGGGTCCCAGGCTGACACAGGTCAGTACACACTGAATGGGGAAGCTAGCAAAGATAAATACAATGCATGTAACAAAGCCCTTTGTCTCTACCTTGCCAGGCTAAGAAAGTTTCCACCTGGATTTCTGTGGAAGTTTTGCAATATCTTGGGAAACCCAGGATAGCTGGGCAAGAATAACAGACAAAGAGAAAAATAACATGGAAAGCCTAGAGGAATTTTGCTAAAAGTCCTATAGTTGATTCTAGAAATGGGATTCTAGAAAAGTCCTGTGGTTGATTCTAGAAATTATCAAAGCTAATCCCAAACCTAACTCTTTCTAATCTTGAAGACTCAGACCAGGCTTCATGTCCATGGGGCTCTGAGGAGAGGATAATTTGTCAAGTCTGTTTCTGCTTGAGGGGGGATCCCAAGAATCATCTTGAGTGCCTGAGAAAGACTTCTTCTCAGCAAAGTCATCCCAACACAGTCTGAAGATATGTCATACAGAATCAGTAGAAAACAACAATGAAAGGTCTATTCCATGTGGAAAATTGTATGGCAAAAAGGAAAAGTGGACAAGGCACAGCACTGGAATATTTTCTCACAAAAAGAGCTTAGAAAACCCAGTGGTAACCATAGGTCTCCCTTTACATTCTACATGGTTGTGCACATTGAAACCCACCATAAATGCAATGTTTGTAAATCGGTTTATATCTAAATGTAAATGAGGAGCTTCCTATTTAAAAAGAAGAGAAGCTGTATTTCTCCATTAAGCAGAGATTCATTTTGGAAAGTGAAAAGATTCATTTTGGAAATCAGAATTTTCCGATGTTGAGTTTCCCAAGATAAAACTGAATTAGATAACAATGGAAAATATCAGAAATCTATGAGCTCAGTTATGGTATGTAAGATTACTTAAGTATGTATTGCTAAACACAATAGACAGGCTTCTTAAAAGGGTTGTGTGCGCGCGCATGCGTGCGTGCGTGCGTGCGTGCGTGCGTGTGTGTGTGTATCACCACAGAATGACTATATTTCCTCTCTCCTGACCCAGTGTTCTGAAAAGGGCTCTCCATATACCTTTCATTGAGAATCATCACAGTAAGCTGATGTCTTTTTGTTCTGTTTCTCAGTATCCCTTCCTTTCTCAACCCTCATGATCTAGCTTCCAGCCCACTCACCTCACTAAAATGTTTCTTGCCAAGTCTGACAGCTCTTCCTCTAGTACCGTTCTCCTTTCTTTCTCTTGGACATCTGGCACTCTTGATCAACTCCTCCTTGAGATGCAGGCTCCCTTGGCTTCCACTGGGTCCTTTTATTTCTTCTGTTGGTTCTACTTCCTCTACCTACCTCATCACTGTGGGTGTTGTTTGTTGTTTTTTTGGCTCTAGTCCTTGATTCTCTGCTTTTATCTCTCAATATAAAGCAGCTCATTCATTCTCTTGTCTTCAACCAGCACCTCTACCTAAGAACATCCAACACTTGACTGTAGCACCAACTTTTCCCACCTGACCTCTAATTCCATATCCTAAACTCCCAACATGTCCCTACTCTGAAATTCCACCATCACCTCCAATTCAACATGTCCAAAACTACCCCCATTTACCCTATTCCCCCTCCCGAATTCCCTAGTTCTGTCACTGACACCACTAGTCTCACCCATCATCTCCAACCATATCTTCTATTACTTGCCTACACATACCTTCACTCAGGCCCATCTGCTTACCAACCTCCAGATTCAGTTTATTATCATGAGTTAAATCATGCCTTATACCATCTACTAATTGTTGGTGCAGGACACTTCCAAGGCCAGTCCATCAGCAAATCCAGTGGATTTTACTCTTGTCCCCTTCAGTCTATTTGCAACATGGCAGATAGAATAATTCTGTAAACTCTAAGTTGGATCATGACTCTCCTCTGTCAAAACTCTTCCGTGGCTCCCCATTTCACTCAGAGTAAAAGCCAAAGTCCTTCAACAGCCCACAAGGCTCTATGTGATCTGACCCTCTCTCACCCCTCTTACCTCCTCTCCCACTACCCTCTCTCTCTCACTCTTTCCAGCCACACTGAACTCTTTCCTGTTCTTCTAAAATGCCAAAAGTACCCCTACCTCAGGGTTTAAAAGTTGCTGTTTCCTCTGCTTGGAATGCTCTCCCCCTAGATAATGCATGGATTCACTGTCTTTTCAGTTTTCGTTCAAATGTCACCCCAGTGAGCCCTTCCCTGACCACACTATGTGAGATTAGAACACTCCCGCCAGCACCCTCTATCTCAATCCCTGCTATTTTTCTCTCCCTAACATTATCATCCATTAAAATACTATATAACTTATTTATTTATCTTGTATATTGCCTGTCTCTTCCCACTGAAATGTTAGTCCCATTAGGCAGGGATTGTTCTGTTTTGTACATTAACACATCCCCAGTTCCTAGAACAGTGTCTAGCACATATAATATTGTGTTCAATAAATATCTGTTCAATTAATTAATGATTAGATTTTAAGTGCTGCAAGGGCAGTGGTCTTTTTGCAGTGCTTAACACAGAGGTCGACTCATAGCACATGCTTAGTGAATTTGTACTGAATTACATTTGAACCAATTTCATTATACAAATATAACCTTGGGAATACCCTAGTGGTCCAGTGGTTAGGACTCCGAACGTTCACTGAGGATGACACGGGTTCAATCCCTGGTCAGGGAACTAAAATCCCACAAGCCGCACAGCATGGCCGGGGGGAAAAAATAAAATAAAATTTATTTAAAAAAACAAAAATAACCCTAATTTTAATAAAGATGAGAAAAATAAAATTACTATGCTCTAATGAAACGTTATTAAAATAGAAATCTACTAGTACATTTTACTACTTTTCTATCAATTTTTAGTAGAATGAGCATTCTATGAACTTTGCTTATACAAGCAATAGCATCTTCTCTTGTTTCATGCAAAACATTATACTGAGCACCTGCTCTATGGCTAGCACCAGGAATACAAAAGGGAAGAGTCTCAGGCCCCATTCAGGGAGAGGTCTCTGGGCCACAGAAGGTGGTTTATATGCTAGGCCTAGGGCAGCTCTGTCTTTCTGCAATAATGGAAGTGTTATATATCTGTATTGTCCAGTATGGTAGCCCCTAGCCACACGTGGAGGTTGAGTACTTGGAATGTAGCTAATGTGACTAAGGAAGCAAATTTTTAATTTTAGTTAATTTTAATTTTAAAAGCTACATGTGGCTAGGGACAACTATATTGGACAGAGCAGCTCTAAGCCAAAGAAATAAAATGCAGAAGAACTATGGCCCCTACAGTGGCAAACACTAAGTTTTGATTTTTAATCTGCCAAAATGTATTCAAAAGCTGCTTAAGGTCTGGTTAAGAAAGGGAGGAACTAGCGTGTATGCATGTATGTATGTGTGTATGTATCTATGAGTATACATGAGTCTGTATATGTTTATTGATACCCATGGAAAACCAAGGACTAAAAAAAGAGATAAAAAGATCCCCTTGCTATCTGGCACAACATAAGAGCTTGGAAATCTTAATTTTCTTGTATTCTTATGTCCTTTCCCAGTATGATTCAGAAGACTATTTGGGGATCTCAGATCCCAGGTCAAAAGGGCCACACAAGAAGAGGGAAGATACATGAATAAGAAACAAGATGAAGAAAGACATCCTCCCCCAAAAAATGTCTTGAAGAAGCAAAGAAAAACTGCTGGCTGTCCTGACACCCACTTATAGCTCTCTCTCACTCCTACTGCTTCCTCCAGAAGATTCACATGGAAGATTAAATTGCCAATGTTCTTCCACCACCCTATCGGTTTACTGTAACACTACAGATAAACACTAAACTGGAATATCAAAAGCCCCACAGTTCTTCTCTCCTAGAACTAATATTTCATTAAGGGTAAAAAGTTCAGCAGTCTGGTAAGTGATGAGGTTTCCCCAGTGCTTCTCTAGGTGTTATCTTTACATTGTGTAACCAGGGCACCCTGTCTCTAGCTTCTCTTCTAAAATGTTCAGACCTGCAGTTCTGCAGAGCAAAGCCCGCCTGTTGCTATAGGAAGTGGAGGAATTAAAATTGTAATAATAATGAATAACGAATAATAATTCAGTATTAATAACAGTAATAATGAAAATAACAGCTTTTTATCTGGAGTAAGTACTTTACAATCAAATCTTCAAACCTCATATCCACTGCTTTCCAGAACGATTTTGAAAACAATTTTTTTAAAGAATTTTGAAAGTTATGAAACTCACCCTTTTCTCCTATAATTTCTCAATAAAGGAGTTTTTGAATGATATATTAAAACTTATTGACATGTCTATGCACCCGTGTGTGTGTGTGTGTGTGTATATATATATATATATACTGGAAGCTAATGTTCCTTACATCAAATTATACTATGAACTTGTAAATCCTACTTCGCATTCTTTGACTCTGGGAATAAATAAGAAAAAAATAAGGAGGAAGAAATAAAGTTCCTCCAGAACTATGGCCAGAGAGGGAAGGGAAGGACTTCTGGGTTGTCCCAGGGTAATGGTAACTACTAAACTGTGAACCTTTCCATACAGTCTCTGAAAAACACCATACAGATTTAAAAGAAAAAAAGAGTAAATAAAACCACACATGACCACAACTTCAGCATCATAAAGAGCCTGAAAACATTATAAATTTCAAAGTAACTATAACTAGAGAAATAGCCATTAAATTCCAGCAAGGCCACCTCTATAGCTCCCTCCTCATCCCTAGGTGTATGGGAAATGATGGAACTCTGGGGAAACTGTGCAGAAAAGAGTAAGGGGGAGCAGACAAGCTAAGGTTATTGGAGAGTAGACAAAACATTCTTAGAAAGAAAATGTCAGGCTATAGGGCAAGGTCTTGAAGGTGGGACTCAGAGTGATGGTTTCACCCCTGCAGTGAGACCAGAAAGTATACAGAGGGAGAAGTGATAGAAAGGGTAAAAAGTAAGAAAGGAAAATTAAGAACTCCATAGAAACAAGAGTGAACCATAAAATCAAAAGACAAGTTAAGCCTTCCCTTTCCACACAAAAGTCATCTCTTAAATAAATTGCTCTGCACTCTACTAACAGAAGAAGGCAGTCTTGAAATAGAGACTTGTGATCCACCTAAAACCCACATCCTTGTCCATAGAAACAACTAAAGATAGAATTGTGCCTCCATATAAGATTACTATAGGAAGAAAACAAAAAATGAAAATCGAAACATTCCAGCAGAAGAGGATGTGGAGAAAAGGGAACCCTCCTACACTGTTGGTGGGAATGTAAATTGATACAGCCACTGTGGAGAACAGTATGGAGGTTCCTTAAAAAACTAAAAATAGAACTACCATATGACCCAGCAATCCCAATCCTAGGCATATTCCCAGAGAAAACCATAATTCAAAAAGACACATGCACCCCAATGTTCATTGCAGCACTATTTGCAATAGCCAGCAAATGGAAGCAACCTAAAAGTCCATTGACAGATGAATAGATAAAGAAGATGTGGGGAAGATGGCGGAAGAGTAAGACACGGAGATCACCTTCCTCCCCACAGGTACACCAGAAATACATCTACACGTGGAACAACTCCTACAGAACACCTACTGAATGCTGGCAGAAGACCTCAGACCTCCCAAAAGGCAAGAAACTCCCCACATATCTGGGTAGGGCAAAAGAAAAAAGAATAAACAGAGACAAAAGGATAGGGACGGTACCTGCACCAGCGGGAGGGAGCTGTGAAGGAGGAGAGGTTTCCACACACTAGGAAGCCCCTTCGCGGGCGGAGACTCTGGGTGGCGGAGGGGGAAAGCTTCGGAGCCGCGGGCGAGAGCACAGCAACAGGGGTGCAGAGGGCAAAGCAGAGAGATTCCCGCACAGAGGATCGGTGGTGACCAGCACTCACCAGCCCGAGAGGCTTGTCTGCTCACCCGCCGGGGCGGGCGGGGCTGGGAGCTGAGGCTTGGGCTTCAGTTGGAGCGCAGGGAGAGAACTGGGGTTGGCGGCGAGAACATAGCCTGTAGGGGGTTAGTGCGCCACGGCTAGCCGGGCGGGAGTCCGGGGAAAAGTCTGCACCTGCCGAAGAGGCAAGAGACTTTTTCTTCCCTCTTTGTTTCCTGGTGCGAGAGGAGAGGGGATTAAGAACGCTGCTTTAAGGAGCTCCAGAGACGGGCGCGAGCCGCGGCTAAAAGCGCGGACCCCAGAGACGGGCATGAGACGCTAAGGCTGCTGCTGCCGCCACCAAGAAGCCTGTGTGCGAGCACAGGTCACTGTCCACACCCCCCTTCCGGGGAGCCTGTGCAGCCCGCCACTGCCAGGGTCCCGGGATCCAGGGACAACTGCCCCAGGAGAACACACACAGTGCGCCTCAGGCTGGTGCAACGTCATGCCGGCCTCTGCCGCGCAGGCTCGCCCCGCACTCCGTGCCCCTCCCTCCCCCCGGCCTGAGTGAGCCAGAGGCCCCGAATCACCTGCTCCTTTAACCCCATCCTGTCTGAGCGAAGAACAGACGCCCTCCAGCCACCTACACGCAGAGGAGGGGCCAAATCCAAAGCTGAGCCCCTGGGAGCTGTGAGAACAAAGAAGAGAAAGGGAAATCTCTCCCAGCAGCCTAAGAAGCAGCAGATTAAACCTCTACAATCAGCTTGATGTACCCTGCATCTGTGGAATACCTGAATAGACAACGAATCATCCCAAATTCAGGAGGTGGACTTTGAGAGTAAGATTTATGATTTCTTCCCCTTTTCCTCTTTTTGTGAGTTGTGTATGTGTATGCTTCTGTGTGAGATTTTGTCGGTATAGCTTTGCTTCCACCATTTGTCCTAGGGTTCTATCCGTCCGTTTTTTTTGTTTGTTTGTTTTTGTTTTTTCTCTTAATAATTATTTTTTTATTTTAATAACTATTATATTTTATCTTACTTTATTTTATTTTACTTTATCTTCTTTCTTTCTTTTTTTCCTTCCTTCCCTCCTTCCTTCCTCCCTCCCTCCCTCCCTCCCTCCCTCCCTTCTTTCTTTCTTTCTTTCTACTTCTACTAATTCTTTCTTTCTACTTTTTCTCCCTTTTATTCTGAGCCGTGTGGATGAAAGGCTCTTGGTGCTGCAGCCAGGAGTCAGTGCTGTGCCTGTGAGGTGGGAGAGCCAACTTCAGAACACTGGTCCACAAGACACCTCCCAGCTCCACATAATATCAAACTGCAAAAATCTCCCAGAGATCTCCATCTCGACACCAGCACCCAGCTTCACTCAACGACCAGCAAGCTACAGTGTTGGACATCCTATGCCAAACAACTGGCAAGACAGGAATACAACCCCACCCATTAGCAGAGAGGCTGCCTAAAATCATAATAAGTCCACAGACACCCCAAAACACACCACCAGACGTGGACCTGCCCACCAGAAAGGCAAGATCCAGCCTCATCCACCGGAACACAAGCACTAGTCCCCTCCACCAGGAAGCTTATACAACCCACTGAACCAACCTTAGCCACTGGGGACAGACACCAAAAGCAACGGGAACTACAAACCTGCAGCCTGCAAAAAGGAGACCCCAAACACAGTAAGATAAGCAAAATGAGAAGACAGAAAAACACACAGCAGTTGAAGGAGCAAGATAAAAACCCACCAGACCTAACAAATGAAGAGGAAATAGGCAGTCTACCTGAAAAAGAATTCAGAATAATGATAGTAAACATGATCCAAAATCTTGTGAATAGAATAGAGAAAATGCAAGAAACATTTAACAAGGACCTAGAAGAACTAAAGATGAAACAAACAATGAAAAACAACACAATAAATGTAATGAAAAATACTCTAGATGGGATCAATAGCAGAACAACTGAGGCAGAAGAACGGATAAGTACCTGGAAGATAAAATAGTGGAAATAACTACTGCAGAGCAGAATAAAGAAAAAAGAATGAAAAGAACTGAGGACAGTCTCAGAGACCTCTGGGACAACATTAAACGCACCAACATTCGAATTATAGGGGTTCCAGAAGAAGAAGAGAAAAAGAAAGGGACTGAGAATATATTTCAAGAGATTATAGTTGAAAACTTCCCTAATACGGGAAAGGAAATAGTTAATCAAGTCCAGGAAGCACAGAGAGTCCCATACAGGATAAATCCAAGGAGAAACACACCAAGACATATATTAATCAAACTGTCAAAGGTTAAATACAAACAAAACATATTAAAAGCAGCAAGGGAAAAACAACAAATAACACACAAGGGAATCCCCATAAGGTTAACAGCTGATCTTTCAGCAGAAACTCTGCAAGCCAGAAGGGAGTGTCAGGACATATTTAAAGTGATGAAGGAGAAAAAACCTACAACCAAGATTACTCTACATAAGGATCTCATTCAGATTTGATGGAGAAATTAAAACCTTTACAGACAAACAAAAGCTGAGAGTGTTGAGCACCACCAAACCAGCTTTACAACAACTGCTAAAGGAACTTCTCTAGGCAAGAACCACAAGAGAAGGAGAAGACCTACAATAACGAACCCAAAACAATTAAGAAAATGGGAATAGGAACATACATATCGATAATTACCTTAAATGTAAATGGACTAAATGCTCTCACCAAAACACACAGATTGGCTGAATGGATACAAAAACAAGACCCATATATTTGCTGTCTACATGAGACCCACTTCAGACCTAGAGACAAATACAGACTGAAAGTAAGGGGATAGAAAAAGATATTTCATGCAAATGGAAACCAAAAGAAAGCTGGAGTAGCAATTCTCATATCAGACAAAATAGACTTTAAAATAAAGACTATTAGAAGGGAAAAAGAAGAACACTACATAATGATCAAGGGATCGATCCAAGAAGAAGATATAACAATTGTAAATATTTATGCACCCAACATAGGAGCACCTCAATACATAAGGCAAATACTAACAGCCATAAAAGCGGAAATCGACAGTAACACATTCATAATAGGGGACTTTAACACCCCACTTTCACAAATGGACACATCATCCAAAATGAAAATAAATAAGGAAACACAAGCTTTAAATGGTACATTAAACAAGATGGACTTAATTGATATTTATAGGACATTACATCCAAAAACAACAGAATACACATTTTTCTCAAGTGCTCATGGAACATTCTTCAGGATAGATCATATCTTGGGTCACAAATCAAGCCCTGGTAAATTTAAGAAAATTGAAACTGTATCAAGTATCTTTTCCGACCACAGCACTATGAGACTAGATATCAATTATAGGAAAAGATCTGTAAAAAATACAAACACGTGGAGGCTAAACAATACACTACTTAATAACGAAGTGATTACTGAAGAAATCAAAGAGGAAATCAAAAAATACCTAGAAACAAATGACAATGGAGACACGACGACCCAAAATCTATGGGATGCAGCAAAAGCAGTTCTAAGAGTTTATAGGAAGTTTATAGAAATACAATCCTACCTTAAGAAACAGGAAACATCTCGAATAAACAACCTAACCTTGCACCTAAATCAATTAGAGAAAGAAGAACAAAAATACCCCAAAGTTAGCAGAAGGAAATAAATAATAAAAATTAGATCAGAAATAAATGAAAAAGAAATGAAGGAAACGATAGTAAAGATCAATAAAACTAAAAGCTGGTTATTTGAGAAGATAAACAAAATTGATAAACCATTAGCCAGACTCATCAAGAAAAAATGGAGAAGACTCAAATCAATAGAATTAGAAATGAAAAAGGAGAAGTAACAACTGACACTGCAGAAATACAAAAGATCATGAGAGATTACTACAAGCAACTATCTGCCAATAAAATGGACAACCTGGAAGAAATGGACAAATTCTTAGAAATGCACAACCTGCCAAGACTGAATCAGGAAGAAATAGAAAATATGAACAGACCAATCACAAGCACTGAAATTGAAACTGTGATTAAATATCTTCCAACAAACAAAAGCTCAGGACCAGATGGCTTCACAGGCAAATTCTACCAAACATTTAGAGAAGAGCTAACACCTATCCTTCTCAAACTCTTCCAAAATATAGCAGAGGGAGGAACACTCCCAAACTCTTTCTACGAGGCCACCATCACCCTGCTACCAAAACCAGACAAGGATGTCACAAAGAAAGAAAACTACAGGCTAATATCATTGATGAACATAGATGCAAAAATCCTCAACAAAATACTAGCAAACAGAATCCAACAGCACATTAAATGGATCATACACCATGATCAAGTGGGGTTTATTCCAGGAATGCAAGGATTCTTCAATATATGCAAATCAATCAACGTGATACACCATATTAACAAATTGAAGGAGAAACACCATATGATCATCTCAATAGATGCAGAGAAAGCTTTTGAAAAAATCAACACCCATTTATGATAAAAACCCTGCAGAAAGTAGGCATAGAGGGAACTTTCCTCAACATAATAAAGGCCATATATGACAAACCCACAGCCAACATCATCCTCAACGGTGAAAAACTGAAACCATTTCCACTAAGATAAGGAACAAGACAAGGTTCCCCACTCTCACCACTCTTATTCAACGTAGGTTTGGAAGTTTTAGCCACAGCAATCAGAGAAGAAAAGGAAATAAAAGGAATCCAAATCAGAAAAGAAGAAGTAAAGCTGTCACTGTTTGCAGATGACATGATACTATACATAGAGAATCCTAAAGATGCTACCAGAAAACTACTAGGGCTAATCAGTGAATTTGGTAAAGTAGCAGGATACAAAATTAATGCACAGAAATCTCTGGCATTCCTATACACTAATGATGAAAAATCTGAAAGTGAAATCAAGAAAACACTCCCATTTACCACTGCAACAAAAAGAATAAAATATCTAGGAATAAACCTACCTAAGGAGACAAAAGACCTGTATGCAGAAAATTATAAGACACCGATGAAAGAAATTAAAGATGATACAAACAGATGGAGAGATATACCATGTTCTTGGATTGGAAGAATCAACATTGTGAAAATGACTCTACTACTGAAAGCAATCTACAGATTCAATGCAATCCCTATCAAACTACCACTGGCATTTTTCACAGAACTAGAACAAAAAATTTCACAATTTGTATGGAAACACAAAAGACCCCGAATAGCCAAAGCAATCTTGAGAACGAAAAACAGAGCTGGATGAATCAGGTTCCCTGACTTCAGACTATACTACAAAGCTACAGTAATCAAGACAGTATAGTCCTGGCACAAAAACAGAAAGATAGATCAATGGAACAGGATAGAAAGCCCAGAGATAAACCCACACACATATGATCTCCTATTTTTGATAAAGGAGGCAGGAATATACAGTGGAGACAGGACAGCCTCTTCAATAAGTGGTGGTGAAAACTGGACAGGTACATGTAAAAGTATGAGATTAGATCACTCCCTAACACCATATACAAAAATAAGCTCACAATGGATTAAAGACCTAAATGTAAGGCCAGAAACTGTCAAACTCTTAGAGGAAAATATAGGCAGGACACTCTGTGACATAAATCACAGTAAGATCCTTTCTGACCCACCTCCTAGAGAAAGGGAAATAAAAACAAAAATAAACAAATGGGACCTAATGAAACTTCAAAGCTTTTGCACAGTAAAGGAAACCATAAACAAGACCAAAAGACAACCCTCAGAATGGGAGAGAATATTTGCAAATGAAGCAACTGACAAAGGATTAATCTTCAAAATATAGAAGCAGCTCATGCAGCTTAATAACAAAAAAACAAACAACCCAATCCAAAAATGGGCAGAAGACCTAAATAGACATTTCTCCAAAGAAGATATACAGATTGCCAACAAACACATGAAAGAATGCTCAACATCACTAATCATTAGAGAAATGCAAATCAAAACTACAATGAGATATCATCTCACACCAGTCAGAATGGCCAGCATCAAAAAATCTAGAAACAATAAATGCTGGAGAGGGTGTGGAGAAAAGGGAACCCTCTTGCACTGTTGGTGGGAATGTAAATTGATACAGCCACTGTAGAGAACAGTATGGAGGTTCCTTAAAAAACTACAAATAGAACTACCCTATGACCCAGCAATCCCACTACTGGGCATATACCCTGAGAAAACCATAATTCAAAAAGAGTCATGTACCAAAATGTTCACTGCAGCTCTATTTACAATAGCCCGGAGATGGAAACAACCTAAGTGTCCATCATCGGATGAATGGATAAAGAAGATGTGGCACATGTATACAATGGAATATTACTCAGCCATAAAAAGAAACGAAATTGAGCTATTTGTAATGAGGTGGATAGACCTAGAGTCTGTCATACAGAGTGAAGTAAGTTAGAAAGAGAGAGAGAAATACCATATGCTAACACATATATATGGAATTTAAGAAGAAAAAATGTCATGAAGAACCTAGGGGTAAGACAGGAATAAAGAAACAGACCTAGTAGAGAATGGACTTGAGGATATGGGGAGGGGGAAGGGTAAGCTGTGACAAAGCGAGAGAGAGGCATGGACATATATACACTACCAAACGTAAAGTAGATAGCTAGTGGGAAGCAGCCGCATAGCACAGGGATATCAGCTCGGTGCTTTCTGACCGCCTGGAGGGGTGGGATAGGGAGGGTGGGAGGGAGGGAGATGTAAGAGGGAAGAGATATGGGAACATATGTATATATATAACTGATTCATTTTGTTGTTAAGCAGAAACTAGCACACCATTGTAAAGCAATTATACTCTGATAAAGATGTTAAAAAAAAAAGGTATGGTACATATATACAATGGAATACTACTTAGCCTTAAAAAAAATAATAATAATGCATTTGCAGCAACATGGATGGACCTAGAGATTGTCATACTGAGCAAAGTAAGTCAAACAGAGAAAGGCAAATATCATATGATATCTCTTATATGGGGAATCTAAAAAAGGATACAAATTAACTTATCTACAAAACAGAGATAGAATTACAGATGTAGAAAACAAACTTACAGTTACCAGGGGGTAATGAGGGGGGGTAGGGCTCAATTGGGAGGTTGGAATTGACATATACATACTACTATATATAAAATAGATAACTAATAAGGACCTACTGTATAGCACAGGTAACTCTACTCAATACTCTGTAATGGCCTATATGGGAAAGGAATCTAAAAGAGTGGATATATGTGTATGTATAACTGATTTACTCTGCTGTACACCTGAAACTAACACAACATTGTAAAGCAACTATACTCCAATAAATTTTTTTTTTAGAAAGCTTAAAATAGAGCTACCACATGATCCTGCAATCCCACTCCTGGGCATATATCCAGAGAAAACCATAATTCAAAAAGATACTTTCACCCCAATGTTCATTGCAGAAAGAGAAAGACAAATACCATATGATATCACTTATATGTGGAATCTGAAATACGATACAAATGAACATATCTATGAAACAGAAACAGACTCACAGATACAGAGTACAGACTTGTGGTTGCCAAGAGGGAGGGGGGTGGGGGAGGGAAGGATTGGGAGTTTGGGATTAGCAGATGCTAACTATTGTATATAGGATGGATAAACAACAAGGTCCTACTGTGTAGCACACGGAACTATATTCAATATCTTGTGATAAACCATAATGGAAAAGAAAAGTATATATATATATAACTGAATCACTTTGCTGTACAGCAGAAATTAACACAACATTGTAAATCAACAATACTTCAATAAAATTTTTTTAAAAATATTCCAGTAAGTTAAAATTCCCCTCTAAAACGTACCCACACAACAATTAAGCAGAAGAATACTGTAACACTTTAAATAGATATCCTAGCACTTCAATTAAGTATTCTCAGAAAAGCACTTGTAGATGTCAAAAACATCTCGAACCAGATATTTTAAAATTTAAAACATCAATGGATATAAGACTGGAAGAAATGAAAAAAGTTCATTTATCTCAGGAAAGAAACTATTTCAAAAATTAAGATAAAAGTCACAAGGTGTTCAAAATATATATACTTGAGTAAAAAGTTAATAAGGGGCATTGAATAAAGGCAGGAAAACAATAAAGAGAATAAGGATGAGATAAAGAATAAAGCAAAAATTATCAGAAAGAAAGTGAATAAAAGGAAGAGACAAAGGAAGTCAAACATTTTGGAGTACTTGAAGAAGGAAAACAAAATCATAGAACTAATATTTAAAACTATAATCAAAAAAAGTTCCAAAAACAAAAGATCTGAACCTATATATAGAAAAGATATGTATTTTATTCGGGAAAATTAACTTGGAATAGTCAGCTCTAGGTTTCTGATATTCCATAGCACCTAAAAGAGTATAGAAATGCAATTCTCTCTATATATAAACAAAATAAGATGTCAGAGTAACTAACCTCTGATGATTCGTTGTTCCAAAATATTGTCACATTCTTAATCATCACGAGTTCAAATTTAGAGTTTGTGAATATATATTCTCCAACCTTCACAAAGGCTATCTCTCCATTATCATCTAATTGCCAATTTAGAATATCATAGTATCCAGCCACATCTCCATTATCATCAACTTCTATTCTCATTCCATTATGGGTTGTAAACTTAAGTGTCTTCAAATAATACAATAACTAGAAAAAAGGGGGGGGGAACAACAGGGAAAAAAACGATTTTTAAAAATTTGATTGCCTAGAAAACAGGGTTTATAAAGAAAATAATCTCAAAACTCCTATCTAATTCATGGGACTGAATTTTTTCCTATTCCTCTATACCTTTGCTCTCTAATACAACAGCTCCTAGCCACATATGACAATTGAAATTTGAAAAGTGGCTGGCCAAATTGCAATGGGCTATAAGGGTAAAATACACACTGGGTTGCAAAAGTTAGTTCAAAAAATGTAAACTCTCTCCTTAATAATTTCATGTAATTATTTTTATATTAAGTTATCCTGATTATGACCAAATGTTAAAGTATTATTTGGGGTTAAATAAAATATATTAAATTTAACTTCATCTGTTCCTTTTTATTTTTTAATTTGGCTACTATAAAAATTTTAATTACCTGTGTGGCTTTTAAATTTCTATTAGACAGTACTGATCTATACCAAGGTAAAGTGATGCCTAATATTTCCTAATACCTACAAACCTAGGGAAGAGAGGATATTCCCTCTTAGATTTCTTCACTAATAGGTGCCAGTCTACACTACTACCATCATTCCCTTCCCTGCATGTCAGGTGCTAGAGACAGGGAGATCAAGACCCATTCCCCACCCTTCCAAAGTTCACAGTCCAGTAGAAGGGCTAGACAAATAAACAGGTACTAATGGTAAATTCAATGTACTCTGTGTCGCTGATGTGGAAAGAGTGTTGAGAGGGCATAGATGAGGGAGTGGCTAACTAACTGCCTTAGGAAAACTGAAGGAGGTTTCCCCAGGAAGTAGCCATCTGAGCTGGGTTTTAAAAAATCTTAGGCCTTCCCGTTCCCTAATCCTGACGTCAGAGCGGCGCCGGCCTCAGAGGCTGAGGAGACGGGGAGGAGGTCACGGCGGCTGGAAGATGCTGCACTTTGGCGTAAATTGCTATCGATTAAGGATCGTTTCTCAGACTCAAGTTAGAAGGGAGAGTTCAGATAAGTGAGGCCGCCATTGCTGCTTTGAACACCTCAGAAGGGGAAAATGGATTTATCAGGAGTGAAAAAGAAGAGCTTGCTAGGAGTCAAAAAAAATAATACAAAAGTCCAGCACTGGGGCTCCTTCTCCTACCAAGCGCAAAGACGGCTCTGATAAGAAGTCCAAGAATCGCTCTAAAGATATGGGGGCCACCAAGGAGTCGAGTGAGAAGGATCGTGACAGGGATAAAACTCGAAAGAGGTGCAGCGCTTCCAGTGGTAGCAGCAGCACCAGGTCTCGGTCCAGCTCGAACTGCAGCTCGGGCTCGAGCACCAGCACGGGCTCCAGCCGCGGCTCCAGCTCATCTTCAGCATCGAGCCGCTCAGGAAGTTCCAGCACATCCCGCAGCTCCAGCTCCGGCAGCTCGCCTGGTTCTCCCAGTCCTTGTCGGCGCAGGCAGGACAACAGGCGGCGTTCCCGCTCCAAATCCAAACCACCCAAAAGAGATGAAAAGGAAAGGAAAAGGCGGAGCCCTTCGCCTAAACCCACCACAGTGCACATTGGAAGGCTCACCAGGAATGTGACCAAGGATCATATCATGGAGATATTCTCCACCTATGGGAAAATTAAAATGATTGACGTGCCTGTAGAAAGGATGCACCCGCATCTGTCTAAAGGCTATGTATATGTGTAGTTTGAGAATCCAGGTGAGCCCGAGAAGGCGCTGAAGCACATGGACGGAGGACACATCAATGGCCAGGAGATCACTGCCACCGCTCTGCTGGACCCCTGGCCTCGGCCACCTCCCCCGCCCCCGGGCGATTCAGCCCTCCCAGGAGAATGCCGCCACCGCCTCCCGTGTGGCGCAGGTCACCCCCACGGATGAGGAGAAGGTCGCGTTCCCCTTGGCGCGGTCCCCCCCGCCGCCGCAGCCGCAGGAGCCTCTCCAGCTTCAACTCCTCCCGATACGCAGGGCCACTGAAGCTCTGCCCTGTGACTTGGACTCCCATCCAACTCACTTTTGTCACTTTTCTAGACGAAGGAGGATCGGTAGGAAAGAAATCCCTCCGTCAGAGGCAGGCTTCGAAGGTGAAGGCAGTAACTGCTACATTTCCCCTGGCGGCAGAGTTCCGGCTGCAGGAGTGTTGTTGGTTTGGGGTCGTGCTTATAAAGATGCCCTCCAGTTTTCTGGCTAGAAAGCTTCCACAGTTCCTGAGAGTCAGTTTAGTGACAAAGCCAGCAGGGATGAACAGGGGGCTCCAGGAGGTGGTACAGCCCCAGCCTGGGAGCATGTTTTCCCGTTCCACAGGTGACCTGGGGCCAATCTGGTGGCCTGCTCCTGCCCTAACCTGTTGGCCTACAGGGTCCCACAGGAAAGGGTGTGATTTTATGCAGCTGCCGTTCCAGTTAGCCTGGCCCTGCTCCCCTGCTCGAGTCCTCTTCTGACCTCTAGGGCCAAATACCCCAAATGGTTCTTTTCACGTGTACTCATGTGCGTGCACACACACATCTCCCTTTCTCTCTGAAACTCGTAAGTTGAGAGCCAGCTCTGTCGGGTCACCACAGAAGCACCCCCCCACCAACACGTTGTGTTGGTATTCACGGTGGTCCCGCAAGTTACCTTGGCAATGTGTACATTGCTTTTTTGGCTTTTATTGTACAGTCAGTACTATACATTTTCTGTTTTGAGTTTTGTAACTTTGTGGCATTTTAGATAATATTGTGTTTGTACTTTGTTGTGTAGAGAAAAGAATTGTGTTGATAAACCTAGGATTAGAGTGCAGCTCAGAAAAAGAAAAAAAAATAGTAGCAAGTTGCCTGACAAATACTGGAATCAAAGAGATTCTAAGCCAAGGGAATAATATGTGAGACAAGGGTGTGCCAAAGAGGCCATTGCTAAGACTACAAAAGCGGATGGAGCTGATTGTACACCTACAGAATAACTTCATAGACATAAATAGGAACCCCCTAACAAAATAATACCTCTAGTACTCTTGCTTTACCCAGTCAACCTTAGCTGGGGTAAGAGCATACGTTCTTTAGTATGAAGGTAACCAGTCTGCACTGAGAAATATCCTGTGCCCTTGGTCTTTGTCAGCACCACATGCTAGACTTATGTCTCCCAACCAGAAGGCCCAGTCCAATCCCTAACCCTCCACAAACCAGAGAAACAACATAGCAGAAAGAGCCTGAATTATGGTGTATGATGATTTGGAGTCATATTTTGGCTCTGTCAAATGACATAACCTTAGGCAAGTCATATATCCTAACTAAGCATTAGTTTCCCAGTCTGTAAAAGAAGGGAAATCATCCCTGCCCTACCTCTGTCGTAGAGATTAAGGTAATATAGCTAGAAGCTTTTAGTAAGTCAGTATACAAAGGTAAGTACTATAATAATCACCATCTACCAGTAGGGCTACTCCAGGTCACTTGTCCTTTTATCTCTCCCTCTTTTACTGTATGCTATTCTCAGTCAACATGAAACCTACATCAGAGTTCACAACAGGGTGACTTTTACTGCCAAGTCCACTGGGGAGAGGCATGTTTTTGTCTCCCAGTCTTCAGAAGACTCAAGCAAGGAAATTTTCAAAGGCTGCAACCTTACAGCCTTTCCATAATTCCATCTGTTTATCATCATTGGATGGTAGGACAGTTCCCTACCACGAGGCATGAAAAAGAATTTAGAAATGTCCAAATAAACCACAAGAGTAAAACGGTTTTACATATATATATATATATATATATATATATATATGTTCTGACCAAGTCTGCTAATGAGATAAGCTGAGAAAAATGATTATGGAGTGCATTATCATTTTGGTTTTAAATAAATCACAATTTTTTACTTTTTGATGCATTTATGAAGCATCCTTAAATGTGCCTATTAACTCTCTCTACTGTGAGGTCTTACTTTTCAGTTTTTACTTACATCATTCCGGGAGTGTGTCAAAGAGCATGAATTCTCCCTTGGACTACACCACCACCATTCACCCTAACACTATGTGGTCCCTTGACCCTCCCTAAAAACTCTTTTCTCTGCAATCCTAACACATATTTGTTGCTTTTTGAGCAAATTTAAATTGTAATATTGAAATCTTCAAATAACAAATTAGAGATTGTTGTTTACCATATAAAAAGATCCTTTTTGTTAAAAGAGTACTCAGAGGATTTCTTTTAAAATGAAAGAACTCACCTATATCATAACTTAATTTCTCATTTTGAATTTACCACAATTTCCCTAGTACCGATGAACAACTTAGTACTCAGATCTTGCTTTCTAAATTCCATTCTCCAGTAAATGGAAATAGGACTCTGGAGAAATGGCTACTTCAAGACTGGGGCAGAGAAATACAACACAATACAATACAAATTGTCCAACCTGGAGAATTTTGAGCAACAAAATGCGTAATGATAGCTATGAATTATTATACTCATAGAACAGTATATCCATGAGTCCGTGTGATGCAAATAAATTAGTGAGGGAAAAGTATAATTCCATTTAATAAATGTAGAAGGAATGAGGGAAATAGAAAAAAAATCACCATTTTAAAAATAACACAGTAATAGTTGTTTCAGGCAATAATCGTCATCAAAGGATGCTAAACTTTGTGGATCAAAGCATTACTTAAAACAATATTTTCAGAGCTTCAAAATATTGCCTCACAATATAATTATTAATTACAAAGGGAAACATAGTAACTTTATAATGGAAAAACATGGTGACATCACTCTACTAAGTAATCAAAGTTAATGTCACCATTAATGAGACATAGTGACATCATGTACCTCCTGATATGAGACATAGAAAAGGATACATATCACCTTTACAGTATTATAGCCATAAATGCATAACCTAAATGTAATCATGAGGAAAAAAATTAGACAAACATAAATTGAAAAACATAAATAGCTGTCCTGTACTTATGAAAAGTATCACATTCATTAAAAAAAAAAAGAAAAGAATGAAGAACTGCCACAGATTGGTGGAGGCTAAAGAGATACAAAACTAAGTGCATCGTGGGATCAATTTGAAAATAAAAATAAAAGTGAAGATGCAGTGGCTCCAGCCACTGTGGACCCTGTTGGGACAAGCAATTTGGTGTTGCTGGAAAATAAAGTGGTGAGGGTCATGGAAAGAGCAATGGAGTCAGAGATGCTGATGGCATAGATCGTAGAGGGCTGACAGTGTCAGACCAGGGATGCTCATGCTTTATCCTTTATAGGAGAGGGGAGGTACTGAAGGATGTAAGCAGAGGAGCCCTCTGATTAGGTGTGCATCTTGGTGAGACCATTAGGGTTTCTGTGTCCCAACATGAATTGCTGGGACGTCAGACCTGAGACAGGAGATGTGAGAGCCAATCTCCAAGGTGGTCCTAACAATCTTCACCTCCTGGCCTTCACACCCTAGCATGGCCCCTCTGACACTGCACAAAGACTACATCTTCCAGTTTCCCTTGCAGCTACATGTGACCATATAACTAGATCCCGGCTAATGGGATGTAAAGAGAATTGTACGTAATTTCCAGGAAATGTCCTTAAATGGAGCCATATACGCATCTTTGTCCTTTCTCCTTCCTGCTGGTTAGAGTGTGGACATGATGGTTGAAGCCCAAGTAGCCATATGGAATTATGAGGTGAACGCACAGATTCAGAGTGATGAAATGACAAGGTAGAAGGAACCTCAATCCCTAAGCCACTCTTTCAGTCCCAGAATGCTAACCTCCAAACTTCATTTATGTGAAGGAAAAAAACCTATCTTGTTTAAAGCACTGTATGGGGGGGTTTTTCTATCATTCACAGCAAACCTAATAATAACTCTGTTAACAAATGGAAACTCTAAAATGCCCATTTAGGTAACATAAGCAAGCCATTCTTTTAGGGGGCATGTGATAAAATCATGTCTATGAAGTACAAAAGCAGATCAATGGTTTTAATTGTATGAATGCTTTTTATGTCAAACTACATCATGAAGTAAAACAAACCACAACTTACCTGCCAAGGTTCAAAATCAGTATATATGCACAGGTGTTTCCTGGAATATATGGCCAGTGTCCTTCCTCACATCTACTTAGATGATCCAGGGCATATGCCATAGAATACACAACTTGGTTGACATTGTGTGTAATTTTTAGCTGAGACACATCCAGATAGGTATTTTTAAGATCTTCCAACTTCTCCTTTCCAGTATAGAATTTATGAGACATGGCGTGTAATCTGTCCTCTTTACCAGTCATATTCACTCTATGGTCAGTGTTGTATGGAACACTACTCTTGGGCCAAGTACAGTTAAAAGCAGTTTGCTAAAATTCAATGGTCAGGACATCATTTGGATCCTTGCCAGGATTTACATCATAAAGAAGTTCTTTTAATCCCAGTATATCAGCTCTTGGTATTGAAAATCCAATACTTCCACCAAAATACAAGAAATATTCAGGCTTTGCAATGAGAGCGAAGGCGATCCAGGCTTCACTCGCTATCCATGTTCTGTCAGTTATGTTATGGTAAACCATTTCCAGCATGAAAGGACTTAGGTCAGTATCAGATGCATAGAGCACAATGACTCTGGCATTGGAGTTCGTGATAGCATCAATAGCTTTTTGCATTTTCTCATTAGAATGGACTTTGGGAATGGTTTCGGAGAATGCAACAGAAAGGGTGACACTCTCCATTTTCTCCTTAAAAATCTTTACTCCATATTTTCCATAATCATCATCAGCTGCTATGGTGCCTATCCAGACCCAATCAAAATGTTGGATAAGTTGTACCATGGCCTCCGACTGGATCTTATCACTGGCTACTGTGAAGATAAGATGGAAATTTGTCACTAAGAAGTGAGGAGGTAGAGGCGTAACCCACCTGCAACTGAAAATATTCATGCAGTTATTAGAAAGCAATAGCCAAACCTCAAATTACACAACCTCTGAGTATCTGTATTGGAGAAGGAGGGAACTTAACAGTTCTCCCTTTATTCTCACACCCTTCCAGAGACAAAAGGACTTCTACTCCTCTCCCTGCTCCGTGGGTGGTGGGGACTGTTAGGGGGAGCACTTTGGGCCTCCCTATCCACCCTATTCCCACCTCACTCCACCCCAAGGTAGCAGGAGGAGCTAATTATTAAGGTGATGACATTCAATGCACCACTTTTCATACTCAGGGTCACATACTCGGAAAGGGAGGTGACCAGTCCTTTCATCTATGTTTTCTTGAGACTAGGTGTGTGATTCAAGCCATCCAGGCTCTTTCTCTGATCTAACTCGTCATCCATACAGATGATGGAGTAAGCAGACTCATAATCTATTTGTCAGGCCCAGTTCCTGTTTCTTTTCTTTTCTTTTCTTTCCTCTCTCTTTCTCCCTTTCTCTCTCTCTCTCTCTCTCTCTCTCCCTCCCTCCCTCCCTCCCTCCCTCTCTCTCTCTCTCTCTCTCCACTGCTTTCTCTCTTTTTCTCCTCTTCTCTTTCCTTGTTTCTCTCTGCCGGGCCTTCTGGGTATTTAAGTCCTAAGACTTAGACTGAGAAAGACGGTAGGAAACTCCACTTCCACCTCAGGTTTATGTCTTATTCTCCAAAAGAGTTACTAGAGGCCCTCATTTTATAGGCACTTGCTAGATAAACGAAGAGGTATTTTTCTCATCTTGCCAGTGGTCCTTGTGCCTATTTTCTGTCAGTGAGAACTTAAGAATGAAAGTAGAATGGCCAGTAATGTGAATTTCTGACAATCTTACATACATTTCTGCTGTACCTTACTCTCAGCCTCAGCGACTCTGCAGTTAAGAAGATATGTCACATTCTCTCCTATCCCATCCCATTGCCATCCCATGTTATTACTGCATCACTTCCAATAAGACCTCCTATATTATAATTACATAGCTCCATGACTGCCAATTCTTTCATAAGTGACAGATTATTCCTATTTTTCTCTTTATCCTTTGTCCTATCCTTACTCCACTGGCTAAAGTTTACATTCTTCTTTGGAACCTCCCAAGCACCAACATCATGGAAGCCATATGTAGGAAAGAATCTCATTTACGAAGCAGAGACACCTGATTTCTAATTCCGGCTACATAATCAGTGTAAGATTGTAGATACTAAAACCTGCTGAAATCAGTTTCCCCATGAGTGAAATCAGGGTTATGACATCTACATTTTAAGGTTGCTCAGCATATTAAATGAGACAACACACATAAAAGTGTCTGTTGTATGTAATATTTCTTTTACCCTCTTTGCAGATTTACTACAAGACTTAAATGAGAAGATCTATCTAGAGGTTTCTAGTAGGTACCTGGACCACAGTCGGTATTTGGTGGAAAGCAGAGCTCACAGCAGCAGCAATTTGTCTAAGCTGCATGAAGCCCACACTGAAGGTGTCGGCTGTGTCACCTGACCCCTCCTCTTGGTTCTGTTCTTCAGTATTACCCTGTTCCCCCTACATTTGTATTTGCAGCTTTATAAGACACACTTTGTAAATGCCACTTTTTAACAATTATTTTAACTTCTCCCATTACTTCAGTAACACAAATAAGCTTAATCATCCTTCACACTAATAAGTCCTGACTTGATATTTTTGTGAACCACCCCTGGAAATAAATATAGAACTTTACTTATATTTTCTTTTCTTTTCTTTTTTTAAACATCTTTACTGGAGTATAATTGCTTTACAATGGTGTGTTAGTTTCTGCTGTATAACAAAGTGAATCAGCTATATGTATACATATATCCCCATATCCTCTCCCTCTTGCATCTCCCTCCCACCCTCCCTATCCCACCCCTCTAGGTGGTCACAAAGCACCGCGCTGACCTACCTGTGCTGTGCGGCTGCTTCCCACTAGCTATCTATTTTACGTTTGGTAGTGTATATATGTCCATGCCACTCTCTCACTTCGTCCCAGCTTACCCTTCCCTCTCCCTGTGTCCTCATCCATTCTTCCTAATATCATCTATTCTTAGGTTGAAATGTGTCACTGTCCCTGAATTTAAAATAATCTGTAAATTAGCATCCCAGCTCATTTCAGTATGTTAGCGTATGAACAAAAAGGGTCATGATTAATAACTATTAATACAGGCCAGAAACAAAATGAGTTCCTTATACCATCTATCAATCAACCAACAAGTATTTCTCAATCACCTACTCTGTGCTTCACCCAGTGTTTTCGAGTGTACTGCCTACGGAGATGTCAACATACAAATCACTAGGTCACAATCTCAAGCTCAAACCTAAGGCAGGATCCTAAGGGATGTAGAACAGTCTGAAATCACTAGTCACACTTGCTGAGGCCAGACTGAACAGAGAAATTAGGGGCATCAGCATTACCACCATCCTCTTTGTCTGTGTAACTTATCCCAGCCTCACCTGAGCACCTAACGTACTCTTTGTAGCAATTTTCACATACCTTGTGTTTCTTTATAAGTTAGTACCCAGGACCATATTCTGAAATACCTGAGGTAGGTAATACAACCCTAGAATTCTTGAAGCAGCAACTGGTAAGGATGATCCACCTGCTCCAACAATTCCTGCCAGCACTGCCCCGGTGCTGCTTCTGAAACTGGGCTTGTTTTCTTCCTGCCCTGTGAGGAATACCAATGCCGCTTCCATGGATTTGGAGATGGTGAAACAGGTATCCAAGATCTGATAGCCCAAAGTGATGTTGGGCAAAATATCCTTCCTTTCATTAATCTCCCTGATGGTGTGGATCATGGTTTTCATCCAGCGGAATCCCCGGAAGTTGAACCTGGAAAGGAAATCGTTTTTGTAAGGCCTTAGTCAGTGGGTGGATCTGTGGAGGGGAAAGCAGCTTTTAACTGGGATTGGTGCTGAGAGCATTTTGCCAAAACGTCAGGGGGCACCTGCCTTGTGTGAGCATGTTAATATTTCCTAAAAAGATATTGCAATTTAAAGGGTTCAAGTATGAATCATATTCATTATTGATTGGTTTGGGCTGGGAAGCATCTTTTTGGACAGCTGATTATCTCTTTTCACAAAAATATTCTTATATTCGCAATTCTCTCCACCACGCAGAACACGCAATAATTCCTCAATACATTTTTTCCCATTCATTGGAAGTCCCCGGTACCCTATGAGTCTCCTTTCCCTCTTCCTTACGTTCCTATAGGTTTCTCCTGGTTTCTTCTAGATGTTAAGTATAATAATAAAAGTTTTGTAAATACATAAAAATACTTATGATAGGACTATATAAAAGCAGTACATAATATTTATATATACGATATATATTATGACTCCAATAGATTATTTTTCCTGCCATGATTTGATTGTTAGTGTTGAGATTTTTTAATTAAGAAACGTCTCTTTCCTATCACTCTTACATTTAACCATGAATGAGATGCCTCCTCCTTTCCATTCCCTAGCCACAAAAAGGAAAAGTACTTCCCTTTAGTCCATCAGCACATTTTTTTTCAATTTCTTCTCCATTAAAAATAAATATTCTATTTCTAACTCTCTTTCTTTCTTCCCAGTTTTAAGCAAACTTTAACCTATCTGAAAGCAAGGACTTCCAGGATGTTTTCTCTTAATGTCCTCTGTAGCTCTAGTATCTAACTACCTATCTTCTACTCAATAAATATTTTTGAATTAAATATCTAATAGCAAATAGCCCTGTTGGCAGATTAGATTTTTCCTCCATGTCTCTTTAACTGGGTTTTTTAGTTTAGTTTAGCTTTGCCTTTTATTCAACACGTAGTTACTGAGTTGCACTGGTGCGAGACACTATAAATGCAACAGTGAAAAAGACAGGCACTGCAGTGTCTAGGCAAAGAAACAGAAAAATAGCCATGCACAAAACGATAAACACAGCGATAGGGGTAGACATAGGGACCAGCAGTTAAAGGGGTGGGGAACCTTGCCCTGGGGGACTTAACAGCCAAGCTAAGTCTTGAAGGGTAACATAAAAACAGGGGACGAATGTTGCAAGTAGAGGGCACGGTATGTGTGAAGGCATGACAACAAAAGAACCTAACATTCTAGGAATGGGAAGATCAGGACACTTGGAGAACAGGGTAGGAATAGGTATGGCATGGGAAGAGGAGACTGGAGAATCAGGAGTCTGAACATGAAGGGCTTTATCGTCCTAAGAAACTGGCCTCTAAATTTACACAGATGGCCATACAAATTGGCATACACATTTTTGAAATAAATATAGCAATATCTTTTTTAAGGTGAGGGAGTAATACATTTCAAGAGCTAGAAAATGTTCACCTGCTTTGAATCAATAATTACACCCCAGAGAATTTATCTGAAGGTACTGTTCTTCCCAAAAGAAAAAACTAGGTACGTTCCAAACTGTTCATTTTAGAATTATTTATAATATTGAAAAATTGGAAAGAATTTACATGCTCATTATGGTACATTGACTTGATAGGAACATTTTCCATCATTAAAAAACTATAATTAGAGAAATTACACTGCAGCATGCATATAATAGTAGGTAAAACAGTCTGTATGCAATGTTGTTTCTATACTATAATTAAAACTACACATAAATTATGTGAACATTTGGATAACTATCAACAGGTAAAAATTTTAAATGGGTACAGGATAATTACTGAAAGGGTGGGATTTGGGATGATTTTTCTTTCATTTGTTGATTTCCATTATGATACTCACAGTATCCTTATACAATGTATACCTTTTGTTCCGCAGAAAATTTCTCTAAATCCTACCTTTGTTTAGATCAACCAAAACAAGAATTAAAATACTCCCTTCTTCCCTCCATTTCACTGTCTTCTCTGCTCTGAACAACATTTTCAAAATAAAAGTTTTCCTCTTCTGTTCACTTTGGCTGATGGCCAACCAAAACTAGTATCCCGTTAAAATTGTGGGTTTCAGAATGAGACTTCTCCAAACTCCAACTTGCATATCTAGATCAGTTACAGGTAAACGTTAATGACGCCAAAATGAAATTGTTATCCGATTACGCCCAGCTCCTGAGTGCCAGCTATCCAGGCCTCCCATGAGGGCTCTCCCATTGGGAGGGAGGCTAGGAGAACATTGGAATTGGGTACAGATAGAAACTGTTGATGGTTATTGGTGAAAAGTCATTTTATAGCTCTAATTTTGAAGAAAATATATCAAAAAATGTAAATATGGAATGTTATTAATATCCAATAGATATGTTTAGGATGGATTTAAGTGCTGGGAAAGTTTTAGGCTTGTATGGTGTGAAGATGAGCAATTTGGGTTTCAGTCAACAAGCCGGGAGACAAGCAGAATCCCCGCAATGATGCCTTACATTACTGATCCACATTCAGGACAAGGAACTGGCTTTTTAGATGCCCTGGATCATGTGAAATAAGTTTCATACAAAATATGAAGAATCAGAATGTCATCAGACTTCTCAGCAGCAACACTGGCAGTCAGAAGATGCTGAAGCAATCTTTTCAAGGATCCTTAGGCTTTGAGTGAAAGTCAAGATGGAGTAAGCACACACCACCCACTCTCTCCCACCAATTACAATTAAGATCCCTGGACTGAACATATAAAGCAACTATCAGACTACTCTGAAAATTAAATAAGAACAGTGGACTAGAGATGGAAATCAAAATATCCCTGGGGACTTCCCTGGTGGTGCAGTGGTTAAGAATCTGCCTGCTAATGCAGGGGACACGGGTTCGAGCCCTGGTCCAGGAAGATTCCACGTACTGTGGAGCAACTAAGCCCGTGTGCCACAACTACTGAGCCCGTGTGCCACAACTACTGAAGCCTATGTGCCCGCGCTCCGCAACGAAGAGTAGCCCCCACTCGCTGCAACTAGAGAAAGCCTCTGCACAGCGACGAAGACCCAATACAGCCCAAAATAAATAAATAATTTATTTTTTTAAAAAACCCAAAATATCCCTGATACAGTGAATTATTTTTTAAATGGGACATACTTACTTCTCACCACTGTGTCAATCACAGTAGATATACCAAACTATTTTTTAATGAGGGGGTGCATTTTTACTAAAAATATGTATAGGCCTTTCTATTTTACCTTGCTAGGAAGATAACCTTCAGAAGCTCCAATGAAGGGTGAAGAACAAGTTAAGTGATTCCACTGATGAAATATGAGTGTACTATACTGTGACAAACTCTGGTTTTCATTTTATGTTATTAAAGATTGAATCAGTGAAAACTTCTCTGATAAATAATGAACTGGCTCTAAATAATGTAGCCATGAGCAAAAGTGCTTCTTTCCCACTTCCCTTTGCTTCACTGTAAGAATGGAAAAGAGTTAGAAGGTCCAGGAAAGAGCTAAGTACAGACTGACTGCAATCCTTTCCTTTTGCCAACATACAGTTTATCCACCCCTTTAGTGCTATTTCAAATATGTAGCATGAAATATGACCAAAGGGAAGGAGTTATGATCAGTAAAGATTTAGTTGTATAAGAAGTTGCCAAAATTTTTACAGCATGCGTTTGTAATTATAATTACCACGCAACATCATGGAAGTGATTAAGATATGATGTAAAATGCCCAATATAAAACTGTGTCCATGCTATTGCCACATTATGAAAAGATTACAGTTGCATTTATATAAAGGGCTGAGAAAGAATATATGGAAATGAAAGGAAAGAGCTGCTTTGTTATGGTAGTAGAACAGTGTGGACAGAAATTTTCCTTTAATTTCTGGCATTCTTTTCATATCAAAAGTGTGTGTGTGTTTCACACCCAGAAATATAACCCATGTTTGCTTTTCTTACAATGGATTCCTTGCAAATTCAGATTATCAGTCATGGATCCCATTTCTTGACATGACAGTTTTTGGGATGAGGGGGGTAGGGTAGAAGCCTTCCAACTGGAGGAATCTTGCTTATGAACACTAGCTCATAAATAAATCGGCATTCCAGCACTGTGTATTTTCACCTGGGGAGACTTCAGTCTAATGACAATTCAAAGTAAAGCGGCAACACTGCACAACTCTACATCATGCTTCTCAAACCTTAATGTGTACATGAATCATCAGGAGGTCTTGTCAGAATGCAGATTCTGATTCAGCAGATGTGGGATGCAGCCTGAGACTCTACATTTCTAACAAGCTCTTAGATGATGCTGATGCTGGTGGTCCACAGACCACCCTCTGAGGAGCAATGTTCTATATCATATAAAACCTGTCTTTTTTCTTTCTTGTTGCTAAGCAATCCTAGAATGTCTACCTCAGAGAAATTGAGGCACAGAAACAGCAAGTACCTATCCTGAGTCAAATAAATAGTGTCAAAGTCAGGGCTGGCATCATGGCTCCAGTTCCAGACTCTAATTCCCACACCCACCACTCATTTACCCCCACCTCCTACAACTGATGTAAAAAGAAAAAAAAAGAATGTCTTACCCTTCACATTTCGCTGATACTGGCTCCAAAATAGACTCGTTTGCTGCAGTGGTCCTGGAATGAATAGGAAACAGTCCTCCAATAACAAGTGAAGGGTTTCTGGCACCTACATACCCATTCATGTCAAACTAGCCCAGCAGCTGACAGGTCTGTCCTTCCTCTTCTTTGCCTTCAATGCCCAATTCAGCCCATAAAAAGGCAATCAGTCCTAGAACCAAGCATTTCTTTCTGCTAGCCATTTTAATAAGGAGAGTTTGGGAGAAATGACCAGTGTTAAAAGTTTTAACGAGGTACCTTGACAGAGCGTTCCAGTGAGCATGTGCATGCCCCATCACAGGGGACTCAGCTTGCCACTACTTGCTACCTAATTGTCATGCCTCAATCAATCACAGAGCCTCACACTCACCTGCAATTTATGCATCTGCACTAGGAGCTGAGTAATCCTTTTGAAAAGAGCCTCATAAAAATCTCTTTTAGGCTTAGCAATAATATATCATGACAGAATAGCAGATTCTGAGTTTAGAGTCTTTCACTTTGTAGAAATTGTCCCTTTCTTGTTTATCAGCCTCATTCATTCTCACTTCAGCCAGCCCTGTGGGAGCTGCACTTGCCCCAAAAGTGCAGAAGGGCATTCTGATTCATCACGAAGTATAAAAACAGGAGACTTCAGGTCAAGCTCTTTCCTTAGGGGTATAGAAAAAGTTGAATGGAAAACCATGGGGGATTTGGACTAGAAGACATCATTTTGAATCTGTGTTCTGCCACTTGTATTAGTGTGATGGTGGGAAAGTCACTTAATTTCTATGCCTCAAGTTTCTTATTAGTGACTAGGATGATAATAAGCTGCCTAGAAAAATTCTGTAAAGCCCGTAAGCGTTCAAGGAATATTTTTCATATGCATCATTTTCTTTCATCTCCTCTTCAAGGTGAAGTGTCGCCCTCAGCTCACGTGGCTGACCTTGTCACTGGTTCAGGCACAAATCCCTGAGAATTTCTGGGCTCCTTCCTCAGAATCCCCTCTTGTGCCTTCTTGCTTGGCCCCTCTCAGAGACGTCTTCCAACGTCTCTCTCCAGGTCAATTCATCATAGATTCCCAGTCACCTTCTTTGGCCCTTCTCAAACATCCCCCCTGGGAGTATAAATTCATAGAGTATTTTCAGAATGCAGTCCAGCAATATGTATCAGGAACGTGAAAAATGTGTATACCCTTTGATCATCTGATTTTACTTCAAAGTATTTATCCCAAGGAAGCAATAGAGATCCACATAAACATAATGCATAAGAATATTGAGTACAGTTTTATTTATAATAGTGAAAAAATTGGACGAACTAAATGTACACAGTAGGGAGTTTCTAAAATCAATTACAATCTATTCACGTGACAGAAAACAAAGGAGCCATTTGAATCATGTTTTAGAAAAATAGTTATTCACAACATAAAATTTCAATATGCTTGGGACTTCCCTGGTGGTCCAGTGGTTAAGAATTTGCCTTCCAATGCAGGGGACACGGGTTCGACCCCTGGTCAGGGAACTAAGATGCCACATTCCGCAGGGCAACTAAGCCCGCACACTCTACAGCCCGCGTGCCACAACTAGAGAGACCTGTGCGCCGCAAGGAATATCCCACATGCCGCAACTAAGACCCGATGCAGCCAAATAAATAAATAAATTTTAAAAAAATATTTCAATGTGCTTAACACAAAGATAAGAGCTAACAAACCAGTGTATACAATCTAAATTTCTAAACTTTACCAATATATTACAGCTCTCTTTCCTACACATATTTCCATTAAAAGCACTAGAAGAAACCACTGCAAACTGAAATAAAAAGAAAAAAAACCCCTTTTCCTACTGTTTTAATGAACCAATGTTTTTCATGCTTCCATGTTCATTGCCAGCCCAGACTGACACCCATGCAGTACTTTTAGTTAGTTTTTGGTGGTAGATTATGGGTGATTTTAATTTTCTTCGTTATACTTTTCCATATTTTCCCACATGTTCTACAATATTCTTGTACTTCTTTTATAAACAGAAAAAATACTACTGTAAGAAAAATCCCCCCCTGTTTTACAACTCCTCCACACATGCACATTCCACTGCAATCCCCTCTACACACGAACACACACAGTTACTCCCCTAATATCATCATTATCAGTCACCTGGGTCCCACCAACCCTTCCACACAAAAGTCATTTCCTTTACTTCTCCACTGAAGAATTTCCAGTACATATTTGTTGGTTAAGTATAATCTCTACCTGACTCTGGGGAATCCCAGAAGAGTGCCTCCCATTACCACTTCACTGGTGGAATTGCAGGCCCACACCACAGTCCCCCATAGCTGACTAGACCTTCACAAGCGAGCTAGTGGGTGGCATGCCCTTGGCCCCTGATTGACATCTGTCTGTCGATTATTTGACTAGTCTTAGTTTTCTAATATAAGCATGGTCCACAGATTCCACTCTCAGTCTTTAAAAATGATACTGGGGTTTCCCTGGTGTCACCGTGGTTGAGAGTCCGCCTGCAGATGCAGGGGACACGGGTTCGTGCCCCAGTCCGGGAAGATCCCACATGCCGTGGAGCGGCTGGGCCCATGAGCCATGGTCGCTGAGCCTGCGTGTCCGGAGCCTGTGCTCCGCAATGGGAGAGGCCACAACAGTGAGAGGCCCGTGTACTGCAAAAAAAAAAAAAAAAAAAAAGAAAGATACTGAAATGACTTAAAGAAAAAGATGGATTACCAGGAAAATCTCTTCCCAGATAGGCTCCAGAGTCTGGCTTCATCCAAACAAAATGGCACTCTGGATGACAGACCATTCCTCACCAATAGCCTGAGAACCCCTCTCTTGAGCTGAAAAGGTTTAGTCCAGGGCTTTCTCAGAACTACCTGGATCTATTCCTCACTCATGTTTGCTCTTCCTTTTTACCAGAAGGCAGCTGTTTCTAAGCAATTACCCTTCTCATTGCCAAGGGCTACCCTTGCACAAAGATATGTTTATTACCAAAGTTGTTTTGTCTTAATCCTCTGGGCAAAAGCTGCACTAGGCGCCATAAAAATCATTAAAATTGATTAATTTATACAAATAACAAAAATTAGCATTTTATACTGTACAAATTGTTTCCACATGCATCGTTCTTCCTCTAGGTCAGGAACTGGATTCAGTGTTGATGAGGCTTCTGATTTGTGCAGCTGCATCTGGTATCCAATAATTCCCAGGATGATAGTATATTTTGCTGGGGCCACATGACTACATCCTCCAAATGTAGTAGAATTCATCAAAGATGAGGCGGAGAAGAGGAAAAACATCATCTGTGCTCTTAGGCAGAGCATTTTTATTAAATGCACAGTGATGGATGTTCAACACCTCACCTTGCCCTCATGACACCCTATGGGACTGGTTTTCTTCTGTTCACTTTACAAATGAGTTCACATGGCTAGTACGTGCAAACATGCAGATACCAAAGCCTATGTCCTTTCTGAGGCCTTGAAGTAGAGAGACAAGACACAGACTGAGTCTGGGAGGGTGGGCCCTAGGTCCAGCTTCTTCGCGGCCCAGCCCTCTCCATCTCTCTGGACTAACCGGCCTTTCCCAGGGTCTATGGTGCTAAAGGAATCAGCGATGTTCTGGTTTGGGGGTGAGCCTTTCGAGGCTCTGTTCAGTGATAGCCTAACAATATGCTGTCAGAGGAAGCAGTAGCAAGTTGTTAACTATCAAGGTGAGATTGTTTACTCAATAATACTTTGAATCTAATTTTTATTTCCATGGGGCTCTGATTTCAAGAACCCCTGATCAAAGCAAAAGACATTAGAATGTTGCTGCCAATGGCCACGGGTATTTAGTCCCACGTGTCACACCCAGACTCTTAGGTCTGAGTCTGTGCACTGCATGTTTTCACCACCCTCTCGCAGACTTGTTTGATCCTTGCTGTTCTCCCAGGGCCCTGGCGAAGGTCAGGTTCCCTTCCAAGAACAATAACACATTCTGCCCAGGCTTGTCTCTGCCTTCAAGCAAAGGAAAACACCTGAGCCCCTAAAGGTTATGAGAACCATCTTAATAACAAAGCCTATAAAAGTATTTAAAAGCTGTTTACATGGTTTCCAGGAAAAGCTCAAACTCCATATCAACTGCAGGGGAACACTGCTGCAAGTTTCAGCAAAGCCCCAGCACGACAGCAACCACAGTGAGTTCACTGTGGATTTCAGTCTCGTAGTCAGGCTCAGCTTGTTAGATATCACTTGGCTTTTATATTCCTCTCTGTCATTCCCTTACCTTTATAATCATTTAGAATCCTGGGTAATACTCATGCCACAGCATCAGATGAATGGATACACTAATCTACTCCATTTTCTTATTTCCCATGCAGAGCTGTCCTTCTAAACAGTCAAGGAATGAACCAACACTCAGTTACATGTGTTTAAATTGCTGTCTTTACGATACACATACTAGTTGGGTCTTTTTGTGGGTTTTTTTTGCAGTACGCGGGCCTCTCACTATTGTGGCCTCTCCCGTTGCGGAGCACAGGCTCCGGACGCGCAGGCTCAGCAGCCATGGCTCACGGGCCCAGCCGCTCAGCGACATGTGGGATCTTCCCGGACCAGGGCACGAACCCGTGTCCCCTGCATCGGTAGGCAGACTCTCAACCACTGCACCACCAGGGAAGCCCCATACTAGTTTTTTAAATGTATGTTTCCAACAGTTAAAAATTATTACCTGTATTGAATTTTGTGATATTATGACATTATGGCTTACCTGAAAGAAGACTAAAAATAAATCAGTTTTCATAAGTGTATTGTTATATGAGGTGCAAGTTATTGATGAGAGAGGCCTGGAGATGTATAAGAAGCAGGCTTTTGCTTTTTTTTTTTTAACACGTCAGTACTAACCACTTGTTGCAGAAGAGTCTCCTGTGTGTCTCAATAGAGAAAGCCTTCAATTATAGCCAAGGAGAGAGACACTCAGACACCACAGGCATACAAAGTTTTAAACGGCTGCCTTGCTGATTTAAGAAAGCCACAGGTTACTATCTCTTCTGCTCCTTCTATTTTCAGGGAAATAACTCTGACAGCCTGATTAATGCCCTGCCTCTGAATCAGCTGACTCAATAAGCAGCAAACTATTAACATTCAGAAACAACGCATGCTTTCTCCCAGGATGCATCACCTGTTACATAGCTATAGTGAGCTGTGGCTGCAACAAAAATGGTGAAGATGGTAAGCAACTGACTAGAGCTGGGAAACCATTATCATAACAGTCTTCTAGAGAACAAACATCTACTTTTAATAAAATCTGAAACTGAAAAATCCTGACCAGCTTTAACTCTCATTTGAAAAATTTAGCATGCCTTCCTGCCCTCCACTTTGGCCCCTTTCTAATCCATCCCCACACTGAAGGAAACTGACCATGTCAACCCTAAAGCCACTAAAAAAAATGTTTACAGCTTTACTGAGATATAATTTATATACCATAAAATTTGTCTATGTAGAATGCACAATTCAATAGTTTTTACCATAGTACAGACTTGAGCAGCCATCATTACAATCTAATTTTGGAACATTTCCATTATCCTAAAGGAATCCTCAATTCCAGGACTTCCCTGGTTGTGCAATGGTTAAGAATCCGCCTGCCAATACAGGGGACACGGGTTCGAGCCCTGGTCCAGGAAGATCCCACATGCCACAGAGTAACTAAGCCCGTGCTCCACAACTACTGAGCCTGCGCTCTAGAGCCCGCGAGCCACAGCTACTGAGCCAGCGTGCCACAACTACTGAAGCCGGCGCACCTAGAGCCTGTGAGCCACAACTACTGAGCCAGCGTGCCACAACTACTGAAGCCGGCGCACCTAGAGCCCGTGCTCCGCAACAAGAGAAGCCACCGCAGTGAGAAGCCTGTGCACCACAAGGAAGAGTAGCCCTCACTCGCCACAACTAGAGAAAGCCTGTGTGCAGCAACGAAGACCCAACGCAGCCAAATAAATAATAAAATAAATATATATTAAAAATAAAAGGAGACCTCAACTCCCAGTCTTCTGTCACGCCAAGCTCTAGGCAACCACTTAAATCTACTTCCTGTCTGTATAGATTTGCCTATTCTGGACATTCCATTTAAATGGAATCTTACAATATGTGGTCTTTTGTGTCTGGCTTCTTTGACAAAGCATAATGTCGGGAGGTTTATTCATGTTGTACTTTGTATTAGATTTCATTTTTAAAATATCATTATTAAGATATAATTTACACACCATAAAATTCACCCATTTATAATGTACAATTCAATGGGTTTTATTATCCTTACAGAGTTGTGCAACCATCAGCAAAATCTAATTTTAGAACATGTTCATCACCGCAAAAAGAAACTCATACACATCAGTAGTCACTCCTCAGTCTCCCCCACCATCATCCCTATCCCCAGACAAACACTAATCTATATTACTGCTGATAAAGATGTCTCTATTCTGGGCATTTACATAAATAGAATCATATGTGATCATTTTACTAACTTCTTTCAGTTAGCATAGTGTTCTCAAGGTTCATCCATGTTTTAGCATGTTATCGGTGCTTTATTCCTTTTGTTTACTTTTTATTGCCAAATAAAATTCTGTTGTATGGATATACCACATTTTATTTGTCCATTCAACAGCTGATGGAAATTTGGGTTGTTGCCATTCTTTGGCTGTTATGAGCAGTACTGCCATGAACATTCTTGTACAAGTCTTTGTGTGGACATATTTTTAATTCTTTTGGGTAGATATCTAGAAGTGGAATTGCTGATATGGTAATTATATACTTAACATTTTGAGAAAGTGCCAAGCTCTCTTCTAAAGTGGTTGTATCATTTTACATTCCCTCTAGTAACGTATGATGGTTCGGATATCTCCACATCCTTGCCACTACTTGTTATTACCAGTCCTTTTTTATTATAGCCATTCTAGTGGAAATAAAGTGGTATCTCAATGTGGTTTTGATTTGCATGTCCCTAATAGCTAATGACTCAAAGAAAGCTATGTGTTCTTCTAGATACTTTCAAATGTTAACTCTTACATGTATGTTTATGATCCATTTTCAGCTGATTTTTGTGTATGGTATAAGGTAAGCTCTAAGTTCATGTTATTTTTTTTAATTGTAAATAACTATTTCTCCACCATTTGTTGGAAAGACTATTATTTCCCCATTGAATTATCATGACCCCATGTCAAAAATCAACTGACCATAAATGTGAGGGTTTTTATTCCATTGGTCTATGTGTCTATCCTTACGTCAATGTTGTACTATCTTCATCATTCTAGTATCTTCATTACTGTAGTAAGAAATCAGGAAATGTAAGTCCCCCGACTTTTTCTTTTTCAAGATTGTTTTAACAATTCTGGGGTCCTTTCCATTTCCATATGAATTTTAGGGTCAGCTCATCAGTTTCTGGGGGAAAAAAGTGGAAATTTGATAAGGATTGTGTTAAATCTGCAGATCAAGTTGGGGAATGTTGCCATATTAATGATATTGTTATCTGGGGACTCAGCTCATCTTCAAGGGCCCTGCATCTGGCTTAAGATAAAAATCCATAAACAACAGGCTTTACGAGGTCCACCTTGATCCAGCCCCTAGTTAACTAACCAGATTCCTCGTTTCAGCAATCCCCTCCCACTGCCAACTCAAAATACACCACTAGCCACATAAGCCTGCTTTCAGTTCCCTAATAGCATAATGTTCTCTTTTATCTTCAGGTCTTTCTTCACTCATATACACACCTCCTTCCCTGTGTTTTTAGGAGCTTTTTCCCATATGTCCCATCACCTAATTCATGACTATTCCTTCAGATCTCAGCTCATTTTTCACTTCTCTGAGACTTGTATCCTGAGATACACAGGCCCCACAGTCTACCTCACTTGTCTTTCCTTGTACTTACATGGTGGACTTTAGGTTACTTGATAGAAAACAGGTTGATCAAGACTTCAAACTGGTTGAAATATCTTGGTTGACATGGATACCAATGAACACTGGTCCCTATTTCAGGCAGTATTGGGAATTTTGGCAATTTTACAACTGTTTGTATGTCTCTAAACATTTTTATCACTTTTCATAAAATTTTCAGGGTTTCTTTTTCCTAGTATTTTCCCCAGACTATTCTACCAGCTTATACTATTTATATATTTTGTTATTGGCTGGATAATTGCCCCTCAAGATGTGCATGTCTTAATTCCTAGGACCTGCAAATAGGTTACATTATAGAGCAAAAGGGACTCTGCAGATGTGATTAAGTTAAGGATCTTGAGATGAGGAGATTATCCTGCATTATCCAGGCAGGCCCAATAATGTAATCACAAGTGTCCTCATAAGGGGAAAATAGGGGGAGATATATGCTGAAGAGAAG
Source organism: Stenella coeruleoalba (assembly GCF_951394435.1). Taxonomy (NCBI): domain Eukaryota; kingdom Metazoa; phylum Chordata; class Mammalia; order Artiodactyla; family Delphinidae; genus Stenella; species Stenella coeruleoalba. The sequence continues at coordinate 36,584,229 of NC_137150.1, read as the reverse complement.
GCAAAGTGACAGAAGCAGAAGTTAGAATGCTGGCAGCCTCTGGAAGCTGACAAATGCAAGGAAATAGATTCTTCACTCAGAACCTCCAAAAAAGACCAGCCCTGCTGACATCTTGACTTTAGCCCAGTGAGTCTGTTTTCAGATTTCTGATCTCCAGAACTGTAACAGAATAAATTTGTGTTGTTTTAAGCCACGAAATGTGTGGTAATCTGTTACAGCAGCAATAGGTAATAGTAATGAGTTGGAAATAACCTAATATGCAACGAAAGAACGTTGGAAACAACCTGGATATCCAATAAGAAGGGTTAGTTGGAAACAACCTAAATGTCCACAGGATGGAACTGGTTATATAACTTCTGATAATTTTCAAAAGATTAAGTGTGATTTGATCAATTTTTTAATAAATTAAAGGTGCTCTAGAAGGCTATCCATCCAGTTATTAAAGTGCATAGAATAATGAGTACTCTTTGTTTTGTTGTTTTTTTGTTCTGGGTTTTTATTGTGGGGTTTTTGTGGTGTTCCTGGGTGGACACGAACAGATAATGGGTATTCTTTATGCTAATTTTTTTATCTGCAATGAGCCTAAGGCTGCATTATTTTTGTAATAATAAGGGAGAAAGGCAAGAAAATAATCTTAAGCAATGAATGAAACAAGAAAATAAAGGGAAGGATTTAGAAATTTTAAGAGCTTTACTGGATTTGATTTCTTAATTTTTAATTTATATGCATCCAGCTTTTCCTATATTATTTGTTCAACATTGTTTTCAAGAACTTTTCTATCTTATAAATTGGTTGAAAATGAGTACTTCTAACCTCCAGTTCATATTTTATATAGCTTTTGTATGTACTAGACATATCATATTAGAACCTCTGTTACAGAAATGGGTATTTATGTGCCATAAGATACAGTGCCTGCCTAGAAATGGTCATTTAGATGATGAGAATCAACAAAACTAAATAAAATAAATTTAAAATGAAATAATACACAATAAAAAGTTGAATTTTAGGAGAATAATGAGGTAGTATTTGATAAAACCATACACCCAGCTTTGCATGTGCTTAGGTATTTATCCACAACAGCATCTCCCAACTATCAGTTCAAAATATACCAGGTAATAACAACAGTAATAGCAATGGTGTTAACAATAGCAATAATAGTTTTATATTCAACAGTATATTTGTCTCATTGCTCACCAACCCTTGCAAAAACTATATGCAACAAATACTGTTTTACTATTATTTCCATTTTGTACATAAGAACCTGGAGCTCAGAAAAGTTAACCAATATTCTCAAGGTCCCAAAGTCCTTAGCAGTGTCAATGAATTTTCTAGTCAGTGACCTGCCCAGGGGATTACACATATCCCAACTGCCTATCTGTCTTTAAGAAAAAAAAGTGGGAGGCATTACCAGTAGCTCCCCCACTCCATTGGGGATTTCCAATGAGGATGAAAATGTGACCAGAGATTGCTGAGTGACATGACATCTGCTCAAGGCTCAAGGAATTTCTAGTGCCTGAGGGGTCATGCCGATCAGTTTATTTTTAAGGGAAGTAGGTTACTGCTCAACTTGCCAGAAGTGACTTCTAATATTTATGTCATACATCAGTATGAGATAGCAGAATCAGAATTTATAATAATTCAAGTGTGCACTAAATATAACTTTATTTTCCACAACTGCTCCCATCGTGCTCCAGCTTGCTCTGGCTCCATTTCTGCTGATGGCCATTGAGATAGAGTTGGGATAATGTTGGGGAGGAACACTTGACCCTGCCAAATAAAGGTAAGAGCATCTTTTTCCATTTTTAATGCTCTGTTAAGGTAAAGAACCAGTATATTTCTGATTTAGAATCTTCATTATGGTGGTTCCTTTCCTCTTAAGGAGTCTCCCTGACCAAATCTTCTTCCCTCTTGGTTGAAGTGAAGTTCACGACAAGGTGGGGAAGAGCCTCTGGTCCATGTGCCGTCTTCTGGGTCTTTGTGGGCCTCACCCCACTTGTCATTGTTGTGGCTTTCATATTGGTACCCACCAACAACGTTGTAGACCTCTAGTCATGCCTCCATTCACAAGGCCCTGTACTCTGTGACCTCCTTTCCATGACTCCAGGCTGCTTCTAATCTATTCGTCCTCTCAGCTTCCAAATGCCTCTCCACTTCACACAGTCTGCAACTACTTGTGACTCTCCAGTGTATGATGGTACAGGCCACAGGGAACAGAGACACTATTTTAGGCCCATCCATGGAAACACCTCTATGTAACATTCACTTCTGAATTGAGCCCATGCAGTGGTGCCACACTGAACAAGGTACCATCACAAACCCAGGCTTCCCTCCACAGCTTACAGTATCTCCAATCGAGACACTCTCTGACAGGCCCAAACCTGTTTACATGTTTAACCACACCCAACCCATGTTCAACCCTAAGAACAGGAAGAGCAAAGAAACTCTTATCTGGCCCTCCTCTTTTTTTCAGCCCCCTCTTCTCCTAGTACCAGAAGGACTTCCTACTTACTTTCCCTTCTGGAAACAACTTTCCTTATGTCATAGCCTCCTTCTTACCAATCTCATGAGCTTCTTTTTACAGGTGAATATCTTTTCCATTTCTTGGCATAAAAAGCCTTATGATGTGGCCCTGATGGTAGAAGGACCTCAGAAAAAAAACTAATTACCAAGAGGCAAGTGCATTAGGAATTATTTTTTAAATAGCCATTTCTTATCCCTTTTCCCTCATTTTACCCAGGAAGCTGCTCCAAGGGCTCCTCCTTAGAGAAGCCTTCTCTTACCATCCACTGAATTGTGTCCCCCTCAATTCATATGTTGAAGCCTGATGCCCAATGTGATGATATATGGAGATGGGGCCTTTGTGAGGTAATTAGGGATAGATGAGGTCATGAGGCTGGGGCCTTCATGATAGGATTAGTGCCTTTTAAAGAAAAGACACCAGAGAACTTGTTCTCTCTCCTCTTCTACTGTGTAAGGACACACAGTGAGAAAAGGGCCCTCACCAGAACTGAATCACAGTGTAACCCTGATCTTGGACTTCCAGCCTCAGGAACCGTGAGAAATAAATGTCTGTTGTTTAAGTCAAAAAAATCTATTTCTTTACAATAGCAATGGTTAAGTGTGAAGCTCTTTCTCCAGGATTTAGAAGCCTGGCTCTAAATGCATAACCTTAGGCAAGTCACTTAACTATTCTATATTTGTCTTCTCATGTGTAAAAACAGAGACAATACTAAGCTTGTTATGAGGATTAAGCATGACTGTGAAATAGCAGGTGTGGCACTCAACACAGGCACTGGCACACAACGAAGTGCCTAGGTAACATCAGAAATTAACAATGTTTCTTTGTCCCTTAGGTATTAAGGTAGTTATTCACTCAGGTTATTAAATTTCATATAAGAAATTCAACATAAACACTATTCACATTGTGAACAGCAGAAAAGGGACCCTAAACAAACAAAGGATACCCATTATTTTCATTTCCTACAAAGTCCATAAAATTCTACCTCTGTGTTTTAGATTTCCTTGCAGGAGGTCATTGCTGAGCTGCCTGACTAACCTTAGATGGCAATGTTGCTTTGGGTAGAATTCATTAAGACCTTGAAAAGTGGTAGACTCTGGCTTTCTGAGAAAGGGCGTAGTTCAAATCAACCCAACAAAATCTTAGGTGAAAATGTAGGGTCTGTCACACACATGCACATTAAAACCAACCAGAAAAGGTGTTTGCACATTTTAAATGATCTATTTAATACTATATATTTTATAGCATTGAAAATGTTTCTTTTTATACTTTAATAAATGTTATTATCGGCACATAGTTTTCTGTGTACAATTGTTAAGTGTTCAGTAATATCTGATTATTGTGGTTTAATTGTCAAAGTCACTTCTGAATGCACTAGAAGCATTTTGAAACCTGGCTAAAATCAGTTATCTCGTTGTTCAAATGCAGGTCAGTGAAACAAGCTAATACATTCCTAGGCTCACAGTCATGCTCTCTAATTAAACTTTATTTAATCACAAAATGTTATCCCATAACTGCCTTGAACCAAATGCAATTCTTTAGAAACTACCATTATGGAGAGATGTGGGGAACAAAAAATATTTTAATTTAGTGAGATACATATAATAACTTAAATTGGGATACGATAGTCCTTTGTTCATTGGTTCATTCATCCAAACTGTGGTTGAGAGAGCTCTTCAAAACAAGCCAGATTTGTAATTTCAATAACTCACACCAGAAAGCATAATTTTTCCATTTTCCTCTAAACCTAGCAGTCTAAATAATAAATATGTGTTTAACTTAACTAAATATCCAAATGATATTTCTAGGTTGCCTGGAATATAGCTGCTCTTATAAATATAAATTACTACCACCCTAGACACTATCAGAGTCTTATTTATAGTATTAATTTTCACCATCTGTGAAGAAAGGGCTTGCTAAGCAAACCTCAGACTAGTCCCTACGGAATTAAGAATGTGTGGAGCCTAAAGCAAGGAGACGCTATAGCATTTAGAACCAGAGGCAGAACTGCTCCCCTGGAGGGTATCTGTCTTCATAATTAACACAGTCTACTTCTTTGGTTTTGCAGAGTCTACATTTGAGGAAATGTGAACAATATGCTAAGAAAAATGTTTTGAAATTTTGGGGGTAATTCTTTCAAAACAAAGGAGAGGACCAGAAAACACTTTACTGCCCCTCCTTGAGTCATAGCAACTCCCCCTACCACTGGGACATAAGGATACTGTCCCAGTGCAGCAAATAAATACAGGGAAGAATCTGACTGATACTACCTCCAAAATGTCCCTCTTATTTTATTTTAAATTTTCATCTTATTTCCATAATCAGGAGGAATTCTGAATTTCCTTTCCCTGTTTTGGTAATAAATTTGTTTGGTTTGGTATGAAAGAAGAGTAACTAGTGCTATTCCCTTTAAAAATTACAAAATCTCTCTTCCAACTCTCTTCTCTTCCTCATCCTTTTCCCAAACTTAAAAGTTTTCATTTCCAAATAAAACTCCATTAATTTTCATTATAGACACAAACATTAGAGCACCCAATAAGCACAACCTTGCAGTGACATGAAAAATAGCAAAGAAATGACAAGGAAAGCATGGGAAAAGGAGGTGAGAGAAATAAACTCCCTTAATTTTGTTCAAAGGGATCAGCTGAACATAAGCATGTTTTTATGACTCCCTTCCTATTAACTTCTCCTCAACAGTCCCACTCCCCTTCCTGAGACAGGCTGGGACCTGGGCCCCTTGGCTGCAGTGCTTGCACCTGGACAAACATCTCCTAGAGCAACAAAGAAACTATAAGGGACTAAAAATAACTGCATGCATGTGCAGTTGGGGCAAATCCTGGACAACAAGATACAAAAAGACCAAAAAACCCAACTACCATTTCTGAAGAGCCAGGAGCAAAAACAGGGTACTGCACATGCCCCCTGCACTCAACACCACCAAAGGGATGGGCAAAACACCTCAGCCACCCCTCAGGCCAGACCCCATGGACACACCCCTACCCTCACCCCATATAAGGAACCAGCTTGCCCCCTCCCCCAGTAAAACCTTGCCTGAATTTCTTAACTGGCCTCTTATCAATTTCTACTGATTGGGGAAAGCCAAGAACCCTGGTCGGTATCAGACTCACAGCTAACCCACTCCTGGTTACAATTAAATCAGATTTTTAAAGCTTTCTTCCATTAGGGAATGGGGCATGTGTGTGCCCATGTACGTGTGTGTGTGTGTGTGTGTGTGTGTGTGTGCGTGCACGAAACAACTTTAAAAACCCAAGCAAACAGATGTGGATAATCTTATATACAGAGTAGAAAGAAATTTTAAAATTATCCTGTTTATCATAATAGATACTTGCTCTCTGCTCCACTCCAGAAGATAAAATGGAAAATAAAAGCAAATTTAAAACCATTCACTGATAATTATGTCATTAACATGTTCCTGAAATCAGTGAATTATTTTTTACAGTTCTTTTGGGTTGGTCATTTATCACCCAAAATATAAATATCAAAATAAACTTATGACAAATTCCCTTTTCTCTTTTAAGACACATAATCATAAGTACAGGTCTTGGGCAGAAACACCTGACTTTTAACAAATGTTATTCTGAGCTGGCAAGAAAAAATGTGAAAACTTTAAAACAGGCAAGTAAGATGAGTAGTGTCCTGTCCAGTGAATAATTATGGGTGTGTCTGCCTTTCATTGTCTTTGAACTATTTCAGTTAATGTAGATTACTGGTAGCAGGCAAATGTCTCTCATTCATAGACTGTAAATGAATTATCTCAGGTAGAGGTGCAAATTGATTTCCCTCTCTCCAAGAAACCGGTTTTACATTTATTAAGTAAATTCAGTTCAGCATTCCTAGTTGTCTATGTGTGTCTGCTCTTTGAATTCTCTTGAACTGGTTATACATCTTACTGGTTCTCCCATTAATTAATGAATCAATTAAAAGCATTGATATCTTTCATTTTATATTTGTATAAGAATCATGATTTTTTAGCTTTTAATCAAAATTATCTTTTGAACAGGTCCAAGACACCAATACCATCCCCTTCACAAAAGTGAATTTTGAATTTCCTTTCAAAACAAGGGAAATATTAATTCTAAAATCATCCCTCAGGGAGCATCCCCAGTGGCTAAACACATGTTCCACCACCACTGCCATTTCTTATATTGTTTCATTTTTGTTCTTAATAATTTAATTGAAAAATAAGTTGACTCATAAAATTTCAATAATATATGAGTGTATTAAGCAAAGAGTAATGACTTCTCCCTAAACCCTTAGGTATCACTTCCCAGAAGTAACCAGTGTTAATAGCTGACCACTCCCATTTTTACCTGAAGTGAAGATTACGTATATAGACCCAGACCTTACAGAAAGGAGATCACAAGACGGTAAGAGGGAGGTAAAATGGATAACATTGCCTTGGTGTTGGGGAGGGATTCTGGTCCCTGGATGTCAAGTCAGGAAACAGGAATCCCGCCCAACTCCTCACTTGTAGCCATGAGGGGACACATACTTAAAGGAGAAGCTGCATTCCACCTCTGGAATTGCTTCAAGACCACCCCACATCCATTCACCCTCCTTGATATGCCCTGCTCCTTGGTTTTTGGTGGCGATTTTGTTCCCCGTTTTGGTTCTGTAACTTAATTGTTCTTTATACAGCCAGTTGGAGACCCTCTACCCTAGTGTTAAGCCTTGGCACCCCTCTAGAATATGACTTCCTTCTTTGCCTTCCAGAAAAGGGAACAAATAAATACACCTAAAACCAGGTGAGAAAGCAGTCCTGCTGGCAGCTAGGCCGTGATGTTCCCAGTTGAATATAAACCATACTCACAGAACAGAAACAATGTCTAAACCAGGCCACTCCATGACAATATTTAGAACGAGACAGAATAAGGCCACTCTGCAACCACAAAAACGGTGAAGCATCCCTCTCTTCTGCCTAACAGGAATGACTGCTGCTCCTTTACCTCACCAAGGAGAGGCCCATCCCACTGTGGTCCTCCTATCTGATCAATAAATATTGTTAAGATACACAATCACAAAATTGCTCCTGCTGCCTGAAATATGTCATCCAGAATTGGCCTCCACTCCCTTAAACTCACCTTGAATCATCCAGCACAAACCCATATCCTGTAAGAAGCATCTCCCAACTCCTCATGGTTCCTTTGGAGTGCTTCAGTCTTGTTACAGCAAGAAAAATAAACTGAATTTCTTTTTACTCTAATAAGTGTGTTCCTAATGATCTTTTGTTGATGGGCTTTAACAGGGAAAAACTTATTTACTTTAAGGGAATATTAAATTTCATTCTGATCTTCTAGGAACCCTTAAAAATGCTTCTTGTTGCATGCTTTGTATTCTTCCATTTCTAATAGTCTTGTTGCAATGCACTTCATACACATTTTTTCTCTTTAATCTAGCATCAAACATGTAAAGCAAGTAAGATAAGTGTTTTTGTCCCCAACACTCACTGAGGTTGAGACTTGTGCAAGTTCATTCAAGGAGTTGTGAACAATGCTATGTAGAGCTCTGAATTCTTCACTCCTGAGAATAACACAGGAAAAGTAGTCAAGGAAAGAGCCAGAAGCTTAAATTTACCCCGTCAAAAAAATGCACTGGGGGGGCTTCCCTGGTGGCGCAGTGGTTGAGAGTCCGCCTGCCGATGTAGGGGACACGGGTTCGTGCCCCGGTCTGGGAAGATCCCACATGCCGCGGAGCGGCTGGGCCCGTGAGCCATGGCCGCTGAGCCTGCGCGTCCGGAGCCTGCGCTCCGCAATGGGAGAGGCCACACAGTGAGAGGCCCGCGTACCACAAAAAAAAAAAAAAAAAAAAAATGCACTGGGGGATGTAGAAGCACCCCCAATTAAGCTGTGCATGGGTTCAGGAATAGTGGTCACTGACGCCTGAGCCCTGGGCATTCCTGCATCAAGGAAAAGGTTTAGCCAAATAAGCTACTCCTGTCTCCTCTATATCCCTACATCATTTCATTAAGGATGGCCACACTGGAGAGACAATGAGGACCGGAGGCTGAACAAGACCTGCATTCAAGTCCCAGCTCTGCTCTTAATTCGTTAGTTACTTCTCCAAGGGGCAGTGATTAGGTGCGCCCAGTCCCTAACCCTACAGGAGTCAGTCAGTCCCCTTCCCTGGCTGTCACCACACCCAGAGTTACTTTATTCCCAACCCTCCACCCTTGTACCTCCACGACACCCCCCATCCTACAAGTTCACTAATGCAACTGAAGCTCACAGGCGCCACCTCGAGGCTTCAGAATAGCACAGTCACCTCCAGAAACTGATCACTGAAGAACGTGCAGCTACACTGCCCCTGCATGTGACACCAGCAACTTTGTGAGATGTAAAGTCAGCAGACATGCAGCAGGTTATTAAGAGTTTCTCCAAAGTGTTGCTAAGCTCACTGCCAAAGAGTAAGCATTCAAGTTCCAACTTCAGACACAAACTGTGTCCAGAACCATCTCCTTCCCCAAGATAACTGAGGCACTGGCATGGGGATGGGGTTCACCTTCCTAGGAAGTGCCCCTTGGGGAGATCTCGCGTGGCCTTTCTTACACTGCTCACCACTTGGAACGATTCTAATCATCAGAGATCTTTTAATAGCAGTTAACATGAAAAGGAAAAGCATCAATCTTGATTCCAGAAGGTTCCATATACCTCCTATACAAATGTGACTACCACCATCCCTGCAAATTTTGAATACCTCATTCCAAGGGACGTGGGATAGAACCTAAGTCTCATTAGCTTCAAGGCCCTTGCTTTTTCCATGGAACCTGCTGGCATAAGACCACTGAGGATTTTAAACAACCACTTCAGAAAGAGGCCCCGGATAGAGACACACTCACATGGACCTAGCACTATCAAATGACACATTCAAACTCTACGGCCATGACCTGCACCTCAAACAGCATGAGGACATGTAAATGTAAGGAAGGTTTTCAATTTTTTTAATACATAAAATGGCAAAGGAAATTATTTTTCAGAATATACACATTGAATAGAACCTTTTCAAGCAGACATCTATTTAGATAATTATTTGCAAACACTAGAAATAACATGTTCTATGAGCAGTCACCAGATGGATGAAACATTTGCACAACTTTCAGATGAAAGTCCTGATGGAACCCTAAGTCACTATAATGTTCATGTGAGTGTGTGTGTGTTTGAGCCAAATTTAAAACCCAAGTGCTTCATTTCCCCCAAGAAGAAGGGTTGTTAGTTTATAGAAAGCTTTCTGGACAACAATTATACACATCAAGTGTAAACACGCTTTGATGAGAAAAGTCTGTCTTTCATTTCCAGAATTGGTGGTAATGGGGGGACAGAGTTAATTAACGTAAGCTATTTAGGTTTCTTCTGAGAGGCATTTTCCCCGGTGGTTTTACATAGAGTCTACGTCTCATCTTCCTGACTAGACTCTTAGTCCCTGAGAACTAGGCCTGGGCTTTCTACCTCCTTTATGTTCCTCTTAGATGGCTGTAGGAGAGGCTGACGTTTAATGAGCATCTACTATGTGCTGTGAGCCTACAGTTCCTCACCTAATTTTTTTCAATAACTCCAAGCACAAACACTCCTATAATTTTAAGTAAAGTGAGGCACAGAAATTTAAGACACTTACCCATGATCACAAGGCTAGATAATAGCAAAGTTGATGCTTGAGATATTATGTGAATCTGAGGTCTACCCACTATACTGCGCTGTAATGTACTATACTATAAAATACTATACCATACCATACTATGTCTCACTCCAGCACAGTGTGAAAAGTAGCTGATGTTTACTAAAACCTAACAGTAAAGATTACTGCTGAGTGAGAATTTAAGTCAGAGATGTAAGGCACCCCATTTCTTCCTTCTGCTTCCAAGAACTTGAACTCCTTATTTAATAATTTGAAGACCCATGTAGCAAATTAACAACAGAATGGAAACTTAATTTCCAGCATTTATTCATCTCACAGAAGTATGATCAGAGTAGTCCAAAAAAAATAATACAACAGCTCATCACCAAAGGAAAAGGACAACCTAACCATTACCTGGTGAGTGTTAGAGCCACATACTTTACACACATACTCGGAAAATACGTATTGAATGAATGAAGGACTCAAAACTAAGGAACAAATCTTGCTCTGGTAAGCATTGTGGAATCACTTCAGTTACTCCTAAACTAGAAACATTAACTTGAAGCATAGGATTTTGAAAAAACTGATGTATAAGATTCATAAATCATAAATCCCAGCATGGCAAGTGTGATGTCCCTTTGGTTGAGGAGGCAAGCACAGGAGACTTAAGCAGAAGTTGCTGTGCAGCCAAGTTGGAAGAGTTCATCAGTTGTTCTTAGGCCCCAGGGGACTAAGGCTACAGTGTTTCATCACAATTTGGCTTAATTTCTCAACTTTAAAGACTGAACTAATAAAAAGTATTTGGAAATCCAAATGGTGAAAGAAAGTGAGAAATCCAATAAATCCAGCCTGCTGGGAGGCCCTGTGCTGAGAAGACGGGCATACCCTCCAACCCCATCCTGCATGTGTGTTCTCTCTAAATATCACAGTTGCTGCAAAATTTAATATGGTAAGGGCCGGAAGGGGCTTCCCAGACCCTGCAAATGAAAGGCTGTATGACTTTTTGGAGACCTAGCTTTAGGCTTAATCATTAACAGAGTTCCTTGGAGTGTGCTTCACACACTTAGCCAGATCTACACAGGGAGGATTAATATAAAAGCAGGCAGAAAATGAAGGAACAGGGCAAAGGGGACTTGTAAAATCCAACCACCATCTGCCACTTCAAATCCAGCAGCACTAAGGTATTTTAATTTGCAGAAATTTTCCTTCTGGTTTCTAGAAAAACACTGCTTAGGCAAAGGTGGAGTAGGTCACCTGGCAGTTATACACAGGAGGACTTTGTTATTTTTTTTTTAATATAAATTATTTATTTATTTTTGGCTGCGTGGGGTCTTCGTTGCTGCGCGGGGGCTTTTTCTAGTTGCGGCAAGCAGGGGCTACTCTTCACTGCAGTGGCTTCTCTTTGTTGCAGAGCACGGGCTCTAGGCCTGAGGGCTTCAGTAGTTGTGGCACCCAGGCTCAGTACTTATGTCTTGCGGGCTCTAGGGCACAGGCTCAGTAGTTGCGGTGCACAGGCTTAGCTGCTCTGTGGCGTGTGGGATCTTCCCGGACCAAGGCTCAAACCTGGGTCCCCTGCATTGGCAGGCAGATTCTTAACCACTGCGTCACCAGGGAAGTCCCATGGAGGACTTTATTGAGTGCAGGTAAATGAACAAACACACAGGAAACAACAAAATAGGAAGATCACAAATGTATGCCTGGATAATAAGAAATTGCAACAACTAGATTAATGTTTGGCAGTGGAGCTGCTCAAGTCAGGACAAACCATAGAATTTATTCCACCTTTACAAATTCAAAAAAAAATAATAAAAGAATTATCTTTGACCGAAACATAAAGGAATAGTAACTCTTTTTTGTTGATGTCTTTTATAACTTCAGGTTTTACAGAATTGAATGGACCATATTCCTCAATTCACAGTATGCTATCATCAGTGGCACCCACAAGGCTATTATATTCTATTTCAGTTTGTTTTATTTTAAATCTCTTTATTTCCCATTCTCAGTCCCAATCTCTTCCCAGGTAGTATAAACAACCACTCTGGTACATTTAAAGTTTGGTCTTTCGAGCTATCTTTCATACATATTTATTTAGATATGTGTATACCTATATTATGATATGTAAATCTTGTTTATATCAAGTCTTTGCCTGTTGCATAGTATCCATTAAAGTCATGTATCACATTTCATTTAGACATTTAGACGTAGATAGACACCTATGTGATTTCTGACCTTTGTTAGAACACGTAATACTGCCATGAACATTCTCATATGTTTTTCTGAGGACATCTTTTTTGTAAAACCATGCAAGTGGTTCTCTGGATGCTGAAGTTTCTCTAGGCATGGAATTTCTAAGCATAGTATATACATATCCTTAATTTCACTCTGCACTGACATGATAGCTCACTGGAACAGCTGTTTATATTTCCACCAGCAACATAGGAGGATTCTCATGTCCCCACATCTTTGGTCAGTATTTGATGATACCTGATTTCATAATTCTTGCCAACTGGATTGTTGGAAAATAGAGTTATTTTATTTTAAATTGCATTTTTCTGATTATATTCACTTAAGATATTTAATGATTATACGTTTCCTTCTCTATTAATTACTTATTAGCAGTCTTTGTTTTCTGACTTTACTTGCTATGAGTTAAAATTATGTTCAAGAATTCCTTGAACATTCTAGATATTAATTCTTTGTTGGTATTATACATTGAAAATAGCTTTTCCAATCTCTTTTCCTACAGGTTGCTTGTCTATGATGGCCATTGTTGAATAGGAATCCTTAATTTTGATAAAAAATAATTTTTAATATATACTGTAGACTATCTGGAGTTTTATTTATGGAATCTGTTCTCAAACAACAGGACAAAAATATTCTCTTGCATTTTCTTTCCTACACCTTAAAGTTTTACTTTTCATATTAAGGTCTTTAATCCACCTAGATTCCATGTGGAGAACTGGAGATTCATGCTGGCTCCCAAGGAGATGATAGCAATGCAGCTCTAGCCAACTTTACCAAATTCAGGAATATCAACAAAAATGGAAAATATTTTCACTTTCAAGAGAAGCCATAAATCTGTATTCTTTCTATGTAATATTGCCTGATATTTAAAACACACTGTGGCCTCCCCCAAACATATATAGGAGCCCAGACTCATCCTTGTGAGCTGCCAGTTTGTGACCTTTGAGTCACAGATTTTCTCTTTAATACTTTGACCTGACCTTTGTAGCTTTGTACTCTAGTTATTGTCAGAACAAGCAATTTTTGTTTTCACTGCTTTGCATTTTCTCTACCCATTTATTTAACAGAGCTTACCTATTCCTAACCTGTTCCTAATTCTCCCAATTTAGTAGTTTTTATCCCCATCTCTGTATAGAAGAAATAACCAACCATCACTCAACTTATTTCCTTATCAGTACACAAATGCAACATGATGGCAACAGGGGTAGCCACATGCTTCTCAAGAACCAAACTCTGATGTGGCATAAAAGAGGAGTTTTCTACCATCTGTCTCACAATGCAGATTGCAGGAACATATGTGCCTACACCAAGGACTGGCTGGAGAGAACTGTTTTGTAAATAACAGCACTTGAAAACAAGTGCTGTGTCTTTACTCCCACTCAATGCCCAGGAGCTCCTCACAGAAGTGTTTAACTGAGGATTCCTTTGTCCCCTCATCCTCTAGCAAGTGAATGTAAAAAAAAAAAAAACCAAACAACTCAACTTCAAAGTAGGTATGGAGATGGCCAATTGAAATTTTGCACAGTAGCAAAAAGCACAGTCCTGGAACAACTTGGATAAGAGAATTCTAGTTGGCTAACTCACAATAAACTAGAGAAGAACTTGGTAGAAACTAGGGTAAATTGCATTAATATTCAAAATATCTGACACCCTTTCTGTAGGAAGATTACACCTTCTACTGCGCTGATATCATACGTGGCCATGTGACTTGTAGTACCCTTTCCTGGAGCCCACCTTTTTGAATGCAGGAGTAGCCACATGACTTGCTTTGGCAAAGACGTGTGAAGAGAGGTGCTGTGTGCCTCTTTGGAACAAAATCCTCTTTTCCTTTGACTGGCATGTCACAGGAAGAGCCTGCTCCTTCAACCTCAGTCACACAGTAAAAATGACATGGAGCGAAGCCTCAGCAACGGAAATGCAGCATGAGTGAAAAACAGGTCTTTGTCATAAGCCACTGAGATCTTGGGGCTGCTTGCCGCCACAGCATAACGGAGCCTAAGCTGACAGATAAAATTTACTACAACAAATTCATGATACTTGCATTTTAGACATTTTTCTTCCAAACAATTCAGAATGCTTTATATTTTCTCACTAATTGTCTTAAAAGCAGTCAGTGATTTTTTGTTTTGTGGTTTTGAAATTATCTTTTAATAAATACAATTACTATTATGTTACCTCTGTCTCCTAACACCAAGTAATCTTTTCCCCAGCCTACTAAGCATACCACTTAATGTCCCTGAAAAGCACTTTGAGAATTTAGGAGTAAGTTAAATTAAAAGTTTTAATTTTAAAGAGTTCTCTCATGTACCAGCTTCTACTTTCCAGTGTGGCATGTAAGGTGCTTAGAAGTCACCACTTTGTGCTAACAAATAAAAAGCTGAACTAAACTTCCTTGGTGGTCCAGTGGTAAAGAATCCACCTTCCAATGCAGGGGACACGGGTTCGATCCCTGGTCGGGGAACTAAGATCCCACATGCCGTGGGGCAACTAAGCCCGCGCACCTCAACTAGAGAGCCTGCTGTGCCACAAACTACAGAGCCCACGTGCTCTGGTGCCCCCGCACCCCAACTAGAGAGAGAGAAGCCTGCACGCTTCAATGAAAGATCCTGCATGCCACAACTAAGACCCAATGCGGCCAAAAATAAATAAAATAAAAAATAAATTAATTGATTAAATTTTTTTTAAAAAAAGACTGCTCTTAATAAAATCAGTTAAACTTTAAAAAAAAACGCTGAACAAATGGAAAAATCAACAATTTTTCTTAGAGCCATCAGAAAAGAGAGGTCACAGGGTAAACTGCTACCCCCCAAATTGTAGAGATAGACAGGCAGATACAGAGAATCACAACTTACCAGAGCGGAAGCAGGAGAGCAGACACCTCCGCAGGAACCAGTGCCAAGGTGGGAAGAACCGGAACTGTAACTGATGCACAGCTGGAGGCTCCGTGTGGACAACTCTGAGAGTTAAAACCCCAGGGGGTGCGGGGGTTCCCCACGCTTTTGTGAGTTTCACCTCCTGGCGCTAAACCAGGTTCTCACAGCGCGTATCAGAGGAAAACCCTCTTATGATTCCAGCAGGGGGAAGAGAGATGCAACCATTTGGAAATGCAGCCGAACATTCTATTCTTTGCAACAAGGCCAGCCCTCCAGAGAAACAATTTTACCACAGCCTTATCTACTCGGTTTTTTTAAAAATTTATTTTATTTTATTTTTATTTTAACATCTTTATTGGAGTATAATTGCTTTACAATGGTATGTTTCTGCTCTATCACAAAGTGAATCAGCTATATGTATACATATATCCCCATATCCCCTCCCTCTTGCGTCTCCCTCCCTCCCACCCTCCCTACCCCACCCCTCTAGGTGGTCACAAAGCACCCAGCTGATCTCCCACTCCCAGCTGCTTCCCACTAGCTATCTACTTTATGTTTGGTAGTGTATATATGTCCATGCCACTCTCTCACTTTGTCCCAGCTTACCCTTCCCCCTCCCCATATCCTCAAGTCCATTCTCTACTGCTGGTTTTATCAGAGGCTAACTAGCCTGGGGGAAGGGAAATAGCAACTCCAGCTCACAGATAGCCATCCCATCCCACCTAAGGGGGTGGGGAGTTGGCGGTGGGCTGAGTGGCACTTGAGAATGTCACAGGCCTGGGCCACAGGCTCACTAACAGACGGAGACCTAGTCAATCACAGACTAGGAGCACTTCCCTAGGTTCTTCACCAGCACACCGCCAAAGCCTCATCTGTTGGAGTTCCTTTCACTCAGTGCATCCTGTCTGGCTTTCAACAAAATTACAAGATGCACCAAAAGGCAAAAAACTCAGTTTGAAGAGACAGAGCGAGAATCAAAACCAGACTCAGATATGGCAGGGATGTTAGAATTGCCAGACCATGAATTTGAAACGTCTGTGATGAATATGCTAAGGACCTTAATGGGAAAAACAGACGACATGCAAGAACAGATGGGTAAAGTAAGCAGAGAGATGGAAATTCTAAGAGAATCCAAAAGAAATGCTAGAGATGAAAACCACTGTAACAGAATAAAGAATGCCTCCGATGGGCTTATTAGTAGTAGGCTGAGCACAGCTGAGGAAAGAATCTCCGTGCTTGAAGTATGGCAAGAGTTCTATTATTGGAGGCTTTAAATATAAATAATGTAAATTTTAAGAACAGAAAACTCTCCATTTGGAATCCTTGAGTTTCCAAATGTCATCGTTATAGGGCAGCTTCCCTTTGAGCAGCATTCAAAATTATGAGATGGAAGAATCTGAAAAAACAACTGCCAATTACAGCTCTGAACACTCCAACATCTGTTCCTGCCAGCAGAGAAGTGAGGTTTCCCCTTGCTGTTGCATTTGTCACCTTCTGAGCTGAAATAGAGGACCAGCGGCATAGTGAAAACAAAGCACTAGAACACTAGTAACTTATCTTACAATACTCTCCCTAGCATCTGTTTTGTCCTAAAGCTCTGAAGACAGTCTCACCAACAAACAAAGGTTTGGTTACTCTTAGACAGCTAGAGAAATACAGAGCACACACAAGGGAAATCCACGTGAATATCTATGGGTTTCTTTCTTTTATTTGTATCTCTGAAAATTCTTCTTTACATCCCACCTGGCTTCCTGGAAAGAAAGAGTACCCTGTGGGCATCCAGTTGCTACAGTAAGTATTTTAACATTCCATAGCCATTTTATAAGGATACTGAATCATGTCTACAGTTTGACACTGACATTTCTAACATTTATAATATTCTAAACTTGTGATTAAAGTGGAAACACTGAGAAAATGTAGGACTTTAGGATGATAGCCAGTAACATCACTCAACAGTAAGTAGCACCTGCTTTTTTTTTTTTAAGGCTTATAAGCATATTATTTTTTCTAGCTTTTAACTTAATAGACCTTATCACTTGGGGATTTCTGAAAAGGAATTTGAGTTTGGGTATTAACAGTCCCACTGGCCTCATCACCAAGTTATTCTCACAGTACCTGGCAATGACAGCTACGTAACTCATCCACACATAGTCTGGCACCTGAGGAATCCATGTCCTTTACCACTACACTACAGTGCCTCTTCTAGAGAACAGAAAAAGAGGATGCACTTCTCCAATCCATTCTATGAAGTAAGTATAAACTCAAGATCAAATCAGACAAGTAGCACATGGGAAAGTATTATTACCCACTCATGAACATAAAACCACTCATGAACATAAATGCAAAAATCTTAAACAAAGCATTAACATAACATACCCATAAAAATGATAATATAGTTGACCTTTGAACAATTTGGGGGTTGGGACGTTGCCCACCTCCTCAGAAATAAAAATTCTGTGTATAACTTTATAGTCAGCCCTATGTATCTACCATTATACATCTGTGAATTCAACCAACCTTGGATTGTGTAGTACTCTAATATATTTACTGAAAAAAATCTGTTTATAAGTGGACCTGTGCAGTTTAAACCCATGTTGTTCAAGGGTCAACTGTATATCTTGACCAAGTTGGGTTAATACCAGAAATGCAAGGATAGTTAAACTGTATAAAATCTGTAAATGCATTTATCATGTTAATAGATTAAAAAAGAAAAACCATACATATAATCATTTCAATAGATGCATAAAAAACATTTTATAAGATTCAATATGTAATCATGATTTAACAACAACAAAACCCTCTTACCAAACTAGGAATCAAAGGAACCTTGCTGAGTTCCCTAGTGGCCCAGTGGTTAGGATTCCAGGCTTTCACTGTGGTGGCCAAAGTTCAATCCCTGGTCAGGGAACATCCCACAAGCCACACAGTGTGGCCAAAAAAACCCCAAACCTCTTAAAAAAAAAGGAACCTTGCTTACCTTGATAAAATACACATAAAGACTGAAGAACAAGAGCAAATATAATTCTCAATGATAAAAGTATTCCCTTTAAAGTCAAGAAAAAGATTAAGACACCCTCTGTTATGAATTACATCCCCCCCAGAATTCATATGTTGAAGCCCTAACCCCCAATGTGACTGCATTTGGGGATAAGGCCTGTAAGGATGTAATAAAAGTTAAGTGATGCTATAAGGTTAGGGCCCTAATCTGACAGAACTGATGCTGCTCTTATAAACATCATCATGCACAGAGAAGAGACCATGTGACGACACAGCAAGAAGATGGCCATCTGAAAGCCAGGAAAGGAGGCCTCATCAGAAAACAAACCTGCTGGCATCTCTACCTGAGAATTCCAGCCTCCAGAACTGTAAGAAAATTAATTTCTGTTGTTTAAGCCACCCAGTCTGTGGTATTTTGTTATGGCAGCCCCAGCAGACTAAGACACTCCTCAATAGTTGTTTCAATTCAACTCTGAATTGCAGACCTCAGCCAGATGGATTAACAGGAGAACACTCTATGACTTCAGGATAGGGATGTAAGCAATACAAAAAAGTGCTGCCCGTAAAACAAAACGTTGATAACTTTGAAACTGAAAAGCCACAACCTGAGAGAAGATATTAGCAACACATATATCTAACAAAGAATCAATACTAAGAATATAAGAACTCCTACAAATCAATAAAAAAGGATACAATAGAAAAATGTGCAAAAGACACCAGCAGGTACTTCAAGGACGAGGAAGCAAGAATGGTGAATATAAATATAGAAAGATGTTCAATCTTCTCAAGGAAATAGAAAATAAATAAGACACCATTGTATACTCACTACATCGTCTGACAATAGCAAGTATTGGAAAGGAGTAGATCAGTGGATATATATATATATATATATATATATATATATATATATATATTCACACATACCCACACTCCTAAACCCTATATGGAACTATAAACTGGTACAGAAACTTTAGAAGATAATTTGACATTATCATGTAAAGGTAAGTATGTGTGACTCTTACAACCCAGCAATCCCACCCCTTGTTATACACCCATGAGAAACTCTTACACATATGAACCAGGAGACATGTACAACTATTTTTACACAAGCATTGTTCAAAATAGAAAAGCATTTGGAACACCCAAAGGACCACTGACAAGAGAACGGATGAGTAAATTATGGTGTATTCATACGATGGAAAGCTATACAGAGATAAAAATTAATGGATCACAGTTACATGCAACATGAATGAATCTTAGAAATATAAAGCTGACTGAAAAAAAGCCATGTTTTAAAAGACTACATGCAGTTTAAAAACAATTTTATAAAGCACAAAAATAAAATATGATTTAGTGATATATGTGATAAAACTATTTACTTAAAAAAATGAAATGTAGGATAACATCTACCTCTGGTAGGCAAGGGATAGAAAAGAGGAGGAGAACCGACGGGTTAAATGGCATTGGCAAAGCTCTAACTCTTAAATTAAGTTGTGAATTCATCAGTGTTCATTTCATTATTACGCCTTATAACTTACATCTGTGTTGTATACATTTGTATATAAATAAAATATTAAATAATTAAAAAAATTTTAAATACTAACCTGATTTTTGGTTGGCAGTAGCCTGGACCCAGGAAAATTCAGGCTGAAGTTGAGTTCTGAAATATCCTCATGAAACAGGGCAGCTCCTTAGTCTTTTACTACATGATTCTTTAAGACTCAACATGTCTTGAGAGGCTTAACTCTAAAACACGTCCTATATAAGACATGTCATGTGCCATCTGTAATTCTGATTGCTGAATGTGTTGCAATCTACTGATAAGGCAAGAAGTTCTGATTTTTTCTTTAAAAATTCTATTTCAGTTGATATTTTCATGGCTATAAGGTGACTTTTGTAGACTTTTTCCATTTTGTGTGTTCAAAAGATTTCAATATATCTACTTTATATAGCACTGTAGCCCATCATTTGTGTGTTACTGATTTGAAAACATATTGTTTGATAGAGGCTCACTCTGGTTTTTGCTTTCTCCACTAGAAGAATAGTTCTCAAAATGTGGTTTGCAGATCCCTGGGAGGACCAAGATCCTTTCAAGAATTTCATGAGGTCAAAACTACTTTCACAATAACACTAACATTTTTTGCATTTTTAAAGGGTGTTGACATTTGCACTGATGGTGCAAAAGCAATAGTGGGTAAAATGTTGGCTTTTTAGCATGAATCAGGACAGTGGCACCAACTATGCTAGTAGCTATTGCATTCTTCACCTCCACCCACTTGCAGGGGCTGGGGCATGGGGGAAGGAGCCAGGTCACTTGTGAATGTCCTTGATGAAGCAGTAAAAACAATTACATTTTATCTTACTTGAGCAGATGTCTCTTACATATTTTGTGGCATGAAATGGAGAATACACATAGAGTCCTTCTGCCTCACACCCACGTCTGATAGTTGTCTCAGAGAAAGCACTTGTGCAGCTGTTTCATTTGCAAGCTGAACTGCTTTTTGCATGGAACACCATTTTTACTTGAAAGGATAGCTGACAGATAAACTAGGTTATTCATATTTGGGTTTGGTAGACATTTTCTCAAAAATGAACGAAGTGAGCCTGTCACTTCAAAGAAAACACCTTACAGTGTTTGTCGCTAATAATAAAATTCAAGTTTTAAAGATGACATTAAAATCTTTGGAAACTTATGATGGCCACCACGAACTTGACAGCTTCCCAACCCTCAAAGGCTTTTCTGATGAGATCAGTGGTGATATTAACAAATATGATTTTTTTTTTATTGTATACGGCAACATGCCACATTCAGAACTGTATAACAGCAAGCCAATATTCTCCAAATGACCAATGCATGATGTTATAAAATTATACATGGGTCAAAGGTCAATTCAAATTGCAAAATAGATGAATTTTAAAATAACAGAATAGGAAACCTAATAATCTTGTGAATGCTATCAAATTAACTCTTAACAAATCAAACTATTTTAACAAGTTTAACAAAAAGTTATTTCTCTCCCTCTGTAACTGCAGGAGGCAGGGACCTTCTCTGCTTTCCTTGTTCAGCCTTCTTTGGTTAATAATGAAGACTTGGTTTTTTTAGGATCTTAGCGCTTATAAACCAAAACCGGGCCTATACAAAACTGTAATGACACAGAACAGATCAATGGATGCTTAGTCCTGGGGGTGGGGGACAGGGACGGGGATCACTTGTAAAGGGCCAGGATGAACCTTCTTAGGGTGAAGGATCTATTCTAATCTAGATTGTGGTGGTGTTACATGACTGTGCAATTACCAAAATTCAACAGAATAATATCTTAAACAATAAGAGGGGGAACTGGCCTATAGGGCTCAATTTTCCTGTCAGAAATGGAGTAAAAGGTGAGTAGATTTTACTTAATAAAAATGAAATAAAGAGCATAGAGCTTTTTCTTTCTATGAAAAATCTTTTATTCTAGGCCAGGTGGTCTATCCCAGAGGTAGAATGCATAGCGGTTACAAATTCAGATGCTAGAGTTAGTCCTGAGCTTCAAACATAGTGTTGCTACATACTATCCATGTGACTGTGGGTAGGTCACTTATTCCAAGCCTCGCTTTCTTCATCTGTAAAATGGGGATCAAAATTATACGTATCTCACTCTTTTAAGAAGTAAGGTAACATGTATAAAGTGCCCAGCCCATAGGAAATGCTCCATAACATCTTTAATTACTTTACTGAACCATTTAGACACCTGATTGCTGTTCCCTTAGATGCTGTTATGGGTTGAACTCTGTCCACCTCACCCCTGCCCACCCCCCCCCAAAGATGTTAAAGTCCTAACTCTCAGAATGTGACCCGATTTTGGAAAGAGGGTATTTACAAAGGCCATCAAATTAAAATGAGGTCATTTTAGGGGTAAGCCCTAATCCAATATGGTTGGTATCTTTATAACAAGAGGAAATCTGGACACAGATACAGACACAAACACAGGGAGAGTGCCATGTGAACATGAAGGCAGAGATCAGGATGATATATCCACAAGCTAAGGAATGCCAAAGATTGCTAACATAACACCAGAAGCTAGGGAAAAGGCATGAAACAGATTCTCTATAACAGTCCTCAGAAGGAATCTCCCCTACCAGCACCTTGGTCTTGGACTTCCAGCCTCCAGAACTGAGAGATAATAACTTTCTGTCATTTAAGCCACTCAAATTATGGTACTTTGTTACAGCAGCCCTAGCAAACTAATAAAGATGCTAACTGTATAAAGGCCAATCTTTATTAACTCCAGGTCACCAAATAACTCAAAGAGACTATAAAATATGAACATAAATGAGTCACTTCAGGCAGAGAGAGGAGAGGGACAGATTGGAGAGAGAAGGGAAAGGGGAAGGAATACAGAAACAATGATTGGGACTTTCAAGGTGAAAGAGGAAAAGCTGAGAAGGGAGCGGTTTGCATTAACAAGAGAAAATAAAAACCACACAGAATCCTGCCCACTTCCTCTTTCAGGCTTCCCAGGGCTCCTCACCTCATTGATTTATACAGACAATCAATGTCTGTATAAAAACTCACCCCCAGGCTTCCCTGGTGGCGCAGTGGTTGAGAGTCCGCCTGCCGATGCAGGGGACACGGGTTCGTGCCGGGAAGATCCCACATGCCGCGGAGGGGCTAGGCCTGTGAGCCATGGCCGCTGAGCCTGCGCGTCCGGAGCCTGTGCTCCGCAATGGGAGAGGCCACAACAGTGAGAGGCCTGTGTACCGCAAAAAAAAAAAAAAAAAACTCACCCCCTTATTGGCATCCATTTACTGGGTGAATCGTATTTAAAGATTAAGTTGTTACTTCTCTTTCCTCTCAGAATTTCTTTATGGGAGGAAGGTCTCAGCTCAGTTCCTTTATCAAACCACCTTCTAACCACTGTCACAAGGCTTTGCCCAAAACATTGAGCCCAATGCTTCCAACAAGCGTGTACTTTCCCTACAGACTCAGAAGCCCAGCCAGCCTTTACCCCTGCACAATAATTTCAAATCTTCACAACTCACTGGCTGCATAGATAATGGACTGCCACCTAAGGTTTTCTTACAAGAAATATTTCCTATTTATTTTTGTTATAAATTGCCCTGTACCTTGAATTCAAATGAGTAGGTCTGGCTGAAGAAACTAGAATATTCACTTTCACAATTTTCTTAAAAACATGTCCTAGGAGAAAGAGCCCTTTAAGATAATCTGGGTTAATTCAACTACCAAATATTTAAATTCTAGTCAAGAACTAGAAATGATATAACAAGGACTTAAGTATTAAACTCTTGACTTTTAGTACAGTACTTTTCCCTGTGTATCATCCACTCCCTGTAACTTTATAATAATAAAATAACTGGGTTCCACAATTAGATAAGGGCTAAATCTGGACGCTGAACTTGCCCTTTCGAACAGCGTTTAGACTCCCTCCTTTTACAAGAACAGCTAGCTCTAAGTATACCTTTGCCTGTTGTATGGAAAGTAGGAAGCAAATGTTTGACAAATGTTCATGTGGACGTTGGCAGCTATCTGCCCTTTTCTGTTGTAAGAGTTCTGAAGGCCAAGTCACTGCCTCAGGGTGCCAAGGCAATTACAGGATGCACAGACCAGTGACAGGGCTTGAAAATGCCTGACATGCGCTGTCCTCTGTCCTCAGGGTTGTGCAGAGAAATAGGTGATGGAAGGACCAGACGAAGAAAGATACATACTCCAGCAGAACACTTACTCTCTAGCTATTCTGGGGACTAGGCTTCCAGCGGCTGACATTCTGAGTGTTCACTCTAAGGTGAAAATATGACATGACAATTAGCAGCAGATCAATGCCTACAGTACCTAAAATGGTATATATGCTTTTCACGTGCTACACCCTGTTCCAAACACTTTATCCATCTTAACTAATTTTCTCATCAAAACTCCCCCCGAGGCAGATATCATTACTATCCCTATTAAACTGATGGAGAAATTGAGGCACAGAAGGATTAAGTAACTCACCTAACATACCAAAGCTAACAGTAGCGAAACCAGGATTCAAACAGAGGCAGCCTGGTTCTGGGGTCTATATTCTGCATTGCATTTCTACTACCCTTACATCTCTACTACCCCCAGTGGTGTGCTGGTAAATGGTTAACAACCAGTTCTTGGGGGTGGGGATAGGGGGCTGATTTATAGTATTTGCCCAGTCCCATGGTGTAAATAGTCCCACTATTTTCAGCAGTTTCAAGCTGCCAACATGGTATCACTGAATATAAAGTGGGTGAGCGCCAGCTTAGACACACCACTAAGTTCAGCCAAGGAGTGAGTGAATGACTGAAGACAGGAAGCCAGGTGCTACCTCTCCTAGCAGCAATGCCTGAGGAATCTGCAGCTGTCACAGGGAGGACCCCACTGAGGAGGGATTCTGATGCCTGATTCACGTAGTAGACTCTCTCACCACCACCCTGAGAAATGGCAGTCTTGGGATGTAACTAAAATATGACAAAATCCATAGCTTTTGGCTGACCCCTGCTAGGCCTGAATGCTGGATCCCACCCCAGCCTCTTCCTTTCCCTAATGGGGGAATCTCACCATTCCTTACTTCAGCCCTCTCTAACCGTGACCACCTCTGACTCTGAGCATTGGAGTCAGGGATGATGCTTCTGGCTGTCAACTCTGCCACCTGGCTGACAGGATGGCCTCCCCAGGGCCAGGCGGGCCCCATTTTCCCCAGCTGCAGCCTTTGCCTTGCTGCTTCTCTCAATCAATATTGCTGCTATTGTGCCACCGTGCTGGGTGCCAGTGGCACTGGTAGGTACCTAGCACTGCTTCTGGCCACAGCATCTCCCAGTCCTACCCGTTTCAAATGGCCCTTCTCCTTCCCAGACAAAGTTGGTCCCCCAAACACCAGGAGGTACACGCCTATCTCAAATCCAAACCTGGCCAGAGCAGTTCCACTTCTGCCTCAAGTTTGATTAGCCTAAACTGAACCAGTGTAGCCCCCCATTGTATAATGGACGTTTACTGACTGCCTAGGCACCATGCTGCTCTTTAGGGATGTAACAGTGAACACGGCAGTCCCTGCTTCTGCGGGCTTAGTCTGGTTAGGAATCAGAGGGACAGATTTCAGGTAGGTTTTGCTTTGCTATTAGAATGCATCAAGGAAACTGATCCTGAAAGACTGACCTCTAGTCAGCTTGCTGGAAAGCACTCAGGAATGAGCATTTGACTTGCCCACGGCCTACAAGGTCCTACATTAACCAGGCCTCGGCTACTTCTCTGACCTTCCTCCTGGAACTCTCCCCTCCCTCCTCATCTGGAACCGTTCCTCCCAAGGTATGTGTGGCTCCCTGACCTCACTTCACTCAGGTCCTGGCTCACCCATCACCCAATCAGACAGGCGTTGTCTGTCTACCCTATAAAAAACTAGCATACCCTCAGCAACTTTCTAGCCCCTCGTCCTGCTTTGTTTTTCTTCATAGAAAGACTGTCACTATTAAGTTTCTCATTTGTTTATTGCCAGTCTCTCACTACTGAAATGTAGGACCTTTGTTTTCTTCACTGCTGATTAAGGTAGGCAGAATAAGGCTCCCCCCAGCAAGTGTGCACATGCTAATCCCTGGACACTGTAAACATGTTACCTTACATGGCAAGAGAGACTCTGCACATGTGATTAAGTTAAACACCATGCAATGGGGAGATTATTCTGGATTAATGTAATCCAGTGTAATCACTAATTTCCTTGTAAGTGAAAGAGGGAGGCAGGAGAATTGGAGAGTTGTGATGACAGAAGCAGAGGTCAGAGTCCTGTGATGTAAGAAAGATTCAACTGGCTATTGCTGGTGTAGAAAGTAGAGGAAGGGGCTACAAGCCAAGGAATGCAGGCCTCTAGAAGCTAGAATAGGCAAGAGAATGGGTTCTCCCCCAGGGCCTCAGCAAGAACACAGCCCTGCAGTAACTTCGTTTTTGCTCAGTGAAACCCATTTTGGGCTTCTGACCTCCAGAACTATAAAAAACAAAAATTAATCTATGCTGTTTAAAGTCACTAAACTTGTAGTAAATTATTATAGCAACAATGGAAAATGAATACACCAATATCCTCAGCACCTGGAGCCAAACCATGAATAAGAGTTTGAAGGCAACTGGGGGAAGGTTTTTTGAGGCAGAGGGAGAAGCATATGTAAAGCCATGGAAGTGAGAGAATGTCATGTTTTCAAAGGAAGTAAAGGGTATATACAACATTGTATAGTTTATAACGTACTTTCACATGCAATTTCTCATTTTTTCTTCCAGAGATTACCTTCTCCATTGAATAAATAAAAGCAAGTTAGTTATGATAATTCCTTGCCCAAAAACCCAGAGGAAGTTAAATGCAGGAACACATCTATAATCCAAAAGCTAGGTTTGATGGAATATCTGCACGGAAAGCCGTGGGCCCTCTCGGTTAAGTTTCTTAGGAAGAGCTTATTATATGATTTTGGACTTGTGTTAGATGTTTGGGGGAAGATTCGATAAGCATGGTTTTGTTCTGGATTGAGTGTTCCCAGGTGGCAGGGGCAATTGTATACTGGGACATCTTGATAATTTGTGTCTAGCAGGCAGAAGGAACGGTGGGGAGAATGCTATAACTGGTAGATAAGCAACGGTCACTGGTGTGAGCCACGTGAGAGGACGTTAGGTATTCTTGCATTTTGCACCATGTTCTTTTTTGTCTGTGCTCAGACATGATTACAGAGTGGTCTGGTTTTGTCTCCCTCCATCTCAGACACAGAATGACCTTGGCAGATACTGGTTTTATGAAACAGTTAACACTCAACAGAACACCACAGCTTATCCGTGAGTGCCAGGCCAGCTCCAGCTCACGGCTGTCAGGGGCTGCTTTTTTCTTTCTCGCGCAGCAGGGCCCAGATCCCTATCTTGTGGTGGCCGGCCCTGCACTCCTCCTGCTTCATGCTCACTTACCAGGCCTCTTGGGTCTGTAGAGATGCAGCAGTTACCAGACTTTACTCAGCAGTTCTCCTTATCTCCCTTCTCTTCTGTTCCAGTTCCTTCTCCCGCTTATTTTCATTTTCTGATTATATTGTATATGTTTTGCATAAATTAATGAAAAATTATAATCACAAAGGAAAACAAATTTGTACAATACGATCACTTACGAACCCACATCCCTAACACACCACATGGTTCAGTTTTGTACTCCCTTTCAGATCTGGTCTACAAGCATCCACGTTTTTATCCAGGCATGAGGACAGGGTAAATATAATTTTGTATTTTGCTTTTTTCATTCAGTGCTATATGAGAACCTTGTTTTCCCAATTACAAAATTTTATAGCATAATTAAGAACAGCTTTGAATAACAAAGTAGGTGCTTTCAGTGCTTCCACTCATTTTGTCTGGCTGTCAGTGGAATTCCACACCCAGGATGAAAAAAATGAGGTGGAAAGTACATAAGTAGGTCTAGGAGGTGGGGCTAAGCAGAGCTGCTGAATGACTGAATGATCTCTGAACGCCCACTCTTTGGAGATCCCAGGATTCCATAATTGTGTTCTTGAGCTCTACCCTATGAACCCTGGAGCTCCTCTTTGGAGATATGAGGGTCCCCTAAAGGCAAGGATAATCTGGGGATCTTTTCTCCTGGCTCAGAGAACAGCAAAATGAAAGCTTAAAGGTAAATTTAAAAGATGATTGCTCCCTTAACACCAATCCAGAAGAGGCTGGATACACTCCCTGGAGGAGCTTGGACTAGGTCCACTGCTAGGGAACTCATTAGGAGTTTCCCCGGCCATGTGAAGGTAGAAGTGGAATACAGAGTTGTCGGGTCTACTGGAAGCCAGTAGGCAGAGAAACGCTGCACCCTGGAAATTGAAGACAGACCTGTTTTAGAAACCAACTTCTCAAGGAAAAAGTCCTCCCACAAGGGACAATGAGGTGTTTGGGGGCTGATACCATGTCTCATAATCATCTTCCACAACTGTGCTTAGTAGAGTCCCCTTAAATGATTGCTGAATAAATGAAACTGGCTGAGGAAAGCAGCTACTAAGGGCAGCACCAAAAAAGCTTTGCTGATGAATGAGCTGTTGCTCCCCAGCACCACCTGCTGAAATCCTTGGGAACTCTGACGGGATTCCGTGCCTGGAAACTCTGACAGAAGTCTTAGAACCCCTGCCTGAAAGCCAGGGAAACCCTGCCAGGAAGTCTTGGAGCCCCTGACAGACAGCTCTTAGACTGCTCAGAAGCTAGGGAATCATGGAACACTACCAGCTTTGGGACTGAAGCAGAGCAGCTCCTGATTGCTGAACTTCCTTGTCATATTTCCCATTGGGAAAACAAAGGGGTAGAGATTATTGATTTCCTTTTAATCAACAGATAATAGTGGGGAGGAGGAAGGCAGCAGAGCCAACGAAGAAACATTGTAGGGTTTGGGCTGATAAATGTAGTGGGAACTAGATGCAGCGTGGCTGACCCAGATCCTCAGAGTGCAATAAAGCCTGTTTCAGGAGGAAGGAGATTCATGGAACATATTTAATTCACTGCAAAATATTCTAAATTCACTTCATAAACTAGGTGTATATGTATGTAATGGTCAGTTCCTTAACTGGTGGGTTTAGCTCCAGCTGCTGTAAAAGATGTTTACCTTGAACATCTGAGATTTCTGGGTGCTACTTCTCTATGCAGGAAAGAAAATTTCTGAGGGCTGAGCTGTTTATTGAGACATAAAGAAAAATAACTGCACATGGTGTAGTTAAGGAGCTCCTCTCTCCTAGGACGGAAAGTGCTGCCAGCCTTAGGACAGGGCACAGATTGATATTGCAGAATCTTAAGGTTTCTCCTTAAGAAGGCAGAGCCTCTCAAATGTCTGAGGGAACCTTGTGGAATGGAAGGGCCATAGCATAATTGCAGATTCAGTGGTAGCGGGCTAGGTCGGGAGGGGAGATAGAATGTTTTTTCTTTGCTCATGATAATGAGAAGGTAAAGGTAGAGGGAGAAGAGGGGATGAAAACAGGCACGTGGCCATTAAAACCGTAAGAAACAGTTGAAGCATGAAGTGATCCAAGACTAACTTTTGGAGAGCTAGCCACTTCTCTCTAAGGCTGGGGTCAAAACATAGGAATTGCCTGTTGCGTTTTTGTTGAGCGGCATTTGCTTCACTCTAATGGGAGAAATTCTCCGATGTCACTTCTAAATCCACATAGACAAAGGGAGGGAAAGAGATGAGGGTGTCAGAAAGCAATGAGATAAGAGGGTGCAAGGAAAGGGAGAAATTACCAGACAATGGATGTATCACAAGGGTCCTAGTTTTACCCCTTGAGTATCACTTCTGCAGCTATTGGGAAGATGTCCAGAAGTTTGGAATCCTAGGTGGATCTGGGAGCATTGGACTGACAAGTGCCAACACTAGTGCATTGGTTTCTGAGCATGGAATGGGTAGGGATATAAGGACAGAGGCTGTGGTTGTTGTATAGGGAGTCTTCTCCTGCATGTAGAGAACTAGCAGCTTAACTGGGCAAAGAATTGGCTCCTGGAGTTGTCTCTTTATAACAGTATGCTTGAATCTAGAGAGCCAGGTGGGGCCCACATTAGTGAGGACTGGACCCTACAAAATGTTGGCTCTCCTGTTAATGCTAATTGCAAGAATGTAAGATAGACTACAGAGGGACGTGGAGTGAAACTGATAGGACAAAACTTGGGTGACAAACCTTAGTTAATAGGGACAAGCCAGGTAGTGGTCACATTGGTGAGGAACTGGTGCTGGAAAATGTTAGCTCCTTTGTTGATGGTAATTGGAAGTGCTTGACAGTGACTACAGAGGAGCCTATAGTGAAATATTTGGTAAGACAAAACTTAGCCCATTTTTATCCATAGGGACAATTATGATTGTGTTCATACTGAATGAGGAGCAGAGTACTAGAAAATGGTAGTTCCTTTTCTGATGGTAATTGCAAGAGCTTTAGGGCAACTAAAGACATTAGAATCAAGTAGTAGGGCAAAACTTGGATGGCCATTTATACATAGGGACCAACTAGTAAATGTCCATATTAGGTGAGGATCTGGGCTCCCCAAAACGTTAGTTCCTTTGTTGGTGGTAATTGGAAGAATTTTAAGGTGATTGTACAGGAGCTTAGAGAGAAATTGAATTAGGATAAAACTAGATGGCTAAGTTGGATTCAAAAGGACAAAGGTGGAAAAGAACTAATTTCTCAAATCTATTGGGGCAGTGAGCTCTGCTCCTGTGGGTGGTCAAATGAGGCAGTCTCTTATAGTTAAAAAAGAATGTTTTAAGATAATAGAGTAAGACACACAGAAAGAGGAGCTTCAAACAAATAGTTGAAGTTGACAATGAGAATAAGAAAGAGGTTTCCCTGGTGGCACAATGGTTGGGAGTCCGCCTGCCAATGCGGGGGACACGGGTTCGAGCCCCGGTCCGGGAAGATCCCACATGCCGCGGAGCGGCTGGGCCCGTGGGCCATGGCCGCTGAGCCTGCGTGTCCAGAGTCTGTGCTCCGCAACGGGAGAGGCCACAACAATGAGAGGCCCGCGTACCGCAAAAAAAAAAAAAAAAAAAAGAAAGAAGTAAATGTAGATACAGGGAGAGAGAAGAAAAAAACTGCATACTAGGAGAAAATTAGTGGTATTGAAAAACTGCTGCTGTTCAAATGCCTTTAGACACAGACAAGGTTCAAGAGGATCACTCAACACTGCAAGGTGTAGGGGGCAAAGAAGATGCCATATACACACTTGAGTTGAGGGTTTGGACTGGGCCAACTAGAGTGTCACCAAACCCCAATCTGGAGCAACCTAGAGCAGACATTTGTGCTACATGGAATTTTTAAATAGACTGATAAAAGTTATAGTTTTAGCATTACCAACTAGTATATAAGTTATTCTTTAATATATTACTGATTGGTTCTCTGCTTCCAAAAGGCTTTTGAGGTAGCTTTTGTTGGTACTGGCTTCCCATTTTCATGTAATAAGGAGGAAAGCTCCAGGAGAAAGAGATGGGTATATATAAATTTTAATGGGAGCAAATGGAGCAATAAACTTGAAGTATTAACATCACAGGGAGGTTCTTTCAGAAGCTACTGGCCACTGGAGAAGAGTGGCATATGTACAAGATCACTGCTCAGAAGGAGGAATAGGAAACAGGATTTCAAGAGGAAGAAAAACTTCTCTTCAGAGTTTTGCAATATTCTATCCATGTACACAAATGATAAGGAACACTGTATCCCTAGTGTGGACTTGAAGAAATTGTAATACAGAAATGGAAATAATACATTAATTTATTCTCTTGAAAGGTTCTAGCATACAGAATAGAGCAAAATGTTAAAGTCTCAATTTCCCCCCTCCATTGACCTATCCCAAAGGCAACTAACTAGACAGTTCATAGTTCTTTTTCATGCATTTATAGAATTACATTTTTTCAAATATAAGTATGATTAAGCTATATATGAGTTTTTCATATCAGCACATAGAGCTTTTTATTCTTTTTAGCAGCTACATGAATACTACATTAGGCATGAACCCTATTTTGTTCTACTGTTCTCTGGATGGACAAGGAGTTTTTCCCTGTCTTATATTATTAAATACATTTCTACCACGATAATCCTTATATAAGTCAAAAATCTGTGTGTCATGAATCATTACATGAACTCAAGGTGAATGTATAATTAAAACCAACTTAATAGTTTTCCTTTATAAAGAGAATTGTGAAGTGTTGCAACAGCATTAAGACCAAGAAACACACTTTGCTTTAAATATATATAAGTAATTTAAAAAATAGACATCATTTCTCTAGTATGCATAGGGAAGAATACAGTCAAGTAAGGGGAAAAAAGGAAAGAGTAGTGAGGGAGAAAGGAAGGGACAGATGAAATCTTTGCTCTTTCTGAAGCTCAATGGGCCTGGTATTAATAATACACTTGGTCCACCCATTTTCTAAAACAAAGCTTCTCAGCTTTTTAAAGTCCAAAAATATGGATAAATCTGCCAAGTTTAAGAATTCTTACTTAAAATACAGAAGGAGAAACTTTCCTCAGATCCTCCATTTTCTGGATTTTCAATGAAAAAATATAGATCTGTAGACTAGAGAAAATGGCTTTACAGATTTTAGGAATCAGAAGTTGAATTTCACAGAATACCACCCTTGTCCAGCAATCCCCTGAATTCTAGGACATTGTTACAAAATACTTTGGAAAGCACTTTTTTGTCTACATACCTGGGCCAGCTCATATTAAACCAAGGTAGAGATCAGATGAGGGATAGTTTTTCTTCTCCTCTCCTGCAGGTCTAGTCACCAAACTTGGAATTAAGATTGTATTTACCAAGAATGTACAATATTGAGTACCCAGAAGCAACTGAGGATCTGAATTTAATTATTAGTCTGGAAAATAACTTGAATTAATCAACTTTGATTCCTCAGAGGCTGAAAGATTCAAAAACAGACAAGGTCACAGACACAATATGGTCTTTCAGTCCCCCCCTTTTTTTTTCTTTTTTGCGGTACGCGGGCCTCTCACTGTTGTGGCCTCTCCCGTTGCGGAGCACAGGCTCCGGACGCACAGGCTCAGCGGCCATGGCTCAGGGGCCCAGCCACTCCGCGACATGTGGGATCTTCCCGGACCGGGTCACGAACCCGTGTCCCCTGCATCGGCAGGCGGACTCTCAACCACTGCGCCACCAGGGAAGCCCTAGTCCCCTTTTTAATGTTATTTATTTAACCAACTCTAATATAGAACTTTATATAGCCCAGTCTCTGATCTAAGGGCTTTGTACTCTGCCTATTCCTTGTCTGTAAACTAGGGATAATAATAACAATACCTACTTCGTAGAACTGTCATGAAGTTATATGAGGCTGAGTAACTTGTCCAAGGCCATATATCCAATGATGTTTCATCTCCTTTACAATTTGTTCAATTTCTGCTTCCCTTCACTACTGGTTCATTAATTCTCCCAATTTACTGCAAACAATGACAGAGGTGAGGTGTGACCTAAAAGTTCTACTCAATACCCTTTTTACTCATCTGCAAGGTTTTTAGCACCTGTTCTTAATGAGTGCTCAGTTGCAATTGATGATATAGAAAAATATTTTTAAATATTCATTTGAATCTTGATCTAAAAATCTCATGACAATACAAAACCTAAATGACAAAGAAACTAATTTTTAAATAATTTTGAGTAATTATGAAAGCTTCTCCACTTTCCTTTAACTCTTATCTGACAAGATTTGATATTTGGAATAGAAAAGGAGTTTGTCCAGGCTTAGGCTGATTTGGACCAACTGTAAACCAGTTTGTGTTTTTCTAAATAAACTTTCCTGGTTAGGGCAACAATTAGCCACAGTTAATTAGTGACAGTGATTCAATATTAAAATTCAAAATAACCAAAAATAAAGCAATGCATGTCAAAGAATGTCATTACGTATAAGCTCCCACCCCAACACACACACACACACACACACACACACACACACACACACACACACTCATTTCTCATATGTGCACCTTTCAAGAGCCACTATTTACCTTCAATGGAAGGGCCTGAGTGGAGTCCCCTCTCTAATCTAGGCCCCTAGTTGTGTGGCTTCTAGCTATTTTTTTTACATTTAAACACATTAAATAACATGGAGCTCATTCCTTACAAGGTGCCCAGGTTCTCTAGACACACTTAATTTCAAAATTTCCAACAAGGGCATCAGGCCAAAACATAGGCTGGAGGTTTTCTGTTGGGCAACTGCTTTTTTGTTCGTTTGTTTTTGTACTTTTTCTTGGGCTTTCAGGGAACTCATGCTCCCCTGCCAAGTGTCAAAAAGTTTACTTTTATCAAGACTTGTCCTTTCCCATATTCCCCCAGGCTCTTAAAAAGCTCTTTTAATCCATTAATTTCATCTAAAAGTCCTATTCCTGGTTTCTTCAGCTAATGGTTATGGTTTCTCCAGCTAAAATTATGGTCTAATTAAAGTACAGTTAGGCCTTCTTCTCAGAGGAGTACCTACCTTTGTTTTGTGAGAAGTTTCTTCTTACTGTGAAAGCATGCATTTAATTGTGGGTAATTTAGAAAATTCAAACAAAACGAGGGGAAATTTTAGAATCCCCTCTAATCTCACTATCCTGAGTTAACACAGCAATAACATTTTAGTGAATATCCTTACAATTCTTTCATACGCATATTCTTGCAGTAATGGATTCATTTAGTTCATAATGTTTTACATACATAAACTACTTTCTTATGATGATTTTCTGTAATATCAATTTTAATGATCACATGAATGTGCTTTAATTCATTTAACCAATATGCTATTGTCCTCAGGTTACCAGACCCTGAGAACTTGCACCTAGAAGAGAGTGGACACCAACCAGAAACCCTGAGAAGAGCAGCCCCACAGAATGATGGAAGTTGTCTTCTGATGGGGAGGGTGAGGATGCATTTGTGGTTAGATGTAGATGGGTAAACTTGTCAGGTAGAGGATTTTTTGGCACTGTTTCTACTTATGGAACAAATGGTTCTTCCCTGCACAAAGAAGCCACAGTATTTAAACACTAAACCTTTCTGCCCATCTCACAGTGTAATTCTTTAAAAGTGATCTTACTTCAAAGTCATGTTTAGTGTTAGGTACAGACACCAAAATAATTACAGATACGCGTATATGCATGGGCTAATATACATACATAGATTTCCTAGCTTTGTCCAGCGAGAGAGCCTAGAAACAGTGAAACACACCCCAGTAGCAAAAAGCACACCCAGCACCCAGATCTTGGCTTCTAATACTCAATATCATTCTCCAATAAAAGAAATCAGAATCCTTGGAGAAACTGCTGATTCTAGAGCTGGGGCAGGGAATACACAACATGAGCCAGAAACATCTTACAGTGACAGGAAAAAAAGGCTTTAAGTTAAAAATAGGCGGGGGGGGGGAGGGGCAGCGGGATGTCAAAGAGACACAACACAGGAGCCAACCTAAAAGATCTCCCAAAAGCTAAAACGAGAACACTTTGAGTAACAAAATAAATGACATGAGCCCAAAGTATAAAACAAACATCCATGAAATATCTAAAGTATAAAGCAAACATATTAATATAAATAACTGAATGGGAGAAAAGAACCAAATCCCCTAGACAGAACTCCAAATAATTTATGTAAATATTCCCACCTTCCACTCTCCACCCCAGTTGCTGGCTAAGAGTAGGGTACAGAAAGGAGGGGAAAAGCAACTTTACAGAGGAGAAACCTGGCAAACACTACCTTGGCCAGGTGATCAAGATTAATATCACCAGTGATACGTCATACAGACAGCATGTACTCCTTGATATGATGTCATGAGGGCACTTCATTTATGTGATCTTCCTCAGAAAAAATCATAACTCCATTCTTAGATGAAAAACAGCAAAAAAATCCAAATTAAGGAAATACTGGGACTTCCCTGGTGGCACAGTGGTTAAGAACCCACCTGCCAATGCAGGGGACAAGAGTTCAATCCCTGGTCCGGGAAGATCCCACATGCCGCGGAGCAACTAAGCTGGTGTACCACAACTACTGAGCCTGCGCTCTAGAGCCTGCGAGCCACAACTACTGAGCCCACGTGCCACAACTACTGAAGCCCGCGCGCCTAGAGCCCGTGCTCCGCAACAAGAGAAGCCACCACGATGAGAAGCCCGCGCACCGCAACAAAGAGTAGCCCCCGCTCACTGCAACTAGAGAAAGCCACGCGCACAGCAACAAAGACCCAACGCAGACAAAAATAAGTAAATAAAAATTTAAAAAAAAATTCAGCCATAAAAAGGAATGAAGGACTGATACAAGGTACAACATTGATGAATCTTGAAAACATTATGCTGAGTCAAAGAAGTCAGCCGTAAAAGGCTACTTATTGTATGATTCTATTTATATGAAATGTCCAGAACAGGCAAATCCAGAGAGACAGAAAGCAGATTAGTGCTTGCCTAGGGTAGGGGTGTTGGGGTAAGGGAGGGAGAACTGGGAATGACTGCCATTAGGTATGGAGTGTCTTTCTGAAGTAATGAAAATGTTCTAAAACTGACTGTGGAAATGGTTGCACAGCTTTGTAAATATACTTAAAACCACGGAATTGTACACTTTAAATGGGTGGATTTTATGGTATAGAAGAAGTCATTCTATCACAATAAAGCCATTATTACAAAGAAAAAACAAACTGAGGCGCACTCAACAAAATACCTGACCAGTAAACCTCAGAACCATCAGGGTAATCAAAAACAAAGTCTTAGACACTGTTACAGACAAGAAGAGGCTGAAGAGACATAACAGCTAACTATAAGGTAGTATTCTAGATAGAATCCTAGAACAGAAAAAGGACATTAGGGATAAACTAGTGAAATATGAATAAAACATGTTTTATTAATAGTAATGCACCAAAGTTAGTTCCTTAGCTGTGATCCATGTAGTGCATAGAAATGCACTCAAGCCTGACTCCACAGTCAGTATTTTTAACAACTGAAAGCCCTGCATCTCTTGTAGCCCTACTTATGGAAGCTGAGCCTTGGCTCCTGCTTGGGTGCTGCTTCAGGTTGGGATCGTCTCCCCATACTGCGGGTGGGATTCATGGACATGTGGGTATTGGGGACAGGCTTAAACCATGTTTAGGTGTTCCTCACCCCAGCCCTCATGTTGGAAGATTGTTTGTCTCATCCAGGCCTACCACTGCCATTCCAGGAGTCCTCATGAAAAAAGCCATATGACTTTAAAAAAAGAAACAACACTTCCTTAGCTCTGTCTCAAGATAGATTAAAATATAAAGCAGAAGCAAAGTATCTGAAAACCATATCATGATTCTCTCCTAAGTGTCATGAGATGATTCAAGCATGGAGTGGGCATTCAAATGTTGGTTAAATTATTAAATAAATTAGCTTTTGAAGACATTAAGTATCCTTTTTTCAAGTGTTTAAAAAGTTAGGGACTTCCCTCATAGTCCAATGGTTAAGAATCTGCCTTCCATTGCAGGGGACGCGGGTTTGATCCCTGGTCAGGGAACTAAGATCCCACGTGCCGTGGGGCAACTAAGCCCACGTACCACAACTACTGAGCATGTGGGCCACAACTAGAGAGCCCACGCACCACAACTAGAGAGAAGCCTGCACGCCGCAGTGGAGGATCTGCATGCCGCAACAAAGATCCCAACGAAGATCATGTGTGCCATAACCAAGACCTGACGCAGCCAAAAATAAAATAAATATTAAAAAAAAAAAGTTAAATTCTGCTTTCCAGAAAGACCACTAAGGATTGAAAAATCAGTCTCTATGATATGATACAAATTAGCTTGAAAGAGGAAAAGATCTTGCAGGTGGTGGTTCTCTCTCTGCTAAAAGAACTCTGGTCTTGCTTCCAAGAAGGAAGCAGGATGGGTTTCTTTCTTTTTAAAATAATTAATTAATTAATTTACTTTTGGCTGTATTGGGTCTTCGTTGCTGCACACGGGCTTTCTCTAGTTGGGGGGAGCGGGGGCCACTCTTCGTTGCGGTGCGCAGGCTTCTCGTTGCTGTGGCTTCTCTTGTTTCAGAGCACGGGCTCTAGGCACATGGGCTTCAGTAGTTGCAGCACAAGGGCTCAGCAGTTGTGGCTCACGGGCTCTAGAGCACAGGCTTAGTAGCTGTGGTGCATGGGCTTAGTTGCTCCATGGCATGTGGGATTTTCCCCAACCAGGGCTCGAACCTGTGTCCCCTGCATTGGCAGGTAGATTCTTAGCCACTGCACCACCAGGAAAGTCCCAGGCTTCTTAGTTTTAAACTAAACTTGACAGGAGGCCCCAAATGATACATCAGTGACCTAAGACATAGACCAGACCGAAGAGACATTTGCTCTCAAGTGGGGTTGTGGTTGCTCTCAAGTGGGGTTGTGGCTGGTGGGAGATGGGTGGGTCTCTCCCTATGAAGCTCTACAGGGCGGAGAGTCTGATGTAGAGAGACGTGCCCCCAGGCTGGAATCCTCTACATAGCTCCACTTCTAACCAGTTGTGCAATCTTCCCATCACTGGAGCTTTAGTTGCCCTTTGGGATAAAATACTACCCTTTTCCCAGATCCTTACCAATTCTCATCTTCTAGAAATCTGAATGAACTAGAGATAAGCCACGAATAGCCCTGAGGCTAACAGTATTTCCCACCCCACTGAACTTTATAGGCTGAAGTTATCAAGAAATAAAATTAATTAGTGTTTCTATGCCTTTCCCTCTTCTTTCCTTCCCAATGACCAAGATAATATAACAAGTAGTTCTACAGCTAAAGTCAGGCAGTAAGAAGACAGGGAACAGAGGGCATAAATAATTAGGCTCACATAACTGAGGGATGGATAGGTAGGTATCAAAAAGCTTTTTAAACAAATTATAATTGGACCAAGCCACACTATGTGAGCTTCAACAGCCTGCACCCACCAATTTATACACCCTATTTTTGTTTTTCCTAGAAGGCAAATGGCTGTAGCAGAGTGATAAAATGATCCAATTGTTTAAAACAAAGAAAAACTGACTTCACATCTTTTTTTTTCTTTTTTTTTCAGACATCTGGTTGCAAAAGTGTTTTAAATTGAGACAGGCTGACTTCTGGTGCTAAAGGATGAGAAGGAAAAGAAACCAATTAAAATAGGAACTCTTTTTGACGCTGAATCAGAAACTAAGCTGGTAAAGAGCTCTGTGCCTCAATCTGGGTGTGGGAGGAAGGAGAGGGGGAGCTGGAGATTTGGGGAGTGCTTAAACGTTGTTATGCAAAGAGGACTCTTAGGTAAACCTTAACGTTATTTCTGAACTATTAGACAAGGATGCGTGGATTTTATTAGCCCAGTTTCATTGCCTAAACTGCAAAAATGTACTAAGGGTTTTTTTCCCTTTGTTACTCAAATTTTCAACAGTTGTGGCATCATTTTGATCATTTAATCTCAGCTGTAAATTGCATACTCTGTGGACTCCCACCCCCAACTCTGCTCTTTGGTTTGGTTCTTTTGGGTCTTAATGCCAAGCTCGTATCCATCATATGAGTCATGACTGGGATCTACCAGCCCAGCACCCTATACCTTGGTGCCCCAAGTGACCACATTTGAGCCTTCCAGGGAAACAAAGACTGCTCCTGTCATGACTCTCCAATGCTAAAAGGACCCAGAGATCATATTGCAGACAATTCTTCAGTAACGCTCTGTCTAGAGAAACACATCAGGCATCAGCTCTGCATGAACGTGCCTAACTAGCTGGATTGTTACAGCCCGACAGTCTGCTCCCTCTCTCCCTCTCCCTCCCTCTCTCCCTCTCCACTCTCAGCCCACTCCCCCCCACCCCCGCCCCAATATCCCTGGCTCCTTTCTGGACATCTCTTCTGTTCTTACTTAACCACCATCCCCTGCTTACTTATAACCTCACCTTGCACAGGGCCAACACAGCCTCTCAGGATCCAACTCTAATTTATCTTAAGTTCCCACATCCCTAATAACTCAGTCTTTCAGAATCCCCTAGTTTAAATTCCCAAGGCAGGAAATAATAATCACCTCTACCCGAGAGAAGGCCTTCATGTCAGGCCACATCTCAGGTCACTGGCCAGTCTATGAACAGACGGCCTTTGTCTGTTCCTGTCAGTTGTAGTTAGCGTAGTTAGGGCGTGAAGGGTCATACAGAACAGAACCAGTCCACAGAGCAGCAGAGGCTGTGGGCAGAGCAGGCAAGGTGTGCATATCGCTACCATTTGCTGGAAAACTGTTATGTGCCAGCATTGCACTAGGTGCTACATCTAATCTTATTTAGTCCTTACAACAATCCTAGTAAGTAGGTAATATTTGCATCTCAAGTGAGGGAAAAGGTTCAGAAAGATTAAGTTAACTTGTCCAAGATTATATAGCTGCTATAACCGATGAAGCTGGAGAAACAACCTCAAGGACTCCCTATCCCATGTTACTTCTACTCTGCTGACTTGCCTGTCATGCACAAACCACCTTTGACCTTCATTACCCAATCCCTGTTAAGTCTGGGTGATGAGAGTTGCTTCCCTTTTAAGCATTGATGCTGGTAATTTATGAAAACTAAGATAGTTTGCTGGCCAAAAGGCAAGCGATTACAAATACACACAAAACACAGAACGTAACATCAATCAAACATTTGCTGAGCACCCGCTACAGACCAAACACGTTTACAGGTGTTGATGCGACACAAAAGGCAAGACCCATTCTCTGCCCTCACAAAGTTGCCAACTGTGTATGGGAAATAGGCAAGCAAACAACTGCAAAGCAAAGCAGAATGGAATAAAAGCCGTGAGACAGATGCACATAATATGCTATAAAACTGTAAAGGAGAGAGCAAATGCTCTGACCTAAAGGAACTGAGGAAAGCTTCTAAGAGAGGTGACTTGGGCTGGGCCTTAAAGCACAAGCTGGCTTCGTATCACACCAGCCTAGGCAGAGCACAGCCTGGACACACAACAGGGGCAGAAAGATGCCTAAAGTTTGAGGAAATCCAATGGTTGGAGGATAGTCTTAAAAGATGAAGATGGAAAAATAATTACATGCCAAGTAAAGCAGTCTGGGCATTATTCCATGGACACAGTAAGTTATTGCTGTGTTTTGAGCAGATGAATAAGGTGACCAGAACATGTTTATGAGCCCATGATCTGTGTTTTGAAACAGAGATACTAGCTTGGATAGGGAAGAAACCAGGGGCAGAGAAAACCCCTAGGCTGCTACTGCAATGAAACAGATCAGAGACAACCAAGGGCCTAGACTATGGTTGAAGCTGGGAATGGAAAGGAGCAGACTGACGAGACATCTTGGAAGGAGGCGAGGTCATCTGAAAACAAAGTGGAGGGCTGGGTATGGTGAAGGACCCAGAGGAATCAACCATAAAACGATCTCCTCCAGGCTTGGAGCCTCGTTCTCTGGAGCCTAGCGCAGTGCCAGGCAGGCACAGAACAAGTGCTCAGCCAGCAGTTACTGCCATGAATGAATGCGTGTTTGCTTCTTGGAGGATAATAAATGTCAAGTTACATACACCTTCCCCTTATTGAATAAATGCAAAATGTTTAATTACTACGATAATAAATCTCCCTTGCTCTTCTTCGACCATTAAGCCACAATATAAAACAGCCTATGGCTGCCTCACATTTGCCAGGCCACTCAGCAGCATATTGGTACTCAAAAATAAACCTCATATGCAGTGGTTAAGAATCCACCTGCCAATGCAGGGGACATAGGTTCAAGCCCTGGTCCGGGAAGATCCCACGTGTGGCGGAGCAACTAAGCCCGTGCACCACAACTACTGAGCCTGCGCTCTAGAGCCCATGAACCACAACTACTGAGCCCGTGGTCCGCAACAAGGGAAGCCACCGCAATGAAAGGCCCACGCACCGCAACAAAAAGTAGCCCCTGCTCACCACAACTAGAGAAAGCCTGCGTGCAGCAACAAAGACCCAAAGCAGCCAAAAAAAAAAAAAAAAACCATAAGATAAATACCATTATTCTTTACTTTTGTGAGTAATGAACTAAATAGTGTCTCCCTTCTGCAACAAAAGCTGAAAAGCAACATTGAAACCCTCACTCAGGATTAATTGCCTAACCTTTTCCAAAATTCTGCTTTAATCTTGTGAAAAAGAGTACTTACAAGATGTCCAGAGAGAACTAAAGAACAGTTTCTAAAGGAAACCTGAACTGCCAACTGGCCTAACTATAAGCACCGTGGAAATTGTTTAGACCACCTTAAGTCAGGACCACCATTCCACTTCTTTCAATTCTGTGGTTTATTGCTTCCCACACCGGGAAGTCCCCAACCACCCAATCTTATTGAACAAATCCCGAATAATTGAATGCTATTCTCCAAGCATTCATATTTTAAATAATAATTCAAACAGAATTTACAAAAAAACAGACTGTCTGCCTAGAGTTAAAAAAAGAATAATTTTTTTAAAAACACAGCACTGTACTTAGGGCTGTAACACAAAAGCCTGAAGCTACAGATAACTAAAAATATAAGTGGTTTCCTATTTGGTGATATCAGTGTGGAAGCAAGGGTGCAGGCTAGGTTATCTGCCTGAGCTTAGCTTTTTCACCTAGGTGTCTGTTATTTGGAATTCTACTATTAGACATTTATTCCTTTGAAAAAAGCTTTGTCCTCTCTTTGCAGGTTTCTAAAAAGCATTCCAATTTTATATTTTATGACCCAGGCTCTAAGAGTTCAAAGATAAGTTAATTGTTGACCTTGTCTTCAAAAGTTTACAGTCTGGCTGAAGAAAATGAATACAAACAAGTAAAAGAGAAATAAGAAATAAAATATAAACAAATAGTCATGGAATTCCTCAACAGGCAGTGGGAGCTTGGAAAAGGTATGAAGTTTTCATAGAGGAGACCTTCCATTGAAAGTTGTGACTAAATGTTTGCAGACATTAAGGGCCCTGGGGCTGGCACTCCAGATAGATGGAGCAGTAGAGGCAAAGGGGAGAAGTGAAACATCAAGGGTATGAAGGACCCACAAGTGGATCCACCTGGCTGCAGAAGGCAAGTTTAAGCCTGACAGGTAGGCAAGAGTTAGGCTGTGGAGGGCCTTAGAAGCTAGACTAAACACTTTTCTCAAACATGTAGCATGTCACTTGAAGCACATTAAGTAGAATGGAGAAACTACTCATGACTGACTAGCCTGACCACAGCTTATCACAGACCTTATTCACAGCAAGGGAAAAGGGTTGATGCCACTTTCTTACAGAGGAGTTGGGCTACAAGCTTTTCCAGTCCTTTTGACTTAGCCAGTACACACTCCCAACAGGGCACAATTCAAACCCTTGGCTGAATCACAGCCCTCCACAATTTTGCACTAACTCTCCAGTTTTATCCTCCCAAACAACTCAGGCTGGTCAAAGTTTACTCACTTCTGGCTCCTTTTGGCCTCCACCCACCAGGAATAGTCCATAATTTCTACCTCTCCGTGGACTACTTTGAGGACTCAGCTCTAATCCAAAGGGTGACATAAAGCATCTGAACATCACACGAGCTTGAGGTGTTCTCCCTCACCTCTCAACTTTTTATGGAAATTATTGCCTGAATATTTTATTCTGTAATTATTCACATGCTAACTTATCACATCTGTTATTGTCCCAAATTTCTTTCCCCAACCAAAAGAGAGGACAAATTTTCATTATTGCACAAACCACTAGAATCAGAAGAGAAAGGAAAGTAGACATACAATTTTTGTACTTCTCAAGTGCAAGGTTGGAAATTAAAAGACAGAAGTCAGTGAGATCTGTTCCCTTGGTCAGGGTTATTATCACATGGTATAAATTTCATAAAAACGAATACACAGTCCTTGTACAGCTAAAAGGAATTAGCTCAAAATCTGGAGATCTGGCATAGTGTAAATTTATCTGAATTGTCCCAGCTAACTGAGCACAAGGGAATTATTAATCCGTATCATGTGTTTTATGTGCACTGTCATCTGTTTTAAGTAACAGGTTATGCTTACACTAGCATTTTACAGATAATATTTTCATACATATTCATTTTTCATACTTGACCCACACAGGCAATACTATTCCTAAATTACATTTGAGTTAACTGTTGCCCAGGAGATTGGTGTCTGGCCCAACGTAACATAGCTACATGGAGTCAGAGTCAGAAATGAATCAAGTTTATTGGATTTCAGGCTAATGTTGAATCAGCAGAATTAGGAACAAATATTATTTCTAAAATACATTCCCAAACTTACACTTACCAGTTTAATAGGAACCTTACTTGATGTCACTAATACTCTTAAGATTTCGTGATAGATTCTATTCCCGTGTCTCAGAGAGAAGCTTTTTATTTTCTACAATGGTTCTCTTCTGAGACTTAGGGTAAAGAAGTCACACAATGGTGAAACTATACACAAGACAGCTATGCTCCCTTCGTAAGCTGAAGTTCAATTTATTCCCAACCTAATGTGAGCTGTGCTGATTCCCTCTCTCTGCCAGACAGAGCGACATCTCTAAACTCTCAAAACACATTCAAGAGATGGCCATGCCATCACTGTCTACTTAACAAAGATTTTTTTAAAGTGTGTGTGTGGTATGTGACTGTTCTCCCTTGTTTTACAAAGAGAAATT
Organism: Stenella coeruleoalba; assembly: GCF_951394435.1. Classification (NCBI taxonomy): domain Eukaryota; kingdom Metazoa; phylum Chordata; class Mammalia; order Artiodactyla; family Delphinidae; genus Stenella; species Stenella coeruleoalba. The sequence goes on along the minus strand of NC_137150.1, from coordinate 36,539,939 downwards.
AATATAGTAGTAACAAAGGTGTAGATAGCACATTTAGCATAGTCTAAATCCAGTAAATTAAAATATTCACTACTACATATAGGTCTAAAAAGCATAGGATAGTTTTAAGCCTCTGTTGTAACAACAGGTACCTGACAAAACTAGCTCCAAAGTGAATGAAAGTGTATATCAAACTTGGATCTAGGCACATTCTATACACGTATACTTGATATAATATATGGCATATCTGTTTCTATACTCCTAGGAAGATGCACTTAAGATTTTTAAATATCTATACTTTTGCAAAATATTCCAATTCTTAAATGTCAAAACCAAGAAAGACAACTCTTTCAATATTAAGGACACAAGTGTATTTTAGACATACCCTTTGAAGTTAAGACAACTAAACTGAGAAGAAAAAGAAATGAAAATACTGAGACTACATGGTTCTCAAACTGTTCATTCAGGCACTCCACAAAACAGGGACTAAAAATAAGAGTTCAATTCATTACATCCTCACCACTCACACTGCAATAGTAGTTGCTTTCCAAAGAACTTTCTTGCACTTTGCTAAATACTAAAATTTAGTCCCCTGAAACTTTTTTCTTATTTAGAGCAAGTATCAATGTCCTAATGCAATTAGGTAAAGGCATCTTGACAAAAGGCGCTCATGTTTTCCACTATTTTAATGTGGGAATTTAAAATATAGTTTTCTCTATGGTGTTAATTTTTTTTTAAAGTGTATGTGTTGGCAGGTTACATATTGTCTAAAAGAACAGTAATATACAGTTGCATATGAAACAGCATCCTGAAACATAAAAAATTTTGTTTTCATTAGAATTCAACACAGTATCTGGATAATAGTGAGGTTTAAGTGGGATTCCTAGCTGCTTTTCCTAGTATCTAATGTATATAACTCATTCAAATAATTCACTGACACTCCAAGAAAAATCTTAGCTGTGGTGTAAAATATAGCTTTTGATAAAAGTAGAATTTTTTGAAAGGTAAAATGACAGATCTGTGAGAGTGCAAGATAAAAACTCAGTAATATTTTTGTTTTGAGCCATGTTAAAATAGTAAAAACTTTACAAAATACAGATGAACCAAATACAGTCTTCCCAGATAGCAGAAGGCCAGACTAGGTCACTGATCTGAAAGGATCCAGCTACCAGAGCAATGTAGCCACCTGAAAGTAATTACTGAATTCAGTTTCTGAACATGGTCATTTCCTCTAATCTTCATATTGGTAACTCACTAATATAAACATTTACTTTGATGGGTTTGATCAACTCTGATAACATCGTTCCAAACAATGAAATGAATCTGACTTCTGTATTAAATAAAGGCAATTTATGTTATAAGAAATTGAGAACAGTTTTGATCATATGTAAATGAATATGTAAGAAATTAAATAAGTATGTATGTGTACATACATGACTTTAATTTTGGAAACACAAACACTTTAACTAATCATTTAAATAAAAAAATACCCAATATTTTATGTCTACTGTGTCCACTGTTAACACTGTAGGTAAAACACTAACACCCTCCTTTGTAACTAAGAGAAATAGATTAACTTTATCATCCAGAAACCTCTGACAGCATATGCAATTTCCTATTTCCCATATCCTGATAGTGTCTGTCCTCTTTTCTCCTGCTTCTTTTTCTCATGAACCCTGAAGCTTAATGACAAATATGAAAGTCATCATTTCCTCCTTTATGAAGTATATTGAAGACAGAAAAGCATTAAAATCATTTCACATTAATTTAGCAAAGCTATTTTATGCCAACTTTATTACCACAACACACAATAGACATTTCAGTATACCATGAACAATTACATAGTGATTTTACAACTACACTAGTTACTCCGGTTAACAAAATATTTCTTTATAAAAAAATTTCTTCAAAAGGTTACATTCACGTCTTCATTTAATATCATAAGGTTGTTAACAATGGTCATAGTAGATTCAAAAACAGAAAATTACTTACCTTAAACATCTGTATTCTCCAAAGGTATATACTCTACTTGGATCAGTCAAGGTTCAGGCTTCCTGCAACACTCAGAGGATTTTGGAGCTACTGAACTTAGTATACCCAAGAAATAGCCAAACTCCCCCCCCCCCACCCCGAGTCTCCTGATTTTGCTAATTCAGGGGTCATTAACAAGGTCAAGGGATGCCACAGGATTCACCAGTGAACAAAGACCCTAAATGGGTAAATTAAGATGGAACTGCTCAAAAGATTTCATTCAGGAAACTGAGGTTACAGGTAGGTAATCTCTAGCTTTGTAGAGAATTATATTGAAATGACATGGCTCCAGAAGGCTTTCTGAGTAATAGCTCAGTCTCAGTTTCATAATCTGGCTAAAGTCCAATTTGGAGACCTGGCTGCAGCATAGGGGTGGATTTCTCCTCTTTGACGAAAAGCAAAAGGAGTAGGAAAAAAGAGGTCGAAAGAGAAAAGCCTGTGTAGTTGCTGCACAGACCTCAAAGGGGGTAACATCTATGTCAGCTACCCTGAGTAATACCAAACGGGCCCATGAAGTGTCTGACCTACAAGACAGTACAGGTATTCCTTGCTTTTTGAAAGTTCACTTTACACCACTACACTTTTGTGAAAGACCGACAGTAGTTCCTGTTTTCACAAACCGAAAGAAGTTGGAAAAGGATTTTTGCTTTTAGGAAAAAGGATGAAAAGTGAAAATAGCGTTCTGCGTTTGTTCTGCAGTGAGCTGATACAGAGGCAGCGCACACCTCAAGCAGCAAGAGTGGCGGTCCCAAGCTCCTTCCCTTCGAACTACACTCAGCACCTGGCTGCCATGGCTTTGAACTCTGTCTGTGAGCATCTGTGCTTTATCTGGATTTATTTCGTACATCATTAGCCAGATGTGTCCTAAGGTGATTGCTTCTTTGCTTTACGACATTTTGCCTAAAAGGTTTCATAGGAAAGCTCTACTTTTGGATAGTGGGGATAACCTGTATAGGTAGAATCAGTTCCAGAGTCCGGTCCCTAGCTTTGAACTACTTTAGTTATACGGATCTTCACCAAGACAGTACCTAGGGCCTTCTCTTCTCACCTACAGGTTTAACAAAGATTTTAAGCTATAATTAGAAAGGCCAGGTATGTCCCTCAATAACAACTTATTCCAGCTGGGAGATTTTCAACTGTCAATGCTTGGGCCTCACCAAGATTCTAATTTAACTGATTGTGGGGTCTGGGTGTTATACAGAGTTAACTTCTCAAGTAGTAACAGCAGGCATCCAGGGTTGAGAATCACTGAAAAAGGTTAGATTTGGGTGGTATACCTGGGCATCTTCAATATATGACTAGGGTGGGTGCTGGCATTTTGGCAATCTTTGGAGGATTTCAAATCTTTTGTCATTAAATGAAATGTTTGGAAATATAAAAGCCAAGGATGCCATCATTATTGTTGTCAGGCCCTACACTGATGAAAAAGATTCCATGGTTTCCTACATTATCTGTGTGGCTAAACTACCTCAGTAAGGACAAAGGGGTACTTTCCAAGGGTGGAGACATCAAACTTGTATTCAGTTCCCTATTAAACTCTAATTGGGTGTACCAGTTTACATTCCCACCATCAGTGCAAGAGAGTTCCCTTTTCTCCACACCCTCTAGAGCATTTATTATTTGTAGATTTTTTGATGATGGCCATTCTGACCAGTGTGAGGTGATACCTCACTGTAGTTCTGATTTGCATTTCTCTAATCATTAGTGATGCTGAGCATCTTTTCATTTGCTTTTTAACCATCTCTATGTCTTCTTTGGAGAAATGTCTATGTAGATTTTCTGTCCATTTTTTGATTGGGTTGTTTGTTTTTTTGATATTGAGCTGCATAAGCTGTTTGTATATTTTGGAGATTAATCCCTTGTCGCTTGCTTCATTTGCAAATATTTTCTCCTATCCTGAGGTTTGTCTTTTTGTTTTGTTTATGGTTTCCTTTGCTGTGCAAAAGCTTTTAAGTTTAATTAGGTCCCATTTGTTTATTTTTGTTTTTATTTTCATTACTGTTGGTGGGAATGTAAACTGGTACAGCCACTATGGAGAACAGTATGGAGGTTCCTTAAAAAACTAGAGCTACCATATGATCCAGCAATCCCACTACTGGGCATCTATCTGGAGAAAACCATAATTCAAAGATACATACACCTCAATGTTCACTGCAGCACTATTTACAATAGCCAGAACATGGAAGCAACCTAAATGTCCATCAACAGAGAAATGGATAAAGAAGATGTGGTACATATATACAATGGAATATTAGCCATAAAAGAGAATGAAATAATGCCATTTGCAGCAATATGGATGGACCTAGACATTGTCATACTGAGTGAAGTAAGTCAGAAAAGAAAAACAAATATATGATATCGCTTATATGTGGAATCTAATAAAAGGCTACAAATGAACTTATTTACAAAACAGAAATAGAGTTACAGATGTAGAAATTAAACTTGGTTACCGGGGTTAAAGGGAGGGGGAGGGGTAAATTGGGAGATTGGGGCTGACACATACACACTACCATATATAAAACAGATAACTAATAAGGACCTATTGCATAGCACAGGGAACTCTACTCAATACTCTGTAATGGCCTATATGGGAATAGAATCTAAAAAAGAGTGGATATATAACAAATTCACTTTGCTGTACACCTGAAACTACAACAACATGGTAAATCAACTATACCTCAATAAAAATTTAAAAAAAAAAGAATGAGTAAAAGTAAAAAAACAAAAATAAATAAATAAATACTACTACGAACAGTCCAAAAAAATTCTAATTGGGGGCCAATGAAAGAAGCATCTACTGAGGTAATAGCTAAGGTGTGTTCTCACCACATTCCAATGAGAATTCAGGAGAGGGGGAGAGAGGAGGAGGGTGTTAGGAGTAGGAAAGGGAGCTGTTTGGAAAGGTAGGAAGAAACAGAGATATAACATTGGGCATGAGAGTTTCAGAAGATTTCTGAGAGACAGTACTATTTTCAGAAACTAATACTCACTTAGCTGTAAGAAGATGACAAACATCTTGGAAATACACTTATCCCTGATGGTCAATTACACACTGAGAACTTCCTGTTAAGCCTTGCCTTGAAGGGCCTTGGAGCATTACCTCTTCAATGTAGAGAGCAGAAAACCTGGATGCTAGCTTTGCCAACAATTAGCTATATATAAGTTGAGTATGGGAGACTTTTCACTGGTCTCAAAGCCAAAGCATACTCTTGTTAACTTTTCCAAAAACACGTAAAGAGATTGCGCCTAGGAACATGTTGTTGATGAGTATCTTCCAAGTGTCACGGTCACAACAGAAGATTCTCAAGTGGTCAAACCTTGATCTATGCCTCAGGTTCAAAAAATGGTAATTAATATCTGATTTTACAATATTTTAATGTTTACTTTTGGCCGGGTCATATCTGATGTTAAAAGCACTTAAAACTATCCCATTTCTCCATTCTATCTCCTGCTATGTTTTTTCTTGTTATTTATAAAATAAGAATTTAGAGCTGGATTTGATATAAATATAATTCAACTGCCTCATCTTACATGTTAAAAAAACACAGAAATGACCAAGTTCACACAGCTGTTTAATGGCAACACAAAGCACTAAAGATGAATGGCCCTACCTACCTACTCCGAATGTCCTCATTCTCAAGAGCAGCGGTCCCCAACCTTTCTGGCACAAGGGACCGGTTTCGTGGAAGACAATTTTTCCACAGACAGGCTGGGGATGGTTCAGCCGGTAATGCAAGCAATGGGAGCGATGGGGAGCGGAAGATGAAGCTTCGGTCGCTCGCCCGCCACGGTTCCTAACAGGCCACAGACTGGTAGCAGTCCGCGGCCCAGGGGTTGAGGACCCCTGCTCTAGAGGTTTGATTCGTTACTCAATAAAATGGGCTATCAGGGGATAAGCCCAAACATAGCAAGGAAACAAACTTTTATGATGCTTGTTTGGCTACATGCATGCACCTATCTTAGGATAAAGGAGTGGCAAAAGATGGGAAACTCGGGTAACCCTATCTCCCAGATACATCTAAAGACCTACTCTCAGCAATTATGCCAGGTTGCTACTTCTAACAGAGCTGATGATCACAGATTGGGCCACAAAGCTGGGGCAAGGTTATCTGGTTCTCAAGTTTCTTTTGTGCCCACCAATCTTAAGAATAAATGATGCTTTCACTAACCTGCCTTCCTCCTTCCATAGGTACAAAGAAACAAAATATATTTATTAGATAGAATATATTCCCAGGTAAGTGGTGAGTGTTGGGAAAGCAGTCATGAGCTGTCAAGGATAACCAATGATGAATGTTATTAGACAGGGAGCCACTGTTCTAAGCCTTGATTAAAAATAACCATCCAGTAAGTTTATATAATTTTAGGTGCCAAAATTCACTTTAAAAAAGAATAACTGGGAAACCCTACATTTAATTCTGAAACTCTTCAGGTAGCCATTACTAAGCTGAGCTTGTTTCCTTAACTGTAAAATGGAACTGCAACCTTAACTTTTCTCAGGTCCTCAGATGAAATACTGTGAAGGTATAGAGTAATACTATATGGCACAAAGCAAAAAGTTCTTTGCAAAGGAAGAGAGGGTACTAAATATTAAGAAATCTCTGAATTCTAGATTTTTTTTTTTTTACTATATCATGTCGAGAAGTGTTTTGGAGAAACCATTTTTACAGTTTTAAGAAGGATTATATAAAAGGAGTTTAGTGAACAAATATCAGGAAAACATTAAGTTAAAAAACAATTGTTTCTAACTTCAAAATTTCTCAGAGCTTTGAAAATAACGTATACCATAAATCTCCAAGATGGAAGGACAAGTGAGCAGCACTTTCCAAACTTATATGATCACCTAACCCTTTATCTCTGTGCAACAGTGTTCCACAGAATATACTTTAGGAAAAAAGTCTTCCTAGATTCCTATTATTTGCTTGAATACAAAATCATAAGACACTTTTTCTAGAAGAGGAATTCTTTTCACTAAACACAAATGTTTATAAGCCTTTTTTAGGTTGTCTATTCCAGCTCTAAAATAACATGCCTCCAAATCCGTTAAGGCCAGACCACTAATATACCCTTTTTGCAAAAAGCCATTATGAGTTCCTCATCATTAGGACAGAGAATGAACTCATCAAGTTTTGTAGAAATCAAATACTCCTGTCTCTCAGATACAGATACCTGTTACAGCAGTCAGAAGCTCTTCCCTTGCTGGTTCAGCAACACAGTTTTCTTATACCCTGTGCCAAACAGAATGAAAGGAAGACTTCTGCCATGTGTAATTTTATTACTTACGTAACACTGAATCCCAAACAAAATTGTATACCTGATTAATACAAAAGATCTTGAAGATTAGGTAAGAGGCAGCAACCTGAGATGGAAGTGGTATGAGACAAACATGGTAACATTTTTTTTTTTTTTTTGCAGTACACGGGCCTCTCACTGTTGTGGCCTCTCCCGTTGTGGAGCACAGGCTCCAGACGCGCAGGCTCAGCGGCCATGGCTCATGGGCCTAGCTGCTCTGCGGCATGTGGGATCCTCCCAGACCAGGGCACGAACCCTTGTCCCCTGCATCGGCAGGCAGACTCTCAACCACTGCGCCACCAAGGAAGCCCCATGGTAACATTTTAAAATAGTAACATCAGCTAAAATACTGAGAGAGAAATGGCTGCAGAATTCAAACCTAGTACTGTCTATTTTTATGAATGTTATAAAAGCATCTGTTAGAAACTGGTGGCAATGGCAAACAGTCCTACACCAGTTCTTAAATCTTCTCTTACAGCTGGCAGAAAGGAGTACAAAGTTTGGCAATACTTCGCACGAGCCAAGACTGGTCACAATCTTCCGAGCAGTGCATAAAAAAATGTATCTATAGATTACATCTAAGAGTTCATTTTACAACTCTTTATGAGATTACTGCAGGCATGCATTTGTAAGTTGTGGGCGTGCACGATGGTTTCTGTGATCTCAGAGCTGCTCCTCGGACCAAACAAGATTAAAATGCTTGAACTTTATCTATGCTAGACCAAAGACAGTCTCTTCTGGGGAGAGAACAGAAACTTCCTCTACAAGGCTATGGGAGCCGGCAATAAGGCTGGGAGGATAAAGCTCCTTACCAATGAACAGGTTGACAGTATGCAACATGGAGCATGACTTGAAAACACTTTAAACTGAGACTACTCGTAGTTCCTTCCTCCCATGGCTGTAATGACATAAAATTCAAAGTACTTCAACAAATTCCTGGTGCTTTTCCATCTTAAGGTAGCTTACCATTTTAGGGCCCCCGTGTCCAGCAAAAGTGGATGGAATAGCCCACCTAAACCTTTGTCTGATATGTTGACCCCTTCCCAGAACCTTTGGAGGAATGAGGCTACTTTACAGGAAACGCAGATTCTCCATAAGGAATACATACTAAGTCACACTGGTAAATAATGGTGTTTCTAACATCTCTTAGAAACTGGCAAGGGGACAGAAGTCCATTACCAGCCCCCAAACTCACCCACTCCCATACATCTTCGATGATAGAGACATCAATAGCAACAGTGAGTTTATACATAAAGAACAAGTGAGGCAGAGGTAAAGGCAAAAGCAGTGTCAGTGTCTGAGTGTAGGCAATGGTGCTTTGATTATACCCATACAAACTCTTCAGTCCCTTTTAGTTATCCCCAACTCAGCTCTTAAGCCGTAGATTTTTGCTGCAGAGAACTCAGATGTGATGTAGTTGCTCCAGTAACTGTTTTGACAGTACTGCATGTCAATACTGGGAATAGTTTCTAATCAATTTAATCTGCACACGGAACTTTAGTAGAACAAGAAGTTTATTACTCCCACTCAGTAGTTCCTGGGGGCTTTGATGTTAAGTCATACATAATTCGAGAAATACCAGGAATCTTCTTAATCTCAGTGACCATCTTTAACACCACCTGTTATAAAACAAAGATTATAAATAAAGAGCCAGGGTCCACTGTGTGTCTAACAGACTTAGAAGTCCTGCAATTGTAATTTGAAATTAAAACACAATCTATTTTTACTATTGTCCTCTCTGTATATGGGATATATTTATGATTAATTTATGTAGTGATGCTCTATAGATTTAAGTGACTTAAATTCAGTACTACTCAAAGTGCAGTCTACAAGTCATGTTTGTTACTGGTCCATAACAAGTGTTTAGAAGCATTTATGGCAATTTGACATTGTTGTGGCATCCAAGTATCTGATTTTACGGGTTTATGCCAATGCTTCACAAATTATCTGTGGCTTACAACGTCGAGGCCACCAAGGTGGCACATAACGCAAGGTAATAATAATCATTGCTATATGTATAGACAAGGAAGGCCTTGTCACTTGACTGGCCAGAGACTTGGCAAATGTGAGCCTAAGGGAAAACAGACTCTAAGCCACATTCCCCAACCCAGCTATCTAGCTATATATAATCAGAGCCCTGTATTAGAGTCCTGGAACAGTGGTCCAACTAATAAAGTCTCGCTTTGACTTTCATTTGCCATTATGCAAATAGCTCCTCTGGAACACTCTAGTGGAGGGATAATAAGAAAGGAAGATGGTGATCAAAACTGCAATTGCTAATAGGCAGAGCAACAAGAAATTCATGGGTGCCTGGCCATAACGCCATCAAATCTCACCCTTATGTCTAATAAACTCTTCCTCACTCTTAGTGTTTTCTTCTCTACTTGGAGGATACTATTTATAAAGTAGAGGTTGGCAAGATTAGATGAAATGATAGATTAGAGTTGGTGATTCTCCACATAGTAATCAGACATCTGGAGTTTAATAAACTTAAGGCCTCTTTCTACTATAGTGTATTAAACAACCAATTATGTGGAGATTAAAAAGAGCCTATTTTATGAACAGAAAACCAACCTCAGGAATACCAACATTGCCATAGCCTATTCCATTCACCATTATTATAAAATGTATAAGGTATTAAAAATGTACATTAGGAAAAAAAAGTATAAGTTACCTCTACAGGGATCTCATTGCCAGGGGTTGCAGGTATACCAGTCATGAAATCACTAGTAATAAAGGTTCGAATAACCACGGATCTCTGGCATGAAGGCTGCTTCTGAAGTGGGTCCCGATCAAAATGTAAAGGTGTCAAAATCACTGGCATCTGGCTGATTTTCCCAGCATACCCTAAAGAAAGGAAGTTAACATGTAGAACCAATCACCACACCATAGAAAAGCACTCTCTGCTCAATTAAATCCCCCCAGACAGATCTAAAATCGCACACATACACACACCACTTCTTGGGACTGTCATCATGTACTGTTTTTAGCTACTCTCATAGCACTGTAAGTAAACATAATCACAAATACAAATTACAGAATTTGATGACTGCAGTGATATGTTACAGTGATGTGATATAAAGTCAATTCATTATTCATAGTAGTTATCTTCTATACTGCAGACACTGAATAAGAAAATACTGAACCTCTAACCCTAGGGGAAATACAGAGTTAGGTTCCTGACCACTTTCATCAACTGATTAATACATATCTTTGCTTATGTGTGTGTCTGTTTAAAGACACCTTATGCAATATTTATTGTAGGTTCATTAACGTTGAGCTCACAGCCAATGGCACTATAACTCATGCCTGAATGAATCTTATCTAACAAACCTATTTTCTCAGTAAGTTACATCACAGCCTTCCTGTGCTTAGGAACCTAGACAGCACCTCAGCACTATTTTAAACAGTGAAATCACCAACAAAAAGCACGAAAATGCAAAAAACATGTCATTAAATAGACCACAAAAGGGACACTTGTTTATAGAAAGAGCTGAAACAAGAAGGCAGAGAATTGCCTTGTTCAACCTCAGCTGGGAACATATGAGTTGAGCAACTCAAATTTTTTGCCACTTTGTACATGTCCGCAAATGACCACAAAGATGAATAAATTTTATACAGATAAGGCAATGTCACAGAACTACCCAAAGAATTAAATAATAAAACTAAAAGCTGAGTCCTCCTACTAGAAATAATAATGCCATGCTTCCAAAATCTAGTTAGAGCATTCAGTGATGAACAAAATGGGCAGCTTACCAGACTCCCTGAGAATGTTATGGGCCTCAAAATCAGCTTGGCGTAAAGTACTGAGCACCCCTGTTGTCAAGAAAGTGGGAGTAACATCTGTAGGAGGTTCTTTAACTGGTGAGCCAAATATATAGACAACTCTAGAAGGGGGTAGTGAAAATTACAGAGAAAATACGTTTTAGTAAGAGAAGCAAAGCACATAAAATAACATTCTTTCCATTTGTTCTTAGGCCCCTCTCTTACCCACTTCAAATTCCCAAATGGGTAGGATAGGATATAAGATTATAGAAGGGTCTCTATTCTATGAACCTTCCTCAAAGTATATTTTCTGGAATACTAGTATCTCAGAACGTGCAAAGATGTAAGTGATTATCACAATCCTCTTTCCATTTAATGTACTGGATAGAAGTGTATCCCCAAAACTTCATGTCCATCTGGAATCTGTGGGTGAAAATAGGGTCCTTGTAAAGGTAATCAAACAAAGGTCATAATGGTGTTTGGGGGGATTAATCCAATGATTGGTGGGTGTTCTTCTAAGAAGAAGGAAATCTGTAAACACAGCCACATGGAGAAAAGACAGCCATGTAAAGATGGAGACAAAGATTGGAGTTACACTGCCACAAGGCAACGACTGCCAGCAAACAACAGAAACTACGAAGAGACGAGGAAGGATTCTCCCTCTAGAGCCTTCTGAGAGAGCCATGGCCCTGCTGACACCACCCTTGATTTCAGACTTATAGCCTTCAATAGCCTCCAGAACTGTGAGATAATAGATTTCTGTTGTTTTAAGCCTTCCAGTTTGTGGAAATTTGTTACAGTAGCCCTAGGAAATTCCTGGGGAAACACCAAATTAAATAAATAGGTTTTATAACAAAACCTCAGAAACTATAATATGCGCTAGAAGCTTCCAAGATGAGACTACAGTGAATTTCCCAAACTTATTTGACTGCCAACTCAACCTTTTTTTTCTTTTTTTTACATTTTGGAAAACACTGATCCCAAAGAAAGGTTAAGAATATCACCAAAGTTAAGACTTGGTTGAAAAGGAATGACTTACTACTGCTTCAAGTAAATGTCTGTTTGAAACTTATGAAAGTATGCTGCAGATGTTAATAAAAGTAGGATTTGGAAGGTAGCTTGAGGAAATTAGGATCAAATAATTACAACAATTCAAGGGGAATCTTGCCAATGGTTTGAGGAATCTGTTCTACAACCTTCACCCAGAAAACAAGAGAGAGAAGGGGTAGGGATGAGTGCCACCTGGCTCTTTCCAATCCAACTCCAGCCAGCAGGCAACTGTCCCTTTTCCTTAGCCCTACTGTCTTTAGCAGAGAAAATAAATCTCCCCTGTAACTACCATGGTGAAGTTTAATAATGCTTTTTTCTTAATAGGTACTTAAAATAAAACATATGGAAGAAAAAAACATCAGATTAAAACCACCACTACCACCAAATACTTCATTGCCTCCTTCCAAACATACTGTCACAAGAAGCGTTTTGTTCCATGCATAGAAAGTAGGCCACACTTCTTCTAAACAAAATAGTTCCTAGAGCTCATAAACAATCCTTAGAGGAAAAAAGCAACTATGCAAGAGAATGCCATGAACTTGCTCCTTTTTCTTTTATTTTGTTCAAACAAGAGTGATCATAGAATGTACAGGGATAGGCAGCCTTCCAGTAAAACTGGAACCGTCCCTCTCTATATAAAGATTCCAGCATGCAAATTAGGGGGGAAAGACTGGTAAAAATGGAAAGCTTTTTTTTTTTTCTTTCTTTTTTTAAATTCCAATTCCCAAAAAAAGACCCTGGCAAAGAAATCAAAAATTCACCAACACCCTTTAAGGGCTTGCTAGGTTCATATTTAAAATCTAGTTTTTTGTTTATTGGTTGTTAGACTTTATTTTTTTCCTTTTTTGGGGAGGGAGGAAGGGTTAAGAATGGAGGGAGAGACAAACGGGGAAAAAAGAAAAGACAGAGAAACCAGACTATAAAAGGACCGAGATAAAGTTTAAACAAGGGTGAGTGCTCTTCGGCAAAAGAAAAGGACAAAGAGACAGATGAAACAAGAATGTTGTGAAATGAAAAACATATTAATTATGTAGTAAAAGCCGTGGAGCCAAACTTAGTGAAAGGGAATTTTCTGTATGACCTATGAAGTTTATTTAGGTATTAGCATGTTTCAGAAGATGAATTATGAACCATTATTTTAACCAAGACAATTATCTCCATTCAAAACAGGCAATTACAAATTTACCATTATTTATTAATAATTCACCCTTTCAGTGTGTTAAAGGTGCTTCTGTATTTGGGGGCCTTTGGTTCATCTATGCAAGCCTTTTAAAGGACATGTTCCCATCAGTAAAAATGTGATTTCCCTTTGACTTCTTGTCTTGAAGGCCATACCAGCCTACAAATACTAGCCACACCAGTATAGAAATATACATACCCTGCTAAGTAAACACCAACAAGTAGGTTTATACTTTCTGTAGCTAATTTGAGTAAACTGAAATCTCAAGAAATTCTTTTTGGTTGTTAACTGCCTAAAACCCATGAAGAAAATAGAAAAGAGTGAAACAGTGTAAAATAAGATTTAATTAGCAATCTGGTACTAAATGAGTAAGACTTTTGAAATTATAACAGACAATGCTCAGTATTACATAAAGATTATATCAATAAATCAGTTATTGATATATACAACATAAGAAATTAATGTGTAAATTAAAGGAAAACTGGATCTGAAAAACTAAATTCAAATTTTTTTAAACACTTAACGCTGTTACTTTGACGATATCTGGCATATGTCTCTTTCTTTTGATTTACTCTGGAATTATTATTAAATTGACTAAGTCCCTAACAGTAATTCTATAACCTGTACAATTCTTTCAATCCTTCTGGAATAAAACATCTAATCATAAAACAAGTAGTGTAAATTGCTAATTGGGAAGACATGTTTTTAAAGCTGTCTTTAGTATTTCATATTATAATTAAAAACCTTCCTATTTCTCAAGCAAAAAATATTTTAATTAGCAGATGATTGCACTGTGATGAAGGAACAAAGTACAAGGTATTATTAAATATCTGCTGGATTATGACCTAAGCACATACCTGTATCTACACTTGAGCCACTGCTCTTTCAACATGGGAAGACCTTAAAAAAAACACATCCTAAAAAAAAAAAACCACATCCTTCCATTACATTTCACCCCACCACCACCTGCAGAACACACCTGTTAATGTTGTGACACATGCGAGGTATAAGTCTAGCCAGGAAAATAAGAGATTCCCAGTCAGGCTCATCCTTACTGGAGATTCCACACACATAACTATAAGAACGACAGTCACCCTGAAAATAAAAATACAATTGATAATTTTAATGATTGTACAGAATTCAAAAGATGGACTGGAAAATATTTCATGTATGATAACACCATTAATAGCAATTTTTTAAACAAAAATATGCTTGACTATAAGTATATATGGATAGTTTGCTAATGATATAAACAAATCCTAAATTAAAATCCCCTATTTAACAGTTTTTTGTATTATTTATTTATTCATTATTTTTGGCTGCATCGGGTCTTAGTTGAGGCATGTGGGATCTTTCACTGCGGCGCGTGGGCTCTTCATTGTGCTGTGCGGGTTTTGTCTTCTCTAGTTGTGGCGCGCAGGCTCCAGGGCCCGTGAGCTCTGTAGCTGTGGTGTGCGGGTTCCAGAGCACGTGGGCTCTGTAGTTTGTGGCACGCGGGCTCTCTAGTTGAGGCGCACAAGCTCAGCAGTGTGGGCTTAGTTGCCCCACATCATGTGGGATCTTAGTTGCCTGACCAGGGATCGAACCCGTGTCCCCTACACTGGAAGGCGGACTCCTTACCACTGGACCACCAGGGAAGTCCCTAACATCCCGTTAAATTCTACCTAAATCAGCTCAGACATTAAAAAGAAGTGTCACGGTAATTTCAATAATTTATTCAACATACACCAGAGATCCACTGGGATTTCATTCCAAATACCTGCCGAACTACAGATAGCCAGCACACTTAATTTGGCAGACAAGATCTGCCAAATCCTTTAGATGGATAAAGGATTCTCAAGTCAGATATAAAAATAATTTATTCCTTTATAATAAGAAAGTTAATTTTAAAATAAGTGAATAAAATTGATAATATTGATTCCCTTTTCCTCTGTCCTATTTAATCCAAGTCATTTACTTAAAAAAAAATTTAAACTGAAAACAACTTAAAAGTAAGATTCATTAGATAACTACCTAATACACAGTAAACTTAAGAATTCAGACTATTTGAATGATAATATAATAGTATTTATCAAAGTTTAAAATGTACATGCTCTTTAATCCTGAAAATATTACTGAAATACATGAATAACTGCTTGAAAAAATAAGATACTACTTGCTGAAATGCCTATAATAGTGACAAAGTGAAAATGGTTTAAATGTCCATTGGTAGGGGAATGATTAAATAAATTATGGTATAATCATACATGGAATATAAGGCAGCAGTTAAGAATAAGAATCTACTTGCAATGGCATGAAAAGAAGTTCATGATGTTCAGTTAAAAGAAAAAGGTGATGAAAAAGGTGTCAATAATTCCCTTTCATTTTCTTTCTAAATGGTTCTGGAGGGAACATTTAACTGGAGAGCAGAAATAGGGAGAATTACTTTTTAAATGTACTGTACATTTTTTTTTTTTTTACAAATGCAGTTTATTTTGGTATTTAGAAAATAAACTTCATTGCTATACTAACCATGAATTATGATTTTTATCTGGACTTCTAAGAGTCTCAG
This sequence comes from Stenella coeruleoalba, assembly GCF_951394435.1. Lineage (NCBI taxonomy): Eukaryota > Metazoa > Chordata > Mammalia > Artiodactyla > Delphinidae > Stenella > Stenella coeruleoalba. The sequence continues at coordinate 36,524,094 of NC_137150.1, read as the reverse complement.
CTTCAAAGGCCTAAGAGACTAGATAAAGTTAAGATAACCAACAACAAAAGAAACTTCTATTTTGATGGGAAAAATAGTGGAGCCTGAATGAGCTTCATTTTTTTAAATTGAAGTGTAATTATTACAATGTTGTGTTAGTTTCAAGTGTACAGCAAAGTGATTCAGTTATATATATATATATATATATATATATATATAAAAAACTCTTTTTCAGATTCTTTTCCATTACAGGTTATAGTTCCCTGTACTATACAGTTGTTTACCTATTTCATATATAATAGTGTATATATATGTTAATCATATTTTTTAAAAAAGAAATCACTCATCCAACAAATTATATTTATTTATTTATCCATAGCATTATCTACGAACTTATCAAAAAAGGGGAATGGGGAACTAGTTCAATTCCCTGCCTAGCAGGAGTTAGCATACACAGCTGGAAGTTTTCTATAATAGATCTACTTAGGACTGGAAAAAACAAAAACAAAAAAACCCACTTGTCTGCTCTTCTATTTTTATATAGTAGGGTAATATCTGCCTGAAATATCATACGATGAGTTTCAAAATGAATCTGTATATGATAAATGAGATAATCCATACACCACTGAAAGAAAATTATTCCTACAATTCCAGGAATGGTTATTTCAACATGATTTAAAAACAATATAAGTAGCTTTCACATAGGGCCTTTAAAAAGAGGGAGAAGAGGGGAAATAGCTGGCCCTATCATTTCCATGAACTAAAATATTTTAGTTTAATTTTAAAGTAACGATGAATTTTTATTGTCTTATTTACAAACAGAGCTACATGAATTCAGGAGAAAGAGGAATTTAAAAGGATGGCTCAGATTCACATATTTATGGAAAAGAGTATATATTAAGTTTTAGATGAACAATCTCTAAAATGTATTTAATTTCTTCCCATGCATAATTCTACTATAAGAGAACATCATAAACACATTAACCCACTTAACTGGCACTTGCACCATTTTGAGTTGAATTATTGACACCTTTTCTAGTTTTCATTTAACTTCAAATTCTAAATCACTGAAAAGAAACCTTCCTCTTCCCTAGATTCCCAAGCTTTTTTCCCCCAGAAACTCACCCGATGATCATATAAATAAAGAACTTAATATAATCTATGAATAGCATTTCAAAAATGAGAACTATATTACAGTCACATGCTTTTACAATTGGAAAGACAGAACATACTGAAAATGTTAGTTGTACATTATCACAGCTAAGAGAGAGATAGGGAGAGACGGGACATGTTGAAGAGGCAGAGGACACTGGTTTAAGGAATACACAAGCTGAGAACAATGCGTAAATGGTGTAACATGTACATCTGGGGGCCTTCTTGCAGTTAGAGACTTCTAAAGCCACAGAATATTTCACATCAAGAAGGATAAATGAGGACATGACCTCTCGGTACCTGTTCTTCAAGGCAGAAGCAAGCAAGCCAATCCTATAGCAAATCACTCTTTGAATTTTTTTTTACTTTTGATACAGATGACAGGTATTTCAAGTCTATAAAATCTCAGCCTGAATATTTAGTTCCTATTACCTTATTCACTTCATAAACATTCTATAAAATATTGTCTTTTTACATTTTTAAACTTGGTGTATATACTTTTGTATTTCATTTTCCTAAGACATTCCTATTTCAATATTAGCAAAAAGAGCAGCAGAAAGTTATGTCACAGGTCAATGAAGTCACACAACTCACCTGCACACCCACAGTTTTAATTGGTAGCAGGAAGGCATTCAGTGAATGCAGACTTGTAATTTGCATCAGCTTCTCCTGATCCTCTTCTGTTGTGCAGGCTTTGACTCTCTGTAATAGTGTATGTGGCTAGGAAAACCAAAGACACACTCCTCAGGGTTTCAAGAAATAACAGCATTCACTCTTTTGGTACATTTTACTATCTTATGTACCTACACTTTCTGGTTTATAGCAATAGATTCTATTTGGTATTTCTCTCTGACTTGTGTGTGCTATGCAGTGTGTCAGAATTTCATTTCTGAGCGCCAGGGCTATGAGAAGTTAAATATCAGGACAAGAAACACAGATTAGATTTACATACATGGAGGCTTTAATCCTCTGTCAACAGCAAGGGACACCTCACGTGAGTCAAACCTTCTCCTTATCTCTAAGGAAACTTTTTGCCATAAAGTCAACTTTGTCTGAAATTAATATATCTCTACCTACTTCCTTTTTTTTGGTTTATTTGCCTGGTGTATGTTTTTCTGTTCTTTTACCTTCCCTCTTCCTATCCCTAGGTAAACAGACTATAGTTAGATTTTATTCCTCAATCTAGTTTGACAATTATGTCCTAACTAAAGATGTTAATCCTTTTAATTGTGGGTTAATAATATGGTTGAATTCCATCCTACCATTTAATTCAGTAGTTTCTATTTGCCCCACTTTTTATATTTCTTTCTCCTTTTTTATATTCCTCTGAACTGATGATTTCTCCCAGCTCATTTATTTCCCCTTTACTAGTTGTGAAGTTAAACCCTCTATTTTTATTCTTTATCATTTCCCCTTAAGTGGGGATATTTAACAAAAGAGAATCACCTCTGCCCAACTAGCAAAAAATACAAAGATCTTTGAATGCTTTAACTCCAATTGATCCCCCTGTGGCTTATATGCTATTTTAGCTATATAATGTTATACTATTTTTTTTTAAATAAACACCAAAATTTAGATCAGTTTATACAGTCCATGTCTGTTTAATTTTATCCATTTACCATTTTATTTGCTTACCAGTCCCTGTATCTCAGACCTTTTAACTGGTATCCTTTTGCTTCTCCTCAAGTCATTTCTTTAAAACAGTGGTTCTCAACCTTAGCTATACATTCAAATTTCTTAGTATGTTCAGGTCCCATCCCACATCAATTAAATAAATTCTAGGGAGAAGGGGCCCAAGCATAGAATACTTCAGAAGCTCCCCCTGTTGAATCTAATACACAGCCAAGGTTGAGAACCACTGCCTTTATAGTTCCTTAAGTAACAGACTGTTGGTAGTAAATTCTGTTTATGTGAAAATGTCTTTATTTTGCCCTAGTTCTTTGAGACAGTTTATCTACTCACTATTGTTCACAATTATTTTCTCTTGGTACTTTGAATTCTTCCTGCTTTTAACTACTGCTTCCAGTAATAGCCTTTCCTTTATGCAGCAATCAATCTTTTCTTTGCAGCTGCTTTGTCTTTGGTAGCCTGTAGCTTCCATAGTTATGCCTATTAGGTGTCAAATTCTTCTCCTTTATCCTGATTGGGATGTTATTATGCTTCCTGAATCTGAGGCATGGTATCTTTCACCAGTGTGGAGGAATTTCAATACTTTTATCTAGTATCTCCTTCTGGATATACATTAAAGTTGACATTCTCATTCTACATTAACCTCTTTGAACCATATTTTGTCTTTGATGCTTTGTTCCAATTTCTGGATAATTTAACATCGATCTTCACTAATTCTCTCTTTAGCTCTTTTTAATTTTATTTTCATTTCTAGAACGTAATTTTTTTTCAAAGCTCCCCTGTCACTTTTTATAGTCTCTTATATACCTTATTCTTATTAAAAATTGCTTCTTTTAATTCTCAGTACTTTTAAATGTTGCCTATATGCCAATTCCAGTATCTGAAGTGCTTGAGGGTCTTCTACTAGTTGTTTCCACTAGCTCTCATTCATGGTGCCTTACTTTTATATCTATTTTATAGTTTTTTATTGTAAGCTCATATTTGTTGAAACTCTATTTATGGGAATTCTTTGAGGCCTGGTTGAAGAGACTCCAAAGAGAATTTACATTGCTTTTTGTCTGACAACTGGAAGCACTACCAACCAAAGCCCACTTTAACACAGATTATAAATTTAGGCACCAAATATACAGAAGAACTGGAGACATTTCCATCATCCTCAATTTAGAACTAAAATGATCTCCCTTGCCTTCTTGCAATAAATATGAAAGGGTATTTTAAAATACTTTGTATCTAGTATTTTCAGGGATTCAAGGTATCCAATCTGTTAAAATATATGGAATGGCTGAAAAGAGAAGTCTGCATTTAAGAGTGTCTGTAGAATACTTTCTTCATAGTCATTTCCAAAGGTTAAATTACCCTGAAGTTTCAAATAATGAAACCCTAATCAATTTTATTATAAAGACTGGAGTACAGCAAGAATCCATTCAATTCCTTGCACCAATTAGCTATGTCTGCTTAAAGCTCCTATAATAAACAAATTCAACACAAATTATTACCTTTTTAACGCTTGCAGAAAAATCAGCTACTATTTTCAAAATATTGTTGGTTTCAGGAAAATCCTTACAGATATAAGGTTCCTCAGCACATATTACTCTGATTGCCAGGCCTGGACCTAAACAGAAGAGTAACAATGGTATTTAATATAAATGTTATGTTTAATATAAAATTTTAAATAAAAAAAGGTCACTATTCCCAAAATATAAAACACCCCTGCCATTGTATTTTTAACCAGTTTTATTGAAATATAACTGACATATACAATTTAGGTTTTTTAAAGTGTTTAATATGAAATGCAGCTATTAGTTTCCCATCCAACTCATCATTTTTAGAATGCTTCAGTTCTGTTCACATCCATGATATACACCTCTTATTTTAATAGTCCCTGTATTAAGAATCTCAAAATTCTCCAATAAATATTTTTAATTCACAATATACATGCCAATCTATTTAAAATTACTTTCATACACAATCCTTTGCCAACACACGTTAGGGACTGAACGTCTCAAATTACTACAGTTGAAGTTCGTCATATAAACAAGTGCTAATCTCCATATGGGCTATACCTTTGCAACACTGTTTATGGAGGCAATACAGTAGTTAAGAGTAACTAACTCTGAGAAGAGCTTATTGGGGCTAGAATCCTGGTTCCAAACCCAACCTGCATAACTTTTGGCAAACTAGCCTCTGTCCCAAAATTCTCTCAGCTGGACAACAGGATCATAATAGTTTCTATTGTGAGGATCAAATAAGACAACATGTGTAAAATACTGTATTTAGCAGAATGCCTAGCACATACTAGTACTCAAGAAATGTTAACTATTACTATGCTTTTTCATTTAATTAGACCATTCCCTCAACTCATCACCCAATGACTATTGTAGAGACCTAGAAACTGAGGTATAAGATTTGCCAAGCTCAAGAACTCATAACAAAAACAGGTTAAGACTCACAGTCCTAACTTTAACAAATACCACCTCTAATTAATTTTATTTTATGACAGCAAATGACTATTTAAAAACTGAATATTTTCATTTGGTCATGAATTAAATACATACAGCACTGTGCAAAGAAATGGTTCAACCATTCAGACAAATCAGGGGATAAGGATTTCAGAGAACTGAGTTTTAACCCTGTGGAATACATCATGGTATAGTAGAAAGAACATATAAACCCAATTTCTAACACTAAGAAATGTGTGGCAATGTTATTAAAGTATCTCTTGGCTTTCTCATCTGATGGCAACATTACATGACAATCTGTTTACACAAAGATAATGTAATATATAAATATATATACAATAAAAATGAGTATTTAATAAAATGAAATATATACAGTAAGGCACTAAAAAGAATATTTATTCCCTATCCATCCTTTCCTTTCTTTAAAGTTACATATTCCCTAAGATGATAAATTACTTCAAAACCTGTCTGAATTGATTTTTGTTCAACATGAAGGCATAGTAACAAATCAAACAGAATTCTATTTTTTACCTGGGAATGGATGCCTGGAAACTAACTCTTCTGGAAGTCCAAGTTCTCTGCCTAAGGTTCTTACTTCATCTTTATGAAAATCTTTCAAAGGTTCTATGACTTTTCCCTACAGGGAATAAAAACGCCAATCAATACAAATTAGTAACCAAAATGACATAGAAAACAAAGAGTAACAAATTATTGGCTTTTCCTGTTGTCTTTTACCTTTAAAAATCAGTTATTAAAACTTCATCTTTTAAAGTATTTCTTCCTATGTGCTTATAAGGAATTAGATATTTTAGTGGTCTTCATATTTCTCTTTGAAATCCATTTTAAACGTAAACCTCTTAAATAGAAATAAATGAGAACAAACCTACCCACCAATCTGATTTAGTTCTCACTGTAATACAAGGAAATCAGAAAATATACTAGTGTTTAAAAATTAAAACTCTCCAAATGATACCATCAAAAAAGTGAAAAGACAACCTACAGAAGGCAAATCATATATCTAATAAAGGGCTGTAACAAGACTATATAAAAAAGAACACATACAATTCAATAATAAAAAGATAAATAAGCCAAGTTAAAAATGGGCAAAAGATCCGAATAGATATTTCTCCAAAGGTGACATATAAGTAGCCAATAAGCACATAAAAGATGATTGACATTAGCTATTTGGGAAATGCAAATCAGAACCACAATGAGATACCTACCACTTCTCACCCACTAGGATGCCTAAAATAATAAAAAGGTACAGGTAATTCACACTCATTAGGATGGCTAATTAAAAAAAAAAAAAAAACCAGAAAAGAACAAGTGTTGGGCAAGGTATGGAGAAATTGGAAGCTTTGTGCACTGTTGGTGGGACTGTAATATAGTGTAACTGCTAAGGAAACATTAAGGAAGTCCCTCAAAAAATTGAAAATAATAAAATTCAGAAATCCCACTTCCTGGTACATATCCAAAAGAACTGAAAGCAGGGGCTCCAAGAGGAATCTGTAAACCCATGTTCATAGGCACAATTCACAACAACAAGAAAGTGGAAGCAATCCAAATGTCCATCGGTAGATAAATAAATTAACTATATATATACACACACACACACACACACACACACACACACACACACACACACACACAGAATATTATTCAGCTTAAAAAGGAAATCCTATCACATGCTACAATATGGATGAAACTTGAGGACTTATACTAAGTGAAATAAGCCAGTCACAAAAAAACAAATGCTGTATGATTTCACTTATGAGGTATTTAAAGTAGTCAAATTCATTGAAACAGAAATTAGAATGGTAGGTTACCAGGGGTTAGGGAGAGGGAGAAAAGGGTAGCTGTTGCTCAACAGGTATAAAGTTTCAGTTTTGAAAAATGAAAAAGTTACAGAGATCTGTTTCACAACAATACAAATACACTTGACACCACTGAACTGTACACTTAAAAATGGTTAAGGGAGGGAGGTTTTATGCGAAAGTTCTCATAAGCTTTTACCTCCTCTCTCAACTTTCTGATAAGCTCTGTGTCGTTATGATGGGTTTTGATGAGTTCAGCTTTGCCACTTGCAACAAGGGATGCACTTTCAATTAGATCAGGCCGTAAAGTACCTTGGGCAAGGAAAACCTCCTCTGGTTTCAGGTTCATTTCTCCAATTACTTCATTGGCAATCTACAAACAACAGGAGTAAACCAGCCTTTTAAGAGATGAATTCTTCTAAAAGACAGCAACATTTTATATTTTCAGCTAAATTTCTTAAAGAGTCTTTTTGCAATATTGACCAGGAGATGAAATCTACCGTGCTCCAAAATAAACTCCTTTAAGAACACATGCTTATAAAAAGAAACGAAATTGAGTTATTTGTAGTGAGGTGGATGAACCTAGAGTCTGTCATACACAGTGAAGTAAGTCAGAAAGAGAAAAACAAATACTGTATGCTAACGCATATATATGGAATCTAAAAAAAAATGGTTCTGATGAAACTAGGGGCAGGATAGGAATAAAGATGCAGACGTAGACAATTGACTTGAGGACACGGGGAGGGAGAAGGGTAAGCTGGGACAAAGTGAGAGAGTGGCATGGACATACACACACTACCAAATGTAAAATCGATAGCTAGTGGAAAGCAGCTGCATAGGACAGGGAGATCAGCTCGGTGCTTTGTGACCACCTAGAGGGGTGGGATAGGGAGCGTGGGAATGAGACTTAAGAGGGAGGGGGTATGGGGAACATATGTATACATATAGATGATTCACGTTGTCATACAGCAGAAACTAACACAACATTGTAAAGCAATTATACTCCAATAAAGATGTAAAAAAAGAGAGAGACAAAATATTAGCAATAAAAAAGTAAAAAAAAACATTGTCAATGTCAACCAACTATACATTAATAAAATTTTTTTAAAAGTCAAAAAAACCCTCAAAACACATGCTTAATGTGATTCAAAAAGGTATATGAACATTCCCATCAAAAGCCTAAAAAAATCTAGCCATTACCCAAAGAACTAAAATCTAATATCAACTGAAAATATCTATTCTTAAGCAGTGAAAACAACAAACTGAAAACATAAGTACATATGTTTTTTAAAAACATGAAACAGTTTTTACTAAGTCAGTATAATAGCAATATATCGTAAAACTCTTAGCCAACAAAAGAATCAAAATTAATCACAAAATTTGATTATTTGGTATAATGATAAGGAAAAAAATACTAAAATTCACATCGAAAATAGTACACATTGAAGATATTAAAAAGGTACCTTAACAAAAGTATCCCCAATGATTTTTCTTTTCTCCTCAGGACTCGTAGTCATATTTAAGGTTTTGCTAATTCTCTTTCGTGGAGTTCTGTCTTCATCTGATATTGGTAGAGTTGTTGTTCCATTGTAGAAAGAATGAGCAGCATTTATCACTGGGTAAGAGGAGAGAAGCATGTTTTAAACTAACATGATATTTGAAAATCATAAATGATAGGTCAAACTACAAACAGAAAACCCAGATGGATCCTCTGATCTCCCCGTAATTTGCCTGCATATTCTAGAACTACCAGTAAACTATGACTGACAGAGTCCATACACAGGCACTCACTGAATCTTGTTCCATTAAGAATCGTGTGGCATTAATTCTAGGGCCAGGGACTTCCCTGGTGGCACAGCGGTTAAGATATCATGCTCCAAATGCAGGGGGCCTGGGTTTGATCCCTGGTCAGGGAACTAGATTCCACATGCATGCCACAACTAAGAGTTCGCATGACACAACTAAGGAGCCAGCGAGACACAACTAAGGAGCCTGCCTGCTACAACTAAGACCTGGCGCAACCAAATAAATAAATAAATAAATATTAATTATCTAGGGCCATAATATCACAAACTAGGAATGCCGACCATTCTAACTCATGTGAGGTGATACCTCATTGTAGTTTTGATGTGCATTTCTCTAATAATTAGTGATGTTGAGCAGCTTTTCATGTGCCTCTTGGCCATCTGTATGTCTCCTTTGGAGAATGTCTACTTAGGTCTTCTGCCCATTTTTTGAATGGGTTGTTTTTTAAATATTGAGCTGCATGAGCTGTTTATATATTTTGGAGATTAATCCTTTGTCCGTTGATTCGTTTCCAAATATTTTCTCCCATTCTGAAGGTTGTCTTTTCGTCTTTTTGCCTTGTTTATAGTTTCCTTTGCTGTGCAAAAGCTTTGAAGTTTCATTAGGCCCCATTTGTTTACATTTCCATTACTCTAGGAAGTGGGTCAAAAAAGATGTTGCTGTGATTTATGTCAAAGAGTGTTCTTCCCATGTTTTCCTCTGAGTTTTATAGTGTCTGGTCTTACATTTAGGTCTTTAATCCATTTTGAGCTTATTTTTGTGTATGGTGTTAGGGAGTGTTCTAATTTCATTCTTTTACATGTAGCTTTCCAGTTTTCCCATCATCATTTATTGAACAAACTGTCTTTCCTCCATTGTATATCCTTGATCCTTTCTAATATATTAGTTGACCATAGGTGCGTGCGTTTATCTCTGGGCTTTCTATCCTGTTCCATTGATCTGTATTTCTGTTTTTATGCCAGTACCATACTGCTTTGATGACTGTAGCTTTGCAATATACTCTGAAGTCATGGAATCTGATTCCTCCAGCTCCGTTTTTTTCCGACAAGATTGCTTTCTCTATTTGGGGGCTTTTGTATCTCCATACAGAGATACAGATTTTAAGATTTCTTGTTCCAGTTCTGTAAAAAAAAATGCCACTAGTAACCTGATAGGAATTGCACTGAATCTGTAGACTGCTTTGGGGAGTACAGTCATTTTCACAATGTTGATTCCCCCAATCCAACAATATGGTACATCTCTCCATCTGTTTATGTCATCTTTGATTTCTTTCATCAGTGTCTTACAGTTTTCTGAGTAGAGGTATTTTTTTTTCAAATGCACTTTTTTAATAAACATCTTTATTTGAGTATAATTGCTTTACAATGGTGTGTTACCTTCTGCTTTATAACAAAGTGAATCAGTTATACATATACATATGTCCCCATATCTCTTCCCTCCTGCATCTCCCACCCTCCAACCCTCCCTAACCCACCCCGCTAGGTGGTCACAAAGCACCAAGGTATTCTCCCTGTGCTTTGTGGCTGCTTCCCACTAGCTACCTATTTTAAATTTGATAGTGTATATATGCCCAGGCCACTCTTTCCCTTTGTCAGAGCTTAACCTTCCCCCTCCCCGAACCCTCAGGTCCATTTTCTAGTAGGTCTGTGTCTTTATTCCTGATGTGCCTCTAGGTTCTTCATGACCTTTTATTTTTTTTCAGATTCCATATATATGTGTTAGCGTACGGTATTTGTTTTTCTCTTTCTGACTTACTTCACTCTGTATGACAGACTCTAGGTCCATCCACCTCACTAGAAATAAAAAAATTTCGTTTCTTTTTATGCCTGAATAATATTCCATTGTTTATATGTGCCACATCTTCTTTATCTATTCATCTGTTGCTAGACACTTAGATTGCTTCCATATCCTGGCTATAGTAAATTGAGCTTCAATGAACATATTCGTACATGACTCTTTTTGAATTATGGTTTTCTCAGGGTATATGCCCAGTAGTGGGATTGCTGGGACATATGATAGTTCTATTTGTAGTTTTTAAAGGAACGTCCATACTGTTCTCCATAGTGGCTGTATCAATTTACATTCCCACCAGCAGTGCAAGAGTGTTCCCTTTTCTCCACACCCTCTCTAGCATTTACTGTTTGTAGATTTTTTGATGATGGCCATTCTGACCGGTGTGAGATGATCTCATTGTAGTTTTGATTTGCATTGCTCTGATGATTAATGGTGTTGAGCATTCTTTCATGTGTCTGTTGGCAACCTGTATATCGTCTTTGGAAAAAAGTCTATTTAGGGCTTCTGCCTAGGTTTGGATTGAGTTGTTTGTTTTTTTGATATTGAGCTGTATGAGTTGCTTGTAAATTTTGGAGATTAATGCTTTGTCAGTTGCTTCATTTGCAAATATTTCTCCCATTCTGAGGGTTGTCTTTTGGTCTTGTTTATGGTTTCCTTTGCTGTGCAAAAGCTTTGAAGTTTCATTATGTCCCATTTGTTTTTTGTTTTTATTTTCATTTCTCTAGGAGGTGGGTCAAAAAGGATCTTGCTGTGATTTATGTCACAGAGTGTTCTACCTATATTTTCCTCTCTGAGTTTGATAGCGTCTGGCCTTACATTTAGGTGTTTAATCGATTTTGAGTTTATTTTTGTGTATGGTGTTAGGGAGTGTTCTAATTTCATTCTTTTACATGTAGCTGTCCAGTTTTCCCAGCACCACTTACTGAAGAGGCTGTCTTTTCTCCACTGTATATACTTTCCTCCTTTATCAAAGATAAGGTGACCATATGTGCATGGCTTTATCTCTGGGCTTTCTATTCTGTTCCATTGATCTATATTTCCGTTTTTGTGCCAGTACCATACTGTCTTCATTACCATAGCTTTGTAGTAGACTGTGAAGTCAGGTAGCCTAATTCCTCCAGCTCCGTTTTTCTTTCTCAAGATTTCTTTGGCTAATCGGGGTCTTTTGTGTTTCCATACATATTGTGAAATTTTTTGTTCAAGTTCTGTGAAAATTGCCATTGGGAGTTTGATAGGGATTGCATTGAATCTGTAGATTGCTTTGGGTCGTAGAGTCATTTTCACAATGTTGGTTCTTCCAATCCAAGAACATGGTATATCTCTCCATGTGTTTCTATAATCTTTAATTTCTTTCATCAGTGTCTTATAATTGTCTGAATACAGGTCTTTAGTCCACTTAGGTGGGTTTATTCCTAGATATTTTATTCTTTTTGTTGCAGTGGTAAATGGGAGTGTTTTCTTTATTTCACTTTCAGATTTTTCATCATTAGTGTATAGGAATGCAAGAGATTTCTGTCCATTAATTTTGTACCCTGTTACTTTACCAAATTCATTGATTAGCTCTTGTAGTTTTCTGGTAGCATCTTTAGGATACTCTATGTATAGTATCATGTCATCTGCAAACAGTGACAGCTTTACTTCGTTTCCGATTTAGATTCCTTTTATTTCTTTTTCTTCTCTGACTGCTGTGGCTAAAACTTCCAAAACTATGTTGAATAAGAGTGGTGAGAGTGGGCAACCTTGTCTTATTCCTGATCTTAGTGGAAATGCTTTCAGTTTTTCACCACTGAGGACGATGTTGGCTGTGGGTTTGTCATATATGGCCTTTATTATGTTGAGGAAAGTTCCCTCTGTGCCTACTTTCTAGAGGGATTTTATCATAAATGGGTGTTGAATTTTATCATAAGTTTTGCCTGCATCTATTGAGATGATCATATGGTGTTTCTCCTTCAATTTGTTAATATGGTGTATCACATTGATTGATTTGCATATATTGAAGAATCCTTGCATTCCTGGGATAAACCCCACGTGATCATGGTGCATGATCCCTTTAATGTGCTGTTGGATGCTGTTTCCTAGTATTTTGTTGAGGATTTTTGCATCTATGTTCATCAGTGATATTGGCCTGTAGTTTTCTTTCTTTGTGACATCTTTGTCTGGTTTTGGTATCAGGGTGATGGAAGCCTAGTAGAATGAGTTTGGGAGTGTTCCTCACTCTGCTATATTCTGGAAGAGTTTGAGAAGGATAGGTGTTAGCTCTTCTCTAAATGTTTGATAGAATTCACCTGTGAAGCCATCTGGTCCTGGGCTTTTGTTTGTTGGAAGATTTTTAATCACAGTTTCAATTTCAGTGCTTGTGATTTGTCTGTTCATATTTTCTATTTCTTCCTGGTTCAGTCTTGGAAGGTCATATCTTTCTAAGACTTGGTGCATTTCTTCCAGGTTGTCCATTTTACTGGCATATACTTGCTTGTAGTACTCTCCCATGATCCTTTGTATTTCTGCTGTGTCAGTTGTTACTTCTCCTTTTTTGTTTCTAATTCTATTGATTTAAATCTTGTCCCTATTTTTCTTGATGAGTCTGGCTAATGGTTTGTCAATTTTGTTTATCTTCTCAAAGAACCAGCTTTTACTTTTATTGCTCTTTGCTATCGTTTCCTTCATTTCTTTTTCATTTATCTATGATGTAATCTTTATGATTTCTTTTCTTCTGCTACCTTTGGGTTTTTTTTATTCTTCTTTCTCTAATTGCTTTAGGTGTAAGCTTAGGTTGTTTATTTGAGATGATTGTTTCTTAAGGTAGGATTGTATTGCTATAAACTTCCCTGTTAGAATTGTTTTGCTGCATCCCATAGGTTTTGGGTCATCGTGTTTTCACTGTTATTTGTCTCTAGGCATTTTTTGATTTCCTCTTTGATTTCTTTACTGATCTCTTGGTTATTAAGTAGTGTATTGTTTAGCCTCCATGTGTTTGTATTTTTTTACAGATTTTTTCCTGTACTTAATATCTAGTCTCATAGCATTCTGGTCATAAAAGATACCTGATACGATTTCAATTTTCTTAAATTTACTACGGATTGACTTGTGACCCAAGATATAATATATCCTGGAGAATGTTAAATAAGCACTTCAGAAGAATGTGTATTCTGTTGTTTTTGGATGGAATGTCCTATAAATATCAATTAAGTCCATCTTGTTTAATGTATCATTTAAAGCTTGTGTTTCCTTATTTTCAGTTTGGATGATGTGTCCATTGGTGAAAGTGGGGTGTTAAAGTACCCTACTATTATTGTGTTATTTTCGATTTCCTCTTTTACGGCTGTTAGCATTTGCCTTTTGTATTGAGGTGCTCTTATGTTGGATGCATTAATTTTTACAATTGTTATATCTTCTTCTTGGATCAATCCTTTGATCATTATATAGTGTCCTTTGTCTCTTGTAATAGTCTTTTTTTTAAAGTCTATTTTGTCCGATATGAGAATTGTTACTCCAGCTTTGATTTTCATTTGCATGGAGTATCTTTTTCCATCCCCTCACTTTCAGTCTGTATGCATCCTTAGGTCTGAAGTGGGTCTCTTGTAGACAGCATATATACGGACCTTGTTTTTGTATCCAATCAGCCAGTCTATGTCTTTTGGTTGGAGCATTTAATCCATTTACATTTTAGGTAATTATCGATATGTATGTTCCTATTACCATTTTCTTAATTGTTTGGGTTTGTTATTGTAGGTCTTTTCTTTCTCTTGTGTTTCCTGCCTAGAGAAGTTCTTTTAGCATTTGTTGTAAAGCTGGTTTGGTGGTGCTGAACTCGCTTAGCGTTTGCTTGTCTGTAAAGATTTTAATTTCTCTGCCAAATCTGAATGAGATCCTTGCTGGGTAATCTTGGTTGTAGGTTTTTCTCCTTCATCACTTTAAATATGTCCTGACACTCCCTTCTGGCTTGCAGTTTCAGCTGAAAGATCAGCTGTTAACCTTAAGGGGATTCCCTGGTGTGTTATTTGTTGTTTTTCCCTTGCTGCTTTTAATATTTTTTCTTTGTATTTAATTTTTGATAGTTGGATTAATATGTGTCTTGGCATGTTTCTCCTTGTATTTATCCTGTATGGAACTCTCTTTGCTTCCTGGACTTGATTAACTATTTCCTTTCTCATATTAGGGAACTTTTCAACTATAATCTCTTCAAATATTTTCTCAGTTCATTTCTTATTCTCTTCTTCTTCTGGGATCCCTAAAATTCGAATGTTGGTGCGTTTAATGTTGTCCCACAGGTCTCTGACTGTCCTCAATTCTTTTCATCCTTTTCTCTTTATTCTGCTCTGCAGTAGTTATTTCCACTATTTTATCTTCTAGGTCACTTATCCAATCTTCTGCCTCAGTTATTCTGTTATTGATCCCTTCTAGAGAATTTTAAATTTCATTTATCGTGTTGTTCATCACTGTTTGTTTGCTCTTAGTTCTTCTAGGTCCTTGTTAAACATTTCTTATATGTTCTCCATTCTATTTCCAAGATTTCTGATCATCTTTACTATCACTATTCTGAATTCTTTTTCAGGTAGACTGCCTATTTGCTCTTCATCTGTTAGGTCTGGTTGGTTTTTACACTGCTCCTTCATCTGCTGTGTGTTTCTCTATTTTCTCATTTTGCTTAACTTACTGTGTTTGGGGTCTCCTTTTTGCAGGCTGCAGGTCTGTAGTTCCCGTTGTTTTTGGTGTCTGTCCCCAGTGGCTAAAGTTGGTTCAGTGGGTTGTGTAGGCTTCCTGGTGGAGGGGACTAGTGCCTGTGTTCTGGTGGATGAGGCTGAATCTTGTCTTTCTGGTGGGCAGGTCCATGACTGGTGGTGTGTTTTGGGGTGTCTGTGGCCTTTTTATGATTTTAGGCAGCCTCTCTGCTAATGGGTGGGGTTGTGTTCCTGTCTTGCTAGTTGTTTGGCACAGGGTGTCCAGCACTGTAGCTTGCTGGTCATTAAGTGAAGCTGGGTCTTCGTACTGAGATGCAGATCTCTGGGAGATTTTTGCCATTTGATATTATGTGGAGCTGGGAGGTCTCTTGTGGACCAGTGTCCTGAAGTTGGCTCTCCCACCTCAGTGGCACAGCCCTGACGCCTGGCTGAGGCACCAAGGCTCAGAATAAAATGGAGAAAAGAAAGAAAGAAAAGAAACAAAAAAAAGAAAGAAAGAAGATAAAATAAAGTAAAATAAAGTAATTAAAATAAAAATTTAAAAAAATTTTTAAGTAATTAATAAAAAACAAAAACACACACACAGATGCCTAGGACAAATGGTAAAAGCAAAGCTATAAAGACAAAATCACACACAAAAGCATACACATACACACTCACAAAAAGAGAAAAAGGGAGAAATATATATATATCCTTGCTCCCAAAGTCCACCTCCTCAATTTGGGATGATTCGTTGCCTATTCAGGTATTCCACAGATGCAGGGTACTTGAAGTGCATTGTGGAGATTTAATCTGCTGCTCCTGCTGCTGCTGGGAGAAATTTCCCTTTCTCTTCTTTGTTCACACAGCTCCTGAGGTTCAGCTTTGGCTTTGCACCCGCCTCTTCATGTAGGTCACCTGAGGGCCTCTGTTCTTCACTCAGGACGGGGTTAAAGGAGCAGCTGATTCGGGGGCTCTGGCTCACTCAGGCCAGGGGGATGGAGGGGTACAGAATGCGGAGCGAACCTGCCACGGCAGAGGTCAGAGTGACGATGCACCAGCCTGAGGTATGCAGTGTTCTCCCGGGGAAGTTGTCCCTGGATCACGGAACCCTGGCAGTGGCGGGCTACACAGGCTCCCGGGAGGGACGGTATGGATAGTGACCTGTGCTTGCACATAGGCTTCTTGGTGGCTGCAGTAGCAGCCTTAGCGTCTCATGCCTGTCTCTGGGGTCCATGCTGCTAGCCGCCTGAGTACAGGTCTTTTAACTCCATTGGTAGGTTTATTCCTAGGTATTTTATTTTATTTGTTGTAGTGGTGAATGGAATTCTTTCCTTAATTGTTCTTTCTGATCTTCTGTTGTTAGTGTATAGGAATGCAAGAGGTTTCGGTATGTTGATTTTGTATCCTGCAACTTTACCAAATTCATTGATTAGCTCTGGTAGTCTTCTGGTAGCATCTTTAGGATTTTCTAAGTATAAGTATCATGTCATCTGCAGCGACAGTTTTACTTCTTCTTTTCCGGTTTGTATTCCTTTTATTTCTTTTTCTTCTCTGGTTGCCATGGCTAGGACTTCCAAAATTATGTTGAATAACAGCAGCGAGAGTGGACATCCTTGTCTTGTTCCTGATCTTAGAGAAAATGCTTTCAGTTTTTCACCATTGAGAATGATGTTTGCTGTGGGTTTGTCGTATATGGCCTTTATTATGTTCACATAGGTTCCCTCTATGCCCACTTTCTGGACAGTTTTTATTCTTAGCATAAATGATGTTGAATTTTGTCAAAAGCTTTTTCTGCATCTATTGAGATGATCATATGGTTTGTATTTTTCAAGTTGTTAATATAGTGTATCACATTTATTGATTTGTGTATATTGAAGAAGCCTTGAAACGCTGGGATAAACCCCACTTGATCATGGTGTATGATCCTTTTAATGTGCTGTTGGATTCTGTTTGCTAGTATTTTGTTGAGGATTTTTGCATCTACATTCATCAGTGATATTGGTGTGTAATTTTCTTTTTTTGTAGTATCTTTATCTGGTTTCGGTATCAGGGTGATGGCGGCCTCATACAATGAGTTTGGGAGTGTTCCTTCCTCTGCAATTTTTTGGAAGAGTTTGAGAAGGATGGGTGTTAGCTCTTCTCTAAATGCTTGAGAGAATTCACCTGTGAAGCCATGTGGTCCAGGACTTTTGTTTGCTGGAAGATTTTTAATCACAGTTTCAATTTCTTTACTTGTGATTGATCTATTCATATTTTCTATTTCTTCCTGGTTCAGTCTTGGAAGGTTATACCTTTCTAAGAAGTTGTCTATTTCTTCCAGGTTGTCCATTTTATTGGCACAGAGTTGCTTGTAGCAGTCTCTTAGTATGCTTTGTATTTCTGCCGTGTCCATTGTAACATTCCCTTTTTCATTGCTAATTTTATTGATTTGAGTCCTCTCCCTCTTTTTCTTGATGAGTTTGGCTAAAGCTTCATCAATTTTGTTTATCTTCTCAAATAACCAGCTTTTAGTTTTATTGATCTTTGCTAGCATTCCCCCTTTTTTTTTCATTTATTTCTGATTTGAAAACGATTTCTTTCCTTCTACTAACTGGGTTTTGTTTGTTCTTCGTTCTGTAGTTCCTTTAGGTGTAAGATTAGATTGTTTATTTGAGATTTTTCTTGTTTCCTGAGATAGGATTGTATTGTTATAAACTTCCCTCTTAGAACTGCTTTCGTTGCATCCCATAGGTTTTGGATTGTCGTGTTTTTGTTGTCATTTGTCTCTAGATATTTTCTGATTTCCTCTTTGATTTCTTCAGTGATCTCTTAGTTATTTAACTTATTGTTTAGCCTTCATGTGTTTGTGTTTTTTAACATTTTTCTCCCTGTAATTGACTTCTAATCTCATAGCAGTGTGGTCGGAAAAGATGCTTCATATGATTTCAATTTTCTTAAATTTACCAAGGCTTGATTTGTGACCCAAGATGTGACCTAACCTGGAGAATGTTCTGTGTGCACTTGAGAAGAAAGTGTAATCTCCTGTTTTTGAATGGAATGTCCTATAAATATCAATTAACTCTATCTTGTCTATTGTGTCATTTAAAGCTTGTGTTTCCTTATTAATCTTCTGTCTGGATGATCTGCCCATTGGTGTAATGAGGTGTTAAAGCCCCTCACTATTACTGTGTTACTGTCAATTTCCTCTTTTATAGCTGTTAGCATTTGCCTTATGTACTGAGGTGCTCCTATGTTGGGTGCATATATATTTATAATTGTTATATATTCCTGGATTGCTCCCTTAATCATTATATGGTGACCTTCCTTGTCTCTTGCAACATTCTTTATTTTACAGTCTATTTTATCTGATATGAGTATTGCTATCCAGCTTTCCTTTGGTATCCATTTGCATAGAGTATCTTTTTCCAACCCCTCACTTTCAATCTGTTTGTATCTGTAGGTGTGAAGTGGGTCTCTTGTAGACAGCATATATATGAGTCTTGCTTTTGTATCATTTCAGCGAGCCTGTGTCTTTTGGTTGGAGCATTTAATCCATTCACGTTTAAGGTAATTATCGATATGTATGTTTCTATTAACGTTTTTTTAATTGTTTTGGGTTTGTTTCTGTAGGTCCTTTTCTTCTCTTGTGTTTCCCACTTAGAGAAGTTCCTTTAGCATTTGTTGTAGAGCTGGTTTGCTAGTGCTGAATTCTCTTAGCCTTTGCTTGTCTGTAAAGCTTTTGATTTCTCCATCGAAATCGAATGTGATCCTTGCTAGCTAGAGTAATCTTGACTGTAGGTTCTTCCATTTCATCACTTTAAATATATCATGCCACTCCCTTCTGGCTTGTAGATTTTCTGCTGAGAAATCAGCTGTTAACCTTATGGGAGTTCCCTTGTATGTTCTTTGTCATTTTTCCCTTGTTGCTTTCAATAATATTTCTTTGTCTTTAATTTTTGTCAGTTTGTTTACTATGTGTCTCGGCGTGTTTCTCCTTGGGTTTATCCTGCCTGGGACTCTCTGCGCTTCCTGGACTTGGGTGGCATTTTCCTATCCCATGTTAGGGAAATTTATGATTATAATCTCTTCAAATATTTTCTCGGGTCCTTTATCTCTCTGTTCTCCTTCTGGGACCCCTAAAATGTGAATGTTGGTGCATTTAATGTTGTCCCAGAGGTCTCTTAGTCTGTCTTCATTTCTTTCCATTCTTTTTTCTTTATTCTGTTCCACGGCAGTGAATTCCACCATTCTGTCTTCCAGGTCACTTATCTGTTCTTCAGCCTCAGTTATTCTGCTACTGTTTCCGTCTAGTGTATTTTTCATTTCAGTTATTGTATTGTTCATCTGTTTGTTGTTTAATTCTTCTAGGTGTTTGTTCTTTAATTGTTCTAGGTCTTAGTTAAACATTTCTTGGATCATCTCAATCTTTACCTCCATTCTTTTTCCAAGGTCCTGGATCATCTTCACTATCATTATTCTGAATTCTTTTTTTGGAAGGTTCCCTACCTTCACTTCATTTAATTGTTTTTCTGGGGTTTTATCTTCTTCCTTCATCTGATACACAGTCCTCTGCCTTTTCATTTTGTCTATCATTCTGTGAAGGTGGTTTTTGTTCCACAGGCTGCAGAATTGTAGTTCTTCTTCCTTCTGCTCTCTCTCCAAACCCCACACTCCAGAGGCCCCCCTTTGGCCGTGGTGCCTCTCCCCTTCCACAGAGGTCCTAAGCAGAGGCCCCGCCCCATGCTTGAACATCACCCTGCCTAGGCCCTGCCCCGAAGGTCTTTTCTGGCTGCATGTGTCCTGAGCCTAGCCCCCGCCTCCCACTCAAACGTCACCCCTGGCTGTTCTTTTAAAGAGCAAAGAATTTAAAAAACTAGGATCTTTATTTGGTAGCAAGGCTGAACAATTGGTGGGCTTCACTGTAAGATGCCAAGGCACCTGGCTACTTCACTGGAGAACACCAGTGAATTTGTGGGTCTTTCTCTTAAGCTGGCCAGTTACGCAGAGAAGACACCTCCGATTTCCAGCTTATCAGCACTGTGATAGTTTGAATAGAGGAAGTGGCAAGGGGGAGGGAGATACCGTTCAGTACATAAGATTTTTACTTCATCTTACTTCCACCCTCAGCTATGCCTGGCATTGAGATGCCCAAGAACAAAATCTCTCTTGTTTAGCCTAGAGTTTGTAGAGAATAAATCCACAGTCTTCTGATAAGGAGGGATAGCAGCAGTGTGTTCCTGTTTTAAGGAAAAAGGATCTGCTTCTCAGATTTTTAACCAATCCATTTTAGGCTAACCCAGTGAACCAGGTCCCATAGGGGAGTCAAAGTTTCCAACTCTTGAGCCTACACGTAAGTCTTCTGTTTTGTTGGCTTCCTTCCCTCACCCCACACCCCAAGGTTTTGGAGTCCTCCATTCTACTATGACAGTTAACAAGGACAGATGCAGGTTTTTGTGGAGCTGAAACTTAACCAACTTGGGGGTCCTCTTCAAGAAAAAGAATAACAAATCAGGAGAGGGAGAAGATGGCGGAAGAGTAAGACGCGGAGATCACCTTCCTCCCCACAGATACATCAGAAATACATCTACATGTGGAACAACTCCTACAGAACACCTACTGAACGCTGGCAGAAGACCTCAGACCTCCCAAAAGACAAGAAACTCCCCACGTACCTGGGTAGGGCAAAAGAAAAAAGAATAAACAGAGACAATAGAATAGGGTCGGGACCTGCACCAGTGGGAGGGAGCCGTGAAGGAGGAAAGGTTTCCACAAACTAGAAGCCCCTTTGCGGGCGGAGACTGCGGGTGGCGGAGCGGGGGAGCTTCGGAGCCATGGAGGAGAGCGCAGCAACAGGGGTGCAGAGGGCAAAGTGGAGAGATTTCCGCACAGAGGATCGGTGCTGACCAGCAGTCACCAGCCCCAGAGGCTGGTCTGCTCACCTGCTGGGGCGGACGGGGCTGGGAACTGAGGCTCAGGCTTTGGTCTGAGCGCGGGGAGAGGACTGGTGGTGTGAACACAGCCTAAAGGGGTTAGTGCACCAAGATTAGCCAGGAGGGAGTCCAGGAAAAGTCTGGACCTGTCGAAGAGGCAAGAGACTTTTTCTTCCCTCTTTGTTTCCTGGTGCGCGAGGAGAGGGGATTAAGAGTGCTGCTTAAATGAGCTCCAGAGACAGGTTCCAGCCGCGGCTATCAGCACTGACCCCAGAGACAGGCATGGACGCTAAGGCTGCTGCTGCCGCCACCAAGAAGCCTGTGTGCGAGCACAGGTCACTCTCCACACCTCCCTTCTGGGGAGCCTGTGCAGCCCGCTACTGCCACGGTCCAGGGATCCAGGGACAACTTCCGCAGGAGAACACACGGCGCGCCTCAGGCTGGTGCAACGTCATGCCGGCCTCTGTCGCCGCAGGCTCGCCCCACACTCCACCCACACTCCGTACCCCTCTCCCCCCCCAGGCTGAGTGAGCCAGAGCCCCCCGAATCAGCGGCTACTTTAACCCTGTCCTGTATGAGTGAAGAACAGACACCCTCCGGCGACCTACATGCAGAGGCGGGGCCAAACCCAAAGCTGAACCCCGGGAGCTGTGCGAACAAAGAAGAGAAAGGGAAATCTCTCCCAGCAGCCTCAGGAGCAGCAGATTAAATCTCCACAATCAACTTGATGTACCCTGCATCTGTGAAATACCTGAATAGACAACAAATCATCCCAAACTGAAGAGGTGGACATTGAGAGCAAGATTTATGATTTTTTCCCCTCTTTCAATTTTTGTGACTGTGTATGTGTAGGCTTCTGTGTGAGATTTTGTCTGTATAGCTTTGCTTTCACCATCTGTCCTAGGGTTCTATCTGTCCGTGTTTGTTATTTTTTTTACTTTTTAAATAAATTTTTTCTTAATAATAATTTTTTTATTTTAATAACTTTATTTTATTTTACCTTACTTTATGTTATTTTCTTTCATCCCCTTCCTCCCTCCCTTCCTTCCTTCCTTCCTCCCTCCCTCCCTTCTTTCCTTTTCCTCCTTTTCTTCCTTTCTTTCTACTTTTTCTCCCTTTTATTCTGAGCCGTGTGCATGAAAGGCTGTTGGTGCTGCAGCCTGGAGTCAATGCTGTGCCTCTGAGGTGGGAGAGCCAACTTCAGGACACTGATCCACAAGAGACCTCCCAGCTCCACATAATACCAAACGGTGAAAATCTCCCAGAGATCTCCATCTCAAAACCAACACCAAGCTTCACTCAACGACCAGCAAGCTACAGTGTTGGACACACTATGCCAAACAACTAGCAAGACAGGAACACAACCCCACCCATTAGCAGAGAGACTGTCTGAAATCATAATAAGTCCACAGACACCCCAAAACACACCACCAGACGTGGACCTGCTCACCAGAAAGACAAGATCCAGCCTCATCCACCAGAACACATGCACTAGTCCCCTCCACCAGGAAACCTACACAACCCACTGAACCAACTTTAGCCACTGGGGACAGACACCAAAAACAATGGGACTCCGAACCTGCAGCCTGCAAAAAGGAGACACCAAACACAGTAAGATAGGCAAAATGAGAAGATAGAAAAACACACAGCTGATGAAGGAGCAAGATAAAAACCCACCAGACCTAAATGAAGAGGAAATAGGCAGTCTACCTGAAAAAGAATTCAGAATAATGATAGTAAACATGATCCAAAATCTTGGAAACAGAATACAGAAAATGCAAGAAACATTTAAAAAGGACCTAGAAGAACTAAAGACGAAACAAGCAATGATGAACAACACAATAAAAGAAATTAAAAATTCTCTAGGGCTTCCCTGGTGGTGCAGTGGTTGAGAGTCCACCTGGCGATGCAGGGGATGTGGGTTTGTGTCCCGGTCCGGGAGGATCCCACAAGCCGTGGAACGGCTGGGCCTGTGAGCCATGGCCGCTGGGCCTGCGCGTCCGGAGCCTGTGCTCTGCAGTGGGAAAAGCCACAGCAGTGAGAGGCCCGCATACCGCAAAAAAAACAAAACAAAACAAAAAGAAAACTCTAGAAGGGATCAATAGCAGAATAACTGAGGCAGAAGAACGGATAAGTGACCTGGACGATAAAGTAGTGGAAATAATTACTGCAGAGTAGATTAAAGAAAAGAGAAAAAAGGAACTGAGGACAGTCTCAGAGACCTCTGGGACAACATTAAATGCACCAACATTCGAATTATAGGGGTTCCAGAAGAAGAGAAAAAAAAGGGACTGAGAAAATATTTCAAGAGATTATAGTTGAAAACTTCCCTAATATGGGAAAGGAAATAGTCAATCAAGTCCAGGAAGCACATAGAGTCCCATACAGGATAAATCCAAGGAGAAACATGCCAAGACACATATTAATCAAACTGTCAAAGGTTATATACAAAGAAAACATATTAAAAGCAGCAAGGGAAAAACAACAAATAACACAAAAGAGAATCCCCATAAGGTTAACAGCTGATCTTTCAGCAGAAACTCTGCAAGCCAGAAGGGAGTGGCAGGACATATTTAAAGTGATGAAGGAGTAAAACCTACAACCAAGATTACTCTACCCAGCAAGGATCTCATTCAGATTTGATGGAGAAATAAAAACCTTTACAGACAAGCAACAGCTGAGGGAGTTCAGCACCACCAAACCAGCTTTAAAACAAATGCTAAAGGATCTTCTCTAGGCAAGAAACACAAGAGAATGAAAAGACCTACAATAACAAACCCAAAACAATTAAGAAAATGAGAATAGGGATGTACATATTGATAATTACCTTAAATGTTAATGGATTAAATGCTCCCACCAAAAGACACAGACAGGCTGAATGGATACAAAAACAAGACCCATATATATGCTGTATACAAGAGACCCACTTCAGACCTAGAGACACATACAGACTGGAAGTGAGGGGATGGAAAAAGATATTCCATGCAAATTGAAACCAAAAGAATGCCGGAGTAGCAATTCACATATCAGACAAAATAGACTTTAAAATAAAGACTATTAGAAGAGACAAAGAAGGACACTACATAATACTCAAGGGATCGATCGAAGAAGATATAACAATTGTAAATATTTATGCACCCAACATAGGAGCACCTCAATACATGAGGCAAATACTAACAGCCATAAAAGGGGAAACTGGGGCTTCCCTGGTGGCGCAGTGGTTGAGAGTCTGCCTGCCGATGCAGGGGACACGGGTTCGTGCCACGGTCCAGGAAGATCCCACATGCCGCGGAGCGGCTAGGCCCATGAGCCATGGCCGCTGAGCCTGCATGTCCAGAGCCTGTGCTCCGCAACAGGAGAAGCCACAACAGTGAGAGGCCCTCATACCGAAAAAAAAAAAAAAAAAAAAATCTTCCAACCAACAGACGCCCAGGACCAGATGTCTTCACAGGCGAATTCTTTCAAACATTTAGAGAAGAGCTAACACCTATCCTTCTCAAACTCTTCCAAAATATAGCAGAGGGAGGAACACTCTCAAACTCATTCTACATGGCCACCATCACCCTGATACCAAAACCAGACAAGGATGTCACAAAGAAAGAAAACTAGAGGCCAATTTCTCTGATGAACATAGATGCAAAAATCCTCAACAAAATACTAGTAAACAGAATCCAACAGCACATTAAATGGATCATACACCATGATCAAGTGAGGTTTATTCCAGGAATGCAAGGATTCTTCAATATACGTAAATCAATCAATGTGAGACACCATGTTAACAAATTGCAGGAGAAAAACCATATGGTCCTCCTCAGTAGATGCAGAGAAAGCTTTCAACAAAATTCAACACCCATTTATGATAAAAACCCTCCAGAAAGTAGGCACAGCGGGAACTTTCCTCAACATAATAAAGGCCATATATGACAAACCCACAGCCAACATAGTCATCAATGGTGAGAAACTGAAAGCATTTCCACTAAGATCAGGAACAAGGCAAGGTTGCCCACTCTCACTACTCTTATTCAACGTAGTTTTGGAAGTTTTAGCCACAGCAAAAAGAGAAGAAAAGGAAATAAAAGGAATCCAAATCGGAAAAGAAGAAGTAAAGCTGTCACTGTTTGCAGATGACATGATACTATATATAGAGAATCCTAAAGATGCTACCAGAAAACTACTAGAGTTAATCAATGAATTCAGTAAAGTAGCAGGATACAAAATTAATGCACAGAAATCTCTTGCATTCCTATACACTAATGATGAAAAATCTGAAAGAGAAATCAAGAAAACACTCCCATTTACCATTGCAACAAATAGAATAAAATATCTAGGAATAAACCTATCTAAGGAGACAAAAGGCCTGTATGCAGAAAATTATAAGACACTGATGAAAGAAATTAAAGATTATACAAATAGATGCAGAGATATACTATGTTCTTGGATTGGAAGAATCAACATTGTGAAAATGACTCTACTACCCAAAGCAATCTACAGATTCAATGCAATCCCTATCAAACTACCACGGGCATTTTTCACAGAACTAGAACAAAAAATTTCACAACTTGTATGGAAACACAAAAGACCCCGAATAACAAAAGCAATCTTGAGAATGAAAAAAGGAGCCAGAGGAATTCAGGCTCCCTGACTTCAGACTATACTACAAAGCTACAGTAATCAAGACAGTATGGTACAGGCACAAAAACAGAAAGATAGATCAGTGGAACAGGATAGAAAGCCCAGAGATAAACCCACGCATATATGGTCACCTTATCTTTGATAAAGGAGGCAGGAATGTCCAGTGGAGAAAGGACAGCCTCTTCATAAGTGGTGCTGGGAAAACTGGATAGGTACATGTAAAAGTATGAGATTAGATCAGTCCCTAACAACGTACACAAAAATAAGCTCAAAATGGATTAAAGACCTAAATGTAAGGCCAGAAACTATCAAACTCTTAGAGGAAAACATAGGCAGAACACTCTATGACATAAATCACAGCAAGATCCTTTTTGACCCACCTCCTAGAGAAATGGAAATAAAACCAAAAATAAACAAATGGGACCTAATGAAACTTCAAAGCTTTTGCACAGCAAAGGAAACCATAAACAAGACCAAAAGACAACCCTCAGAATGGGAGAAAATATTTGCAAATGAAGCAACTGACAAAGGATTCATCTCCAAAATTTATAAGCAGCTCATGCAGCTCAATAACAAAAAAACAAACAACCCAATCCAAAAATGGGCAGAAGACCTAAATAGACATTTCTCCAAAGAACATATACAGACTGCCAACAAACACATGAAAGAATGCTCAACATCATTAATCATTAGAGAAATGCAAATCAAAACTACAATGAGATATCATCTCACACCAGTCAGGATGGCCATCATCAAAAAATCTAGAAACAATAAATGCTGGAGAGGGTGTGGAGAAAAGGGAACCCTCTTGCACTGTTGGTGGGAATGTAAGTTAATACAGCCACTGTAGAGAACAGTATGGAGGTTCCTTAAAAAACTACAAATAGAACTACCATATGACCCAGCAATCCCACTACTGGGCATATACCCTGAGAAAACCATAATTCAAAAAGAGTCATGTACCAAAATGTTCACTGCAGCTATATTTACAATAGCCCGGAGATGGAAACAACCTAAATGTCCATCATCGGATGAATGGATACACAAGATGTGGCACATATATACAATGGAATATTACTCAGCCATAAAAAGAAATGAAATTGAGCTATTCGTAATGAGGTGGATGGACCTAGAGTCTGTCATACAGAATGAACTAAGTCAGAAAGACAAAGACAAATACTGTATGCTAACCCATATATATGGAATTAAAAAAAAAAAATGTCATGAAGAACGTAGAGGTAAGACAGGAATAAAGACACAGACCTACTAGAGAATGGACTTGAGGATATGGGGAGGGGGAAGGGTATTCTGTGGCAAAGTAAGAGAGAGCCATGGACATATATACACTACCAAACGTAAAACAGATAGCTAGTGGGAAGCAGCCGCATAGCACAGGTAGATCAGCTCAGTGCTTTGTGACCACCTAGAGGGGTGGGATACGGAGGGTGGGAGGGTGGGAGACACAAGAGGGAAGAAATATGGGAACATATGTACATGTTTAACTGTTTCACTTTGTTATAAAGCAGAAACTAACACACCATTGTAAAGCAATTATACTCCAATAAAGATGTATTAAAAAAAAGAATAATAAATCAGGCATTTTTTAAAATCACAAATTAATACTACCACGGCTAACACAGACTATACACAGAAACACTGCAAATCACAAATATAGCACCAAACCCAGACTAAATGTATCCCCAACTCGACGTTTTCTTAGTGTAATCCCAAAATGCCTGCAGCCACTACAAACCCACCCAAAAGAGAGCAAGTTAGAGTGGAAAGAAAAAGTAATCTAAATTAACAGCCAATTGACAAATAACACTAAATATTTTCTGGAAGAATGTACATAAAACATTATCCCAGAAAATTCTGAGAAAGTATAGTAATGAAAGGACATAAATCCAACCATAGATTAAAATGTACTATGAAACTGTCATGATTAAAACAGTTTGGTACTATTTTACATACTGGAGTTAATTTATGAGAAATTACATTGAGGCAACTAGCTAATGCTTGGGAAGAAAAGAAAAAACCTTAATAGCCCCTAATTCCTTATATAATCAATATAAATAAATAAATAAAAATAAAGTAAATTAACGGCAAATTATTAAAATATCTTACTTTCAAATTGCATAAAAATTGTAACTATGAGAAGACACTACTAGGTTCCTTCCCCAGAGTTTGGTAAAGGCTTGGCTAGTGAGCAGTACTGAAATTTAAGCTTCATTAGCTTAACGGACAAAATCTGCATAATCCATCTGCTTTTCACTTTCCAACATTTTTTTGAAACCATCAGACTGCTATTACCTCCTCCCTATTCCTCATTCTTCTGGCATTATACTTGTTTTATGCCTGTACTGTTATTTTAGTGACGTTTCCAAAGGAGAAAGAAATAGACTCATCTTTACTTCATGTTTAACTACAACTCTTCATTTTATACTCAACCTTTTGGCATCAATTCCACTTAAATCAATAATATGTAGTTTATATCATTAAACTACTGACTTAATTTCATTATAGCTATTGCTTACATCTTGTTTTTTTAAAGTATAAAAGATATCCACAAATGTAAAAGCAGTTAAGGCCTAAGAAGATGAACAGAAAGAACAGAATAGTAGCTGGAAAAAGGTAACTTACTGATTTATACATAACATTTGGAGTAATCAAGTTTCCAAATTTATATTGTGACCCCTCTTGAACCAAAAGTAATTACAAGGTAAAAATAAAAAACATTTTCAACCATAAGCTTAGTGGGAAAACTGTACTTAGTTAAGGCAGTGTGCTCACTTAATCATACGCTAGATTTGATTAAACAAGTTCTGACATGTAAATTAACTCTTCCGGAGTTCAATACCTTTGACTTGAATTCCAAGCTTTTTGAGGGCCTCTTCAACAGACTGACTTTCTCGTTTTCTCATAAAGCCATTATCAATGTGCACAGCAATGACTTGCTCTTGGTTCAAAGCACGATTCAACAAAGCTGTACAAACTGTTGAGTCTACTCCACCACTGAGCAAAACCTACAGGGTGAAATGAAAAGTCAAACTGAGTAGAATAAGGAAAAAGAAGCTAAGTTATCAGCTTAAATCACTACCTAAAAACACTGTTTGGGGAATTCCCTGGCGGTCCAGTGGTAAGGACTCCATGCTTACTGCCAAGGACCCAGGTTCAATCCCTGGTCGGGGAACTAAAATTCCACAAGCTGTGCAGCACAGCCAAAAAAAGCAAAACAACAAAACAAAAACAAAAAACCACTGTCTGTACGAAAGGTATGTATGGTAACTGAAAGAACACACTGAAACAGTGCAACTCAAAAGCACATGATCACCCAGTCAAAATTTAAGGGCTATGCTGAGTAAGCCAACTCTGAGTTCTAATATCACTGACATAAATTTATAGACTTTCAAATATAAATTGCTTACCAAAACTTTTGATGTGCCGACTCTCTCTTTGATCTCTCGAATGCACTCAAGTTCTCTGTTCTGCACAGTGAAGGTCCCACTGCACCCAGCGATGTCGAAGAGGAAATTTTTCAGTATTACTTTCCCATTTTCTGTAAGGCCAACTTCAGGGTGGAACTGGGCTCCATATAATTTTTTAGATTCATTTGCTATACCTTTATAGGGAAAATAATCATAAATTAAAATTTTTTCCTATTGAACAGACTCAACCAGAACCCACAGTAATTCCTCACAATTTCTTCCTCCATAAACGTGGAAACTGATACAAATTAGTGGATTTTTAGCTATGGGGAAAAAAATACAAATAAAAACTACATTGCCATGGTACAGCTTTATAAAGGTCTTTCCTTATACAGCAATTAATGAACTACATGACCTTGAAATAAGTCCTACAGAGATAATTCACAGTACCCTCAGTTCTCTACCTAGGTTACTGCAATTGTCTTATCTATTTAATGCAGTGATAACTCGATTTTAGATCTCAGTCCCATATGCCTTCACATGCAATGTGCAGGTACCAATTTTCTATATTAGAAAATCCTCATACATTAAACCTATCAGAATATTCTAAGTGTTTCTTTCTTGGGTACTATTAACCAAATATAACTTCATTGACTTGATTAATGTGTTTCTGACACTTTATCATCTATAAAGCAGCAGATATTAGGCTAAATGTTTTATATAGACATGTACTACTCCGTATCTATGGCTCTGAGATATTATTCCAGGGTTTCAACATCTGACAAGACAATCAGTGTTATATACCACATAAACAAAATGAGGGATAAAAATAATATGGTCATCTCAATAGATACAGAAAAAGCAAAAGATAAAATTCAACATCATACATGATAAAAACTCTCAACAAACTGGTAGAGAAGGAACGTACCTCAACATAATAAAGGCCATATACAACAAGTCCACAATTAACATACTCAGTGGTGAAAAGCTTTTCCTCTAAGATCAGGAACAAAACAAGAATTCAACAAAGTATTGGACATCCTAGCCAGACCAGTCAGGCTAGAAGAAAGAGATAAAATCATCCAAATTGAAAACGAAGAAGTAAAACTGTCTCTATTTGCAGATGCCACAACACTGTCTCTAGGAAACCCTAGAGATTCTAACAAAATGCTGTTAGAACTAATAAATTATTTCAGCAAGCTTGCAGAAAAGAAAACCAACCTACAGAAATCAATTGTGTGTGTACTAACAACAAACTGTCAGCAGGAAAAATTAAGAAAACATTGCCATCAACAAAATCAAAAAGAGTAAAACACTTAGGAATAAATTTAACCAAAAAGGTCAAAGATCTGTACACTGAACATTGTAAGACCTTGATGAAAGAAACTGAGGAAGGAACAAATAAAAAGATATTCCATGTTCATGGATTAGAAGAATTACTACTATTAAAATGTCAATTCTCACCAAAGTAATCTACAGATTCAATTCAATCTCTATCAAAAGTGGCAAAGTATAAAAGTGGTGACCTAGGGACTGGGGGACGAGGGGAATAGGGAGAGGCTGGTTAAAGAGTACAAATTCTTGGGTTTAAGATGAATAAGGTCTGAGGATCTAATGTATAATATGGTGACTATAGCTGATAGCAAATTTCAGTGATCCAATACAGTGTTAAGAGAGTAGAAATTAAATGTTCTCACCAAAAAAAAGTAAATACAGTTAGTTGACCCTTGAACAATGCAAGGCTTAGGGTTACCTACCCTTTGTGCAGTCAAAAATCTGCATATAACTTTACAGTCAGCCCTCTGGATCTGCAATTCCACATCCACAGTTTCAACCAACCACACATCACATAGTACTGAAGGAAATATTTAGCAAAAAAAAATCCACGTATTAGTTGACCCACACAGTTCAAAACTGTGTTTTTCAAGGATCAACTGTATGTGAGCCGATGGATGGGTTAATTAACTCAGTGGGGAAAAATCCTTTCACAATGTATATCAAATCATCACATTGTACCCTTTAAATATTTTACAGTTTTGTCAAATATACCTCAATAAAGCTGGAAAACTTAAATTTTAAAAAAAGTTGGGAGAAAAAAACCCACCAACCTAAAATTCTGTGTCCTGAGAAACTACCCTTCAAAAATGCAAGAAAAATAAAGAACTTTCTCAAATGAACAAAACTTGAGGCCATTTGTTGCCAGGAGACTACCTTGCAAGAAATATTAAAAGAAGTTCTTTAGGAAGATTGGTTCAAGATGGTGGAGCAGGGCTTCCCTGGTGGCGCAGTGGTTGAGAGTCCTCCTGCCGATGCAGGGGATGTGGGTTCGTGCCCCCGTCCGGGAAGACCCCACATGCCGCGGAGCTGCTGGCCCCATGAGCCATGGCCGCTGAGCCTGCGCGTCCAGAGCCTGTGCTCTGCAACGGGAGAGGTCACAACAGTGAGAGGCCCGCGTACCGCAAAAACAAAACAAAACAAAACAAGCACAAAACAAACAAACAAACAAAAAAGATGGTGGAGCAGAAGGATGTGCACTCACTCCCTCTTGCAAGAGCACTGGAATCACAACTAACTGCTGAACGATAATTGACAGGAAGACACTGGAGCTCATCAAATAAGATACCCCACATCCAAAGAAAAAGGAGAAGCCACAATGAGATGGTAGGAGGGGCGCAATCACAATAAAATCAAATCCCATAACTGCAAGGTGGGTGACTCACAAACTGGAGAACAATTACACCACAGAAGTCCACCCACTGGAGTGAAGGTTCTGAGCCCCACCTCAGGCTTCCCAACCTGGGGGTATGGCAATGGGAGGAGGAATTCCTAGAGAATCAGACTTTGAAGGCTAGCGTGATTTGACTGCAGGACTTTGACAGGACTGGAAGAAACAAGAGACTCCACTCTTGGAGGGCACACACTAAGTAGTGTGCACGTCGGGACCCAGAGGAAGGAGCAGTGACCCACAGGAGACTGAACCAGACCTACCTCCTAGTGTTGGAAGGTCTCCTGCAGAGGTGGGGGGTGGCTGTGGCTCACCACAGGCACAAGGACACTGACAACAGAAGCTCTGGGAAGTATTCCTTGGCTTAAGCCCTCCCAGAGTCTGCCATTAGCCCCACCAAAGAGCCACGTAGGCTCCAGTGCTCGGTCAACTCAGGCCAAAAAACCAACAGGGAGGGAACTCAGCCCCACTCATCAGCAGACAAGCAGATTACAGTTTTACTGAGCTATGCCCACCAGAGCAATACAGAGCTCTACCCACCACCAGTGCATCCCATCAGGAAGCTTGCACAAGACACTTAGACAGCCTCATCCACCAAAGGGCAGACAGCAGAAGCAAGAAGATCTACAATTCTGCAGCCTATGGAAGGAAAACCACATTCACAGAAAGATAGATTGGATGAAAAGGCAAATGACTTTGTACCAGATGAAGGAACAACATAAAACCCCAGAAAAACAACTAAATGGAGACAGGCAACCTTCCAGAAGAGGAATTCAGAATAATGATAGTGAAGATGATCCAGGACCTCGGAAAATGAATGGAGGCAAAGATCGAGAAGATTCAAAAATGTTTAACTAAGACCTAGAAGAATTAAAGAACAAACACCTAGAAGAATTAAAGAACAAAGAAACAGATATGAACAATACAATAACTGAAATGAAAAATACACGAGAAGGAAACAACAGCAGAATAACTGAGGTCGAAGAACGGATAAGTGACCTGGAAGACAGAATGGTGGAATTCACTGCCACAGAACAGAATAAAGGAAAAAGAATGAAAAGAAATGAAGACAGCCTAAGAGACCTCTGGAACAACATTAAACACAACAACATTTGCATTACAGGGGTCCCAGAAGGAGAACAGAGAGAGAAAGGACCCAAGAAAATATCTGAAGAGATTATACTTGAAAACTTCCCTAACATGGGAAAGGAAATAGCCATCCAAATCCAGGAAGAGCACAGAGTCCCAGGCAGGATAAACCCAAGGAGAAACAAGCCAACAAACATAATCAATTTGAGAAAAATTAAAGACAAAGAAAAATTATTGAAAGCAAGAAGGGAAAAACAACAAAGAACATACAAGGGAACTCCCATAAGGTTAAGAGCTGATTTCTCAGCAGTAACTCTACAAGCCAGAAGGGAGTGGCAGGACATGTTTAAAGTGATGAAAGGGAAGAACCTACAATCAAGATTACTCTAGCCAGCAAGGATATCATTCAGATTCAACAGAGAAATCAAAAGCTTTACAGACAAGCAAAAGCTAAGAGAATTCAGCACCACCAAACCAGCTCTACAACAAATGCTAAAAGAAGTTTCTCTAAGTGGGAAACGTAAGAGAAGAAAAGGACCTACAAAAACAAACCCAAAACAATTAAGAAAATGTTAATAGGAACATACATATCAATAATTACCTTAAATGTGAATGGATTAAATGCTCCAACCAAAAGACACAGGCTCGCTGAATGGATACAAGAGCAAGACCCATATATATACTGTCTACAAGAGACTCACATCAGACCTACAGACACATACAGACTGAAAGTGAGGAGATGGAAAAAGATATTCCATGCAAATGGAAATCAAAAGAAAGCAGGAGTAGCAATACTTGTATCACATAAAACAAACTTTAAAATAAAGAATGTTACAAGAGACAAGGAAGGATGATCAAGGGGGGATCAATCCAAGAAGAAAATATAACCATTATAAATCTATAGGCACCCAACATAGTAGCACCCCAATACGTAAGGTAACTGCTAACAGCTATAAAAGAAGAAATCCACAGTAACACAATAGTGGGGGACTTTAACAACTCACTTACACGAATAGACATATCATCCAGACAGAAAATTAATAAGGAAACACAAGCTTTAAATGACACAATAGACAAGATAGAGTTAATTGATATTTATAGGACATTCTATCCAAAAACAGCAGATTACACTTTCTTCTCATTTGCACATGGAACATTCTCCAGGATATTCACATCTTGGGTCACAAATTGAGCCTTGGTAAATTTAAGAAAATTGAAATCATATCAACATCTTTTCCAAGCACAATGCTATGAGAGTAGAAATGAATTACAGGGGAAAAAAACCCCATAATAAACACAAACATGTGGAGACTAAACAATAAGTTACTAAATAACCAAGAGATCACTTAAGAAATCAAAGAGGAAATACAAAAATACCTAGAGACAAGTGACAACGAAAACACAATGATCCAAAACCTATGGGATGCAGCAAAAGCAGTGCTAAGAGGGAAGTTTATAGCAATACAATCCTACCTCAAGAAACAAGAAAAATCTCAAATAAACAATCTAAACTTACACCTAAAG
Source organism: Stenella coeruleoalba (assembly GCF_951394435.1). Lineage (NCBI taxonomy): Eukaryota > Metazoa > Chordata > Mammalia > Artiodactyla > Delphinidae > Stenella > Stenella coeruleoalba. The sequence continues at coordinate 36,489,496 of NC_137150.1, read as the reverse complement.
GAACTAGAGAAAGAAGAACAAACAAAACCCAAAGTTCGTAGAAGGAAAGAAATCATAAAGATCAGAGTATAAATAAATGAAATAGAAACAAAGAAAACAATAGCAAGATCAGTAAAACTAAAAGCTGGTTCTTTAAGAAGATAAAAAAGTTGATAAACCACTGGCCAGACTCATCAAGAAAAAGAGGGAGAGGACTCAAATCAATAAAATTAGAAATGAAAACGGAGAAGTTACAACAGTCACCGCAGAAATACAAAGCATCCTAAAATTCTACTACAAGCAATTCCATACCAATAAAATGGACAACCTGGAAGAAATGGATATAACCTTCCAAGACTGAACCAGGAAGAAATAGAAAATATGAACAGACCAATCACAAGTAATGAAATTGAAACTGTGATTAAAAATCTTCCAGCAAAGAAGAGTCCGGGTCCAGATGGCTTCACAGGTGAATCCTATCAAACATTTAGAGAAGAGCTAACACCCATCCTTCTCAAACTCTTCCAAAAAATTGCAGAGGAAGGAACAATCCCAAACTCATTCTATGAGGCCACCATCACCCTAATACCAAAACCAGACAAAGATACTACAAAAAAAGAAAATTACAGACCAATATCAATGATGAATACTGATGCAAAAATCCTCAACAAAATACTAGCAAACAGAATCCAACAACACATTAAAAGGATAATACACCCATGATCAAGTGGGATTTATCCCAGGGATGCAAGGATTCTTCAATATATGCATATCAATCAATGTGATACACCATATTAACAAACTGAAGAATAAAAACCATATGATCATTTCAATAGATGCAGAAAAACCTTTGACAAAATTCAACACCCATATATGATAAAAACTATCCAGAAAGTGGGCATAGAGGGAACCTACCTCAACATAATAAAAGCCATATATGACAAACCCACAGCAAACATCATTTTCAATGGTGAAAAAATGAAAGCATTTCCTCTAAGATCAGGAACACGAGGATATCCACTCTCGCCACTATTATTCGACATAGTTTTGGAAGTCCTAGCCGTGGCAATCAGAGAAGAAAAAGAAATAAAAGGAATACAAATTGGAAAAGAAGAAGTAAAACTGCCACTGTTTGCAAATAACAAACTATACATAGAGAATCCTAGAGATGACAGCAGAAAACTAGTAGAGCTAATGAATGAATCTGGTAAAGTTGCAGGATGGAAAATTAATACACAGAAATCTCTTGCATTCCTACAAACTAACAACAAAAGATCAGAAAGAGAAATTAAGGAAACAATCCCATTCACCACTGCAACAAATAGAATAAAATACCTAGGAATAACCCTGCCTAAGGAGTTAAAAGACCTGTACTCTGAAAACTATAAGACACTGATGAAAGAAATCAAAGATGACACAAACACATGCAGAGATATACCATGTTCTTGGTATGGAAGAATCAATATTGTGAAAAGGACTGTACTACCCAAGGCAATCTACAGGTTCAATGCAATTCCTATCAAATTACCAGTGGCATTTTTTACAGAACTAGAACAATAGAACTTAAAATTCGGAGACACAAAAGACCCCAAATAGCCAAAGCAGTCTTGAGGGAAAAAAACGGAGCTGGAGAATCACAATCCCTGACTTCAGACTATACTACAAAGCTACAGTAATCAAGACAATATGGTACTGGCACAAAAACAGAAATGTAGATCAATGGAACAGGATAGAAAACCCAGGGATAAACCCACGCATATACGGTCATCACCTTATCTTTGATAAACGAGGCCAGAATATACAACGGAGAAAAGACAGCCTCTTCAATAAGTGGTGCTGGGAAAAGAGGACAGCTACATGTAAAAGAATGTAATTAGGGCTTCCCTGGTGGCGCAGTGGTTGAGAGTCCGCCTGCCGATGCAGGGGACATGGGTTCGTGTCCCGGTCCGGGAAGATCTCACATGCCGCAGAGCGGCTAAGCCTGTGAGCCATGGCCGCTGAGCCTGTGCGTCCGGAGCCTGTGCTCCGCAATGGGAGAGGCCACAACAGTGAGAGGCCCGCATATCAGGGAAAAAAAAAAAAAAAAAAGAATGAAATTAGAACACTCCCTAACTCCACAGACAAAAATAAACTCAAAATGGATTAGAGACCTAAATGTAAGACCAGACACTATAAAACTCTTAGAGGAAAACATAAGAAGAACACTGTTTGACATAAATCACAGCAATGACTTTTTTGACCCACCTCCTAGAGTAATGGAAATAAAAACAAAAATAAACAAATGGGACCTAATGAAACTTAAAAGCTTTTGCACAACAAAGGAAACTATAAACAAGACAAAAAGACAATCTTCAGAATGGGAGAAAATATTTGCAAATGAATCAATGGACAAAGGATTAATCTCCAAAATATATAAATAGCTCATGCAGCTCAATAGTAAAAAAAACAAACAACCCAATTAAAAAATGGGCAGAAGACCTAAATAGACATTTCTCCAAAGAAGACATGCAGATGGCCAAGAGGCTCATGAAAAGCTGCTCAACACCACTAATTATTAGAGAAATGCAAATCAAAACTACAATGAGATATCACCTCACACCAGTTAGAATGGGCATCATCAGAAAATTTACAAACAGCAAATGGTGGAGAGGGTGTGGAGGTAAGGGATCCCTCTTGCACTGTTGGTGGGAATGTAAACTGATACAGCCACTATGGAGAACACTGTGGAGGTTCCTTAAAAAACTAAAAATAGAACTACTGTATGACCCAGCAATCCCACTACTGGCCACATACCCAGAGAAAACCATAATTCAAAAAGACACATGCACCCCAATGTTCATTGCAGCACTATTTACAATAGCCAGGTCAAGGAAGCAACCTAAATGCCCATCGACAGATGAATGGATAAAGAAGATGTGGTACATATATACAATGGAACACTCAGCCATAAAAAGGAATGAAATTGGGTCATTTGTAGAGATGTGGATGGATGTATAGACTGTCATACAGAGTGAAGTCAGAAAGAGAAAAACAAGTATTGTATAATAATGCATATATGTGCAACCTAGAAAAATGGTACCAAGGAATTGGTTTGCACGGCAGAAATAAAGACACAGATGTGGGCTTCCCTGGTGGCGCAGTGGTTGGGAGTCCGCCTGCCGGTGCAGGGGACGTGGGTTCGTGCCCCGGTCCGGGAGGGTCCCATGTGCCGCGGAGCAGCTGGGCCCGTGAGTCATGGCCGCTGGGCCTGCGTGTCCGGAGCCTGTGCTCCGTGGCGGTGAGAGGCCCGCGTACCGCAAAACAAACAAACAAACAAAAAAAAACATTAAAAAAGACACAGATGTGGAGAACCAACGTATTGACACCAAGGGGGGAAAGTGGTGGTGGGGGGGATGAATTGGGAGATTGGGATTGACATGTATACACTAATATGCATAAAATAGATAACTAATAAGAACCTGCTGTATAAAAAAAATAAACAAAATAAAATTCAAAAACAAAGTTCTTTAGAGAGAAGGAAAATGATAAAGATCAGAAACTTGGATCTACATAAAAAAGAGCATCAGAGCAGGAGTAAAGGTAAAATTAAAATTTTCTTCTTCCTAATTGATGTAATAGATAACTGTATTCAGAATAATAGCAACAGTGATACAATTACGTATGCTTATAGATAGATATGCTTATTCATGCTTACTTGTAAGTGAAATGAACTGACAGCAATGTACAAGGGATGAGAGGAAAGAATTAGGTTTATTTTGTTATTATAAGGTACACTACTTGTGAAGTGGTACAGTGTTATTTCAAAGAGAATTTGGGTTAGTTGTAAATGTATATTGTAAAATCTAAGGCAACTTTTTCTTAAAAAAGTAAAAAAAAGAAATAGAACTGATATGCAGAAAAGAGAAAATGGGATCACATAAAATGCTCAATTAAAACCACAAAAGGCAGAAAAAGAACAGAAGATAAAAATATGAACAAAGAACAAGGACAACAAATAAACAGTAACAGATATGGTAGATATTAATCCAACACTATCAATAATCACTTTAAACTCCAATAGTCTAAATGCATCAATAAAAGACAGAGGTTGTCATAGTGGATCAAGAAGAAAACCTAACTATATATGTTGTCTACGAGAAATCCACTTTAAAGACACAGATCAAAAGTATATGGATGGAGAATGATATATCATGATAACACTAATTATAAGATAGCATGAGTAGATACATTAATGTCAAACAGAGCAGACTTCAGCCAAGAAAAGTTATCAGGGTTAAAGAGGAGCATATATATAATGATAAAGGGGTTCATTCCTAAAGAAGACATAATAATCCTTAATGCGTATGCACCTAACAGGAAAGCATCAAAATAGATGAGGCAAAAACTGATATAATTATAGGGAGAAATACATGAATCAACTACTGTAGTTAAGATACTTCAACATCCTTCTGTCAGAAATAGAGCCGATTACTGTAATCCATCACATCAATAGGCTAAAGAAGAAAAATTACATGATCATATCAATAGATGCAGAAAAAGCATATGAAATATATCCAAATGCCCATTCATGATTAAAACTCTCAGGAGACTAGAAATAGAGGGGGACATCAATTTGATAAAGACTATCTTCTACAGCCTACAGCTAAGATCATACCTAACCATGAGAAACTCAAAACTTTCCCACTAAGATCAGGAACAAAGTAAGGATGTTCCCTCTCACCATTGCTTTTCAACATCCTAGCTAATGCCATAGGACAAGAAAAGGAAATAGAACTAATAAATGATTACAACAAAGTTGCCAGATACAAGGTTAACACACAAGAGTTCATTGCCTTCCCATATACTAGCAATGAACAAGTGGAATTTAAATTAAAAATACAATACAATTAACATTAGCACGTCCCCCCCCCCCAAATGAAATACTTTGGTGTAAATCTAACAAAATATGTACAAGATCTATATGAGAACCCAATCACTCCTAAGCACTTCTACCTCTACCACCTGGTTCCTTAGTCTCCTTTCCTGATTACTACCATAGATTTCTGGCTGGTCTCTGCTTCTACATTTAATGGTCTCTTTTCTCCTCACTGTAGCCAGGGTAATCCTGAAATCAGATTGTGTCTCTCTCTCCTTTGTTCAAAACTCCATCTCACTATGAGTAAAGCCAACATTTTCACAGTGGCCTCAAAAGTCCTGGTGTTCTGGTTCCCAACAACCTCTCTGACCTCATCTTCTACCACACACTCCACGCTTACTCTGCTGTAACCATGTGGCTTCCTTGCTGTTCCTTAAACAAGGTCCCATCCCAGGAACTCTGTACTGCTATTTACTCTTTCCCTAAATATCCAAAAGGGTCAGCACTTACTTCCTCCATGTCTCATATCATCTAATAGGAACACCATCTCCATCTCTGAATACCCTATCTAAAACAGTAACAGTCCTAACCACACATTCCACAACAGTCTTCTCTTCTATTTATTTTTTCAGTACATTTAAACATGACCAACACCCGACTTATTTTGTATTTATCTGTGTTCTGTCTGTCCCACCTCTCCCCCATCTCCGCCCTCACCAACTATAACATTAAACAGAGGTTTTGTCCATTCTGTTCACTGGCACCTAGAACTGTGCCCGGCACATGTGGGTACTCAGATATTTGTTGAATGAATTAAAATACATAAGCTCATCTACCACTATTGATCTCATATACGAAATAAAAACCCGTCAATATAAAAACCATTCCTGATAATTCCTATGCTAATACATTAATCTGTTAAGTAACTGCAGGTAGAATACTCAATTCAATTTATCCATTACGAATTTTTTTTTCAACTTTTTAGGTGTAGCATATCAAACAAGAACTTTATTGATAACCCCACTTTTTGCTTTTGCAGATATCCAGGATTACTGGTGATTATTTACATTACAATTATTCAAGTAAGCAAGTAAAAGAAAAAAAAAATCACAAATTACCAGAAAATTAACTCCTCTTCCTCAAAAAAACAGAGAACAAAAAATGGTTTAGAGCATGCGCTGGCAAACTTCCTACAAAGGGTTAGACAGTAAAAGCTTTAAGCTTGGTGGGACACATACATATAGTCCCTGTTGTTTATTATAACCCTTTAATAATGTAAAAATCATTCTTAGTTTCTAAACGTACAAAAACAGGCTACAGGCTGGATGTGACCCACAGGTAATAGTCTGCCAACCCTAGTTCAGAGAAATGCCCTGAATGCTTAGTCTGATGTTTTATAGCATCCAAGATACATGCCTATATACACCTAAGAAAAGCATAAAAAAAGGACAATTATGAATACAGCATGCTGGAGAGGTAAATAGTTCTCAAATTTTTCCTGAGTTGTAATAGCTGTATTTTATATCTGGAAAACATATTAGAATAAATATTTTTAAAAGTATTTCAGAGCAAACTAGTAAGTGACTTCTAGATAATCCTTCTAATATCAAATATCCTTCATAAATTAATGGTTGACCCTATGACATTTACAATATCTTTAAAAAAATAAGAAACATCAAAAACAGTACCTCATACAGAAACATATGCTTATAGCCTTCTCAGATAAATTTTTTACAATGAAATCTGCAAAAGTTTTAGAATTTTTACCTGCCACAATATTCCCAGAACGTGCCACAACCTTGAATCCATCGGCTACTTTGTCTACACTATCTCCATGGGTAAGCAAAACAATTTCTTCCTTCTGAAGGCCCCTAATAAAAAATAAAACAATACACAAATAGCTTAATTATTAGACATGATTAATGGATTCTTTGCTTTATTTTTTTCTAGCTTTATTGAGACATAATAACATATATAACATTATGTTAAGTTTAAGGTGTACAATGTGATGATTTCATATACATATATATTGTGAAATGATTACTACAGTAAAAGTTAGTTAACATATCCACCACCTCACACAGTTACCATTTTCTGTGTGTGGTGAGAGCATTTAAGATCCACTCTCAGGGAGCATGGGTTTGTGCCCCGGTCTGGGAAGACCCCACATGCTGCGGAGCGGCTGGGCCCGTGAGCCATGGCTGCTGAGCCTGCATGTCCGGAGCCTGTGCTCCGCAACGGGAGAGGCCACAGCAGTGAGACGCCGGTGTACAGCAAAAAAAAAAAAAAAAGATCCACTCTCTTAGTGACTTTCAAATATACAATACGGTGTTGTTAACTGTAGTCATCATGCTGTACATAAGATTCCTAGAACTTATTCATCTTATAATTGGTAGTTTTTTGCTTTAGAAATACTAGCTTCTTCTGTGTGTAAATCAAGAAAAGAGAGAAAGTATGTAACGGTGCAACACTGCTAGAATTTAAACTTATTCTGTCCATTATAAAGCAAATAACAATAATAAATTTCAAAAAAAGACAATCCATAAAAATTGAAAACTGAAACAATATATAAAGTTATTTTTTTAACTTTTTATATTATGTTGAAGTATAGTTGATTAACAATGGTGTGTTAGTTTCAGGTGTACAACAAAGTGATTCAGTTATACATATACATGTATCTATTCTTTTTCAAATTCTTTTCCCAATTAGGTTGTTACATAATATTGAGCAGAGCTCCCTGTGCTATGCAGTAGGTTCTTGTTGGTTATCCATTTTAAATACAGCAGGTGTACATGTCAGTCCCACACGCCCTGACTCTCCCCACCCCCAGGCCATCCCCCCACCACCGGTAACTGTAAGTTCGTTCTCTAAGTCTGTGAGTAAAAAATAAATAAATAAAGTTGGTAATATAACGCCCCCCACCACCACACACACACAATTTCAAGAGGCTATAAGATAATAATTTCAAAATTATATCTCTATTGGAATTTATCTTAAGGACAGAAGTAATTAATGGCATGGATTAAAACAGATGTAAGTAACATTTATCAAATGCAATTGTGTGGACTTTCTTTGGACCCTGATACAAACAAATCAACCATAAAAAGATATTTTTTACATTATGAAAAAATCTGAACAAGGACTTGGTATTAAATAATATTAAGAAATAAAAAATTTTAAATAAAGCAAGAAGATAAAGTACTTTAAAAGCAAAAGGATGTTTTGAGGTTGTTATTATTGTCATCACTATTACTTAGGATTAGTGTAGGTTGTAACTGAATACCAGGATTTTAGAACTATAAAGACAGAAAAACTTTAAATCCTAACCAGATCTTTACATTTAAAGCCTCCTGTACTATCACCTTCTACCAGCAAGATTCCTGAAGTAGTTCTCAAGAGTAGTCACTTGAGATACAGATCAATGTAAGCAACACCTCTCCATTATGAAGTAGAACAAGCACTGGATTTCAAAAACGTATTTTGGCAATGAGCAGCTTCAGTTCATAAAATTATTTTGGGCAACTCTGGCTTCTTTTTATTAATATCCCTTTGAAAACAAGAATACTTGAATACAGATATACTTATTTTTGTTCTTTCTCGTATTAAAGAAAAGCCAGCCACAGCCAGTTCTGTGTAAAAACTGGGAAATCTCCATTTCAGATAAAAGTTCTTAACTTGAATTTTAAAATTTCTGATCTGTCCAATTTGGAGAACACTATTCATTAAGAATTAATTTAGGCACAACTCAACGGAGGCTGTAAGAATATGTTAATAAACAAATCTATAAAAATAATTAGCACAGTTATAAGAAATGATAATAAAGACAACATGTGCACATTAACTGACATCAGCCAGCGTTTTACAGATTGAATGCAGTTAGGGAGAAATGTGATTTTTAAATAAAAATGAAATTTAGTTCAAAAAAAAGTAAGTGAGTAATTCTATCAATAGTCCACCTAAATGGGCTATATCCAAAACATCGGAAAACCCCAAAAAAGAAAGCAAGTGACTAAAACTTAAGTTTTCTGGTCTTTCAGGAAGCTGAATGAAAACTCAGCTATTTTTTTTAGTAAAGCAGAAGATAAATGATTCTAGAAAGCCAATGAATAGCTCATTCACCAATCTTCAAATACATTAGAGCTGCTGTACCTAATCTATTATCACCTAGCAATAAAATAAATTAATACATTCACTGTATTAAAGACAGTACACCAAGTATAGTTATGCTCAGATACAGTAGAGAAAGTGAGGAAGAGGGAAATAAAACACATATTTAGTAATGAGTCCAGCAATGGGTAGCTTGCTAAGTACCCAGAGCAAGAACATGGTAGAGGAAGAGGTATACAAATGCAGGACAGTTTAAAACATTATCCATCTGCCACGTCTGTCATACTAATGTTTAGAGTCACACTCTACTGAAAGAGTGAAAAGGGAAAACTACAAATGTTGGCATCACAATATGCTGTCCCAAAGAGGGGTTCAAGACGGCACAGGTGCTTTTATTAAATTATGTCATTAAGTGCTTTTCTTATCCCTAATTAGCATCACTGCGATCTGCTGCTGTCTTGACACTCAACTGGAAGACAAATATGACAATTAACACCTTTGGCCACTACTGTGGCCTTAATTTTGTCTAAGAATTACAGAATCTCCAATTTTAAAGAATAACATTCCCAGCTGTAAGTTAGTTAAGCTACTAACATTCTTATTGATCTAAAAATATCTTTAATACCTGAATAATGAGCATGTGTTATCCACACTAATACTGAAGACTCCATCTTCTCTAACACTTTTTTTGTGCACAGTACCTCCAAATACCTTATTCATCATCTGTTCAAGAGAAAATAAATTGATGTTAATATAAATCAAAAGAAAATCACTCAATTTCTTACATTAATAATTTATGTTTCTTATTTTTAGGATAGCTGTTATATTTGTGCCCCCCAAATAAAGGAAGTCTGATAACTGTAGATAACTTGGTGCTATTATATATAATTATAAAGTTCTTAAAAGGCATAGTTATAAAACAAAACTAAATTAATAAAAATTAACCTCAGGTCAAATTCCTAAACACTGGCAAATTTTCCATTTAGGGTACTTTAATTCATCTAAATCCCTAAAAATAGGGATTTCTTGGGATTCCCTGGTGGCGCAGTGGCTGGGAGTCCGCTTGCCGATGCAGGGGACGCAGGTTTGTGCCGTGGTCCGGGAAGATCCCACGTGCCGCGGAGTGGCTGGGCCCGTGAGCCATGGCCGCTGAGCCTGCGCGTCCGGAGCCTGTGCTCCGCAACGGGAGAGGCCACAACAGTGAGAGGCCCGCGTACCGGCAAAAAAAAAAAAAAAAAAAAAAAAAAAAAAAAAATAGGTATTTCTTTAACACTTACATCTGTTTAATTTTAAAGCATTTTAAAAGGCACTTTGAGCTTAGAAAGTACCTAGGTTGGTATTAAAACCAGGCAGATATAAATTCCTCCAAACTGTTTAATCTTTGGCTCCAAAGGAATAGTCTGAAAGTCTGCAAAACGCTGTCCTGTGGAGATGAGATAAGCAATAAAATCTGGTCTTTCAATTAAATTTATTTGTTCAAATCCCATACACCTACAGACTTTTAAGTGGTCTCTACATTCTGACCCTTCTTGTGTCAATTTTCTTATTTATCACTTACATATGTCCAAACACCCCCAACACCAGACACACACAAGATTTTTAGGAACATTAAATCTGCATCAATAAAATCACTACAACCCATCTTGGTATGTCTGTTCCACAACAGGTGTCATAAGATACCTGCCACAACAATATGTGATGCAGGTTGACCCAGCCCCCAACAGAAAAGTAGGCAGAGGGCTAAATAAATGTTCATTCTTGTGATGCACAATGGCATATTCTTCAAAACCATCAGCAAATGCTGCCCTCTACATTCTCCTCTTAGACATTCACAATTAACCTTCCTGCAATAAAGGTTTGGGTTAAGTCCAGCAGTTAAAAAAAACCCTGCTAACCCTTGTTTAACCCAGTATTTCCCAAACTAAAGACTCATAAGTAAAACACTTTCTGCAGCACCTTAACCAACACAGTTTAGGAAATACTGCTGCAGTCTAATCAGTCCCCTTGCCTCCAGTCTTGCCTATCTTCCAGCCTATATTCCAGAGATCTACGAATGTCAGCTACTAAAATATAAATATGATTCTGTTAGTCCATTATTAAATTCTTAATGGCTATCATCTACATCTGGGTTGGTAAATTTTTCCTGTAAAGGGCCAAAGAGTAAGTATTCTAGCCTTTGCAGGCGCTACTGTGTCTGGAGCAACTGTTCAACTCTTGTCGTCGTTAACACAAAAGCATCCACAGACAATACTTAAAGGACTGGATGTGGCGGTGTTCTAATAAACTTTATTTATGGGCACTGAAACTTGAATTTCATTTAATTTTCACATGTCACAAAATATAATTTTTTTTTAAATGTTTTTCAACTCCAACCATAAAAACCATTTTAAAATCATAAAAACCATTCTTAGCTTGCAGGTCATACAAAAACAGGCAGTGGGCCAGCTTTGGCAGCAGGCTATAGTTTGCTGACCCCTTGTCTACAGGATAAAGTCCAATATGGAACACAGACTTTTTAATACATTGCCCCCGTCTAATTTCACCTCTCATCTTCCCTGTCATTCTCTACTCCAGCTATTCAAACTGGTGTGATTACCGAAGCTGACCGTGTCCTCTCCCCCCATGTCTTCAGGTCTCTTCACAGTCCCAGGGGCCTAACAAAGTATGTGGCCCAGAGCAGTCAGTCATTCAAATTTGCTGAACGAAAAATGAATGTTTTCCTCTACACCACTCAATGAACCTTGTGCACCTCTGCCTCCTCTAATTTGCAGTTCTTAATTAGAAGAGAGCTGAATGATCAAGATAACCAAAGCTGTTGGAACACTACACAATTTAAAAGTTCACAGAGTCTAAATTAAAGGCTTTTACAAAGCCAAAGGCTTGAAGTAAAATTTAAAGCTATGTCACCTATTCAGAAGGCTTTCATGCTTATTCTTGATTCCTGACTATATGCTACTTAAGGGTGAGAATACAAGGAGTTGAAAGACCAGCTAAGTGTGTGTGTGGGAGGAGGGAATAATTTTATGTAGAGTAAAACACTTTACTTTGTTAAAATTTTGTTTTAATATTCTATTTTGACTTAAGGAAATGGTTTTCAGTATGGATTCCTGATAACCTCGAGGTCCTAAATGTCTCAAAAAAAACCCCTGAAAGTCTACTAGGTCTACCACTCTAATTGGGTCAGCTTCCCTCTTATCTGTTTTATATGCCAAGGTTTTAAAATAAATCTTAGATTTGGGAGGGGGAAACGGAAGGAAATTCCACCAATAAAAACAATTTGACAAAACCTGTGGGAGTGTATAAAGAAGCCAAATGCTTGTAATAAAGATGTTTCTTTAAAAAAAAATGAAATTATAGTGAAGAGAGAAGTCACAGTCTAGAAGGTATATGCAATATATATGATTGGCAAAAGTTTAGTATCCAGCATACATAAAAACAATCTAAAAAATTCAACAAGAAAATGTGCAAAAATCACAAATAAGCTTTTCCAGCAAAGTAGACACTAATGACTAATAGCAAATAAACACATGAATCTCAAAATAAGGAAAATGACCATTAAGACTATCAACATAATGTCATTTAATACCTTTTCAGCTAGGCAAATTCAGGGAAAAAAAAAAAAAAAAAAAGCTGACCTTGTCAAGGCCTGGCAGGGATATAGAGCAGAAGGAATTTTTATATACTTTTATACTGCTCTGGGAAGGTACTTTGGGGGCAAATATCATTTCCTCGTGAAGCTGAGACTCGGCATTTCAATTAATTAGCCTAGAGAAAAGTCTGTGTATGTACAATACCAGATGAAGAGTCCAAAAATATTCATGGCAGTATCTGTAATAGCAAAAATCTGGGAAAAAACCAGTGATACTAACAGTGGAATGTATAATTAATTTGTGCTACACTCAAACAATAAACTCAGTAGTGAAAATAAAATTAATTAATCTCAAAACCAAAAATGAAAATACACGAAGTATGATTTCACTTATATTAAGGTCAATAGGCAAAATTAAGTAAAATATTATTTAGAAATACAATATGTATAAAGCTACAAAGAAAAGAAAGGGAATGAATGACATTTCAGGAAAGTGTTACCTCTTGCAGGAAGAGAGAAGAATGTAGAATGGAAAAAAGCATAAAGAGAGTTTTAAAAGTTCTACTAATATTCTATTTCTTATGCTGAGTGGGGCATAAACAGTAATAGAGGTAAAGGGAGCAAGGAGCAGGACAGACTTTTTTCTTCCAAAGCAAAGAACTACCAGGAAGCAATCAGAAAGACTCTTGACAAGAGTTAATGGCAAAAGATGGTACAGAAGACATTGAAATAACTAAAATTTCAGGATGCCATGGAGGGGGCAAAGGTATATACCAGAGTGAGAACTTTGGTGCTAAAATTACTCAACTAAGAGTCACTAAGAAGCGGTAGTCCTTTACAAACAGCATATTAGCTACGTGGTATTATTTATTTATTATTTATTTATTTATCAATATTTTATAGAAAGACAATTTCTGCCCAAAGGAGCAAGATCAGCCTATTCCCTTATACTACTATGAAAGTTCAGATGACAAAGGCAAAATTTTTTATGCATTTAACATAAGCAGGCCAGGCTCTGGCTACCACAGACCCCTACTGAATGACAGAAAAATGTGGTCTTCCAATTATAAGGGGGTACTGACATAATGGAGAAACAGTCAGCCACTATCATTTAAATTAAGGGAGCATTTTCCAGACCTGTTCACTCTAAGTGGGTGCCAAAAAAATATCTTGTGAGACTCTTCCTTACAAAATGTTATAATGCCTCTCAATATACTAAAAACCATTTAATTACAGATTGTGCTGGACTTGCCTGGCTGTCCAGTGGTTAAGACTCTATACTTCCAATGCAAGGGGGACAGGTTTGATCCCTGGTCAGAGAACTAAGATCCTACATGCTGTGTGGCATGGCCAAAAATTTTTTTTTAAATTGTAATTATTAGTTGTGCTTTATGATTAATATTGACTACTCAGGCAAGGAAGATCAATAAATTATGTAAATACATTACATCATGGGGCAAAGACGTATTTAAAAAAAAGAGTCAGCCAATTTCCAATGTTCAATCTGATCAGGAAACAGGCTCTTACGAGAAAACATATTAGAATACTAGGTGGGAAAATCTAAAAATAAGCTATTATCCAAGTCAAATTTATAATCACCAGTTGACTTTTCAGAGCACATTACAGGGGAAAAAGAACCTTTTACTATAAAATTCTTGTTGCCTAGATAAGAAAATATCCATTATCATAGATTTTGTATTTTATATATTTTTAGTCAGCATTTCCTCTAAATCAATGGAAAACCATAACAATCAATTAACAAGAAGCAAAATCTGGTAAAGCTGTTTTGCAGACCAGTGATTTCTAATATTCTGCCCTTGTATCAAGAGTATGAATAATAAAAATATTCACATTCTTACGTGAACATTGATTTATGTTCCTTCCTTTACTGAAAGCTCCAGAGACAGCTATTAGAAAATGTATTGGTCTGTTCACTTTCTAACTTTTGAATAGCTTCCCTTTGTGCCATTATTCATATCAATACACAAGTTTCAACCACATTGTTTAAAAAAAAGACAATTCACTGTTTTGCTCACTACTAAAATGAGGAGGGAACCAAAATGGCACCAACACCGGGGTCCTCATGGTAGAATTAAGCTTCCAAAAATAGCTGCCTCCAGTGTCTATGTCTCCAGGGTGAGCTCCAATTGCCTCCTGCCTCTCCAGGAGACTCTCCAAGATCAGCAGGTGGGTCTGACCCAGGCTCCTTTTAAATTACTGCTTCTGCCCTGAGTCCTGGAGCGTGTGAGATTTTGTGTGCACCCTTTAAGAGTGGAATCTGGATTTCCCACAACCCTCTGTCTTTCCCAAAAGTAAGCTCCACTGGCCTTCAAAGCCAAATGTTCTGGGGGTTCATTTTCCTGGTGCAGGAACCCTGGGCTGGGGAGCCCAACATGGGGCTCTGACCTTGGGGGAAACCTCTGAAATTGTAATTATTCTCCCATTTGTGGGTCACCCACGCAGGGCTATGTGTTTTGACTGTAACTCTGACCCTCCTACCCATCTCATTGTGGTTCCTTCTTTATATCTTTAGCTGTAGAAGACCTCTTCTGCTAGATTCTCATCAATAGTTGCTCTGTAAATAGTCATTAATTTTGGTGTGCCCATGAGAGGAGGTGAGCTCAGTGTTTTCCTATTCCACCATCTTGGCCACTCCCCTACATATACTTAATTAACATTACAGTGAAGACACCTGGCAGACACCATCTTAACAAAATAATCAAAATGAACATCACCGATCATGATATTACTTGACATCATGTGCCTCCTAATGAGATGCTCTGAGAAGAGCACAGCATTACTTCTGTGGTATTCCTGCCAAAAATACATAACCTGAATCTAACAATGAGTAAACATCAAACAAACCAAGACTGAGGACTACTCTACAAGGTAACTGGAATGTACTTTGTTTTTAATTGCCAAGGTCATGAAAGAGAAGGAAAGACTGAGGAATGATTCCAAACTAAAGTAATGTAAAGCGACATGACAACCTAATACAACACATGGTCCTAGACTGGATTCATGAATTATAAGAGACATTAATGAGACCAACAGTGAAATGTGAATGAAGTCTGTGGATCAGATGCTAACATTGAGTCAATGTTAACTTCCTGATTTTGATAACTGTACTGTGGTTATGTAGGACAGAATTCTAGTACTTAGGATACAACAAGTAACAGAACACCTTGTTTGCAAATTACTCTCAAAATGGTTAAAAATGTCATAATTGGGGAACTGAGTAAAAGTATACGGGAGCTCTGTGAACTACTTCTGCAACTTTTAAGTGTATTTAAATGTCTAAGTTTTTTTTTAATGGACAGTGTTTTGTTGTAAGCAGTAATATAGTTGCTTTTCTGAAAATCCCCATTGAAGTCAGTTCTGCCATACTAGTGTAGCAATTCATAAACAGTTGTAATATGAACAAATTATCTCATATAACTAAATATCTTACTTACTCTAAAGATAGAAAATACTAATACAGTAGGAGTCAAAAGCAGAATAAATTAACTCTTAAGGCAAATTCATAGATGCATATACCTGCATGCCATAGCAAATTCCAAGAACAGGCTTGCCAATAGTGAATATTGCTGGATCAAACCAGGGAGCATCTTCTGCATACACGGAATTAGGTCCTCCAGAGATGATAATAGCACTGTGGATTTAAGGAAGAGAGTAATGAAGAATCTTTAACTGCTAATTCTTATACAAGTTCTATGCCCTCTCTTGCTTGTACCACTGAGGGAGACTTGATACAGATTCAGAGATTTTGTTATGTTTTCACTATGCTATAGCAGATCCAGATTCTATCAGCCTATTAACAGCCTCTTACACAGCTTAATTTTTTTTGGCCGCAGCATGCGGGATCTTCATTCCCTGACCAGGGATCGAACACGTGCCCCCTGCAGTGGAAGCACAGAGTCTTAACCACTGGATCACCAGGGAAGTCCTCTACACAGCTTACTTATTTTTACTCTACTTTATTGCAATACATGGAAGTTTATCAATTCAACAAACACTTGTTAATAAGTACAAAATTCCAAATATATAAAACCAATGTTTCAATCTATGAAGGTTAGCCTGTATTTGTTTTGTTTCCTCATCAATGGAGGAAGTAAATGAGAATTCTAAAGCGAGATGGTGAAAATACAGGTCTCCTGAGAGGTCAGGAGTGAAGCAGGTCACAGCAGGACAACTGAAGGTATTATGAAGGCCCTGGATCATGCAGGGCAAAATACTCTACAATAAAGAATGGCAGAAAATGTGAAGAATTACCTAACTTTGCCTGTTTAAAACCTGTCCAATATTCCCATCAATTTTACCTGAGACCTAGGAATAAGAGCTAACACGACTTGCCTTATATGCCCTGCTCTCAGAACAGTGGTCAGTATTATCACTTAACTACATTACAATTTATAGAGCATTCCATGGGTTAACTTGGGAATAGAACTATTCATATAAAGAAAGCTGAAAATTGAGGCCTATATTACTCACCTGGCCTCTAATATAGCTAACTTTGATCCTCAGCATTCAATCAAAAACTTTATAGAACACTTTAATGTTATGATTTTTACATAAAAATTCAGATTTCTAGATTTTCTTTAGGGAAAACAAGGGGGAAAATCTGCTAATACTGGACTTTCACCCTTACATGGCCACAAATAACTGGAATCACAGAGAGACTTGCACCTTCAGACTACTCATGCTCTCCAGTTTACACAATACAGGCATACTTATGCCCTTTAATCAATCTAAAGTACCCTCAAACTCATTTTAAGTTTGAGTTTGCAGGAATCCTGATTTATCTATATTTCTAAAGGAAAAATGCATTCCAAGATATAACCAAAATCTACTTACAAACAAAACTGGATTACAATTCACCTTATAATTAGTGTCTGCCTGCCATGCAAAAACATATATAAACTAAAATACTAGACTTTAATACATCCAGAAAAATAATATAAGTCAAATTCATAAAAATTACTCAACAAGTTAATGTTTTTTGTTTTTTGCAGTACGCGGGCCTCTCAGTTTTGGCCTCTCCCGTTGCGGAGCACAGGCTCTGGCTGCGCAGGCTCAGCGGTCATGGCTCACGGGCCCAGCCGCTCTGCAGCATGTGGGATCTTCCCGGACCAGGGCACGAACCCGTGTCCCCTGCAATGGCAGGCGGACTCTCAACTACTGTGCCACCAGGGAAGCCCATAATGTATTTTTTTTTAATATTCTAACAATAATTTAAGTAAGCACAAAAGCCGTACTCTTTAAACCTTGTATTGGTAACATGAATTTTGGTATACATTATGTCTGCCAGCTTATCTCTTGCAAAAGAGACTGAAGATAACCTAATCAGATGATGAATGTGACATCTTTAAGATAACAATTTTAAAGGGGAATGGGCTAGCCCTAAGGGTAGATATGCAGCCTAGCCTCTTATAAATGCATAAGCTAAAACTCTCTAAAACATACTTAATAATCAAAATCTCTAGAATTTCAGTATTTAGTTTGTATTTAGTTTTATAAAGGATAACCACCATGCAACTGCCCAGCATCCCTCATTAATCTGCTAAACAACTCAAGGCTATAAAGATTCTTAATACTATTAAAAAGAAAAGGCAACGGATTTAGTCAAGGATAAAACTCAAGCTGCACTTAAGCCAATTACGAAAATTCTTATCTCAGTAAGTCTTGAGAAGAGCTAATCACTCATTCTGAGTTTTCTATTTCTACCCTGCTATGATTTTGAAACAACTTGCAATTACAAGGCCCACGAAGTCCTAAGGCATTCCAGATACCAATTTTATGTATCAAGCAAATCAAGGTTCTAAAAACAGGTAGGTTAAGATGTCTCTTAAGTCATAAACCTAAAATTTATTCTAGAAAAAGGGTGGTCAAATAACTATCTCAGCAGAAAGGATTATAGTAATGAAAGCCACAGTGCTATAGTTCCTATTCTTCTACAGAGAAAAGAAGCTATAGGCATAAGCAGGACCTAGAAACGGTTGATGATCAGGTAAACAGGTGACAAGAAAAACAATCAGACTTCTATTGCCAATATTGGTTACCCTATTCCAAAACATTTGGTCGATTAGTTTGCTGGGGATTTTTGTGTTTGTTTTGGGTTGGGAGAATGATGGAACTTGGATCTGACAGAGAGCCATTCAGATTTCTTGCAGTTTTTGATTCCCTTAAAACTGGTTCTCACTGGCAAATCAAGACAGTTGAATTAGATAAACTTCTTACTCTAAAATTCTACAGTTTAAAAGAGATACCTGTTTTTAGTCTACATCCTAAAACTAGAACAGAGTTAAATGTAGACCTGCTTTTTCTGATTTGCAATTCACTCTATTTCAAAAAGAAGAAACAAAGGATAATGTATACTCATCTGTGAAGTTTTTAAAAGTTAACCATTTGTCTAATGGAAAAACATTATGTTTTTAAGAAAAATTAAACACATTATATTTTGGAAGAAATACAGCATTAAGGCTTAAGAGCTAATTAAGGATATAAACTGCAGTTGCTTGCTTCTGAATAACATTCAATTTAAAAGCAAACATTAATTCCAAGAGAAAAGACACAGCATTAACCAGAAATAGTTGTTAAAGGAAGAAGTTACAAGTCATTTTGACTAGTTTTAAGTGTACAAACTATGGAATTAGCCCTTAAATTAGAAGTCTTCATAATTTAGAAACTAGTTTCCTGGAATAGGAAGCAAAAGAGACTCACTGTACACAGAACTCTCTAATTTAGGTATTGTAGCCATTATACATATATATTCCTTTGAACAAATGCTCTGGGATGAATGAATGAATGAATGACCATAATAGCCAGATCTAAGTCTGATCCAGAAACCCTATGAAACATAAGATGTTCAAACGATAAATTCTTAAAACTATGCAAATAAAATTAATGTAATCTTTTCCTTTAATTTAAATTCCTTTTAATTCCCAGAGCCATGGGAAATTTCTTGTAAAACCATTCCATGTCTTAGTTTCATTAAGTAATTCAGTGCCCAAAAAAATTAATAAAAAAATATCCTACAATCTAAGCTCAGCCTCCTCAGAAAAACATAAGTTAAAAGTCTACCGGAATCCTTGCTCTTTTACGGCAAATGCTGGTGTTTCCAAGGGGAAGATTTCAGACTGCACAAACAGTTCCCTCACTCTCCGGTCTATGACTTTCCCATACTGAGCACCCGCATCCAGAATGACAACAGCTCCTTCATAGTGGTGGTGGCCATCCTTAAGGTCTCCTCCGGCATTCTCCAGCTGCAAATATTAACACAAATGTCTTAATTATGAGAATTATGAAAATTAGAGCTACTTTTAAAAACTGTGGTCACTGTCAGCTCCAAAAACACACAGAAACTGTTAACTTAGGATTTTGAGTTGCCAATTCAAACACTTCTTAAGATTTTTATACATATCCATACACAGGCATAAATATAAGTTACCATCTACTGACGACATGATATAGTCACTTTATGTTTAATGCATCTTATACACATTATCCAATACTAGGGTAAGCATACAGTCCAGCTGTGCCAAAATAAAGTACTGGTTTATGCCATGCCTGTTATACTGGCATTATTATTAATAGTGCCTCCTTCGAACCTCAAAAGCATCCCAGTTTGTGTAATAAATTATATGATCACCCAATCTAACTGTCACAGCATTCCTATGAGGGACATACTGATGAGGAACTGAAAGTTTCCTCCCAGAGTATATAAGCATACCCAAATTCACTTTATTAGGATTTTTTGTATTACCTGAGGAAAAAATATATATGCATCTGACCCATAACACTAAAAGTTTTTAAATGTTTTTTAATCCTATCTCTGACAAGTCTACATTGAAAACACTCTTCTGGAGAGCAATTTGGCAAAACATAAAATTTTAACCATATGTGCTGAAATATTTATCTGGAGTGTGCTAAAATATTTACCTGGAACTGGCTTCAAAATAATGCAAGGGCAGGTGGGTATGGATGAAACAAGATTGACTATAGGTCAACCACTGAAGTTGGGTGATACATATATTGTGTTCACTTTAGTCTCGATTCTGTTTTTGTTTATTTTACATAAGAAAAAGCTTTAAAATGTGTATGTACCCTGTAAATCCACTTGGAGGAAGCATATACAATATGATCCCATTTTAAAACATTTTGTGTAAAAGTGCAATGTATGTACATGTATGAAAAAGAATGTATAGACAGATATACACCAAAATATTAACAGAGGCAGTATCTGAGTACTAATGGAATTATAGTAGGTGATTTAAAATTTTTCTTTATGCTCTTCAGTATGTTCAAATATTTACAATACACATATTTTTGTAGTTTTTCCCCCTCCAGTTGTAAAATTTGCACACTAAAAAAAATCTTAAGCCAGCCCCTTAGGCATCTGTGTAACACTTTCATCCCTCTTCCCTCTCCATTTAAGTGAATAAATACATGCAGACTGTGACTTCCCTGGTGCTCCAGAGGTTAAGACTCCACGCTCCCAATGCAGGGGGCCCAGGTTCCATCCCTGGTCAGGGAACTAGATACCGCCTACCACAACTAAAAGCCTGCATGCCGCAAACAAAATATCCCACGTGCTGCAACTAAAGATTCCTCACACCACAACAAAAATCCCATGTGCCACAACTAAAACCTGGCGTAGCCAAATAAATAAATACATAAATATTTTTTTAAAAAGTAAATAAAAAGAAATGCAGACTTCACAACACCACTAACACTTCTTCACTGCAGTAATGAAAAAGCAACAATCACAGGCATCTACAGAGGAGGATTTGTGAGAGGATCTCAACCACAGGCCAGAAAGAATTCCTCAGATCACAAAATGAAGGTTTTAATCATAAGAATATCAAGCAATGTAGAATAATCAGATCACAGAAAACGGAAGTTTATAGAATATATTAATGCAAGAAATGCTAAAACTTTCTCCTTTCAGACCTTTACCCTTAGTCTTAGTATACGTATATACATACACATTCCCCTTTAAGGAATTTATCTAAAAGTATTTTAATTTATTTTTTGTAAAGAATAAAGTACTTTTTAAAGACCACTATGTTATTGTGTAAATGTCTCAGATTTAGGTCCATTATCACCTTCAAAATTTTCACCAAATCCAAGTACAACCTGTTTTCTCATATTACAGGCAGAGTTCTCACTTTGCATGATTCTGATACGCAAGAATTTCATGCCATGCTTTATACCAGGGTTTAGTTAACTACGAACAGTCCCCAATATCATGGCTCCAATTTCAGTTAACATACATTAACATATAATAATTACATAAAGTTGCTCGTCAATTCACAAATCATCACATAAATAAGATGAACATCATGATCAATAGCCAATCATGTCCCTTCTCTCAAAGTCTACTGGTGATTAGTCACTGCACAACAAACAGCCAAGAGTGCAATTGTGCTGCCTTCTTGTTGCCCAGTGATAAATCCACATGCCATCTTACACATATGGATAATCAACGAAGATGAAAGTGCACCAAAGAAATTAAAAGTGATATGCTGGAAGTGAATTTCGAATCCAATGTAAATGAATTATGGAAGAAATAGCTGGCTGTGGCAAGGTTGACACTGCTGCAGTATAAGCCCCTCTAGATGTGCAGTCAGAGGAACTTAGTGAAGGCAACTTATCAACATCAATGAGTGGTTGTGATAAAACGGATAACAATGTCCCAGAGGAAGTCACTCTGAGAAAATACTTCAAATTAAAGAAACTCTTGGAGATATTTCATGACATTCAAAGTGCAAAGGATAAAATGTTGAAAGCCATCAAAGCATAGAAAAGATGTGAAGGGAAGCACTGTGTAAAAAACTTATCAAGAGTAGCTTAAAAAGAAATAGGGCTTCCCTGGTGGCGCAGTGGTTGGGAGTCCGCCTGCCAATGCAGGGGACGCAGGTTCGTGCCCCAGTCCGGGAAGATCCCACATGCCGCGGAGCGGCTAGGCCTGTGAGCCATGGCCGCTGAGCCTGCGAGTCCGGAGCCTGTGCTCCGCATCAGGAGAGGCCACAACAGTGAGAGGCCCGTGTACCGCAAAAAAAAAAAAATTAAATTAAAAAAATAAAAAGAAATAAAGCACAATTCTCAATGTTTCTAAAGTTTTAAGTGATACTAAATAGTAGTTTCACTACTTCCCTATTCTTTATAATTAACAGTAAGAATATTTCAACAAAAAATTTTAAAACGTCACAACACCATCATAATTTTCCCATTGATTATATGATTGCTTTGCATGGTTTCAGCTTGCAAGTCCATTTTTACGATCATTTTACTATCACACAGTGAGGACTGTCTATTTCTTTAAATCAACCATTTTTTTCTTAAATAAATTAGTTTTAAAAGAAAATTTTATAGTTTTCTTAGCACGTTTTAAAGCTGTTCAATCAAATGACATCAGAGATCACTGAGGAAACACTGAATCCTTGCCTCACTTCTTTCTACCTCAGCTATCAACTTGCCTATCCAGCAAAAGCTTCAACAACTCAGGGAAAAGCAAAAAGGTCACCAGTAATAAAAGCAAAAGTTCCATTCCCTGAAAACCTTACATCTATTTACTCTTACTTCACACAGAGTTGTAAAGTCTGATCATTAGGCTTCCAAACCCTCAAGGGATTAGAAAGAGCACCCTAAAGAGAAAAATAGCTCATTAGTCACACCATTAGTTGAGACAAATGAAATTCAACATCACAAGACAGAAAAACCTATTATATCTATTTATAAAATTGATTTAAAACTAAAGACGAAGGCTATCCCTCTCAGGTGACCTGAAGTCATCATAATAAAGTAAGTAATGTTCATATCTTTTACGATAGCAAGAATGTTAAGTAAAAACTAAACCATATTCAGCACCCTATTTAAGAATAAAGCAAAAGAATCTTGCAGATACTATAAATATGGAAATGGCATCATTTTTGGATCCTCCTGAATCTCCTCATATCACTGACCACCGGATATCAAAACCAGAACCCAAGACATATATCATATAACTAAATGATAAGTTATTCCTCCAAGAACCCCAAAATACAAGCTGGTGGGAATGAACTACCAGAGCCACAATCCCTGTGTTACAGCATCTGTGTGGGAAGCAACCAGGAATCATTAAAGAAAACCAGAGAATTCCACAATGGCCAACAGGTAGTAGCTAAAAGGCACAGGGGCCAATTTAAGAACAGCAGCTGCACTGGGAGGAGGTGTGGCCACTCCAATGGAGCAGAGGCAGCAAGAGAACCTAAGGGTTTAATTCCCTTAAACCTTTGAAACTGACAGGCCAGGACTCCCTTCTGGGTCAGGGCTCACAATAAGGAGCAACTGCTGGGATGAGAATCAAAATTAATAGGATAAGCCTGAACCAAGATGGCGGAGTAGAAGGACACGCTCGCTCTCACTCCCTCTTGTGAGAACACCAGAATCACAATAGGCTGCTGGACAATCATTGACAGGAAGACACTGGAACTCACCAAAAAAGATATCCCACATCCAAAGACAAAGGGGAAGCCACAATGAGACAGTAGAGGGGCACAATCACAGCAAAATCAAATCCCATAACTGCTGGGTGGGTGACTCACAGACTGGAGAACACTTATAGCACAGAAGTCCACACACTGGAATGAAGGTTCTGAGCCCCACGTCAGTCTTCTCAACCTGGTGGTCCAGCAACGGGAGGAGGAATTCCTAGAGAATCAGACGTTGAAGCCTAGTGGGATTTGATTGCAGGACTTTGACAGGACTCGGGGAAACAGAGATTCCACTCCTGGAGGGCACAAACAAAGTAGTGTGCGCATCGGGACACAGGGGAAGGAGCAGTGACCCCATAGGAGACTGAACCAGACCTAACTGCTAGTGTTGGACGGTCTCCTGCAGAGGTGAGGGGTGGCTGTGGCTCACCATGGGGACAAGGATACTGGCAGCAGAAGTTCTGGAAAGTACTCCTTGGCATGAGCCCTCCCAGAGGCTGCCATTAGCCCCACCAAAGAGCCCAGGTAGGCTCCACTGTCGGGTTGCCTCAGGACAAACAACCAACAGGGAGGGAACCCAGCCCTACCCATCAGCAGTCAAACGGATTATAGTTTTACTGAGCTCTGCCCACCAGAGCAACAGTCAGCTCTACCCACCACCAGTTCCTCCCAACAGGAAACCTGAACAAGCCTCTTAGATAGCCTCATCCACCAGAGGGCAGACAGGAGAAGCAAGAAAAAAAACAATCCTGCAGCCTGTGGAAGGAAAACCACATTCATAGAAAGATAGACAAGATGAAAAGGCAGAGGATTACGTACCAGGTGAAGGAACAAGATAAAAACCCAGAAAAACAACTAAATGAAGTGGAGATAGGCAACCTTCCAGAAAAGGAATTCAAAATAATGATAGTGAAGATGATACAGGACCTCGGAAAAAGAATGGAGGCAAAGACCGAGAGGATGCAAGAAATGTTTAACAAAGACCTAGAAGAATTAAAGAACAAACAGACAGAGATGAACAATACAATAACTGAAATGAAAACTACACTAAAAGGAATCAATAGCAGAATAACTGAGGCAGAAGAACAGATAAGTGACCTGGAAGACAGAATGGTGGAATTCACTGCTGCAGAACAAAGAAAAAAGAATGAAAAGAAATGAAGACAGCCTAAGAGACCTCTGGGATAACATTAAATGCAACAACATTCGCGTAATAGGGGCCCCAGAAGGAGAAGACAGAGAGAAAGGACCCGTGAAAACATTTGAAGAGATTGTAGTTGAAAACTCCCCTAACATAAGAAAAGAAATAGCCACCCAAGTCCAGGAAGCACAGCAAGTCCCAGGCAGGATAAACCCAAGGAGAAACACGCTGAGACACATAGTAATCAAATTGGCAAAAATTAAAGACAAAGAAAAATTATTGAAAGCAGCAATAATTGCTGCTTTTCAATTATTGAAAAACGAAAAATAACATACAAGGGAACTCCCATAATGTTAACAGCTAATTTCTCAGCAGAAACTCTACAAGCCAGAAGGGAGCGGCATGATATACTTAAAGTGATGAAAGGGAAGAACCTACAACCAAGATTACTCTACCCAGTAAGGATCTCATTCAGATTCGATGGAGAAATCAAAAGCTTTACAGAAAAGCAAAAGTTAAGAGAATTCAGCACCACCAAACCAGCTCTACAACAAATGCTAAAGGAACTTCTCTAAGTGGGAAACACAAGAGAAAAAAAGGACCTACAACAACAAACCCAAAACGATTTAAGAAAATGGTCATAGGAACATATGTATCGAAAATGACCTTAAATGTGAATGGATTAAGTGCTCCAACCAAAAGACACAGGCTTGCTGAATGGATACAAAAACAAGATCCATATATATGCTGTCTACAAGAGACCCTCTTCATACCTAGGGACACATACAGACTGAAAGTGATGGAATGGAAAAAGATATTCCATGCAAATGGAAATCAAAAGAAAGCTGGAGTAGCAACACTCATATCAGATAAAATAGACTTTAAAATAAAGAATGTTACAAGAAACAAGGAAAGACACTACATAATGATCAAGGGATCAATATAACAGAAGATATAACAATTATAAATATATATGCACCCAAAATAGGAGCACAATACATAAGGCAACTGCTAAGAGCTGAAAAAGAGGAAATCGACGGTAATACAATAATAGTGGGGGACTTTAACACCTCACCTACACCAATGGACAGATCATCCAAACAGAAAATTAATAAGGAAACCCAAGCTTTAAATGACACACTAAACCAGATAGATTTAATTAACATTTATAAGACATTCCATCCAAAAACAGCAGATTACACTTTCTTCTCAAGTGCACACAGAACATTCTCCAGGATAGATCACAGCTTGGGTCACAAATCAAGCCTCAGCAAATTTAAGAAAATTGAAAAAATATCAAGCATCTTTTCTAACCACAACGCTATGAGATTAGAAATGAATTACAGGGGAAAAAACATAAACAACACAAACACATGGAGGCTAAACACTACATTACCAAGTAACCAAGAGATCACTGAAGAAATTAAAGAGGAAATCAAAAAATACCTGAGACAAGTGACAATGAAAACATGACAATACAAAACCTATGGGATACAGCAAACGCAGTTCTAAGAGGGAAGTTTATAGCTATACAAGCCTACGTCAAGAAACAAGAAAAATCTCAAATAAACAATCTCACCTTACAGCTAAAGGAACTAGAGAAAGAAGAACAAACAAAACCCCAAGTTAGCAGAAGGAAAGAAATCATAAAGCTCAGGGGAAAAATAAATGAAATAAAAACAAAGAAAACAACAGCAAAGATCACTAAAACTAAAACCTGGTTCTTTGAGAAGTTAAACAAAATTGATAAACCATTAGACAGACTCATCAAGAAAAAGAGGGAGAGGACTCAAATCAATAAAATTAGAAATGAAAAAGGAGAAGTTACAACAGCCACCGCAGAAATACAAAGCATCCTAAGAGACTACTACAAACAACTCTATGCCAATAAAATGGACAACCTGGAAGAAATGGACAAATTCTTAGAAAAGTATAACCTTCCAAGACTGAACCAGCAAGAAACAGAAAATATGAACAGACCAATCACAAGTAACGAAATTGAAATTGTGATTAAAAATCTTCCAACAGGGGCTTCCCTGATGGCACAGTGGTTGAGAGTCCGCCTGCTGATGCAGGGGACACGGGTTCGTGCCCCGGTCCGGGAAGATCCCACATGCTACGGAGCAGCTGGGCCTGTGAGCCATGGCCGTTGAGCCTGTGCGTCCAGAGCCTGTGCTCCGCAACGAGAGAGGCCACAACAGTGAGAGGCCCACATACCGCAAAAAAAAAGAACAAAAAAATCTTCCAACAAACAAAAGTCCAGGACCAGATGGCATCACAGGTGAATTCTATCAAACATTTAGAGAAGAGCTAACACACATCCTCCTCAAACTCTTCCAAAAAACTGCGGAGGAATGAACACTCCCAAACTCATTCTATGAGGCCACCATCACCCTGATACCAAAATGAGACAAAGATACTACAAAAAAAGAAAATTACAGACCAGTATCACTGATGAATATACATGCAAAAATCCTCAACAAAATACTAGCAGACAGAATCCAACAACACATTAAAAGGATCATACACCATGATCAACTGGGATTTATCCCAGGGAAGCAAAGATTCTTCAATATACACAGATCAATGTGATACCCCATATTAACAAATTGAAGAAGAAAAACCACATGATCACCTCAATAGATGCAGTAAAAGCTTCTGACAGAATTCAACACCCATTTATGATAAAAACTCTCCAGAAAGTGGGCATAGAGGGAACCTACCTCAACATAATAAAGGCCAAATATGACAAACCCACAGCAAACATCATTCTTATTGGTGAAAAACTGAAAGCATTTCCACTAAGATCAGGAACAAGACAAGGATGTCCACTCTCACTGCTATTATTCAACATAGCTTTGGAAGTCCCAGACACGGCAATCATAGAAGAAAAAGAAATAAAAGGAATACAAATTGGAAAAGAAGAAGTAAAACTGTCACTGTTTGCAGATGACATGATACTATACATAGAGAATCCTAAAGATGCCACCAGAAAATGACTAGAGCTAATCAATGAATTTGGTAAAGTTGCAGGGTACAAAATTAATGCACAGAAATCTCTTGCATTCCTATACACTAAAGATGAAAAATCTGAAAGAGAAATTAAGGAAACACTCCCATTTACCACTGTAACAAAAAGAATAAAATACCTAGGAATAAAACTACCTAGCGAGACAAAAGACCTGTATGCAGAAAGCTTTAAGACACTGATGAAAGAAATTAAAGATGATATCAACAGATGGAGAGATATACCATGTTCTTGGATTGGAAGAATCAATATTGTGAAAATGACTATACTACCCAAAGCAATCTACAGATTCAATGCAATCCCTATCAAATTACCAATGGCATTTTTTTATGGAACTAGAACAAAAAAATCTTAAAATTTGTATGGAGACACAAAAGACCCCGAATAGCCAAAGCAGTCTTGAGGGAAAAAAACAGAGCTGGAGGAATCAGACTCTCTGACTTCAGACTATACTATAAAGCTACAGTAATCAAGACAATATGGTACTGGCACAAAAACAGAAACATAGATCAATGGAACAAGATACAAAGCCCAGAGGTAAACCCACACACCTATGGTCAACTAATCTATGACAAAGGAGGCAAGAATATACAATGTAGAAAAGACAGTCTCTTCAATAAGTGGTGCTGGGAAAACAGGACAGCTACATGTAAAAGAATGAAATTAGAACACTCCCTAACACCATACACAAAAATAAACTCAAAATGGATTAGAGACCTAAATGTAAGACCGGACACTATAAAACTCTTAGAGGAAAACATAGAAAGAACACTCTGTGACATAAATCACAGCAAGATCTTTTTTGATCCACCTCCTAGAGTAATGGAAATAAAAACAAAAATAAACAAATGGGACCTAAGGAAACTTAAAAGCTTTAGCACAGCAAAGGAAACCATAAACAATACCAAAAGGCAACCCTCAGAATGGGAGAAAATATTTGCAAATGAATCAACGGACAAAGGATTTATCTCCAAAATATATAAACAGCTCATGCAGCTCAATATTAAAAAAAAAAACAACCCAATCCAAAAATGGGCAGAAGACCTAAACAGACATTTCTCCAAAGAAGACGTGCAGATGGCCAAGAAGCACATGAAAAGCTGCTCAACATCACTAATTATTAGAGAAATGCAAATCAAAACAACAATGAGGTATCACCTCACACCAGTGAGAATGGGCTTCATCTGAAAATCTACAAACAACAAATGCTGGAGAGGGTGTAGAGAAAAGGGATCCCTCTTGCACTGTTGGTGGGAATGTAAACTGATACAGCCACTATGGAGAACAGTATGGAGGGTCCTTAAAAAACTAAAAATAGAATTACCATATGATCCAGCAATCCCATTACTGGGCATATACACAGAGAAAACCATAATTCAAAAAGACACATGCACCCCAATGTTCATTGCAGCACTATTTACAATAGCCAGGTCAAGGAAGCAACCTAAATGCCCATAGACAGACGAATGGATAAAGAAGATATGGTACATATATATGATGGAATATTACTCAGACATAAAAAGGATTGAAATTGGGTCATTTGTTGAGACGTGGATGGATCTAGAGACTGTCATACAGAGTGAAGTAAGTCAGAAAGAGAAAAACAAACATTGTATATTAACACATATATGTAGAACCTAGAAAAATGGTACAGATGAACTGGTTTGCAGGGCAGAAACTGAGACACAGATGTAGAGAACAAATGTATGGACACCAAGGGGGAAAAGCCGTGGGGGGGTTATGGGTGGGGGTGTGATGAATTAGGCGATTGGGATTGACATGTATACACTGATGTGTATAAAACTGATGACTAATAAGAACCTGCTGTTTAAAAAAATAAATAAAATAAAATTCAAAAAAAAATAAGATAAGGAAAACAGAAGGGCCAGACTAAAGTGTGGGGAGGAATCAGTGCCAGGAATGCTCAGAAAACAAACTGCCATGATTTTAACAGAAGAGGGAGCTCTATCAATTTGTAGAAAGTATCTGAAAATTTAGAAGGTATTCTAAAAATGCAAGAAATACTAGGAATTCCCTGGAGGTCCAGTGGTTAGGACTCCATGTTTCCACTGCAGGGGGCACGGGTTCCATCCCTGGTCCCATAACTAAGATCCGTGTGGGGAGCCAAAAGAAAAGAAAAGAAAAAAAAAAAAAATGCAAGAAATACACCTGATACTAACAGAACATTGTTAATCAACTATACTCCAATATAAAATAAAAATTTTTTAAAAGTAAAATGCAAGAAATTAAGTTTGCATGGAAGAGAATCAATAAGCATAGAAGTTAAATTCCATACAAAGTTACTAAAAGTAAAAAAGGAAATAAGGAATAGAATAATATCTCTAAAGCAAGCAAGACAGAAAGACAAGCTCAAACAACAGATGAAAACTGGAATGTGCTATTTCTAAATAAGCGAAAAGGTATTAAAATTCTGCAAGGCATGAAAGAATATGAATCAAAATTAGACTATAAACCCAGAACGACCAATCCCAAGACATACTCTCAACAATATTATTTGGCTTTAAAGAAAAAAACCCTTTGAATATATTGGTTAAAAACTTATAACTCACTCAACTACACATTTGTTGCGTGTAGTTTTCTTTACATGTGTCTTATTTTACAATAAATATTTTTTAAATAAAGCAAAAGAAGGGAACTAAGAGTCTGTACCTTTTATTTCAGGTGTCTTACATATTTTCTTATTCATAATGTATTTGTTTTACAGATGAAGAAAATGCCAGTTGCCTGGGGATAGGACTAAAATGTAAGTCTTTTCAAACCCCAAAATAATTAGCACTGCAGAAGGAAAGTGGTTAAATATGCATTATATTTCTGGAAGACTACCTTCAAAGTTATTTTACTTTTTAATATTTTGGTACTTAAAAGGGGTAAGCTTTATTACTTTAAAAAGTTTCCATCATGAGTGAAATAATGTTCTGTTGATGTCTCCAAGAAAAGAACTATTATACTATATAAACGATTTTTGAAATTGAATTTCATCAATACCAAACTTATTCGTGTAATTGCCTTTAAAATCCCTTTTGGGGCTTCCCTGGTGGCGCAGTGGTTGAGAGTACGCCTGCTGGTGCAGGGGGCATGGGTTCATGCCCTGGTCTGGGAGGGTCCCACATGCCGCGGAGCAGCTGGGCCCATGAGCCATGGCCGCTGAGCCTGCGCTCGGCAACCGGGAGAGGCCATGGCAGTGAGAGGCCCGGGTACCGCAAAAAAAAAAAAAAAAAAAAGCCCTTTCAAATTAGGAGCCTTCAATTGTTGAAATAAAATTAAAAGTTTTAGGGTTAAGAAAGATTTAAAAAATACCCACCCACACCCATTTTAGTGATCTGAGATTCTCAACTACTCAGAATAATCCTTTCATTACCAAAAGACAACTGGAAATTTGACTTTTATCTATCTAATCTCACCACATCTATAACTAAAAAAATAGTACAGTTTCTTCACAACATTATCCAACGTCTCGGGTACTTTAGATGAATCAACCTCACCAAAGATTTTTCATAAGAGCCCATCACCTCACATACAATGCTGAATGAAGTTTGAGCCTACAACTAAAGGATTAAAACAAAGAGACTATAGCTCCTGACCTTACCATATGCTTGTTATACCCTCTTTTATTTTGAAAAATTTTGAACCTACAAAAAGTTGAAAGTATGGTACAATGAACAGCATTCTCCAACTAAATTTAACAATTAGTAACATTTTGCCACATTTGGTTTATTTCTACCTATATATATATACTTTTTCCCCTGAACAACTGGAAAGTAAATTGTAGATTTTTCACTCCCCAAACATCTTTTCATCATGGACCTCCTACAAACTGGAACATTCCCCTGCATAACTACAATACCTTTTTCACACCCAAGAAATTTAACACTGTTAGTATCTATACACAAATTTTCCCAAATGTCACAAATACCTTTATGGCATTTTTTTTTCCTTTAATTCCAGAACCCTATCGAAGACCACACATTTTGCACACACATTAATCTAGAACTATTCACCTCTTCACATTTTTATGGTCTTTCATGACACTGACATTTTTAAAACTTCAGAGTAGCTTTTTGTAGAATGACCCACAACCAGGATGGGTTTCCTTTCTCATGATTAGACTCTAGATAAACATTTCTTTTTGGCAACAATTTTACATTGGTGATGATTTTACACTGCCTTCTCCTGATGTCATACAATGGCAAGGACACAATGTCACTTTGTTCCACTACTGGTAATACTGACTTTGATCACTTGGTTAACATGACTGTGTGCTTGAAAGAAAAAAAAAATCTGATTCAAGTCCTACCCCTGCTTAAAACCCTATAGTGACTTTCCCTTAGAATAAAGTTCAATGAAGTCCAAAATACTTTCCAAGTCCTATGAGGCTTTGTCTACTCTTTAGCCTAAACTGCTCTTTTAAACTCTCCACAGTCCCACAGAGTAGTATGCTGTCCTCTCTGAATCAATCTCAAACATGTCAACTGAAAGAAATCAAACATCTCTGAAATCATGCTATATCTTAAATTTTCCATTAGCCCAATGACAAAGCTGTCACTGCCATAGTCATAGTTATGTACAATTTGACGTAAAATCCTTTAAGGGAAAGTGATTCCCAGAATCTCTCAGGACGGAATCTCTCAGGAAATCTCCCTTAGAGGAGAAAGATGCCCCAAGAGTTCAGGGAAAGAAATACAGGTGAGCATGGCTGAAAGTCATCTAGAATAGCCATGCTGGAGCTTTATGTATCTCACCAAGTACGCCATTTCTCTATGCATTCTATGAACAGTAAGAATGAGTAAGATCCCTGGAAAGTGTAGTGGCTCCTTATTCGTAGTGGTATGCCTGGACAAGTGCAACCCTGTAACACTTCAGTCAGCAAAACATTTAAAAAACATTTGAAGGGCTTCCCTGGTGGCGCAGTGGTTAAGAATCCACCTGCCAATGCAGGGGACACAGGTTCGATCCCTGGTCCAGGAAGGTCCCACATGCCGCGGAACAACTAAGCCCTTGTGCCACAACTACTGAGCCTGTGTGCTGCAACTACTGAATCCCGTGTGCCTAGGTGGGCCTAGGTGCTCTGCAACAAGAGAAGCCACCGCAACGAGAAGCCCATGCACCTCAACGAAGAGTAGCCCCCACTCACCTCAACTAGAGAAAGCCACGCGCAGCAACGAAGACCCAACGCAGCCAAAAATAAATAAATTATTTAAAAAAATAAAAATAAAAACTATTTGAAGAAGGACTGAGTTCTGGTTATTACCTGAAAAACTTACATTGACATCTTCTGGTAAGAACAAAGGAGTGCTAGCGTCAAAAATTCCAGAATGAATTCTCAGTGGCCTGGAAAAAAAATCCCAGAAGTAACTGAGTACTCACAAGGAATAATGAATCATCAAAATTCTTGATGGAATAAGAGATCTGTGGAAAAACAGGACCTGGACAACTCAAGTCAAAAAGTAATTCAGGGGCTTCCCTGGTGGTACAGTGGTTGAGAGTCCGCCTGCCGATGCAGGGGACACGGGTTCGTGCCCCGGTCCGGGAAGATCCCACATGCCGCGGAGCGGCTGGGCCCGTGAGCCATGGCCACTGAGCCTGCGCGTCCGGAGCCTATGCTCCGCAACGGGAGAGGCCACAGCAGTGAGAGGCCCGCGTACCGCAAAAAAAAAAAAAAAAAAAAAAAAAAAGTAATTCAGAAGAGTCAGGCTAAACATGAAGAAAGTTTAGAAATACTAAAACTAATTTATTTCATATAAATAGATATATAGATATGTTTTATCTATACCTAAGTAGTATATAAGTTTTAAAAAAGTCTAAGTCTCTGAAATATATATAAAAAATTCTAGGTGCAATTACTGAATACAGGTGACAGTTATATAATTGTTCATTTTATATAATAAATGTATTAAATGCCTTTAGGAAATGATGCCATACATCTGCTTAAGCAGCACTTACTTATCATCGACTATTTCATGTTGCCTAAATTAAGATCACGAAGTTTTGTTCCATTTGTCTTATAATTTCAATACATTTGTAGATACTAAGCATTATAAGCAAAAATTCTGATCACTAAATTCGTCTGCATTCATTTTTCTCTATCTTGTTTAATCTAAGTATGCAACCTATAGACCTCTTCAGTAAATATCTTCAATAAATTACTATTTTTTTAAGTTTTCAGTGTTCAACAGGTTTGGGAAATACAAGTCCCTAGTGACATATAGCATTGTCTTAGCCTTTTACTGCTCCTGGTTTGTTAATGAGTTCATACGTCGAGGAAACACTTTTCCCTAATGAGATTTCAAGCTAGTAGTTATTCAATGTTCCTGCTTTGTTTCTACACGCTATCTGGGATCATGCTACTATGAATTCCATATTGCTTTTAATTTAATTATTTTTTCTCCTTTACTGAACCAATTTGTAGTAGTTCTGATTACAACTTCATCTTCTTTTGAATAAACAAATATGTCTCTTGATTCTTCAAAGTCATTCCAAATCTTCTTCTCCCCTTATGTGTAAGGGTGCCAACAGCTCCTTTCAAGTTCAAGTGGGCACTATTCCTGACCATAATGAACAGTCTGTACTATCTAAATCAATGAATTAAAAAGCGGTTTAGCTTGGATTCAGATACTACTACTAGCACCCACTTAAAGACAGCCAGACCCCATGTACACAAACTCTAACCGTGGAAATGGTTGAGGAATTTCAACTTCTCAGGTAAATTAAATATAGTTCTAATGCTAAATATAGTTCTAATGGGTTTTATTGATACATATGATCACTGGGTAAGAAAATAAACACACAACTGTTTATTACCTTTATTTTCCAACTTCAGGGGAAATAAAAATTTATTCCAGTGTTACAATTTCTAATTCCAATTTTTAAACCTTTTGAAATCAATTATATATTTTCCCTTGGATTTCAATGACTCTAAAAGAGTCTTTACAGAAAGTTATAGCAATGTTATTTGGCTGACAAACTATACTTACGTAGCCAGTTTTAAATTAAATAATTAAGAAAACTTGGCACCGTTGGCTAAAATCAAAGTACACTATTCTTTACCTCATGATTTTTCAATCCTTAGAAGTTTTATTATAGCTACTTTTCCCATTTGATGATGAGCATTAGCCAACGGAGGATCAAGGTTATCTCTAGATAAATCTAACCCACTCTTAATTAGCTCAAACCATCCTACTTCTAAAAGTTGGCAATGTACATACACACACACACACACAGAGAAACAACATTCAGTAACAACTGTTGTCATACCATTAAAATATTAGAAGGAAAAGTTTTGAACCATGTCCATGCTTATCTGTTTAGTTATACTCCTCACAGATTTTTTCTGTATATTGACCTTTAGTTTTCCTGACTGACTCTGCATTCCAACTGTGACTGAGATCTACTACTTTAACAAAAAATACTTCTTTAGATGGTGATTCAAGTGTGTGTTGCCTGTTCACATGAACAAGAACCAAAGGTTCTTTGCAAAGAGACAGAGAAATAGAAAGAATATTATAGATTTATATACCTAAACAGCCTCTCTTCAGTTCATCTCCCCATACTATCAGTATACTAAAGATTACCTTAGATGATACTTTTCATGCGGAGATGAAAGATAATCAAAGGGCTTTCTCTTCCTAAATATACTGAGTTTGTGAACAGACTCAATTTTACCTTTAATTACTTTTCCTAAAATACTTTTAAGAAGTAATTTTAGCTTAGGTCTATACATTTTTTCCTAAGAAAAACTTTAAAGTTTAAACATAGAATGTCACAATTTCACAAGTATTTAGCACATGGTCCACTTTTCAAGATGCAACTATTATACTTCATAAACCCAACCTCCTTTCTACATCTTGCCCTTTCTACTGTAACATGTGCCTGAACTACACTTTGTTGAAAATAATAGTGAGTTAATAAAACTTGAAAAAATTATGCACAAAATTGGTCAAAGTTAGGGAAGGAATCAAGCATGCATTCTGCCTTTCTAGTATCAACTCTGCCATAAGTAACCACGCAGTAAGTGAAAGAAAGTTCTTTATAAACAGTTCCAGAAAGAATAGAATTAGAATATCATCATTTTGCAATCTCTCATAAAATAATGTATCTAAGGCTACTGTGGTCCACAAAAGGATCAGTGCTGGTATGCAAACTGTTGCCAGTTCATAATAACAAAAGGTACATAAATTTTATATAAGCATTCATAAACTTATATAACAAGTTGACAATAATTTTATTTCCTTGAATCTATAATAAAAATTTGTGGCTTTTATTTTCTATGCCTTAGGGTTTTAAGTTTCATTTGTCTAAAAGTTTATTGTATTTTATAAAAATAGCAGTCATGGTAGGACTGGAAATTTTTTTAAAAAACTCGATCTTTATTGCAGATCTGTGAGAAGCACTGAACTAGGTGTTGGCTATTAAAATCATTAAAGACTGATGAGAAATTTGATAACAGATGAATAAGATGGCAACACCCTGAATCAACTGATCAATCTTAACCTACTAAAATAGAGACAAGACATATGTAACTCTTTTTTTGTAACTGAAGTATAGTTGATTTACAATGTTGTTAATTTCTGCTGTACAGCAAAGTGATTCAGTTATACATATATATACATTCTTTTTTTATATTCTTTTCCATTATGGTTTATCATAGGATACTGAATATAGTTCCCTGTGCCATACAGTAGGACCTTGTTGTTTATCCATTCTACATGTAATAGCTTACATCTGCTAACCCCAACCTCCCACTCATCCCTCCCTCAATCCCCTTCCCCCTTGGCAACCACAAGTCCGTTCTCTATGTCTGTGAGTCTGTTTCTTTTTCGTAGATAGGTTCTTTTGTGTCATATTTTAGATTCCACATATAAATGTTATCATGTGGTATTCCTTCTCTTTCTGATTTACTTCACTTAGTATGACAACCTCTAGTTGCATCCACGTTGCTGCAGATGGCATTATTTTGTTCTTTGTATGGTTGAGTAATATTCCATTGTGTATATATACCATATCTTCTTTATCCATTCATCTGTTGATGGACATTTAGGGTGCTTCCATGTCTTGGTTACTGTAAATAGTGCTGTTATGAACATAGGGGTACATGTATCTTTTCAAATTAGAGTTTTGTCTGGAATACGCCCAGGAGTGGGATTGCTGGATCATATGGTAATTCTATTTTAGTTTTACGAGGAACCTCCATAGTAGCTGCACCAACTTACATTCCCACCAACAGTGCAGGAGGGTTCCCATTTCTCCACACCCTCTCCAGCATTTGTTATTTGTAAACTTTTTAATGATGGCCATTCTGACTGGTGTGAGGTAGTACCTCACTATAGTTTTGATTTGCATTACTCTCATAATTAGCAATGTTAAGCATCTTTTCATGTGCCTGTTGGCCATCTGTATTTCTTCTTTGGAGAAATGTCTATTTAGGTCTTCTGCCCATTTTTCAATTGGGTTGTTTTTTGTTGTTGTTGAGTTGTATGAGCTGTTTGTATATTTTGGAAATTAAGCCCTTGTCAGTTGCATCATTTGCAAATATTTTCTCCCATCCTGTAGGTTGTCTTTTCATCTTGTGTATGGTTTCCTTAGCTGTGCAAAAGCTTGTAAGTTTGACTAGGTCCCATTAGTTTATTTTTGTTTTTATTTCTATTGCCTTGAGACACTGACCTAAGAAAACACTGATACGATTTACAGACATATGTAACTTACTATGAGGCACTAAGTAAGTGTATGTGAAGGAAAACTGACCACATGTTTATAACTACTGAGGTAAGCGACAGAGACATTATACTCTTTGCTCTACTTGTACATGTTTTTAAATTTTCCATATGTAACAGACTACATTGGCCCTAATTCTTCACTATTCCTTACATCCATGCCTTTTGTCATGCCACTTTGCAGTTTGTCCTATTATAGGCAGAATGTATCACTCTTGACCCTGAGCTCAACCACGAGACCTGCTTTTGCCAATGTAATGAGGGCAGAAGTGACAGTGTGCCAAGCCTTAAGCCATTTTTTTTTTACATCTTTATTGGAGTATAATTGCTTTACAATGGTGTGTTAGTTTCTGCTTTATAACAAAGTGAATCAGTTATACATATACATATGTTCCATATCTCTTCCCTCTTGCGTTTCCCTCCCTCCCACCCTCCCTATCCCACCCCTCTAGGTGGTCACAAAGCACCAAGCTATGTTCCTTGTCTCCTGTGCTTCTGCCATCATCATGAAAACACCAAGAGCCTACTTATTGATCCAAGCAAAGGATGAGAGTAGTGAAGCTCAGCCGAGCTCACCCACAAACTCCTGCGCAAGAAGTAAGCATCACTTGTCTTTCTGAAAATGTTTCTAATACTACCTAAAGTGAAATTTTTAAAAAGCTGTCTAACACCAAAGCATCCACAGCAGGTTATGAATCAATAATAAATTATGATTCTGCTTTCCCTGTCCATATATAGCAGAAATATATAAGAATGTAGGGGAGGGCTTCCCTGGTGGCGCAGTGGTTGGGAGTCCGCCTGCCGATGCAGAGGACGCGGGTTTGCGCCCCGGTCCGGGAGGATCCCACATGCTGTGGAGCGGCTGGGCCCGTGAGCCATGGCTGCTGGGCCTGCGCGTCTGGAACCTGTGCTCCGCAACGGGAGAGGCCACAACAGTGAGGGGCCCAGTAACCGCAAAAAAAAAAAAAAAAAAAGAATGTAGGGGAAATTGTACAAAATGGCTACCATTAAGTTTAGTTCTCTACGACCTTGACTTCAAAATATACATTATACTGAATCTTTGGCTTTAGAGATTAAAATATAATGCATACTTACCTCTTTTTTTAAAGGGGGTAACTAATGAAGGAAAGACATCAGGGAAGAGAAACCACTTAGAAGCACTATTAAATAACCTCTGGAGAGCTAGGGCTGGTGAACTCAAGAGGTACCAGACTAGACAGGATAATATGCCTCACAGACAAACCTGTAGAAATTTTCTTATCTAGTACCTGAAAATAGCTTTTCTATGAAAATACTACACCAAATCCAAGGTTGCATTTTTAAAACATTCAACCTTGTTAAATTCAGAATGCTTCAAATTCTATTTATTTTTATCAACTTTATTGCCAAATTATTTTTTAATTTAAAATTCAAATTGCTACTACCAAATAAAGTAGTGGTTCATTTGTACTGGTTTTTATATACCTGTCTAAAAGTAGCCTGTTTGTCCACAAACCACATACTATTTTGATTAAAATACAGCTGAGCAAAATACTTTAAAAATATCCTTAAGGATAAAATATTATAACGCAACTTTTTAAAAGTTTCTTTTACTATACCAAGATTTATCTCTTCCAGGCATCAAGTACCTATTATTACAGCCTATATATTCCAAGCTGTAGGAAGTGGGGAATACCAAAATCTATCAGGGGCTATCTTCTGTTCCAGCAATTTCACTCCTAGGTGTTTATACAGAGAAATGAACACCCACAAAAACTGGAAACACAAAACTGTCCACACAAACACAAAACTGTCCACAAAAACTGGAAACAATCCAAATGGCCATTAATATGTGAATGGCTAAACAAATTCTGGTATATCCATACAGTGGAATATTACATAATAATAAAAATGAACAAACTACTGATACCACAACATTGATAAATCTCAAAAACGTTATAGTGAGTAAAAGAAGCCAAAATCATTGTATGATTCCACTGATATAAAATTCAAAAACAAACAAGACTAATGTATAGATACAGAAATCAAAACAGTGGTTGCTGCTGAAGGAGTGGAGGAACTGATTGCCAAATGGCATGAGGGAACTTTGGGAGGGATGGAAATGTTCTGTATCTTGACTGGGGTAGGGGTTACGTTTTGTCAAAACTCGAATTGTACACTTTAAAGATCTGTGCACTTCACTACATGTACATTTTTACCTCTACAAAAACAAGCAAAATAAATCACCTATTTGTGACCTTTTTCAAACTACCATTTCTCTCCACAAACTGAAAGACAACATTACAATAAGCAACTGTTACCCTCAGCCTTCAGGGGCACTGTATGGTCAAGCTCTGCCATGGTGTCAATAACAAGGCCAACACTCACTCAAACGTAAGAGCCAATCCTGTTTCAAAACCAAAAACCTATCAAGTTAAATCCACTTATGTGGATTGATTAATCATCCATTAAAAGTTTATACTTTTATCCCTAAAAATTTTTAGTCTAACCCAAGCTACATCCACTCAAAGTATACCAATTACCTCTAAAAGAGCTATCTTCTTCAGTGTGATGCTCTAAGTCTTGTGCCTTATTTTACCCAATCAGATGTTGGACTTGGAAGGAACATATCTCACAGTTCAATACAGTAATGCATTAATATGAAAATGATCCACTAAAATGTAAACTAGGGTCTCAGTCCAAAAACTGATCACACAAAGCAAGTTTAATAAAAAGTAAATGGTAGGGAATTCCTTGGTGGTCCAGTGGTTAGGACTCCCGGCTTCCACTGAAGGGGTCACGGGTTCAATCCCTGGTCAGGGAACTAAGATCCCACGTGCCGCAGGGCACAGCCAAAAAAAAAAAAAAAAAAAAAAAAGTGAATGGTATCCCAACTCATTCTATGAAGCCAGAGTACTGTCCTGATACCAAAACCAAAGACATCACAAGAAAACTCCCAGCCATTATCTCTTTCTTTCCATATTTTGGCTGCATCGGGTCTTAGTTGTGGCACACAGGCTCTTTTGCGGCGGCACGCAGGTTTCTCTCTAGTTGGGGTGTGCAGGTTTTCTCTTCTCTAATTGTGGCACATGAGCTCAGTAGTTGTGGCGCCCAGGCTTATTTGCCCTGCAGCATGTGGGATCTTAGTTCCATGACCAGGGATCGAACCCGTGTCTCCTGCATTGGAAGGCAGATTCTTTACCACTGGACCACCAGGGAAGTCCTCAAGCCATTACCTCTTATGAATGTAGATGTAAAAATCAACAAAACTAACAAGCCAAATCCAGCAACTTACAAAAAAGGATTATACACCATGGCCAAGTGAGATTTATCCCAGGAATGCAAGTTTGGTTTAATATCCCAAAATCAATTAATCTAACGTATCCACACAATAAAGAACAAAAACCATATGATGGTCAGAATATATGCAGAGAAAGCATTTGTCAAAAATCCAACATCTTAACATAATAAAGACAATCAACAAACGAACAGAAGGAAATGCCCTCAATCTGATAAACAGCATATATGAAAAACCCACAGTCAACATTACACTTAATGGGTAAAGACTAAATGCTTTCCCCTCAACTAAGATCAGGAACAAAGATTTCTGCCCTCACCACTTCTATGCAAAAGTATGAGGTATTAGGCAGGGCAATTAAGGCAAGAAATTAAGGCAATTAGGGCAATTAAGCAAGAAAGTGAAATTAAAAGTATCCAGAATGGAAAGGAAAAGTAAAACTATCTCTATTTGCAGATGACATGATCTTATATAAAGAAAATCCTGAGAGTTCCATTAATATACTATTAGAATAAAAACGTTTGGTAAGGTAGTAGGATACAAAATAAATACACAAAAATCAACTGTATACACTTGTAATAAACAATCCAAATATGTAATTAAGATTAAAATTCCACTTACAATATCATCAAAAAGAATAAAACAATTTGACTAAAGAAGTGCAAAACCTATACTTAAAAAGCTATGTAACACTACTGAAAGATTTAGACATAAGTGGGAAAACATCCCATGTATGCGTCAGAAAACTTAATACTGTTAAGATAGTACTAATCCCCATATTGATCCACAGATTCAATGTGATCTCTATCAAAATCCTTTGCAGAAATTGATAAGCCTATCCTAAAATTCATACATAAAGTCAAGGGACCCAGAATAGCCAAAACAAGCTTAGAAAAGAAGAACAAAGCTGGCAGACTCACATGTCCCAATTTCAAAGCTACAAAATGAAGACAATGTGATATTGGCAAAAGGATGACATACAGATAATGGGACAGAACTAGAGTCCAAAAATAAACGGTCAACTGATTTCTGAGGAGGGTGCCAAGGTCATTCAAAAGTAAAATAATATTTTTTTCAAAAAACAGTACTGCAACAAGTGGACAGCCACAAATTTAAAAAATGAAGTTGGTACCTTGCCTTATAGCATATACAAAAATTAGCTAAAATAGATGCAAGACCTAAATATAAAAATCAAAATTATAAAACTTTTAAAAAGCATAGGCAATTGCACAAACTCTTCAGGATCTTGAATTAAGAAATGTTTCTTAGATATGACAACAAAAGCACAGTGACAAAATTTTAAAAAATAAGTAGCACTTCATGAAAACTAGAAGATTTATGGGACTTCCCTGGTGGTCCAGTGGTTAAGAATCCGCCTTCCAATGCAGGGGATGCCTGTTCGGTCCCTGGTCAGTGAACTAAGATTCCACGTGCCGCAGGGTAACTAAGCCCATGCACCACAACTACTGAGCCCGCACGCCACAACTAGAGAGAAGCCCGCATGCCATAACTTAAGACCTGACACAGCCAAAAATAAAATAAGTAAATAAACAAAATTAGCTAGGCCTATTTAAAAAAAATTTTTTTAAAAAAGCTTTTGTTTGGCAGAAGACATCATTAAGAAAGTGAAAAACAACATATAGAATGGCAGAAAATATCTGCAAATCATATTTCTGATAAGAGACCTGT
This sequence comes from Stenella coeruleoalba, assembly GCF_951394435.1. Lineage (NCBI taxonomy): Eukaryota > Metazoa > Chordata > Mammalia > Artiodactyla > Delphinidae > Stenella > Stenella coeruleoalba. The sequence continues at coordinate 36,446,629 of NC_137150.1, read as the reverse complement.
CACTAAAATAAAGAATTCTTACAACTCAGTAAAAAGACAAATAACCCATCTTCAAAATGGGCAAAAGATCTGAACAGACATTTCTTCCAATAAAATATACAAATGGTCAATAAGCACACAAAAAGATGCTCATGATAATCCTTCAGTAGGGAAATGCAAATCAAAACCACAATGAAATATCACTTCATACTCACTATGATGGCTATAATCAAAAAGACATGTGTTAACAAGGATGTGGAGAAATTGGAACCTCATATACTGCTGTCAGAAATGTAAAATACTGCAGCCACTTTGGAAAACAGTCTGACAGTTCACCGAAAGGTTAAATATAAAATTACCACATGATCCAGCAATTCCCCTTCTAGGTATATACCCATGAGAAATGAAAAATTATTTCTATATAAAAACCTATACAGGAATATTCATAGCAGCATTATCCATAATAGCCAAACAATGTAAACAACCCAATGTCCATCCACTGATGAATAGATAAATAAAAGGTGCTATATCCATACAATGGAATATTATTTGCTAATAAAGGAATAAAGTACTTACACATACTACCAGACATATGAACTTTGAAAGCATTATGTTAAATAAAAGAAGCCAGTCACAAGAGACCACATATTGTAAGATTCTAGTCATATAAAATGTCCAAAGTAGGCAAATCTATAGAAAATAGATTAGTAGTTGCCTAGGGTTGGGAGGGAGAGGCGGCGGGTGGGGGGAATGAGGACTGACTGGTAAAGGATACAGAATTTCTTTTGGGGGTAATGAGAATGTTTAAAAATAGACTGTGGTGATGGCTGCACAAATCTGTGAATATACTAATAACTATTGAATTGTGCCATTTAAACGGGGGTAGGGCAGAATTTTATGGTATTTGAATTATATCTGAATTAAGCTTTTACAAAAATAAATTTTTTTGAGAAAAGTATGGTAGAATCTAGGTGGTGGACACAAATGTTGACTAAAATTTCTTTTAACCTGCTTGTCTGAAATTTTTCATGAAATGTTAAAAGCAGGAAAAATCACAGCATAAAAAAGTTTCACCATCACCAATAACACACCAAAACAATGATCTATCCACAACCATTTTTATGCATCTAGAGTCTCCCAAATTAATTAGGGACTGTTCACCCAAAAGTTGTCCAAAGCGGATTTTAGAATTCTGGAGTCCCTGATTTACATTCACAACGAAACTCAGAGAATAAGAATTAGTTCTCCAAATTACAAACAAGGTGAGGGTGACTTAATTTTACGTAAACCTCCGTTGAGTTTTGAGAATAAAAAGGATTCTGTTCACCTGTTGGCAAACAGGACAAATAGGGAATTTTACATGTCCAGGCAGTTTTAAAGGTTTGGGAAACATCCTCTGCAAATGTTATGGCAGACTAGAGCAGATTATTTTACCTTTTGGCCAGTTTCAACATTGCTGGTTCTCAAGTTTTAGAAAGCAAGTAATTTGACACTGAATTTTTTTTTTTTTTGGCTGTATTGGGTCTTCGTCGTTGCACGCGGGTTTTCTCTAGTTGCAGCGAGCGAGGGCTACTCTTCGTTGGGGTGCGCATGCTTCTCATTGTGGTGGCTTCTGTTGCTGCAGAGCACAGGCTCTAGGCACGCAGGTTTCAGTAGTTGCAGCATACGGGCTCAGTAGTTGCAGCACGCGGGCTCTAAAGTTAGAAGGTTTCGGTAGTTGTGGCAGGTGGGCTCAGTAGTTGCAGTGCAGGCTCTAGGGCACACGGGCTTCAGTAGTTGTGGCTCACGGGCTCTACAGCACAGGCTCCGTAGTTGTGGCACATGTACTTAGCTGCTCCACAGCATGTGGGATCTTCCCAGACCAGGGATCGAACCCGCGTCCCCTACACTGGCAGGCAGATTCTTAACCACTGTGCCTCCAGGGAAGTCCTGACACTTAATTTTTAAGAAGTTTAGAATAACTCCCAGAATAGTTACTAATTCAGAAAAAAAATATTTTAATGTATACACATTAGGCTTGAATTTTAGCCAAATTTTAAATACATGTCACTAGAGAAATCAAGATCCAAATTCAGGATGATATGTACTCTATAACTGGAGTGACCACATGGCCCAGTTTGCCCAGGACTGTACTAATTTAGAGCTGTTATTCCCACATCCCACCCAACTTAACAATTGTCTCATGTTTTTCATTTTTTAAATATTATTATGAATAACTGCATTAAAGTAAGATAGTATGGGTTTGTTATATTTCCACTTTATACTTCCACCTTCTACCATGGCTTTGCCTAGTACTCTGTGGAGTACAGGTGAAGTTAACAGAGTTCTCACTTCAACTTCTGGTTCAATCTAAAAACCAACCACTGAGAACCCATCTCTCTCTTTCCTGACCCTTTCCTGATCAAAGAAGTACACCTGGACACTAACTCTATCCAGATGTGGGTGCTGATAGCAGAATGTTTGAAGCTGCTGTCCCGGCCAGCCACTTGGTGTACATGCTAGTTGTGCCACAGCTATTCTTCAGCTTGCAAAATGTGCATAACCTCCAGGCCTCCATCAGCTGGGTCAGTGGGATATGTAAGGTGTTTGTAAGGTGTTCGTGAAATACATACAGGAAAGAGACTCTGTGTATTCCTGTGCCTAATGTACAGAGAGAGTAATCTGCACTTAATGCTACAGTAGTTTCGCTATTTATTTAATTGGATTTACACGATACAGCAAATATTTATTTTATTTGGTGACATTTCACAGCAATTATTATAAATTTAAATTATTTTTAGCATCTCCTTTTATGCTCAAGTGCCCCAGTTTACACAAAGAGTATATGGTCACACTACAATAAACAACGACCTTATTCCCTGTCAAGTTGTAGTGGACTACATGAGGGAATTCATAGACATAACTACATAAAGCATCTCCTGGGTCCTCAAAACCATGAACCCGAAGGAATGGCAAAGGTCAGCCAACCAGAAAACTAACTAATATCACACTACTACTACAATAAAGCTATTTTTGAACTGCCGTGATTCTTAAACAAATACAAAAAAACCAAACCAATTCTACATGAGATGAACATTCTATACAACCTAAAACTATATATGTGATACAAAGATTCTAAGTTCTATTACTTCTTTGTTGATTCATAAAGTGCTTCAGAATCATAAAGTGCTTCAGAATCACATATTAACCCTGAGGACTTCATTGACTTTGAGCATCTAAACAGAGTTTAGGTTAGAAGGAGGCATGAAAACAGTTTAAGTACCTTAACAAAGAAAAACTCCATTGTTTTGGATAGCAAATAATTATTCATTACTTCAAACGGCATCTTTTAAAATATAACTCATTAAATAGCCTTAAAAAGTATCAAACACATTTGAACGAGTATAGGACAAAACTATGTATTTTTTTAATTCTTAAAAGACAATTATTTTCCTTAAGAGACAAGTTGGCCCAAGGTGATCCGAGGTTCCTGGAGGAATTTCAAAACCTTTCAAGTCTAAGAACAGAAAACAATAAAAAACATTCCTTTTGCCCATAACAGCTCTTACATTCTAGATGAATACCTTAACAGACAGGACAAAATCTGGAGGAAAAACAAATATCCAACTTTGACCTTTGAAAAAAATGTACTATAGGGTTATCATAGAAGGATAGTTTTTTCATTCTCAATGAACCCCAAATAAAAATCTCAGGTCATCTTTTCATTCAGTTCAAAACTTAAATTTGAAAATGGCAGATTTAAATTTTCAACATTAGATGTCATTAAAGATTCTATATCACATGTAATCAATAAGTATTTATAATAAAAAACCTTTAACTCAAGTATGATATACTGTAGTCAACATCTCAGTGAAGGTGGTAGGGCAGGTCTTACATCTACTCCAAAAGAGTCTAAGGTTTAGGAAGAGACCTTCAAGACGGTGGAGGAGTAAGACACGGAGATCACCTTCCTCCCCACAGATACATCAGAAATACATTTATATGTGGAACACTCCTACAGAACACCAAGTGAATGCTGGTAGCAGACCTCAGACTTCCCAAAAGGGTAGTGGTGCTCCAGCTGGGCATCAGGCCTATGCCTCTGAGGTGGGAGAGCCGAGTTCAGGACACAGGTCCACCACAAACCTCCCAGCTCCATGTAATATCAAACGGGGAAAGCTCTCCCAGAGATCTCCATCTCAATGCTAAAACCCACCTCTACTCAAGAACCAGCAACCTACAGTGCTGGACACCCTATGCCAAACAACCAGCAAGATAGGAACACAACCCCACCCATTAGCAGAGAGGCTGCCTAAAATCATAAGGTCACAGACACCCAAAAACACACCAACGGACGCAGTCCTGCCCAACAGAAAGACAAGATGCATCCTCATCCACCAGAACACAGGCACTAGTCCCCTCCACCAGGAAGCCTACACAACTCACTGAACCAACCTGAGCCACTGGTGGCAGACACCAAAAACAACAGGAACTATGAACCTGCAGCCTGTGAAAAGGAGACCCCAAACACAGTAAATTAAGCAAAATTACAAGACAGAGAAACACACATCAGATGAAAGAGCAAGGTAAAAACCCACCAGACCAAACAAATGAAGAGGAAATAGGCAGTCTACCTGAAAAAGAATTCAGGGTAATGATAGTAAATATGATGCAAAATCTTGGAAAGAGACTGGAAAAAATACAAAAAAACATTTAACAAGGACCTAGAAGAACTAAAGAACAAACAAACAATGATGAAAAACACAATATGAAATTAAAAATTCTCTAGAAGGAATCAATAGCAGAATAACTGAGGCACAAGAATGGATAAGTGACCTGAAAGATAAATAGTAGAAATAACTAACGCAGAGCAGAATAAAGAAAAAAGAATGAAAAGAATTGAGAACAGTCTTAGACATCTCTGGGACAACATTAAATGCACCAACATTCGAATTACAGGGGTCCCAGAGGAGAAGAGAAAAAGAAAGGGACTGAGAAAATATTTGAAGAGATTATTGTTGAAAACTTCCCTAACATGGGAAAGGAAATAGCCACCCAAATCTGGGAAGAGCAGAGAGTCGCATACAGGATAAATCCAAGGAGAAACACACCAAGATGCATATTAATCAAACAAACTATCTAAAATTAAGTACAAAGAAAAAATATTAAAAGCAGCAAGGGAAAAACAACAAATAGCATACAAGAGAATCCCCAAAAGGTTAAAAGCTGATCTTTCAGCAGAAACTCTGCAAGCCAGAAGGGAGTGGCAGCACATATTTAAAGTGATGAAAGGGAAAAACCTACAAACAAGATTACTCTACCCAGCAAGGATCTCATTCAGATTCAACAGAGAAATTAAAATCTTTATAGACAAGCAAAAGCCAAGAGAATTCAGCAACACCAAACCAGCTTTACAACAAAGGCTAAAGGAACTTCTCTAGGCAGGAAACACAAGAGAATGAAAAGACCTACAATAACAAACCTAAAACAATTAAGAAAATGGTCATAGGAATGTACATATCGATAATTAGCTTAACTGTGAAAGGATTAAATGCTCCCACCAAAAGACACAGACTGGCTGAATGGATACAAAAACAAGACCGGTATATATACTGTCTACAAGAGACCCACTTCAGACCTAGGGACACATACAGAATGAAAGTGAGGGGATGGAAAAAGATATTCCATGCAAATGGAAATTACAAGAAAGCTGGAGTAGCAATACTCATATCAGATAAAATAGACATTAAAATAAAGAATGTTTCAAGAGACAAGGAAGGACACTACATAATGATCAAAGGATCAATCCAAGAAGAACATATAACAATTATAAATATATATGCACCCAACATAGGAGCATCTCAACACATAAGGCAACTGTTGACAGCTATAAAAGAGAAAATCGACAGTAACACAATCATAGTGGGGGGACTTAAAAACATCACTTACACCAATGGACAGGTCCTCCAGACAGAAAACTAATAAGGAAACATAAGCTTTAAATGACACAACAGACCAGATAGATTTAATTGATATTTATAGGACATTCCATCCAAAAACAGCAGATTACACTTTCTTCTCAAGTGCACACGGCACATTCTCCAGGATAGAGCATATCTTGGGTCACAAATCAAGCCTTGGTAAGTTTAAGAAAATTGAAATCGTATCAAGTATCTTTTCCAACCACAATGCTATAACACTAGATATCAATTACAGGAAAAATTCTATAAAAAATACAAACACAGGGCTTCCCTGGTGGCGCAGTGGTTGACAGTCCACCTGCGGATGCAGGGGACATGGGTTCGTGCCCCAGCCCAGGAGGATCCCACATGCTGCGGAGCGGCTGGGCCTGTGAGCCATGGCCACTGAGCCTGCGCGTCTGGAGCCTGTGCTCCACAACGGGAGAGGCCACAACAGTGAGAGGCCCACATACCGTAAAAAAAATAATAAAATAATAAACAAATGGGACCTAATGAAACTTAAAAGCTTCTGCACAGGTAAGGAAACCATAAACAAGATGAAAAGACAACCCTCACAATGGGAGAAAATATTTGCAAATGAATCAACGGACAAAGGATTTATCTCCAAAATTTACAAGCAGCTCCTGCAAGCTCAATATCAAAGAAACAAACAACCCAATCCAAAACTAGGCAGAAGACCTAAATAGACATTTCTCTAAAGAAGATATACAGATTGCCAACAAACACATGAAAGCATGCTCAACATCACTAATCATTAGAGAAATGCAAATCAAAACTACAATGAGATATCATCTCACACCAGTCAGTATGGCCATCATCAAAAAATCTACAAAGAATAAATGCTGGAGACGGTGTGGAAAAAAGGGAACCCTCTTGCACTGTTGGTGGGAATGTAAATTGATACAGCTACTATGGAGAACAGTATGGAGGGTCCTTAAAAAACTAAAAATAGAACTACCATATGACCCAGCAATCCCACTACTGGGCATATACCCTCTGAAAACCGTAATTCAAAAAGAGTCACATACCACAATGTTCATTGCAGCTCTATTTACAATTGCCAGGACATGGAAGCAACCTAAGCGTCCATCAACAGATGAATGGATAAAGAAGATGTGGCACATATATACAATGGAATATTACTCAGCCATAAAAAGACACAAAACTGAGTTATCTGTAGTGAAGTGGATGGACCTAGAGACTGTCATACAGAGTGAAGTAAGTCAGAAGAAAAATAAATACTGTATGCTAACACATATATATGGCATCTAAAAAAAAAAGGTTCTGAAGAACCTACGGGCAGGACAGGAATAAAGATGCAGATGTAGAGAATGGACTTGAGGACACAAGGAGGGGGAAGGGTAAGATGGGACGAAGTGAGAAAGTGGTATAGACATATATACACTATCAAATTTAAAATAGATAGCTAGTGGGAAGCAGCCACATAGCACAGGGAGATCAGCTAGGTGCTTTGTGACCACCTAGAGGGATGGGATAGGGAGGGTGGGAGGGAGACACAAGAGGAAGGAGATATGGGGATATATGTATATGTATAGCTGATTCACTTTGTTATAAAGCAGAAACTAATACACCATTGTAAAGCAATTATACTCCAATAAAGATGTTTTTTAAAAAAAAGAGTCTAAGACTTAGATGGGACTAAAAGTGGGAAACTTGACAAGTAGTCCAAAGAACATTACTCTTATAATCTTGCCTTAATAAAACTGAAAAAAGTTACTATGTCTAATGTTTGCTACATACATATATTCATATACAACACTGAATAGTTGTAAAAACTTTTTAAAGAAAAGCTGACTGCCTATGCTCTTGTTTATGTGAGATAAGATCTTAACTAAATAACATTATATCAGCTGTTTAAGGAAAAGAATAATCTCTGCCTTGGATGGTTAACCACAGTAGCCCTCAAGAAAAAGAAAAGCCAGCTATGTTTTTTCAGCTTAGGAAGCTAGAACTCATAAAGGTCCTTTCCAGCTCTAAAATGATACTCTGTGGGTAAAACTAATGAAAACAGCCCAAATCCTTTTACAAAATTTAGGTAGGTCTCTCCCTAATTTCTATCATGCAAAAATGTCTTTTTCAAAAACCCTGAAAAATACTGAGATGTACCAGAACAGGAATCAAAATGAGCTCTTTCCCCACTTTAATTTATCAACTAAGATTTACACACAACTGTCAGAGGCACAATAGATGTACAACGTAAGCTTGGGTCCAGTACCTGTATTTCACACCAGAGGGAAAGGTGGTTTCAGTGGTAAGCTATGGAAAATAGATGCCTACTTAGATTTCTGGGTGGACCTCTCAGAATATCATATTTCACTTACTTTACTCTGCAACCCCCCCCATATTTAAACATCTCTTTACTTAAATGTTTCTTATGATCAATGACACATCATTGATCATATCATCAGAAAGTATTTACATATTATGGCTTACTTATAGGGTTTTTTTTTTCCCCTCCTTAGGAGTTCATGAAATAATCATAGATGTGATGAAATGTTATTTTCCTGGATTGCTCCTCTTGAAAATGCTTTCAATTTGTTTTACATCTAATTGTTAGTAAAGTAAAAAAGACAACAACAATGGGAATTCCCTGGCAGTCCGGTTGTTAGGACCCGGCACTTTCACTGCCTGGGCCCAGGTTGGATCCCTAGTCTGGGAAGTAAGATCCCACAAGCAGCCAAGCAGCACAGCCGGGGGGAAAAAAAAAGAAAGAAAAAAAAAGAAGACACATGCTTGCTTATGCTACAAAACATAAAGAACCTTGAAATAAAAATAAGGTAACCAGCAATTCACCTGGGTCTCAGATATATCAAACTTGTAAGATTCTCTTTAAAATTCAAGTTGAACAAAAAAAACCCACACCAGCTAGCAAGAATACTGTATGTTCTGTACACCGGAGTCAGGTAACTTGGAAACTGAATCTTTTAACTTCCTGCTGTCACTCAATTTTGTGTAAATACTGTTTTCAAATCAGCACATATTTTTCAAAGTCTGTAAATTAGGTTTGAATCCTCCTAATAACACAGTCATTTCCTCTACTAGCACAAAGATGAATCTTTTCAATGATTTTATGGCTCAAAATTAAAGGGAGAAGAAAAATGCTTTGTAAGTTAACTAGTGTACAGGAAAGAGCTGTATGTTGAGGTTTACATAAGCTTCTGAGGCCAAAAACTAAGGGTTAGCGTGTCTTCATTCCCCTTTATGATCTTGAGAAAGAGCTCCAACTAGTCTGAGCATTAGTTTTCCTCGGTTTAAAGGAGTTTATCAGCTACCTTAATCTTTACTAATTTGTTCAACTAATACTTATTTGAATGTTTACTAGAGAGTAAGCAATTACTAATGGAGAGGACCCACTAAGATGTGACTAGACACCACCTTTATAAGAGAATACTGCCGAAAAGACAATTCTACCTGACTTAGAACACCAATTCCCACCTGGTGTTTAAAGTTCCACACATCCTGAATGAAACGTAATGAAGTAATTTCTTTTAGCCGGGCCCTAAACAGCGTGTGGGAGGTAAATTTCGCTTAAATCGCAATTCAAAATCGCGCGGGTTCCCGCTGACAACACTGATTGTGCGGGTCTGAGAGAACTCCAGGCCAACGAAAATTTTAACACAGAAGTGAAAGCGAAGGTACTCGATTCAGAAGCGAGACGAAAGAAGAGGGTCTGAAGAAGTGCGTCGGAGGTGACGAGAAACGCAGAGGCGGCCCAAACTACTCCCTCCACTCGGCACATTGAGTTAACTTCTCCCGCACCCGGGACTCGCGACCCCCCCGGTTCCCGGGCGCGGTGGCGGCGGCCTGCGTCCCGGAAGGGGCTCGCAAAGGCCGGGAGCGGGTCCCATCGCAAACCAACTTGAAAAATAAGGAGTGAGCGGGATGGGGGCGGGGCTGGACACACGCTCCATCCCTCGGAGAAGGATGGGGGGAGGGGAACGGAGTGAGCGACCCTCCGGACACCGGCCCCGACCCCGGGAGGGCGCTGACGGGGGCTTGGGGAGAGGGCGCGCGGTCACGCGGCCTCATCCAGGGCCGGTCTCGCCGCCGCGGACCCCAAGGGGGGAAACCCGGCGAGCCCCACCGAGGGCAGGCGGGAAACGGGGTGGCGGGAAGACTGGAGGCCCGCCCAGCTCCAACGCCGCACGCGAGGCCCCGACCCCGCTCTGCCTTCGGCGGGCCCCGGGAGCTCCACAAAAGGCTGCCCGACTCCCGAAGGGGCTGGGTGAGGGCTGAGGAAGCCCCCCTCACAGACAGACAGGCAGACAGACAGACAGACACACACACACACACACACACACACACACACACACACACACACAGAGACGCCCGCTCGCCTCCCTACCCCCACCCTCCGACCGCGCTCCGCGGGCTCTGAGCCCCACAGCGACGCGGGGGAGGCTGGGGCCAGCAGCGCGACCACAGGAAGCTGACGCCCTCCCCGACGCCAGGAGCTCAGCGGGCGCAGGAACCCCGACACGCAGACAAAAATCAACAAAGCACCTGCCGCTCCCGAGGAGAAAACATGCCACAGGCCCCGACTGGAGGCTCTCCGACGCGCCGCTGCCAGGGCCGCAGGGCTCCGCTGGCGGGCTGGGGTGAGGAGGCGGGGAAGGGCCCCGCGCGGTGGCTCCCCGGCCCCGGAGCCTTGCCTCCGTCCGGAAGCGGTGAGGCAGGGACCCCCCACGCCAGAGACTGACCTTGGAGTCTCCGTTGCACAGAGCCATCGGGGCTGGGGCGGCGGCGGCGGCGGCCAGAGATGAGACGGGGCGGGAGAGGGCCGGTGGGGTCGACGCCACGGGCCGGGGCTGAGGAGGAGGCCTGGTCGAGGAGCGGGCGGGAGGCGCGGAGAGGAGCTGGCCGCCTGCGAAGCGCCGAGTGGAGCAGCAGTCGCGGAGCACGGGCCCCAGCGCCGCGGGAGAGCACAGACCAGCAGCGCGCACGCTGCCCCCGCCTCCTGCTTCCGCACTGGCCGGCCACTGGGAGGAGCCAGAGCCCTTGTGGCTAGGCTGCCGAGCAGCGAACACCCGCAGCTGCCGCCGCCGCCGCCACTGCTGCTGCAGCCCAATAAGCCCGCCTCTGGAGGAGGGGACTTCGGCGTCCGGCCCCGCCTCCAGGTCCGTCCGGACCGCCGAGGCCCGCCCCCGGTAGAAGAAACCTGCGGGTCTCAGGCCTGCCCACCCACAAGAGGAGGGGCCTGCGGCGCCTGGCCGCGCCCCCGCCCCTGTCTGGCCCGCCCTTTGGAGGAGGAGCCCGCAGCGCCCAGCTTAGCTGCCCCGGTCCCGCCCCCGTACCCGGCAGCAGGCGCTGAGAGGAAGGCCGGTGGCGCCCTGCCCCACCCCCGCCACTAAAGACGGCATCGGAGAAAAACCCAAGCTGCCGTTCGCTTACTGTTGGCCCGCCGGCCCGCAGCCTTTAATGCGAGAGAGGCTGGTGACACTGAAGAGGAGGCCTCCAGAGAGCTGTGTCGCTGGGGAACGCTTACCCGGTGGTGCGGCCTCATCCCAGGTTGCGGGTCATGGGGGAGGCCAAGGCTGCTTTGAAGAGTTTCGTGGTGACCTCAACGTGGACTTAAAAGTGACATTTGATCACTTAGGTCCCTCAAAAGTTCTACAGCGGGTGCAGAATTTCCAAAAGGAAGGGGTTTGGGAGTGGCAACCTGGTGGGAAACTGGACCGACGGAGTAGAGCTCTGTTTGCACAGCAGTATTTTTATTTGGATTGTTTGTGGGAAAGGGAGGAACTGTAGTCTCTCCAGCTACTCACTGATACCCGTCAATGCAAGTATTACAGTACCTTGAATTTGGTCACCTGTGGGTCTAAACCAGGGTTGGGGAATAAATAATAACACTTGGGGCGGCTTTCCGTTTACAAAGCCTTTTAACAGATATTCAGTTAATATTATAATGTGGCCAATATTTGCTGAGCTCATGCTGTGTGTCAAGCTCTAGTCCAGGTATTAAGGAGCTAGAGTGAGACTGCCCTGACTTCCAAAAACTCATTTTATTCTAAATAATCCCGTGGAAGTAGTGCAGTAAGACTGATGTTCTTATCCACTTTTACTAATAAAAAATTTGAGGCCCAGTGAGATTATGTGCTTTTGCCTCTCTATATAGGAGGTAAGGGGTACCTGACCTGGGAAGGGATAAACAGTTTGTTAGTAAAATATTTACAGGATCAAAAGGCCCAAGGCCCTCCTGGACCTCACACTCAAGGAAAGTATTTTACTTACCTTTCTTCGAGGTGAAAAATGGATACTTGAACTTTCTAAAGCCATGGAGACTGTGTTCTCTTGATAGGTCTGAGTGAACAATCCAGAGAACAGTGTGGTAACCAATAGGAGAATTGCATTAACATCCACCTGGAATGGAATGGAATGTGATGTGCCGGCATTAAGGATTGGCTAAACCCCATCTGTATTAGATAATGCCTAATTTAAATATATTCTAGTAGTCACTTGTGTTTACAGCTAAGAATGTCAGCATGTACCAGAATCCTTATAGCTTAAGTCTTCTGAAGCTTTTGACTCTATTCACCCCTTCCTCCTTCTTGAAACTGTATGTCCTTACAGGGCACCATAGAGGTGTCTTTTTACCTCCATGATTTTTCTCCATCACATTTCTTGTCCCTCTTTGTATATCTTTCCTATAGGAGGAAACGTAAGTATTGGTTTTCTTCAGTATTTCCATTCCTAGCCCTCTTCTCATCTTATTCTTCACCTGTGTTTCCCTGGGGCACTTATTTAAAAATATAAACTTGCGGGCTTCCCTGGTGGCGCAGTGGTTGAGAGTCCGCCTGCCGATGCAGGGGACACGGGTTCGTGCCCCGGTCCGGGAAGATCCCGCGTGCCGCGGAGCGGCTGGGCCCGTGAGCCATGGCCGCTGAGCCTGCACGTCCGGAGCCTGTGCTCCTCAACGGGAGAGGCCACAACAGTGAGAGGCCCGCGTACCAAAAAAAAAATATATATATATATATAGAGAGAGAGAGAGAGAGAGAGAGAGAGGGAGAGAGAGATGCTTAAAAACCCCTTAATAGGCTGTATGTCATGACAGCTCTCTCTTCTGAGCTCCAGGTCCCTATCACTGTATACAACCTCAGTTAGATGTTAAATGTCATAGTGGGTCCCAAACTCAAGTCTGAAACAAAACGTTGTTCAAGACTATTCTTGTTAAATTCCTGTTCATTTTATATATCAATTATTGAAAGAGGGTCACTAAAATTTCCAACGGTAATTGTGATTTTATCAGTTTCTCCTTACAGTTCTATCAGTTTTTGCTTTGTGTATTTTGAAGCTCTGTTTTTAGGATCATAAATGTTTAGAATCATTATTGATCCCTTTATAGTTATGAAATGATATTTTTTAGATCCCCAGTAATATTCTTCACTCTGACATCTACTGTGTCCAAACCAGCATGCCTGCTTTCTTGACTGGTTCTTGGCATGATACATCTTTTGCAACCCTTTATCCTGTTTGTGTCTTTATGTTTAAAGTGTTCCTTGTAGACAGCACATAATTACATCTTGCTTTAATTGGAGTGTTTATACCATTTACATTTAATGTGATTATTGATATGGTTAAGTTTATTTCTTTAATCTGGAGATTCTCAAGGCAGTAAGCTGAGGCAATTGAAGGGCTCATCTTTTTTGCTTCCTGTCTCTCAGGGATCTGACCTTTGTTGCTTGATATCCAGTATCTTGCAACCATTGTTGCATATATTTTGTCCGAGTTTTCTGTTATTGTTGTTTCCAGGAGGGTGCATCCAGTTCGTTACTCCATTCTGGCAGAAGTGGAAGTGTTTTAATGATTAGTTGAGGCATCTTAAACCTGTAAGGTCTTCCTTCTGTTACCTGTCCTATAATATTTTTTTTTTGTCCTATAATATTTTTATATGATTATTAAGGTTAAGGGTGAAGATTGCCCTGAATTCAGAACAACTTAGACAACATAGAATAGTGATGCTGATTCTTATAAATGTAATTGTGTGGTTTCTGGGACCAATACATTTTAAAAGAAACAGTTCAGAAAATCCACAGAGAAAATTTACGTGACTTTTCAGATTTGATGAGTATCATATCATAAAATATTTATTTCAGGTATAATCCATGGTCATCTTATTTCATCTTTCAAATGTTTAATATTTTTTTTCAAATGTTTAATATTTTAAATCTGCCATTAACAAAAAAATTAACTTTTAAACTTACGAAGAATATTAGATGTCAACTTAAAATGTGGAAGGAAGTACATAGTTTTTCAAAATCATTTTAGGATGGTATGTGGGTTAGAAAAAAAAAAAACTTAAAGACAACTGTTCTAAAGTTGATCATACATACTTTGCCCAGAATCTTCTTAATGGGTCCCCATTGCTCTCAGGATAAACTCCAAAACTTCTAACATTGCTTACTTGGTACTTGGAAATTTGACTTTACCTTGTAGCCTGCTATTACCACTGCCCTCCTCACTCTACTCTCTAGCCATATTAAACTTCTTTCATTCCTTAAATATGACATGATCTCTCTTGACTTGGGCCTTTTGCACAGAAATGTCTTTTATCTAGAATATTTCTGTTCCCCTTCCCACAACCCCGAAGTCTTGGGTTAGATGTCTCTTCCTCTTTTGTGCCCCCATAATCCTTTCCCCTTCATCATTACTCACCACCCTCTACAGTGTTACCTGTTCACTTGTCTCTGTCCACAGAAAAGCCCTGGAAACAGTAACATCCAGTAGCAACAAGCAAACCTAGCACCCAGATACTGTTTTCTAAATACCGGTCTCCAGCAAGAAGAACCAGGACTTCTTGGAGAAATGGCTGATCTCAGGACTGAGGCAGGGACAAGGTGACCAGGAACATCTTTTTGTGCCAGGAAGTTAGGAAGTGCTCAGAGAATGATGGGCACATTTCAGAGTGACACAGAGTCACTTTGAAAAGATTTTACTGGCCAAATCTGGAACAATATATCAAAATAGCGATGGTAAACAGATTGTACTCTCTGATTAAATTAGGAATCCATCAGTCTCTGATGATATAAATAAATGATTAAATGAAGAAAAAACCGTTCCGTATAATAGTCAACTAATAAAGTTCAAAGGAATAATTGAGTTAGAAAATCATCATTTGTACACACTATGTAAGATAGATAATCAACAAGGACCTACTGTAGCACAGGTAACTCTACTCAATGTTCTGTAATAACCTATATGGGAAAAGAATCTGAGAAAGAATGGATATATGTATATGTACAACTGAATCACTTTGCTGTACACCTGAAACTAACACAACATTGTAAATCAACTATACCCCAATATAAAATAAAAATTAATTTTAAAAAAAGGAAAGTCATCATTTGGCAACCATCACACAAATAATAAATTCAGACAAGAAACTGATCAATGGATGGTAAAATTCGTGGATGAAAGTAGGATCAAGAACAGGTTTTATTTACATTGTCTCAAAGTATCTCCCGACAAAATAATAATTAGACAAGGAAAATAGTAACTTTACAGTGGAAAAACTTGAGGATACCTCGTTACTCAAGTGGTCGAAGTTAGGAAGAAATCATCAACATGTGTCACCTGATGAATGCAATGAGGCAACCATAGTATTACTTCAGTACTGCTTGCCTAAAATGTATAACCTAAGGTTGAGTAAACATCAAGCCAACCCAAATGGAGGCACGTTTAAAAAAATAACAGGTCTGTAATTTTTCCAGTTATCTCTTGCTTTGCAACAAACACCCCTGAATCTAGTGGTTTAAAACAGCATTATTCATTTTACTACAATTTGGACAGGTTCAGCAGGAGCAGCTGTTCTTTGCCCTAATGTGTCAGCTAATACAGTGCAGAGCACAGCTCCACTAGACCTCAGCTAGAGTGGCTCGAAGGCTGGGAGCTAGAATCATGTGAAGGCTTTCCCACTCACATCTCTTAACACCTGAACAGGGAGACTCAACAACTGAGAGCTGGAACAGCTGCAGCCCATCTGGCATCTCTGTCTCTATGTGGTCTCTCCATTACCACAGCTTCACAGTAACTGGATTTCCTATGGGTCAGCTCAGGACTTCCAGGGAGTGTGAGTGTGTGAGAGAGACATACACACAAGAGCAAGACAGAGAAAGAACTAGTGAGAACCAGGTAGAAGCTGTGCAGCCTTTTCTGTCTAGCCTTGAAGTCACCGTTTACTTCTCTGCATTCTATTCATGGAATAAGTCACAAGGCCTGTCCAGATTCAAGGAGAGGATTCTGGAAGAGCATGTGGAACTGCAAATGTGGTGCAATGCTTGGAAAATACAATCAGCTACAGTAATCTTAAAAAAATGAAGGTCAGTATATGGAACTGTTCTAGATTGAAGCTGAGAGAAATACATGCACCTAGATTGAAACTTTTGCTATAAAGGGTACTATTGGGTCAGTTGGCAAACCTTGAATGCTCTAAGAGAAGGGTTTATGGGAGCTCTTTATTGCAACTTTGTTATAAGTTTGAAATAATAAATAAAAATAAGACACACCATAAAAGCTAATTGTTTAAAAATCATATGATTAATCTTTTCATAAAGCAACAGATGATTGTGTAATGAAATAACCACCCATACATGATACAATCATATTTTTGAATGTCACATTTTATTAAAGCAGATCATTGAATGTTATTATCATAATTATATTTTTATTGATTATCTCTGCTATGCCCTCTGTCTCAACTGTTCTTTCAAATTTTGGTCACCTTCTCTTAGAGCCAAACTGACATCCTGGTGAGAACTGAGTCAGCCAAATCCTGTCCCTTCGTCATTTCTAGGAAAGGGAGGAATGCAATTTTTGGTGTCTTGCCTTTGACAAATTTCTAAAACTGGTGATGAAGAAAACGCTTAACAGTAGTAGTAGTAGTAAATCTTACATAGCACTTTATATGCCAAGGCCCTATTCTAAATTCCTTACATATGTCAACTCATTTAATCCTCATAACAGTCCTATGAGATGGGTACATTATCTTCTCATTGCCCTTTTATGATTGAGAAGACAAGAGAGAGAGACTAACTTAAGGTTATATAGACAGTAAACCACAGAACTGAGATTCAAACCAGGCCGACTGGCTCTAGCCTTTTATTGTTTATTAAATATTCAAAATATACATTGCCAAACAATCTTTAAAGCCACATGAATTACTGGGCACATTTTAAAGCAGAGTAATGGCCCTGTTAACCACTGTTTCTTTCATCTGTTTGCAGTGCCATGATTTTGATGAATTTTTTTGAATTGGTTATCCTTAACAAAATTCATGGCACAAATTCACTGGGTGTTTATATATTTAATTGTGGTAAAAAAAATACACAACATAAAATTTACCATCTTAACCATTTGTAAGTGTACAGTTCAATAGTGCTACGTATATTAACATTGTTGTGCAACAAACCTCCGTAACTTTTTCATTCTGCAAAAAACACATCCCATTTCCTCCTCCACTCAGCCTCTGATAACCACCATTCCATTTTCTGTTTCTATGAATGTGACTACTTTAAATACCTCAAATCATACAGTATTTGTCTTTTTGTGACTGGTTTATTTCACTTAGCATAATGTGCTCAAGTTTCAACCAGGTTGTAACATGTGAAAGGATTGCCTTCCTTTTTAATACTGAATAAAATTCTATTTTATATGAAATATATATACATACGTTTATCCATTTTAACTGTCTATGGGCATTTGGGTTGCTTCCACATCTTGGCTATTGTGGATAATGCTGCTATTGGCATGTTCATATATTAAAAACTGAAAATATAAGCATGAAACATGGTAACTCATAAAATAGCTCACAGTGAGGGTGAAGAAAATGAAGCTCTTCAGGTTTTGAAATGTAGTATGTTTTCTGTTCTTGTATAAGTAATGATAACACTTTACATGGAATTTTAAAATATTTATTTATTTATTTTGGCTGCGCTGGGTCTTAGTTGCAGCACGTGGGATCTTTGTTGCAGCATGCAGACTTCTTAGTTGTGGCATGCGGACTCCTTAGTTGTGGAATGAGAACTTTTAGTTGTGGCATGCATGCGGGATCTAGTTCCCTGACCAGGGATTGAATCTGGACCCCCTGCATTGGGAGCACAGAGTCCTACCCACTGGACAACCAGGGAAGTCCCTACATGGAATTTTTAAATTTAGGACTTTAAGCTGTTTTCATATGTCAAAATCACTTTTTACATAATGTCCATGAATTTAGTATTCTGGCAATAGGAATCATAATACTTATACAAGTACATATGTTACTGAACTGAACTTGGGTCCACTCACCTGCCGCACAGTAAGGGCAATTTACTGACACCAGGTTGTAGTGAAGGAAAGTACAGTGTTTATTGTAGGTGCCATGTGAGGAAAACGGGCAGCTCATGCTCAAAAACCCTGAACTTCCCTATGGCTTTCAGGATAGGGTTATTTTTTTTTTTAAATTTTTATTTATTTATTTATTTTTGGGTGTGTTGGGTCTTCATTTCTGTATGTAGGCTTTCTCTAGTTGCGGCGAGCAGGGGCCACCCTTCATCGCGGTGCGCGGGCCTCTCACTGTCGCGGAGCCCAAGCTCCAGACGCGCAGGCTCAGCAGTTGTGGCTCAAGGGCCCAGTTGCTCCGCAGCACATGGGATCTTCCCAGACCAGGGCTCGAACCCGTGTCCCCTGCATTGGCAGGCAGACTCTCAACCACTGTGCTACCAGAGAAGCCCCAGGATAGGGTTATTAAAGGCAACATTTGGGATGAGGACTGCAGGGTACCTGCCTTTCCTCTGATTGGTTGGTGGTGAAGTAACAGGGTGGTGTTTCAGGAATCTCAGTCACCAACCTTGTGGTTCCAACCAGTCTGGGGCCTAGTGCTTGTGCTCAGAAGGTAACCACCATCCTTTGCCTCGGTGGTGGTCTTAGTTCCTGAAAAACAACTCAAAATATGTGTCAGGGCTTCCCTGGTGGCGCAGTGGTTGAGAGTCCGCCTGCAGATGCAGGGGACACGGATTCGTACCCCGGTCCGGGAGGATCCCACATGCCGCGGAGCGGCTGGGCCCGTGAGCCATGGCCGCTGAGCCTGCGCGTCCGCACCGGAAGAGGCCACAGCAGTGAGAGGCCCACAATGTGTCAGATTGTTATGTATAGCCCTTGAGAAGGAACTGGGACTCTGTTTTATCACTAAACTATTGTTTCTTAACTGCTTTTCCTTTGTTTCCTTCACTTCCTTTTAATTGCTTGAGTCTGCTCTTTGGAACTCAGGGAAGGCCTAGGAGGCCAAAGCCTTTTCTTTTTTTCAAAAAAGAACTGGGGACAGGAGGGGCCTTCGTGCGAGGGCCCTGCATGGTCCTGCTCAGTTTCAATCCCCCCTTTTCTTTGATACTTCTCAATCCTGAGAGGGACAGGAGTGGGACAAGAAAGGGAATCAAGTTTTGGGTAGAGAGGTTAATCATAAATTTGGCAGGGGAGCTCAGTTTTAAGGGGACTCAGTTTCGCATATATTTTGGGCTCAATTTGTAACCAATAGCTTGATGTGTTTAAACTTCTGCATCTTCCTGGTAATAAGCTCTACATTCAGAGCCTCAATTCAACCAAGACACCACAAATCTGAGGCTTAAAAAAAAGCGGCGTGGCCCAAATTTACTTAGGGACTGTTACAAGAGTAGATGCTTTTCCTGAAAGGGGAAACTTCACAAAGTCTGCCTTTTCAAACCTACCCCCATTTTACCTAAGATTTCTTTCCCTAGTGGCAGTGTTAGTTGCCCAAAGTAAAATTCCTTCTCTGGGAAAAACTTGTTGGAAAAGATAGGTAAGCAGCATTTCAAAAGACTATTTAAAAATGTGAAAGTATATTGTAAAGATACCCAAGGGAATGTTTACCCAAAACTCTTTGAATGGCCTTCCTTTCTTGCCAGCCTCCCACTTGCCAGCCTCCCACTGCCAGCCTCCCACTTGCCAGCCTCCCACTCACACATTTGTTACCTCATTCTCCAACTTTCTTCATTCCTTAGCCAATTCAACACATCTTTTGACTGTCCTTCTATGGTTCATTTTGACATTTCTCTGTACCCTTTAATTGTCCACAATATATACATGAAAAGAATGTTTGGTTGTGGGTGATTGTGAAATCGTACAACTCAAACGGGACTCGAACCCAGCCAAAACCCAGATTGGGACTTGAACCCACTGTCTTTTAATTGAGATCACACACCTGGTCTCTCAGGACTTCATAAAGCTCAGGTTCTTTATGTCTCAGCACAGAAGGAATTCGGCGAGAGACAAAGTAATGAGTAAGAAGGGATTTATTTAGAGAGATACACATTCCATAGACAGAATGCTCTCATCTCAAAAAGCAACAGCGGCCCTGGAAGTAAAACACTCCAGAGACAGAATGTGGGCCATCTCAGAAGGCGAGAGGCCCCGAAATATGGGGTGGTTAGTTTTTACCCGAAATATGGGGTGGTTAGTTTTTATGGGCTGGGTAATTTCATAGGCTAATGAGTGGCCGGATTATTACAACTATTTTGGAGTAGGGGCAGGGGTTTCCTGGATTTGGGCCACCGCCTGCCTTTTAGCCTTTTATGGTCAGCCTCAGAACTGTCATGGCGCTGGTGGGTGTGTCATTTAGCATGTGCTAATGCATTACAATGAGCATATAATGAGGCTCAAGGTCCACTGGAAGGCGAATCTTCTGCCATCTTGGACCTAGTTGGTTCTAATCAATTTATATTGTATCCTCAATGGCTATGTCATTCTTTTAAATGTTGTACCCTGCCCCCTTCCCTCCTGTTTCAATTGTGTTTCTTCTCTTTTAATTTCCTTATATAGCATTAAATAATATATATGAAAGCACTCTGTAAATGATAAAACACTGTACAAAATGTTAGTTATTTTCAGACTATATTCCACTGCCTAGCACATTGTGGGTACCCAATGATTTAGTAAAGCATTATATACTCTGTCCTAATTTTTAAAACCATGTACATTGGAACATGACAAGAGATAGGGAAACTTTAACAGCAGAAGAACAGGTATGTTAATCTCTAAAGTATATGTAGCACATTATAATAAATAAAAACAAAAATTACCAAGACCCCAATTGAGAAAGGTAGAGACAAAATTCACAAATTAGGCAGTACAAATAGTTACTAAACATGATATGCTATTTTAAATATTTTGGTATCATTTTCCCAGCCGTCTGAAATCCCATAAAATGAGAGAAGAAAAAAATTTTAAGTAAAATGTGGCAATATTGGAAAAACAGGTAGAAGGTCATAAGCAGAGAAAAATGTTTCTGGCAAGAGTGCAAAATGGCACAACTACTTTAGAAAATACTTTGGCAGTTTCTTATAAAGTTAAATATACACATACCATACAACTCAGCAATCCTATCCTAGGTAAGCGCCCAAGAGAAATGAAACTTTTATTTACACAAAAACCTATATGCAAGTGTTTATAGTGACTTTATTCATAATCTCCAAAAACTGAAAATAGTCCAAATGTTCTTGAACTGGTGAATGGATAAACACACGTTGGTACATCCATACAATGAAAGGCTACTCAGCCAAAAACAATGGGGGGTGGGGGGTACTCAGGGAGGAACTATCAATACAGGCGGCAACATGGATGAATCCCAATGCATTATGTGGACTGAAGGAGGCCAGACTCAAAGGCTACATATTGTACGATTCCATTTATTTGACATTTTGGAAAAGATAAAACTATAGGGAGAAAAAAACATATCAGGGGTTTCCAGGGACTGTGGGCTGGATGGAGAGGCTGGCTTCAAATGAGCACAGAAGAATTTTTTGCAGTGATGAAACTATTCCATATCTTGATTATGGTGGTGGTTACACAACTATTTGTGAAAATGGTTTATATTTATCCAAACTCATAGAACTGTACACTAAAGTTTTACTGTACATAAATTATACCTCAGTAAACCTGATCCCCCTTACCCCCCCAAGAAAAAAGCAATTAAAAAATTCTGAGGAATATATAGAAGATTCCAGTCCACTAGCATATGAATGATAGTGAACTGGAAAAGCAGTCAAGAAATCTGCAACTACACACAGGTTTAGGAAGAGGCCACTAGATGGTGGTATTAATTTTTGTAATAGAGCCCAGGAAACGCTGGAAGCTCAGAGATCACAGGCCTGGAGCAGTTTTTTTCAAAATTTTCCTATAAATCCATAGCTATAACTCCTGCTGTCAAGCCTTAAGCTGCATTGGTTTCTGTGTTTTTGCTAAGCTAGGTCTCCCAGCCTTCCACTGATTCTGGGAAGCCATCAATATCCTTCCAGTTAAATTCTCTCTCTCTCTGCTTTTGTTTTTGTTTTCTGAAACAGACCAAATAGCAGAACTACTAAGGCTGTTAACCAACTTTTGTTTTGTTTTGTTTTTCTTCTTACTTTTCATTACATAGAATTTTGAACATGTATGAAATAAACAGAATGGTATAATGAACTCCAATATCACCAAACGTCAATAGTTGTTGATAATCTGCCATTCTTAATTCATCAAACCTTCATCACTTCCAACCCTCATGCAAATAGTTTTTTACAGTCATTTTTCTCATGAGATAAATTTACATTATTTTGAAATGCACAGGTTTTTAAAAAAATAGGCTTATTTTATCTCAGCAAAATTGAGCAGAACGTACAGAGATTTCCCATATGCCCCTTGTTCCCACACATGCACAGCCTCCCCCATCATCAACATCACAGAGTGGTACATTTGTGATAGCTGATGAACTTACACTGACATATCATTATCACCCAAAGTTCATAGTTTACATTGATGTCATACATTCTGTGGGTTTGGACAAATACATAATGACATATAACTAACACTATGGTGTCATACAGAGTATTTTCACTTCGCTAAACATTATCTGTGCTCCCCTTTCTCATTCCTCCCTCTCCCTAACCCCTGGCAAAATGCACAAATTTTAACTATAC
Organism: Stenella coeruleoalba; assembly: GCF_951394435.1. Classification (NCBI taxonomy): domain Eukaryota; kingdom Metazoa; phylum Chordata; class Mammalia; order Artiodactyla; family Delphinidae; genus Stenella; species Stenella coeruleoalba. Next base: position 36,423,732 of record NC_137150.1, on the reverse strand, counting down.
AATTCCAATTTGTTTTGGACAGACCTAGTTTGGAAGTTTATAATAACATAAAGCAAAACAGAAAAGGGAAAGTTGTAAGAGAAGACTAAAGAGATAAGTCCAGTAAACAAACTAAAAGTTTACTAGGATTTCCAGGAGGAGTTAATGAAGAGTAAAGAAAAAAAGGAAAAATCAAATATATTATAAAAGAAAATTTCCCTTAATTCATGAAAGATTTGGAACTTTCTTCAAAAAGGCCTAATAAATGTTGAATAAGATTAACAGAAAAACATACATGCACATACCTTCACACATTCTGGTGAAAATTCTGAACTCTGAAAAAAAAAAGAAAACTCCACAAGCTTCCAAATGGAAAAACAGGATACCAGCAAAGGAACAAAAATGGATTGATGGTGTCAACTGAAAGGAAAAACAAAGCACAATGTGAGAGCTCTGAGTTCAGTTATATTTGGGGAGTTACTGAAGACTATAGACTATAGCCCGGGAGACAACCCTTCAGAGAGTTCTGAGGAAGCACTCAGAAGAGGTAAGGTGGGGAGGTCAGTACATGTGTGATTTTGGCAAAGAGGTATATGCAATCAAGCACACATCTCAGTAGAAGATTGCTGCTAGTCACAAGGAGCAGATGTCTCCGTTAATGATTTTAGTGCTTTTCTAGGTAAGTGAAGGTGCAAGAAATTTGGTTCATAAAATTTTCTCCTGAAAATATTTCACTATGAGAAGGCCTGTTCTGCCAGTTTTCCCAGAGCATAGAGTGCCTCATTTCTGATCTCCACCCTGAATTCCTTTCAGGGTGTGTTAAAGGTTAGTGACTACAGTGGCTAGTGAACTTCATTCTTGTAGAACCAGATGGTGAGTGACATTTTTTTTTGTTGGCAATAGTGAACAACAATCATATAATAATATGTTATAAGTAACTTTTTTTGTTTTTGAGAGCTTCAGCCTCAAGTCAGAGGAAGGAAGAACTAAAATTTTTAAAAATTGATATCATAAACATGCACATATGCTTTTATCATTAATAGATTACAATTAAAATAACATCACATATTTGTGCTTTCATACTGGTGTAGACTGACAAGTTTGAAATACGAAGGGTAGATGGGGGCAAGCAAATCCAATTAATCACAGCTAAACAGTATACATTAGTACAAAACTTTTTGGAGGACTATTTGGTAATATATTACATTTTAAATATATATTTCGACCCAGAAATTTCACTTCTAAAATATATATGTGTTTTATTTTTATACACATTTATAATATTGATATAAATTTTACATTTTATGTATGTATTTGGGAGAGTATTGGGAAAACAAACCATCAAACCAGAAAGAACCTAAATGGTCATCAGTATCATAAGTATGGGCATGGAACTCAGTTCTAAGAGTGATTATCTCAAGAGACAGGAAGTGAAAACTACCAGTTTCTTAAGACTTGAGCCTGGAAATTATTCCAGCATCACCCAAGCTGTATTCGATTGGCCACAGAGCCTAGATTCAAGGAAAGGGACATAGACTCTACCTCTCAAAGGGAGAAGTGGCAAAGAATTTGGAAGCTATGTTTTTAAAACTGCCGTATCAAGTTCAGGGAAGATAATATGTTTTTAGGGTTAGGGTTGGATCCTCTAAGAAACGTCAAGAGTTTAGATACTCAATGTGAAGTATACATTATGTATGACCAGCTGGCTTACTATGTGTAGTATCTGGCATTGTATTACATTGCTACCTACACCTTAATTACACCAAGATTGCACCATATCCTACATCAGAATTTCTTGACTATCCTCACCCTCAAAGTGTTTTTGGTCAAAATTCTGCTCTTAAATGAGAGGAATTGACCAAGAGGGATTTGGCTCTTTTTGATGCAGCATTATTAGTTGAATGTCAGCTCTGGATAGCCATGTAGTAACATTTAAACCTCTGGCAGATTGTGGAGAATGGCATAATGAGGACAATTTTATATCATGAGACATTTGGAAACTATTTTGTATTTAATTTTTTAGGTAGCCTGTACCTAATCAGGAGACTAAATATCAAGGATCAGTTTGATCAACCTTAGTTAACCAAACAGCCTTTTAAAAAAATGACTAATCATTTCATCTTTTTTTTTTTTGATGGGTACAAGATATATTAGCTATTGTATGGCTCTCTTGGCTAGCCTGAAAATAGTCAAGGACAATTGTATTATTCTGGATGATTTTAGACATCAGATTTATATTAGTTGTTGAATTTCTTGTTTTTGGGGGGTTTTTTGGTATCATGGTCAGTATGGTCACTTGTTTTAGATTAGAAACTTGTAGTCAGTGTAGACACCTATGTCCTGAACTCCTCCTGATAAGTTAACTGGGCTTTAAAAAACAATGTTACTAAGAGGTTTGTTTTGAATACTTGGAAATGCAGGATTACCTGTCCAAACTACAGGTCACAGTTGATAGAGTAAGTACATGAAGCCCATCTGAATACACAAGAATAGTCCTGAGGGTTTACACTAAGGAGATACAATTTTTTTTATTTATAGTAATCCACAAGTACCAATTACTATATAAATTTACTTGGTCTGATGGACTTCAATATATTTTGTTGTAGCATCTGAATATCTAAGAAAATAATTGGACTATAGCATATTTCAGTAGTCTATGTTTTTTTTTTTATCCTTGACATCCCTGGAGTTTCTTTGAGGCTCTAGGAAACATCAGTAACAGTAGTAATATCAGTATCAGAGATACAGAGTAGGTGTGTTGGGGTTAGTAATATTAACAATAATAATATAACTATAGTTATAAATTGATATATAACTATATTTATAACTATAGCTAGTATTAACTCTAATAGTAACCTATGGATTTAGGGGTTAGATGACAAATACAATAGCAGATTGTAATTCAAATGATTTATAATATAGCAAAGTCCTTCCATTGGCACCTACATCTGAGTTAAGCCAAAATTGCACCTTTCCTTCCTGAAAATGTCTCAATTTTAAAAACCCTTAAAAATCTACAAGTAAATTATTACATGTAATTTTTTTAATAATAGAAGAAAACTTTGCTGAACTGGAAAAAAATTTTTATCTTCAGATTGAAATGATTCACTGATACCCAGTGTGATACTATTAAACTATGTTTACAAATCCTTTGATACTCCTCCCTTCAAGAGGTAGAGCTTTATTCTCCTTCCCTTGAGTGTAGGCTGGACTTAGTGACTTGCTTCTGATGAAAGGAATATGGTGGAGATTTTAAAGAATAAATAAAGTGACAGTATGTGACTTTTGAGACTGTGTCATAAAAGCATTGTAACTTCTTCCTTGCTCTTTCTCTTAGATCACCTGCTCTGGAGGAAGCCAACTGCCATGTTGGAAAACTACCTAATCAGCTCTACAGGGAGACTCACATGGCAAGGAACTGAGGCCTCCTTCCAACAGCCATGTGAGTGTGCCATCTTGGAAGTGGATTCTCTGGCCCCAGTCAAGCGTTCAGATGACTGAAGCCCCAGCTGATATCTCACTGCAACCTCATGAGAGATACCAAGGCAGAACCACTCAGCTAAGCCATTTCTGAATTCTAACCAACAACTGTAAGATAAAATGTTTGCTCTTTTAAAGTGCTAAGTTTTGAAATAATATGTTACTCAGCAATACATAATGAATATAACCAGGAAGGATTAAAATTTATTTTTTAAAAGACACATCTAGAAATTAAGAAAAAAATCTTAAAGCATCAGACAGAAAGAACAAGCTATTTACAAAAGAAACAAAATAAGATGAATATTTCTTTCTTATCAGTAATAGTAGAAGTTGGAAGTCAACAACTACAATTTTTGGACAAGCAAAGATTCAATTTACGTACACACCCTATCTTAAAAAATAGTTGAAGAAATTCTCTAACCATATAAAAATTGAATAGAATTTAATCATGACTATACCAAGATCTTACAGGCAAAATAAAAAAGCACACACACACAAAAGGCTATTTTGCAATATTTAAATCTAAATGGATGCTGACAATATGAATGGGAATTTGTAATACGTTATAAAATTAGTCTTGAAATACAAATAATTTTCACTTACATAGCTTAGTATTAAACTTTCTATTACATAATTCATCATTCAGCAAGTATTTACTTGTCACTTACTATGCATATGTATTTAAAAAAATTCTCAGCAAGTGAACAGACCTTTGATGCCCACAAATGGAACTTAAGAACTACCATCCCTGCAAAAACTTTCCTGAAACATTGCATAATGTTAGTTTTCAGAAATGTGCTATTTGTATAGTTTGGTTTCCTGTGTAAGCTCTAGGTTACATTTAATAAGTGTGTAATTTTTTGTATTCAAATTTTTTTTCCAAGTTCCATAATCTAATATAATTCATTATCATTTCTCCAGCACTTCATTTTTGTTTTAAATGACTCTTTGTTAATCATTCAACATCTCTTTGCTGAAGGTAAATAATACAGCACATTCCCAATTGATAGACGTGGAAACTGAAAATAAACATGAAGAAATTTATACTTGGTCATACTGCCGATTTCTGAAAGAGGCCATCAGCCTCTGATACCTTATGACACAATTCACTTGACAAATATTTACTGGATACCTACCATGTGTCAGCACTGTATTGGCCACTATAAAATCAAACATGAAGACAACATAGGCCCTGACATAAATGAGTTTAGAGAAAGAAGTCAGGAAAAAAAATTATAAATGCAAGCTTTAAAGTAAAGTGATAACAAAGAGTTCAGAATAACCACATTTTCCTAGAGAATAGGAATAGCCAGGAAACTCTTCATAAAATGGGTCATGAGGATATATTTCAAGAAGTTTGACAGGTGACCAATTAATTGGCTATGGGAGTTCAAGAAAATAGAAGCCTAAAATGATCTTGCTTTCCCTTCCTACTTCTTTTCTTTCTTTCTTATTGAACTACCAATGTAGGTGGTATCCTTAACCAGTATGGGTAATTCATGACTGAATGTGAGGCTTGATGGCACTTTCATGTATAAAATGCAAGAACTCTCTATTCAAGTTCTGGAGTTATTGATCAAGATACAATATTGTATTCAAATTTTAAGGTCCATCTTCAGGAAGCTAATCTTTTTTTCCGAATAATTTTGAGATGAACAGTTATTTCAACATTTGCATTTATATTTGTAAGAGGCCAGCTATAACATGTTTTACCTTTTAAATGGTGTGAGGTTTAACTTTAATTACAGTTTTTGTTTTGGGGGTTTTTTTTTTTTTTGGCCGCACTGCGGGGGTTGAACCTGGGCCACCGCAGTGAAAGGGCCCTAGCGTAACCACTGGACCGCCAGGGAACGCCCTAACTTTCATTATAGTTTTTAAGTTTTTGTTTTTAGTATTTAATTACCCAATGGAAAGCACCATATATACAGATATATGTATATATGTAACTTGTATAGGTAACGTATTTTCTATACATTACAAATTACGATACTAGTTACTCAAGGTTAAGTTCTCTGTAGGATCATTTCAATAACTCACACCTGTTAACATGAAACAAAATTTTAATATTTGGCTCTTACAAGATCTTTTACAATAGCTCAAAGATAGAGGGATGTAATGAGTCTTATCATTCCAATCTACCCAATGTAACTAGCTTGTTACCCAGACACCAGTTCCCCTACACTTTTTCCACCACTTTGGAAAAACGGACTACAACGAAACCTAGCGCCTCTTGAGCAGTTTCATTCATTCCATGAATAAGTAGGCACTTTGTAAGGGACGCGCTTCACCTTTTAGCCAGGCCTTTTTTACCCTTTTGGGGGCACAAAGCGCCCCTGCCGGCTGATAAGGAAATTCCGTAAACTTCAATCCCCCTCCTCTCTGTTTCTGCCCGGCCCACGAAAGCAGGAGCATCACAAAATTCCCAGCCTGGAGCTTGGGTATTACCCACCCAAGCCTAGTGACGAGCCCTCACAGTGTCGCCCGGGCTTCAAAGGTTGAACCGTGTTAACCTTAGGCGGTGGGGTCCGACCTAGCTGAATCCATCACGTGGCCGCAGGAGCCCAATGACCGAGACCCACGCTTTCCAGGCCGCCGCAAGTGCTCACAGAGCCGGAGCTTGCGCGACGCCCCGCCCCGGCCGCACGGTGCACCCGCGTTAATCCTCCCATGAGGTCCCAGCCGCTGGGGCTGCGGGTTCCTACCGAGCATTGTTTCCGAACTTGGCCAGGAGAGCGTTTCCAGATTGGCTTTCTCTGGAGGCGGGCTGAGGACTCATTTGAGAATAGGACTACTTCCTGAAGGGCGAGACAGGAAGTTATCTGGTATGTCTGTAGTCCCGTGGGGAAAGTACTGGCTTCCGCTTTGGTGACGGCTAGAGCAGGCGGTGGGTCGGCGGACTGGCTGTTTGGTCTCGCCGCAGCTAGGGGTCCGTTTCCATCGCAGCACCACGGCCCCCTCCTCCAGCCCAGACCCCGGCGAGGCTGCCCGGGGGGCTCCTTCAGGCTCCTTGACGCCGCTCCAAGGGGCATCTACCTGGCCATCGCCTGGGCCTCCCGCCGGGGGACTGACTCCCGGCTTCAGCACTCAGGGCCACAATAAGAGGTGCCCTTATCAACCCGCGCCCTGCCCCCCTCCCTGAGCCATCGAGACCCTGGTCCAGAGCGACAGCCTAGGACCTGGGACTAGACGGATCCAAGACGCTAAGCCCTGGCCTCCTACAGACGGGGCTCTGCATCGTCTCTGATATGTCACCCACCATCTCCCACAAGGATAGCAGTCGGCAACGACGGCCAGGGACTTTTAACCACTCTCTAGATATGAAGAGCGGTCCTCTGCCGCCGGGCGCCTGGGATGATAATTATCCAGAGTTGGTTGACGGGGAAGGGGACCAAGAAGCTTTTTTGCGGGATATCGGCGCTAGTGACTTCTCAAAACCCCCACGGAGCTGCCGGGCGGAATTAAGCAGCATTTTGCTGTTACTCTTTCTTTACGTGCTTCAGGGCATTCCACTGGGCCTGGCGGGAAGCATCCCACTCATTTTACAGAGCAAAAACGTTAGCTATACAGATCAAGCTTTCTTCAGTTTTGTCTTTTGGCCCTTCAGTCTCAAATTGCTCTGGGCCCCGTTGGTTGATGCGGTTTACTTTAGGAACTTCGGTCGTCGCAAATCTTGGCTTGTCCCTACACAGTATATACTGGGACTCTTCATGATATATCTCTCCACTCAAGTGGACCATTTGCTCGGAAATACAGATGGCAGAACCCCCGATGTGGTTGCTCTCACTGTGACATTCTTTTTGTTTGAATTCCTGGCAGCTACTCAGGACATCGCTGTGGATGGTTGGGCGTTAACCATGTTATCCCGGGAAAACGTGGGTTATGCTTCTACTTGCAATTCAGTGGGCCAAACAGCCGGTTACTTTTTGGGCAATGTTTTGTTTTTGGCCCTTGAATCTGCCGACTTTTGTAACAAATATTTGCGGTTTCAACCTCAACCCAGAGGAATCGTTACTCTTTCAGGTAGTGTATTTAATTTATTATGCTGTTAGGTTTATTGTACGTTTATGAATCCTTTCGACAGTGTGTGTGGTGTTAGAAGGAACCATTATTTAATGTACTGGAAATCATTCTATGGGAGATAATCCGAGGTAAGTTTTCTGTTCTACTAAAATGAGTTTCAGCCAGAATGATTACATAGAGCAATCATAATTGATCAGTATTCTGAACTGAGCAGAGGAAGGCAACCCAGTAAACATTGTTGTGTCATAGCAAACAAAACTCTGAGTCTAGGGATACCTTGGCACTTGCCTAATAATACTCAGATGCACATTTTTTAGAAGACTGGCTAGTGTGAAGACATGAGCCCAGCCTTATTTCAGAATTTTCCTTTCGTCTTTTGTTAGACTGAGGTTTCTAGCTCCATGTTTTCTGGTCCATTTCTACCCCTACCCTTATACCAAGAGCCCTCATGTAGCCTTCTGGTGAATAGAACAGGGTTAATTCATTTAAGCATTAATGAGCAGGCTAAGTGACAGGGTTCAAAGGGCCTCCTGTGATTAAAGCCAAGTCCCGCCCACAAGAAGAACTTGCCAGTCAGACTTGGCATTTGCTGTTGTTGAATTACAAGATTTCATGAAATGGGTAAGTAGAGTTCCAGAATGCACAAAACACCAGGTGAAAATGCACTGAAGCAGCAAAGTACAGAAAGATACAAGACAGTACATGCAGTGTTCAAAGTGCCTGAAGCAGTCATTGTGGGGCCTGATTTTGGACAATGATGCTGAAAGAAAGGTTTTAACCAAATTAAAGGTTGTTGACCAAATTCTTTAGTTGCTGTGAGTAAGAGTTTAAAGTTTATCCCGTAGGAAATTGGGTGTAAATTCTACAGATTTCCCCCTCTTTCAGCATGAGCACAATACAAGGCCGGTAAGGTTTTCTGTTTTTTTGTTTTGTTTTGTTTTTTTTAACTTTCCTAACAACTGAGAAACAGTAAATTACCAATATCAGGAATGACCAACACTGGGAATATAGTAGAATTCTTCATTCTGGTAGTGATGATCAATTTAGGTGACTGTCTCTTGAAGTTTAAACAGCTAAACTTGCTCTCATTTTCCTAGTACTAGGGGATTCCCAATAGGGTAAATGTCAGGGCAAGGTGTGTGGTGAGGGAAGTTTAAGGGCTATATCATAATATTCAGGGAAGGGAGGAAGGGATTCCCAACTATATTACTGAAATCATATACAGCCCCTCCACACCCCTACACCCTATAAGTGATCCCCTTTCTACCTCCTCAAACTGCCAGTGAGCCACTACTACTGATGAAATAATAGTTATACTTTTCCTCAGTTGGTTTACGGCCAAAAATGGTTGAGAGATATTGCTGTGCACCTAGACAGATTTGTCTCTGAGTGTTCTGGGGTCCCACTCCTGCTATATGGATAATTCTCTGCTTACAAATACTTCATGAATGCATCGTTGCTTTTTTATGTGTCTTGCTTTTCCTTTTTTACTGGGACTGTTCATATCACCAAAAAGGGCTAATAGGATGATGTGTTACTTAACATGGGAAACTCTCAATAAATAAATCAAGATTGAAGAGACTGTGGAAACTAAATTACTAAGTAAGTTAGAGCTTTCTCACAAGTGTGATAAAAGAGTGATTAATAAAATATCATTCCAGAGAATGCCATTAACTGTTCCCCTATGGGAAGATCAAAATTGAGCCACTGGATTTTTATTTACACTGATTTATTATTTTGAATAGCTGTTTGTTCTGGAATTTGAACTTTGTTCTCCAGGAAATTGTAAAAATAGTTTACTTTTTAATAAGTTAAGAGTTGAAGAGTCCTGCATTTTCATTCTCCTTTGTATGACAGTACATATCACATTTATAGGTTTTTTTTGGAACTTAGTATAACTAAGAGTAACCAGTGGCTTTGAGGAATTTAGAGAGCACAGAAAGAATCATGAAGGAAATACAGCTGCTTAGGTAATAAAAGAAGAGGCAAACACTGAGGCAGATGTTTACAAAATGAGGAAATTAAAAAGAGGCATAATTATTTTTTAAAATTCTGAAATACGTTCTGTTATTAGCACTTTGTTTTGCGTTACAGATACACAGAGATAGAATATATTGAGAAAGAACAGTTTTTGCAATCTAGAAAGCAGTAATCTAAATAGTAAATTTAGAACAGGAAGGAGAGGATGAAAACACAGTCCCTTAGAAAGAAAACCTTGATTATGCTGAGATTGGCTTTTTGGTACCTTCAGGGATACAGAACAGTCCTTAACTCAGAGGTAGCCTTTTTTTGCTCCTGCCCCCTTGGTTTTCAAGGATCTTTAATAGCAAAAAGAGATAACCTTTTAAGCTTCAAGCAATGTGAGAGTAACCCAGTAGGACACAGAGATTAGAACGTAAAGTTTTATGCCTTGAAAAGATCATATATTTCAGTTCCTCATTCTTACTGATGAGGAAACTGATCAGGAAATTGTAACTGGCTAGTTAGAGGTAGAGATAGATATACCTACAGCTTAGGTTTCCTGACTCCTTATTTGGTGATTTTCCTCCATTTGGTAGGAAACTAGGAAAAACTTCAAAAAAAAAAAAGCCTCAAAACCTGAATATAATATGTGCTGATTGGGCTTTTCTATAAGAGAAATCAGCACTCTGACTGCTGATGTCTAAAACACATCAACATGCTCCCAGAATGCCAGATGCCCAGAAGTGACAGACTAAGGGTTTCTTGTTGTTGTGTTGTTATTTTGATTTTAAAGTGACCCATGTCATTCATTTACTCAGCATTGAATGCCTGTTTGGTACTGGTCATGTGATAGATGTTACAATTTGATGAATAAAACCTGGACATTCTCTGCTTGCAAGGAATTTATAGTGCAGATTTGCAAACCAAAATGATGAGTTGGTGCAGGACTGTAGGTATTGGAGGGGACAGTGATGACCTGAAAAACTCATTCCCTTTTAAAGGCGGGTAGCTTCAACTCCAGTAAATTGTTCTCTTGTGGCAGTAGGATCCCAGGATTGCTAGATATTATGAGTATTCAGGAGAAGCTGGAAATTCCCTTTTTATTTCCTCATTTTAGAAACATTTGCTAGAATCATGAAATATGTCCTGAGGCCAGATCCAGCCTGAGAACTGGTAGTCGAGGCCTGCTCCTCTAGAAGTAGTGGTAGGGACTTCCCTGGTGGTTCAGGGGTTAAGACTCAGTGCTTCCACTGCAGGAGCGCAGGTTCGATCCCTGGTCAGGGAACTAAGATCCCATATAACACGCATGGCATGGCCAAAAAACGGGGGAAAAAAATTAGAAGCAGTGGTAACAGTAATGAATAGAAGTGATTGGCATGGGAGCAGTATATTTGGGTTTTGAGACAGGGAGCAGGATAGTCTGATAGTGGAGAAAAGGGCCAAACATATTAGAGCTATGAATCTGTTTATCTCTAGATAGGCCTGCACATATAGGAGTAAATCAGAGAAAAATGAAATGATGCTTTGAAAAAACAGATGCTCTAAGTATGAAGGTAATCAAACTGATGATAATAATAGTAAAAACATTATTTTTAAGACATTTATGCTTTGAGAGAGAGAGTGCTGAATTCTGACCACTAGACCACCAGGGAGACTCATGATATTCATGCTTTCAATTAGGAAGAAAGCAGGACCATTAATTCTGACTTAGTGACAAATTTCTTTGTCTTGCTTTCTGAAGCAGTACTCATTAATATATTTTACGTGACTAGAAATGCTATTTAGAATTTGGGCAGAACTAACTGACCCATTTCTAGATCAGTTATTCTTATATAGACTGTAATACATTCTTTAGCATCTAAATCTAGGCTTGAAACATTCCCTTACATTCTCAAAAGATAAAACTATAGAGATAGAAAACAGATCAGTAGTTGCTAGGGGTTGTGGATGAGAAGGTTACTATAAATAAATAGTATGAAGGAGTTTTGGGGGTGTTGAAACTGTTCTGTAATGATTTGAATTTATGCATGTGTTAAAATTCATAGAACTGAACACCAAAAAATTGTTTTACTGTATAATTACTTAAGATTTCTAAAAATTTTTTAAAGGAATCCATTACCTTACAAGTTAATCCCTGGGTAAATATCATACACAGTATATGATATACAGTCCTTGAGTTTCACTCTATTTTTGCCTTGAGTGGAACAAATTCATAAATCTGGTGGATCTCACATCTCAGTATAGACAAAGGAAGAAGTGAACTTCTTTTCAAATGTTAGGGCCCTAGTAGTAAAGTGAGATAGCTGGGAATACTGGGGCTACTAGATTCAGGAGAGATTAAATATTAAAAACTGGAGACCATACCCCAGAAAGAAGGTTTAAAGCCTTTTTCCTTTTTAAAACAAAGCAAAGGAGAAATGGTACTGTATGCTTTCCTTGTCCAGTAAAGAACTGTAGAATAGCTTTTGTGGATGGGGTGCATAAAAGCCAATTTACAAAATACACTGTAAACCAAAAAAGTATTTGATTTTATTTGGCATATGTCTTACTCTGAATTTCACTTCTAACTTTATTGAAATTTATTTGGAGGCCAATTGAATTAGCCTTTACTATGTAAATTTATCAACAAAACAGTCAGAACCTCACTAATTACAAGCAGTCTCCTACTTTCATTTATAGTGTTCCTGAAAACTATAATTTAATTGGAGAAAGCAAAATAGACTTACCTAATACAAGATGTTTTCCTAGGAAATTAAAAATGAAATATAAGGACTTTACTGGTGGCACAGCAGTTAAGAATCCGCCAGCCAACGCAGGGACACGGGTTCAAGCCCTGGTCCGGGAAGATCCCACACGCCGCGGAGCAATTAAGCCCGTGCGCCACAACTACTGAGCCGCGCACCTAGAGTCCATGCTCCGAAACAAGAGAAACCACCGCAATGAGAAGCCCGTGCACCGCAACGAAGAGTAGCCCCCGCTTGCCGCAATTATAGAAAGCCCTCACGCAGCAACGAAGATGCAACGCATCCAAAAATAAATAAATAAATTTATTTTTTTAAAAAATGAAAAATATAAAACCCCTGATTCCACCTGTTCTTTTAAATACAATTTTGGATAAATGTTGCATTTTATACATGTCCTTTTCATTCTTTTTATTATTTCATATTTTTTAATGTGGGGTTTTTATCTTACTATATATATCTTAGTATAGGAGGTCACAAATACATATTTTTGTTTTTAATTTTTATTGGGGTATAGTCGATTTACAATGTTGTGTTAGTTTTAGGTGTACAGCAAAGTGAATCTGTTATACATATACATATATCCACTCTTTTTTAGATTCTTTTCCCACATAGGCCATGACAGTATTGAGTAGAGTTCCCTGTGCTATACAGTAGGTTCTTATTAGTTATCTATTTTATATATAGAATTGTGTATGTGTCAATACAAGTATGTATTTTATATGTGAGTATGCATGCTGAAACATTTATTAAGGATGGGGTGCACATTCAAAAAGCAAGATGTTTTTTCCGTTACAGAATTTCTATTTCTTGGTTTGGTGTTATCTAAGAAAAATATTTTTAATTTAATTTCTTCCCTTTACTTTTATTTATTTATTTATTTGTGGCTGCATTGGGTCTTCATTGCTGCATGTGGGGGCTACTCGTTGCGGTGTGCGGGCTTCTCATTGCGATGGCTTCTCTTGTTGCGGAGCACGGGCTCTAGGCACGCTGGCTTCAGCAGTCGTGGCATGTGGGCTCAGTAGTTGTGGCTCACGGTCTCTAGAGCGCAGCTTTAGTTGTTGTGGTACACCGGCTTAGTTGCTCCGCGGCATGTGGGAATCTTCCCAGACCAGGGATTGAACCCATGTCCCCTGCATTGGCAGGCTGATTCTTAACCACTGTGCCACCAGAGAAGTCCCTTCCCTTTACTTTTGAACACATGATAGCTGAAGTCCAATCATCATCAGTTAAGGCTCCAGAATACATGATTCAAAACACCTACAGATTTCTTTCTTTTTAGATATTTTATATTGTCTTGTATTTGAGACCTACATTTCTTATTCCTAGTACAGTCATAGAACTTTTGCATTCTTAAATTTCCCATTAGTTTTTAAAAACTTTATTTAAATAGTAATTATGGATTCATGGGAGGTTGCAGAGAAATGTTTAGAGAAGTCCATGCACCCTTCCCCTAGCATCCATTGTTAAAATCTTATTACATAACCATAGTACAATATCAAAACCAAGAAATTGACATTGGTACAATCCATAGAGCTTATTTAGATTTCACTAGTTATACATATATTCATTTATGTGTGCGCGTGTGTAGCTCTATGTAATTTTATCACATGTGTAGCTTTATATAACCTCCACCACTACTACTATCAAAATACTCAACTGTACCATCACCACAAAACTCTTGTGTTGCCTCTTTACAGCTATACCCATTTCCTCTTCTCCATCCCTAATCCCTGGCAGCCACTCATCTGTTTTCCATCTTTATCATTATGTTATTTTAGAGATGTTACATAAATGAAATCATGCAGTATGTATCCTTTGGAGGTTGACTCTTTTCACTCTGAATAATTTCTTTGAGGTTCATCCAAGTTGTTGCATGGATCAGTGATTTGTTCAGTCTTATTGCTGAGAAATATTCCATTTGTTAGAAATACCACAGTATATTTTACCACTCATCCATTGAAGGCAATTTGAGTAGTTTCCAGTTTTTGGCTATTGCTATGTGAAAATAAGTCTTCATTTCTTTCAGATAAATGCCCAAGAGTACAAATGCTTGTTTATGTTAAGTGCATTTTTACCTTTGAAAGCGACTGCCCAATTTTTTTCTGGAGTGGCTATGTCATTTTATCTTCCCACCAGCAATACGTGAGTGATCCAGTTTCTCTGCATCCTTGCCAGCATTTCATGTTACCATTATTTTTCATTTTAGCTATTCTGATGAACCCTGCCTCTTCGTGTGATAGTTTGGAATGCTCACTGTCAGCTGTTTTATAAAAGTCTGAATTCAGCTTTCAGCTTACAAAAAGTGATTTAGGGGTGTCAGGATGTAGGTTGTACAAAAGCTGAACGCAAGAACCTCCTATCATAGCATCAGAGTAGAGATAATGTCATACATGTTTAATTAAAATGGATTTTGTGCTTGGCTTGAACATATTTTAAAAAATGGAAAGAGTGATTCATTTCCATCTATTCAGTGATACAGGCCCCAGATTTAGCATGAGGTGGGAGCATTGAATCTATTGGCCTCTCAGCTTCAGTCTTGCATCCTGGGCTGAGTTTAAGTCTAGTGTTTTGGGACAACAGGGATCTTGCTAGTCAGACAGCTGCTTAATCTAGTGCTTGATTGAAGAAACCATTTCTTCTACCCCAGAGGAGAACCTGGCATTGTTGGAGTTAATGAAAAAGTATGTGATCTAAAGATGGCACCTTCCTAAGGGGTTAGGAAAACCAAACTCTTAGGAAGCTTTCAAAATTAGCTTTGTATTTAGTTAATTTTTGCATTGCATGCTGTCTTTCAAAAATCTAATCCCCAAATAAGATATCACTATATTGTATTATAATCAAAAGAGAATTTTCTGGGAGTGCTCCTCAGTATAGATATTTCAAGCAAATGTTTAAAAGGGAGAGATTTGTGACATAGCAGAAAATTCTGTTTCTTGCTAAGACTTAGCTGGAGACCCAGGGCCAGATACATAGTATATCTATTTCAGTTTCTTCCATTGTGAAAGAGCAGTGGACTGATGATAGGTGTCTAAATTCCCTTCATGCTCTAACTTGTGAAGTAGAGAAAGCTGTACTGAAAGCAAGATGAAAGGAAGGCCTGAGGGTTATTTAGAACAGAAACTGAAAGTTTGTTTTCCTGTGACTTCTGACGGACTAAAGTTCATTTCCATAGTGTGAGAGTTAGAGAGAGAACCTGTCCTGAGCCAAGGATGGTTGTATCAGACAGTGCTTCTTAATTTTTCTACCTCTTCTGATGGTGGAAGAGAATGAACCTGTACCACGAAGGGTCTGGGAGCTCGGTCCAAAGCCTTGAAAGCTTGAAATTTTTTTGAAATCTTATGTTTTATCTTTAAAATTCATGGAAATTTTGCCTTCTCTATAATATATGTTTTTCATGAAAATGTTTCTTTCTAAGTTATTGAGTAAATGAACTGTTTAGGAAGATGAACCATGTTTGATTTGCATACCCTATGGCATACCACCATATGGGGAGATGGAGATGGGGAGGGGGGAATACAAGTAACCAGTTCAAAGAAGTATTCTTAAGTGTCTGTGTTCCAGACTTCTTGATTGGAGCTACAATAAGCACCTTTTTTCTCAGGTGTATCTGTTTAGTAGGAAGACAGCCTACTTGCAGTAGGTGTTTCTGAGCATCTGGGTAGTATAATGAAGAACATTCTTGTTTTAGAGTCAGATCTGAGTTTGAATCCCACCTCTGGCACTTCCTGGTTTGTGATTCTTTGTTTATTTGTATAAAACAGGAATAATAATGCTTGTCTTGGAGAGTGAGTTTGAAGGTTATTGCCCTGTCCTGTGTCTTGCTTTGGCGTAATAGGAGCTCAGGTGCTGGCTATTATATCCTTTTTGATTACTGGTGCATTGTTACATGCTCTTAATTTTTGCACTCATTGGAGCATTAGGTAAGATCTAGTAGCCACTTCAGAATATTTAACTTGTCTTACAGGTCTTTGCACAAAATCGTGTTTAAGAAACTTGAACATCAGCTCTGACATCTTAGTCATACATATATATGTCACAATGCTTTTGCAGATAAAATATATAAATCAGAATCAACCAGAATGTTAATAATGAAATATTTAGATTATTCTTGCTAATAATATCTTTTTAGTGGTTGGTATATCAGACTATGGTTGTTCTGTAGGACCCAAGCAGTATTAATAAACAATAGCCAATAGTCTAAGAATAGTATTTATGGTAATGGCATTCATAAATCTTAATACATTTTCTGGCAGTGGTTAAGCCTCTCTTTCTGAGCCATTACTTCATTCTTCAGTCTCTGTGAGCAATGGAAAGCCTTTGAATGAGGGCTCTGAATGACCTATTGTCACTACTTTCTTCTTTCTTTCAGACTGTTATCTTACCCTCAAAGCACAAAGAAATTAGAAATAATCTTATCTGCAAACAATACTGAAACCTGTTTAACTTGTTCTTAATCTTTTTTCCCTTTGTACTGGTATCACGGAGTTTAAATTCAGATGAAGATTTTGTTCATTAAAATTGGGAGAATAGGGGCTTCCCTGGTGGCGCAGTGGCAGTGGTTGAGGGTCCGCCTGCCGATGCAGGGGACACGGATTCGTACCCCGGTCCGGGAGGATGCCACATGCCGCGGAGCGGCTGGGCCCGTGAGCCATGGCCGCTGAGCCTGCGCGTCCAGAGCCTGTGCTCCGCAACGGGAGAGGCCACAACAGTGAGAGGCCCGCGTACTGCAAAAAAAAAAAAAAGATCCTGCAAGCCTTGTGGCGCAGCCAAAAAAAAAAAAAAATGGGAGTGTATACTAAGCAAATTAAAAAATTTCTTTGCTGAAAGTAGTATATAACTGAAAACTTTTAATTTTCACTTAACGTTTTTTAAAAATTTATTATTCTTATTTATTTATTTTTGGCTCAGTAGTTGTGGCATGTGGGCTTAGTCGCTCCACAGCATGTGGGATCTTCCTGGACCAGGGCTCAAACCCATGTCCCCTGCGTTGGCAGGTGGAGTCTTAACCACTGCGCCATCAGGGAAGCCCCTTGTGCTGGTGCTGCCAGCATCATGACAGAGGATCATACTGAGTATCGCTAGCCTGGGAAAAGATCAAAATTCAAAGTACAGTTTCTACTGAATGCATATTGCTTTCACACCATCATAAAGCTGAAAAATCTCAAGTGAGACCTTCATAAGTTGGGGACCATCTGTATAAATTTCACATTATGGAGAAAAGAATTCACCTCAGAATACAAATTTCTGTATGTGTTTGAAGCAGTTTAGCTTCTTTAATTTGCAAAATTTGAATAGCAGAGCCTTGTTTTTGGTTAGGCTTGTGGAGACTACATAATTAGCCAATTCTAATAGATTCTTAATTCAACATTAATTTTAAAAAGTCTTTATATAGGCACTGTGAAATAATGGAAGGAGTATGAATCTCAAATTCAGAAGATTTAGGTTCAAGTTCTGCCTGTTAATAATTTGACCTTTGGCAAAGGTTTAAATATTCTGAGCTTTTCCTTGTCTCTGCATAGTATAATAATGCCTACTTTGCCTGTCTCACGTGTTTACTACAAAAATCAAATGAAATAACTTATAAGAAAGGAACATTTAAATACTAAGGTGAATTTGGTCTATGCATGAGGGAAGTTGATCTAAATGAATGATGCTGTCTGCCTCCATCGTAAGTGAGAGTTAAGCTGTAGTGACCCAGCACAGCAGCTGAGCAAGACTGAATACAGAGGAAACCCTGACTCAAGAATGGTAGACCTTTTTTTGGAAAAAGGTGACTAGGCTTCATGAACAGTCAGTTATGCTGCATGAGCAATAAAATAAAAAGCAAACATATTTAAAACTGAATATGATTTTAGAATGTTAGAGCTAGAAAACATCTGGGATTTTCTAGGGAACTCCTCTTATTTTACAGATGAAGAAACTGAGGGTTATCCACTAAGTTTTGTTTTTTTTTTAAATAAATTTTATTAGAATAATGAAAAATAATACATGCGGATAACCATAGGATACACACATAGGAATTTAAAGGTAAATTTTATATTTTCAATATGAAACAAAGTACATATCTCATGGAGATATATTTCTAGAGATGCCATGAAACAATAGAGTAATAATCTTGAAAATGAAAAGTATCGGAACATAATATAGGAATTACTAAATAATAAAAAGGTTCAACTCCATTACATGTAGCATAAAATACAGGTATTGGAGAAAGTTTTATAGAGACAAAATAAGATGCATTTGTTAGGGTGGTTAAGGAGACACAAGTTTTTGAAATCAGTTGTATGAGGCACTGACTTAAAATATAATATCAGGCAATGTAACCTCTCAGCCTGTTTCTTCATCTGAAGATTGGGGCTAGTAATAACTTCCCCTTTTGTACTATTGTAGTAAAGGAAATGATATGTGTAAGATGCTTAGCACATTTATGGCACATGGTATGCACTCAAGAAATGGTGCCTCTATTATTACTATTATTTTTAGCTGTTATGCAGAATCTTCCAGGACATTATTCACTCCCTCCGCTTAATTTGTTTGCTATATGGGCTAACGGCCCAGGCATCTTTCACTGAAACAACCCAAATAGTACTCTTCATGTGTCTTTTTTGTGCATCTACAAGTACGAGAAAATTACTTATGTATCATAGTATTGAAAGAGAAGGTTATTCTTAAACAGATTAAAAACAAAGTTTAAAAACAAAAGGCAGAAAGTCTAATGTAAATGATCATCTGTTTGTTGTTTAAGTTGTCAAAATTTAATAAAGAACTGAAATGGTTTAAGTGCTTAAGAAGTATGACTTAAGATGGATCTTATGGGATATGAAAATCATCTCCTGCCCTTAAGCAGTTTCCTTGAATAAAATGACACAGCAGGTGTCACAGTTTGGTAACTTTTATTTCATTCAACCCACTAAACCCTTTCCTTGTTAAGTATCACTGTCTATGTAATGTATGTTTAACAGAGACAGGACTGTCTTATTCATCTGCTGTGCCTCATCTGGTGCCTTGAACATGACAAGCCCTATGTGTTCATTTTTTTTTTAACAGATTTTAGTTGAGGAAAAGTTGTGTACAGAATTATTTAGTATCAGTGAAGACATGTTATTTCAAAGGTTAATTATAGATTTAAAACATTTTTAATTTCAGACTTCCTTTTCTTCTGGGGAACTGTATTTTTGATAACAACAACTTTAGTTGCCCTTTTGAAAAAAGAAAACAAAGAAGTATCAGTAGGAAAAGAAGAAACCCAAGGGATCACAGATACTTACAAGCTGCTTTTTGCAATTATAAAAATGCCTGCAGTTCTGACATTTTGCCTTCTGATTCTAACTGCAAAGGTAAGAGATTTATAAAGCAAATTCCCCATTCTGTTACAATTAACAATATCATGGAATACTTCTGTTGCCTTTTCGTAAGTCCCTTTCCAGTAATAGAATTTAACAATAAAAACTAATATACTTTGTTTACTAAATGTGTTTTAAAAGGTGTGATGATATCAAATCAAACATAACTTCAAAGTAAGCTAAATGTCTTAAGATCTTGAAAAAAATTATGCCAATTTGAAGTACTTCTAATAAATGTGAGTTTTTAAATGAATGATATTAATGCTTGGAATGGAAATGAATACCTTAAAAAAATAATAGCTCTCTACTGTTAGAATGAGTATATACCTAATGTCAAAGGTATTAAAATTATTTACTTAGAATGTAATTTACAAAGATATGGAAATGTATGGTTATTAGAAGTCCATTTAAAAATCAGTTGGATTATTTTAAAATGTTAGAAGGAAATATACTATCAAATAAAGGGGGGTTTTGGTGACTTTTTAAGAATTCTGTATGTTTTCTGTATTAAGATATCTTAATTTTATAGTTCTAAAACATTTTAAAGAGATTATATTAGAAGAAAAGTAAGTATATTTTGTTATAGTGAACTATTGCTAGTATTGGAATTAATATCCTAAAATATAAAATCAGTTATAGGATTTTCATATTATATTTAAACCTATCAACATAAACACTTTCACAGCTATCTTTTGATAACCCTAAAGTAAAAATTACAGCCTCATTGTTTTGAAGTACTGAGTTTTTCCTCCTCTCTAAGGATAAGGAGGGTTACATTTTTAGGAAATGTTAGGAAGGTTTAAACTTAAGGTTCAACTTTAGAAATGCTAAAAGTTTCAAGGAAGATAATAGTATTATCTAATTATATCATTTAGAGATAACCATTGGTAACATTTTTGGTATATTTCCCTCCAGCCTCCTTTTTTCCCCTATGTATGTATGTGTGTGCATGCACATGTGTGTACATAAACTTGACATATATAATTAATACATTAATTATAATTAAGAATTAATATTAATATATATACACACAAATACTTCAAAAGTGGAATTGGATCATACTGTGTATAATTTTTTATTTTGTTATTGTCTTATTCCATATTCCTGTATCATTAAATAATATTTTATAATATACTTTTTAATAGCTATAAATTGTCACAGTATATAAATTTGCCATAGTGTACTCATTTTTCTATTGTTGTATATTTAATTTGCCATGCGTTTTAATTATAAAAATGTACTAGTGAATATTTTTGTGTGTAACTCTTTGGTGTTCTGAATATTTCCTTCCAATAGATTCTTAAGTGAGGAATTAATGGATCAGTGAATATGATTGTTAAATTGCTTTTTAAAAGATTTTAATAATAAATTATACTGTCACCAGCAATGTATAAGGAGTTGCTTCAAATACAGAGTCTAGAATCCCATGTTCCCCCTGTAGAGTAAACCTCACCAAAAGTAACATCTCTCCTAACTTTTAACACCATAGATTAGTTTTCCCTGCTTTTGAGTTTTATACAAATGGAATATCCAGTATGTATTCTTATGTCTAGCTGTTGTGCTCTTTCACTCAACATCATATTTGTATAATTTATCCATATTGTTATTTATAGCAATAGTTTGTTCATCTCATTGCTTATAATATTCCATTGTATGAATATGCCACAATTTATCCATTCTATCAACAAATGTTTAGGTTATTTCTACTTTTGGACTATTATTAATAGTGCTTCTATGAAATTTCATGTAAATTACTTTTGGGGAACATAGGTGAACATTTCTGATGGGTAAATACCTGGGAGTAGAATTGCTGGTCATTAAGAAAAGCATAGTATATACTGCCAAACAGTTTTCCAAAGTCATTGTTCCAATTTTCTCTACCACCAGCACTGTAAGGGAGTTCTAATCACTACGCAGCCTTGAAACCACATGTATTGTCTTTTCAATTTTAACCTTTCTGGTGGGTGTGTAGTGGCATCTCATTATAGTTATAATTTGCATTTCCCTGATGACTAAAGAAGTTGAGCATCTTCTCGTATGATTGTTGGCCATTTGAATATCCAGAGTTACCCTTCTCTTTAAATTTGTAGAAGTTTTATTTTTTATATATCCTGGATATGAGTTTTTTTATTAGATATGCGTATTACAAATATCTCCTGTACCACTTTTAAGACAGAGTAAATGTTGAAGTCGGTTTGTATATCTAATGTTTACAAAGAGAATGTGTTAAGTATAAGTGAAATTCTTTTCTGGACTTAAATGAAATATCTCTGACCTTTAATTTTTTATGTGAAATTTGCTTTTTGGCTCCATTCCGAGAAGTTAAAGTATTTAAAAGTATTTAAAGTAATATTTATCATTAAAAACATTTTTTTTATTTGTATATTTTCACACTTACTGAAAATTTACTTGTATAGTTGAAAGAATGTCCATATATGTTTATCTAAATTCTGTGATTTTTAACATTTAGCTCCACTTTCTTTATTCTGTAAATTGTGCTATTTTACATATTTCTTATGAAGTATTTGAGAGTAGTTTGTACATATCATGTCCCTTTATCCGTAAATACCTTAAGTATGTATCTCCTAAAAACAAGTACTTTCTCTTACAAAGCCACAACTTAATAAAAAATTAGGAAATTTCAATTGATATAGTACTATTTTCTAATCACAGTGCATATCCAGATTTCACCAGTTGTCCCCAGAGCAGCCTTTATAACTTTATTTGTTCCTGGTCAGGGATCCAGTTCAGGATCACACATTGCATTTAGTTAGTATGAGCCTTTCTTTGTCCTTCACGACCTGGACACTTTTTTAAAAAAAAATTATTATTTTATTTTATTGGCATATAGTTGATTTACAATGTTTTGTTTCAGGTGTACAGCAGAGTGATTCAGTTATACATATACAATATATTTATTCTTTTTTAGATTCTTTTCTCATATAGGTTATCACAGAATATTGAGTAGAGTTCCCTGTGCTATATAATAGGTCCTTGTTGGGTATCTATCTTATACATAGTAGTATGTGGTGACCTGGACACTTTTAAAGAAGACAGACCAGTTATTCTGTAGAATGGCCTTCCATTTATGTTTGTCTAATGTTTCTTCATGTTTAGGTTCGTGCTGTGTATTTATGTCAGAAATATCATAGAAATAATACTGTGACATCTTCAGGGAATTATATCAGGAGCCATATCATGTCCCTTTATCCATTAAATATTGTTGTTAACCTTGATTACCTTGTTAATCCATTGCAAAGTTACTATTTTTCCTTTTGTAATTAAAAACTAATTTGTGGGGAAATACTTTGAGACTATCTAAATATCTTATTTCACCTCAAACTTTTACCCACTACTTTTAGCATTCTTATTTGTTTTTGTTGTTTTTAAGAATCAATTTAACTATACCTTTTCTTACCCCTCATTTAACTCAACCTCTTAGATATAATGTTTTCTCAGAATTATTTTTGAAAAGCTAGGTGACTTTTTGGAAATTTTATTGTCAGTCAGAAATCATCAAAAATGTGTATGGTTTGTGGCAATGATGCTTCATTTTAACCAGATTTATTTGGAGTCAAAGGCTTTTCTTTTAAACTTAAAATATACAAATCAGTAGGTTTGGACTTGGACTCTGTTTATTGTAAGATATAGAACTTTTTGAAATGGAAATTTAGTTGTAATTAAAATTACAGTTCCTAAGAGTGCTGAATTTTCACTTGTTTTTACTTCATATTGTTAGTAGACCATAAGGGCAAAGTGTACCTCCATAACTTGATTGCTGTACCAGATATAATAATATGATACTTACTTGTAACTGACATGGGTCAATAATGAGACTGAGGTTCTTAAATTACTTACTTATGCTTGGAGGAAAATATTTCATAAGTCACAAATTAAAATATTTTTTTGTTTTTATATTGCAGATTGGTTTTTCAGCAGCAGATGCAGTAACAGGACTGAAATTGGTAGAAGAGGGAGTACCCAAAGAACATTTAGCCTTATTGGCAGTTCCAATGGTTCCTTTGCAAATAATATTGCCTCTGATTATCAGCAAATATACTGCAGGTCCCCAGCCACTAAACATATTTTACAAAGCCATGCCCTACAGGTAAAAATGAAATGAAACCTTACTAAATAAGAGAGGTTAAATAAGGAGCGGTTATCAGTATCACTAATATCTGTGTATAGAGTGTATATGGGAAAAGGCTTGAAAAACGTCTTTAACTTCAGTATCATTTATATGCACTTTTATCTCTTTTTAACTTCCTAACAGGTTTTAGATACAGGCTTCTTTCATATGGTAGGCACACAGATTTCTGTTTTTGTTATTGTTTTTTAACCTAAAATGGAGGTCAGCTCCACCTTTCTTTCTTTTTCTATAGATTATTGCTTGGATTAGAATATGCTCTACTGGTCTGGTGGACTCCTAAAGTAGAACATCAAGGGGGATTCCCTATATATTACTATATTATAGTGCTGCTCAGTTATGCGTTACATCAGGTAAGCTTGCCATGGTTTTTCCCAGGAAGTAAACTGTCCTATGTAAAATAAAGAAGAAGTTCTTCTACAATTGCCTTAAAATGATGATAATAAGTTTTAAGATTTAAGCACGAATCTGTTTCTGAAGAAATTACTTGACAGTGAACTTTAAACCTTGTGGATTTTATTTTTTATATTTTTATTTTTTGGATTTTATTTTAATGAGTTTTATTCATAGAAAGAGAGTTTCTTCTTCATTCACTTCATTTTTTTTTCTTTTGTTCATTCAACAAATATTTGTTACATTTCAGAATTTATCCCAAAGTTAATTAAGAATTCTACCCTTGCTAAGTATCCCTCAGTTCATCCCTAGATTAGGGATTCTTTCCTTCTTCTAGTCCCGGTATTTTCTTTTTTCTGAAAGTATTGAGAAATAATGACAGCTTCTAGATTATACGTCCCAGGTTTTTGGTTTAGATTCTGTATTAAATTTTTCTTTCTTTCTTTTCCTTTCTTTCTTCCTTTCTTTCTTCCTTTCTTTCTTTCTTCCTTCCTTCCTTTCTTTCTTCCTTCCTTCCTTTCTTTCTTTCTTTCTCTCTCTTTCTTTCTTTCTTCCTTTTTCTTTCTTTCTTTTTCTTTCTTCCTTTCTTTCTTTCTTCCTTTCTTTCTTTCTCTTTCTCTCTTTCTTTCCTTCCTTTCCTTTCCTTTCTTTCTTCCCTCCCTGACCTGGGATTGAACCCAGGCCCTTGGCAGGAAAGCATGGAGTCTTAACCACTGGACCACCAGGGAATTCCCTGTATTAAAAATTATGACTTATTCTTTGTGGTTTTGGAAGCTGGGTGTTAATCTGCTTTTTTTTCTTTATTAAATGTTTGTAATCCCCAAAAGAACTGATCTCCACTTTTCCATAGTCTCACCCAAACTGCTGTTGCAGAATGGGTTTTTCTTTCCCTGGGAATAAATGGTTCAAATAAATGGCAGATGCCCAGTAGTAACCTTTGGGACTCAGTTGCAGTTATTGCTAATGTGTGTTTCAGATTCACTTTGGACCTATAGTACCTAGTTTAAACTCTTTGAAAATTATATTTACCAACTCCTCACTGCTTTTAACTGAAACCTAAAAATATGACTACCAGTTAACCTCAGTAATTTTTTGCATACATTTATATCATTTAGGAGAATTCCGTAGTGGATCATGTCTGACTAGCTGTATGTAAAAACACTGAGGCTAAGGTGTCAAATATAATTTTTTTTCTGTTTTGCACATAGTTAATGCTAGGTGCCAAATTGAAGCTAAGAGAAGTAGTTTAGCTTAGTAATGCTTCACTTCTTGAGTAAGTAAAGAAAAATATGATGTAGTTGTCCAAAAATCATTTGTTTGGCTTTGGATTTCATTAGAGAATTTTCCAAAGTGTAGTCATCGAAACTCAGAAAACCAGATGCTTTGTGGTAAAAATATTATAAGGCCAAGTAAATTTGAGAAATGATACATGACATAACCCCTCTTTATGTAGCATCTTAATCATTCCTTCAGCAAATATTAAGTGAATACACCTATTCCATGCCAGGAACCATTGTAAGTACTAAAATAAAACAGTGAATAAATCATGCCAGAATCCCTGCCCTTAAGATTATATTCTAAAGGCTTTCAGGAGGCCTACAGTCTAATTTTGTGTAACTTAGTGTTTCTCAGTCTTATTTGACTTTGGAACTCCTTTTTCTATGAACATCCCATGGAACAGTATTCAAAGGAATTCTATTTTAGAAACATGGGTTGTTTTCATGTTCCTAAATGAAGGGTTAATTCTTGCCTCTCAAGGAGATTTTTCTCTTTAGTTTGTCACATAAATTTTGAATTATATACATATAATTATATATTCATATTCCCTTTGAATATTTGAGTGCTTATATGTATAATACATATATACTATACACACATATGATATATTTAGGTATAGTGTAAATATAGTGTTTTGCTTATTACTATATGGATCTTTCAATACTACCTCATCTGTCATTCTCAGTTGAGCCTTCCTTGACTACTTGTGATAAAATTAATCTCCCATATATTTAGGCTCTGATAGCACAATGTGTGTACTTCTTTTTTCAATACTTACCACATTTCATCATAACTATTTATTCCCTATTTTCCCAGCTTAGAATAAATTCTTCAAGGGCACAGAGGGACTGTGTCTTATTCATCTTTGTATTGCCATGACCAGACATTAAAGCCTGGCTTGTAGTAGGTGCTCAATAAATGTTTGTTGATTGAGTTTAATAAGAGTCATGAAAATTAATTTTCTGGTTTATGCTTTCAATGTTCTTAATTTAGACCATAGCTTTTTAAAGTCTAATTGTACTGAAGATGTTTTACATTTTCCCTGTAGGTTACATTGTATAGCATGTATGTTTCCATAATGGCTTTCAATGCGAAGGTTAGTGATCCACTTATTGGCGGAACATATATGACCCTTTTAAATACTGTGTCTAACCTGGGAGGAAACTGGCCTTCTACGGTAGCTCTTTGGCTGGTAGATCCCCTCACAGTGAAAGAGTGTGTAGGAGCATCAAACCAGAATTGCCGAACACATGATGCTGTTGAGGTAAGTATGTTTCAATTTTAGATAATGTTAAGGTAATATTAAGATATTAATTTCCTCGTTTTTGCCTCTAGAAGTACTACATCTTTTTAAAATTGTATCTGCCCATAGTTTCTAATAGCTTTTTCTTTCCCATCATAACTGAGGGTATAAACACACTCACATCAGTAAGTGAAGCTCACTTGAAGTTGCTTCTCAGCAAGGGAGGAGCAGTCTCTCTCTCCTTCACCTTGTGTACCATTGTCCTTATACACTAGGCATTTAATAAATGCATGATTAATAGCTAAGGTATATAATGATATAAGAAGGAGAGTTCCATTGGCTATTCATATAACAAATGGTGTTAAAACTGAATGGTTAGTAGTTTGTTGATAAATTATTTCAAAGTAACAATAACCCACTTCTGGAGTAAATTCCTTGGAAATTTCCTCACATTTCCAAATATGAAAAGCTGTATCTTGAAAATGAATATTGTTTACAGCAAGAGCTGAAAATTCTTTTTAATACTGTTAGTAGCATTAGAGAGATTAAGATGCATTAACTTGTTTTGTCACTTGGAGTGAATGAAATGTTTTAACAAAAGTATATTTTGATTAATCCTTTAAATAACAAAGCAGAAACGTAATTGCTGAATACTTCCATTTTGAAATTGTGGAGTATTTATTGATATTATAATTTTATTTTTACAGCTTTGCAAAAAACTCGGTGGCTCATGTGTTACAGCACTGGATGGTTATTATGTGGAGTCCATTATTTGTGTTTTTATTGGATTTGGTTGGTGGTTCTGTCTTGGTCCAAAACTTAAAAAGTTACAGGATGAAGGACCATCTTCATGGAAGTGCAAAAGAAGCAAGTAATGCATTCACTACTGGACATTCTAGAAAGGTAACTCTAGTTTAGTTTTAACTCAGAGAGTTATGATAATCAGTGTACAGGAGTATAAAATATTATTTTAAACAGGAAATTATTAATATAAAATGTCAAATGGTTAAAAATATAGAGACCTCTCTGTATATTTAAATATACTTTTCCTTGCCTTGTCAATGTATTTAAAGTTTACTTAAGGTCAGGAAATTGGTACTAAAACAACTTTTCTGATCTTGTTATTTGATTTATGTCTTTTTAATTTACTGACCAAAGCATGTTTTAAGCTGCAATGCAGTAGTCATGGGTGGTAACCATGCAGTCAAGTATTGTTATCAGTACCTATCATTGAGCTATATTAAAATGTTTGGTAAAATATATTAAATGGAACAGAGCTTGATATTCAGGTACTAACTACAACTAGTTTGGCCTTGTTGGCAGTTAAATCTTATTTTGAATTGTAAATTGGTTAAATTTGTTGTGGAATTTGTTGAGAAGAGAATATAAACTACTGAAAAACCATTTTAGTTTTAACTTTTCTGACCATAACCACATTGTGCTAATGAATCTGTGTTAAAAAGACTATTTTAAATGTATTTCCTGCTTTTGTAAGCATTAAAGACTTATAGGAAGATTATTCAAACTATTTTTTATAAAATGAAAGCTATGACTTTTATTGGTTCCCCTCCCCCTTCCCCCTTTTGAAAGATATTTTGATTACTTGTTAATTTTACCGTAAAGCTTACATATGGTTTTTTGTCATAAGTGCTTCATGGCACATGGACAGCTCACAAGTGGTTCAAATTTAATGTTGTATGTGTATGTTCATGGCAAAGTTTTGAAAATAAAAATTAAACGTTTTTCTTCAAGTAGTCTTCTTTTTATTATTGAGAGAAAAACAGTAAAACTTACTGATTAAGAAAAATTTAAATGAATAATAGTGTAATTTTAGAAACTGTTCTGAAGAGAGAGACAAAGACATTTTGTGCCTTTGACAAATAATGTGTTGGAAAAAGATTTCTTAATTAAGCACTGTACTAATGAGAAAAGCTCTCACAATTATACCGAATCAGGTACTATGTTTCCTCTTATTAAAACACATCCTTCTGTTTGTAAACTATAGTTTCTGGTGGGGAATTGCTATCCCAGGAGAATTAAGCTTTTGAGTACTTTAGCAATTTCCAACATATTATATGTACCTGGTAATAAGGTTCTTTGCATATTTTGTGTTGTATGGTACTCAGACTCTTTAGAGATTACATAAAGCCTTCAAAAGTTAGAGAAAAAGAGATATTAAGTTGACTCTTATTTTTTTTTAACATCTTTATTGGAGTATAATTGCTTTACAATGGTGTATTAGTTTCTGCTTTATAACAAAAGTGAATCAGTTATACATATGTCCCCATATCAGTTGACTCTTATTTAATAATTATTATCTTTGTGGGAAAATACATACTAATGTTTGATTTTGTTAATTTTATAACATAGGTTGAATTTTAGAGTGGGGTTTTTATAAGTAATGGAGGATAAAATGGGTGGGAAAAAATGGCACTCAGCATCTGAAGAAAGATAGAGGCAGTGGCTTCTAGAAATCATGCATTGCCATTGGAAAGCCTGTGTTGGGCATCACTGTCAGATCCTGAAGATTCACCTGGAAAATCGTCCTAGAGACATCCCAAACCATAGACTACAGTACTTTGTAACGTGTGTTGTCCTTTGTCATGTATTATAATCAAAATGTTTACATGAATAAAGAAAACCTACTAACTCTCATATGTGAAATGTATTTTAATTTTGTTTTTTTGTTGTTGTTTTTTTTGCGGTACGCGAGCCTCTCACCGCTGCGGCCTCTCCCGTTGCGGAGCCCAGGCTCCGGACGCGCAGGCTCAGCGGCCATGGCTCACGGGCCCAGCCGCTCCGCGGCACGTGGGATCTTCCCGGACCAGGGGCACGCACCCGTCTCCCCTGTATCGGCAAGCGGACTCTCAACCACTGCGCCAGCAGGGCAGCCCTGTATTTTGGTTTTTAACTTTTGTATTAAGAAGCTCACATTGCCATAATTACCTTTATCTTTTCCCCATATTATTACAAATTATACATACTTTCAAACGTACTTTAAGTTTATAAATCATTGATGACTTGAAGTTTTAAAATGTATTTTAAGCCTTAACGGTAAGGTGAAAGCCATTCCATTAATTACACTTGCTCTAGAAATGAACACTTGCTTTGAATTGTAGTCATTTGGTTATTTGGATACATGCTTGTAAGGTTTGCCAAAAAAATGACTTGTTAATATCAATGTTGCATACACTGATCACTGATGGCATCTTATAAATGATGTACCTGAAGGTGAGGATCTGTTTGTTGTAAATCTGCTAGAAAACACTGCCTATTTTTGTGTGTGTTTTTCCTTACTAACGGATCCTGATAAACTCTACCCTCAAGTATGAACATTAACTCCTCCAGTTAATGAATTATATATTTACTGGCTAATATTGAATATAAATACATATATACGTTTATAAATACATATATATATATACATCTCTTTATATCAGTATTTCCATTTGCACATTGGTTGCAACCCGTTTAAATCAAAAGATGAGTTTGAAAAGCTCTTATAAGATTAGCTAAGATTAGCTGAGACTAAAACTAAAAACTCCCTCCTTGGACTTCCCTGGTGGCCTAGTGGTTAGGATTCTGGGCTTTCACAGTGGTCGCCTGGGTTCAATCCCTGGTCGGGGAAGATCCCACAAGCTGCGTGGTACTCCTTTGTAAATATTTTAATTTTGCCTGATCAATCATAAAAAATTTGTTCAACACCTGAAATAGATTTCTCTATTTTTTATTTTTATTAAAAAAATTTTTTTTAATTTATTTTTTTGGCCACGCAGCACAGCGTGTGGGATCTTAGTTCCCCGACCAGGGACAGTGGGAACTATAGTGGGAGCTGTAGGGAGCTCCCCTACAGTGGGAGCTCAAAGTCTTAACCACTGGACCAGCAGGGAAGTCCCTAATTCTCTATTTTTAAAAATATTAAACCTTTGAGAGAATTCCCTGGTGGTCCAGTGGTTAGGAGTCTGCACTTTCACTGCGGAGGGCCTGGGTTCAATCCCTGGTTGGGGAACTAGTATCCTGTAAGCCGTGCAGCACGGCCCAAAAAAAAAAAAAAAAAAAAAAATTAAACCTTTGAAATCTAAACCTATTGTTTGATTTCATCCTTTTATGGCAAGGGTTTTTATACTAAACGGTTGTCAGTGGAGCCTTGAAACCCCTGTACTACTTGCAAAACTCTGGATACGTAATTTTTAATTTTTCTGGAGAGAGTTCTTATTAAAATATTAAATGGTCTGTGATCCAAAAAGATGTAAAAGCTATGGCCTTATTGAATATGGGCTGTACTGTGAATTTTAAACATATATTTGAGATAATAGTTGTAAAACTAATTGTTTAAAGCATTCTGAAAACAATGTTAAAAGAAAAATCTATGCTGAAAACTAGAAAATCTCTGCGTTTGTAGTACTGAACTTGAATCTTGAAGGGATTAGAGCAGATAAGACATTACTGGTGAAAGAGGGACATAAGGGTGAATGGTATTCCACAAAAGACATATCTTAGTCATTAAATCCTTTTCCTCCTATAAACAACTTGTATTTTGCCTTGTTAACATACACCCCCCAAAAGTATGTTGTTTTATATTAAATGGTTGAGATCATTATTTAATATAACACAAGACCAGGTTTGTTTTTGTATTTTGGGGGATGATGTCTTTTCATGTATTTGAAATAATGACCCTATATAACTCAGACCCTGCTAAAAATAAAGAACCAACCTGTTGGGAACATTCCATGCAGATTTCCAAAATGTATTTTACTTTAGTATTAAAGAAAGAAAATAAATTTTAAAAATAATTTCATAATAAATAGGATTAATATATTTGACAGCCATTTTAGTTACAGAAGGGAAGGTAGTATAGCGCCTTGTAACTATTTTTTTTTTAACCAATGTCTTTGGTAGGTAGTAAGGCATAATTATTTGATTTTATCTTAGAAGATTTAAAGTATCTATAATAGGTACTTTTCCACTTCAGTTTAATCTCTGCCTGATTTGACAGTGCCAATTTTTTTTTTTTTTTTTTTTTTTGCGGTACGCGGGCCTCTCACTGTTGTGGCCTCTCCCTTAGCGGAGCACAGGCTCCGGGCGCGCAGTCTCAGCGGCCATGGCTCACGGGGCCAACCGCTCCGCGGCATGTGGGATCTTCCCGGACTGGGGCACGAACCCGTGTACCCTGCATCGGCAGGCGGACTCTCAACCACTGCGCCACCAGGGAAGCCCTGACAGTGCCAATTTTTTAATGTAATCACTATTTAGTTTGGGATGGAGAGCCTTTACATTTCCTACTTGTCAAAACTACTGTTAGAGTCTTAATTTTAGTCCTCTAAATTGTTAGCAAGGTAAAATGGCCATAGAGAGCTAATATTCCTTCCTGGAATTCCGTTTTGGTAGAAGCAAGTCCTGTATCAGGGCAGAATAGTTAATGTACAGGACTCATGTCCTCTCCCCTAAGCTAAGAGAAACTTTGACTGTTGGATTATAAACACTGCTTTTAAGGAGGTCTGTTTGTTTGTTTGTTGTTTTGTTTGTTTTTTACCTTGGGGGGGCAGACATTTTGTAGGAGAAAGTAGTTTTATATAACAGGATGAAAATTGTATGATTAATCACTGTTCCTTTTTTTAAAAAATGTTGCGGGGTATAGTTTAAAAGATCATCTTAAAATATCAGCAATATTAATTTGCATAGTTTATAAGAAGTCTTGAAGCATAGAGAAAAATGTTGCTACATTTTAATAGTTTTTTGTCAATATACACATAACTTTTTATAACAATTTTGTGTAAAGAATAATGAGTAAATAGTGTCATTGAAATGAACAAGGTTTTGATATAATTCTTAGGGAGTCATCCTAAGTATCTAAAATTTAGCACCTTAGTTACAATTAAATCAGTCAATATTATAAAATATGAGTATTAAAGACTCTTCTTATTTTCATCAAAATGACTTTATCTTTTTTTTTTTTTTTTTTTGGCCGTGCTGTGTGGCATGCAGTAATTCTTAATTCCCTGACCAGGAATCAAACCCGTAACTCCCTGCATTGGGAGTGTGGAGTCTTAACCAATGGACTGCCAGGGAAGTCCCCAAAATGACTTTAAATGCTGGGAAAAGTTTACTTTTTATAGCCTTATAGTTAATGAAATTGAAATTTTTTTATCACATGCAACTATACAATTAGGAAAATATAAAATTGGGAAATTTGATTAATTTAAAAAGTTAGTTTAGCATATCTGATAAATTGATAGATTACCACTGTCAAGTTTTATTGGTGAGTCTATATCTATTGTTGTCCTCAGATAGAGCCTTTGCAAAGATTAGTGTGAAATTGAAAAAAATACTCAATGTTGAAAACTGTCATTGTTGAGGTTTTTATGTAATCATTGTACCTGTGTCCAGTTTTGAATTAAAAATGCACAGTCCAAAATCATTTCTGTTATCATTTTTGGAAGATCTAGCATTAGCTTTGATAGTTTAGCATTAGTATATGTGAAATGTTTATTTGGCTAATTTATTAAAAGATGTGTGTTAAAGCTTGATATTTATGCAGTATTTAAATATATAGAGTATATTTGAAATAAATTCTCCAGATTTTTATATAAAGGATTATTTAAATGCTCAAAATGATTACTTAACAATTAATCTCTAAAAAAATAAAACATTAATGAAAGATTCTTATTTTTATTACATAATAACCAAGTTTACCTTCAAATCATTCATATCAAAATTATACTAGCTTGGCATTATATAATTAAAAACAAATACAGTAATTTCAAGAGATGTACGCTTTCCACCAAATATTTTGTCTGTTTTTATGAATTATTGAATTATTGGTTGTACTATTAGTAACCTGGGCAAAATGGAGAATAGGTGGAGGCACAACATTTCTCCTTCAAGAGGAAATGATGTATGGATAGTTTGGGATTATAAAGAATTTCCCTTGAAACATTTGTGTTTGGATATGGCTTCTTCAGTAGTTACAGTTTTGAAAATTTCTTTAAAGGACAATTTGGGACTGTAGATAAAATATTTTGTTTCTGCAGAGTTAGAGCTTTCTGAGCAAATTTTACTCAGACTTGGAACCTGGGCTCAAAGAGAAGCCTTCAAAGTTAAATTGTGACTGAATAGATAGTGAAAAACCATCCTGAGTATATATTAGTTTGCTAGGGCTGCCATAACAAAATACTACAGACTACAGGCTTAAACAACGGAAATGATTTTCTCACAGTTATGGAGGCTGGAAGTCCAAGATCAAGGTGGCAGTAGGTTTGGTTTCTCTTGAGGTCTCTCCTTGTTTTGGAAACTGCCACCTTCTTGCTGTCTTCACATGACCTTTCCTCTGTGCGTGCACATCCGAGGTGTCTCTTCCTCTTATAAGGACACCAGTTCTATTGAATAAGGCACCTACCCTTATGACTTCACTTAACCTTATTTACCTCTGTAAAGGTCCTATCTCTAAATGCAGTCATATTGGAAGTTAGGGCTTCAACATAAGAATTTTGGAAAGACACAATTCAGTGCATAACACAGATGTTCACATCTCTGTTATGCACAATTCAAGAGGGTATGAGACTGGAGACCATGGAGACATCTCTGGGCTGTGAATCTGGAGACACAAGTCTTGTCTTGCCCCTAAAGACATATATTTACATTCCAAAGGGTAAGAGTACAGGATCCTTTCCAAGGAGAATTTATTTAAATTAAGGAGGTAAGGTTTATCTTTCCTTCTCCGGAAGAGAGGAGGGCTTCCATATAGGACTGATAACAGCTGTCCTATATAGGGCCCCAGATTCATATTTTGAGGTTCCTCATCGATAGTGCTAAACCTAGTATATGTAGGCTGTTATCAGCCTGATAAGCTGTTATCAGTCTGGCTCTTATTAGTCACTGCACAGGTAAGAATTGAGAATTAGAGTATGGGAAACCAGTGTGGTTATTAAAAGTAATAATTAAATCTGTCGCTGCTCCAGAAACTGTGTGTACTTTCAGTACAATGTGGATAAATATAACTTAACAGACATGTATTAGCTGATGTTTCTTGAAACTGAATTCTGTTTAGTTCACATTTTTTGGTTATATTATGGTCAGAGGCCTGGGGTTATGAAAACCTGTGTCTTAGAAGCCAGAGTTCAGTCTCAAGTGATTAGATGTTTCCTTTTATATTTTCTCCTAGCCTAAATGGGGCAAATTATCTAAGTAATTCAACTTAAGGTGATAATAAAAAAGTCCACTCCTGTGGGTAGAGGAAATTGTAAATCTAGTAGTTCAGTAGTGAGGTATGAGCTGAGGCAAAAATTGGAAGCTATATGTGAAGAAACCAGACCCTGTAAGTCAGGAAATGAAAATTATTACAAAAGCAGAAACAACTAACTCTGGGTTAAAAAGAAAAAAGAAATGGTGAAGCCATTTCAAAATTGACCTTTTACAGTTTTTTGAACTTTTTTGTTTGCTAGGTTAATAACTTCTGATAAAAGAAAAGGTAGAGTTTTTAAAAATTTTTATTTTATGTTGGCGTATAGTTGATTTACAATGTTGTGTTAGTTTCAGGTGTATGTACAGTAAAGTGATTTAGTTATACATATATCTATTATTTTTCAGACTCTTTTCCCATATAGGTTATTACAGAGTATTGAGTAGAGTTCTGTGTGCTATATAGTAGGTCCTTGTTGATTATTTATTTTGTGTATAGTAGTGTGTATATGTTAATCCCAACCTCCTAATTTATCCCTCCCTCCAACCCACCTTTCCCCTTTGGTAACCATAAGTTTATTTTCTAAGTCTGTGAGTCTGTTTCTGTTTTGTAAATAAGCTCATTTGTATAACTTTTTTAGATTCCACATATAAGTGATATGTGATATTTGTCTTTCTCTGTCTGACTTACTTCACTTAGTATGATTATTTCTAGGTCCATCCATGTTACTACAAGTGACATTATTTCATTCTTTTTTATGGCTGAGTAGTATTCCATTGTATATATATGAACCACAACTTCTTTATCCATTCATCTGTTGATGGACATTTAGGTTGCTTCCATGCCTTGGCTATTGTAAATAGTGCTGCAGTGAACATTGGGGTGCATGTATCTTTTCCAAGTATGGTTTTCTCTGGATATATGCCCAGGAGTGCGATTGCTTGATCGTATGGTAGCTCTATTTTCAGTTTTTTAAGGAACCTGCATACTGTTCGCCATAGTGGCTGCACCAATTTACATTCCTACCAACAGTGTAGGAGGGTCCCCTTTTCTCCACACCAAAAGTAGAGTGTTTTTTAAAAATTCATTTCTTTTCAGTCCTCAAATTTTTTTAAAATTGCTAATCAGATACTGCCCACACTGAGATTGATGTATATATACATGGACCATAAGGTATATATATAGTCGGAGAATGCAAAAGCTAAGATTTTGCAGGCTATAAGCATTGGTTTATTAGTGATGTTTTTCTTTTCTTTTTTGCCAATTTCTAATAAAATGAAATTGGAGGGGAGATCAGTTAAAGGCCTTCAGAATAGACAGAGACCAAACTAGAATAGTAGTATTAAAGAGGAAATGGATTCCAGTGATTGTGAAGGTGAATTGCAAGGACAGTTGGATACTATAGGAAGCAAGGACATGAACTTTTGAGTGTAGATGATGTAGGAAATGTGGATGGGGGAGCAACTTTGAAAGAGAAGGCAGTTTTAATCAAAAGATGGTAGTATGAGTGCAAATAGGGACTTGTTTCGAACATTTTTTTCCGAAGGAATTGAGACTTGAGCATTCTCTTGAGTTCAGTGAGTGAGCCAGGGAAATGAACCCATTAAGGATGCAAAGGAGAAAGGGGGAAATTTGCAGGACAAAGTTCTGGAGAAGGCAGGATGAAGATCATAGTTTTCTTTTTAAAAATTAACATTTATTACTGTAAAAATATCTAATGGTACATCCTCTTCATTATTCCAGTCCTGATAAAAATAAGAAAAAAAAAATGAGTTGGAATTTTGTTATCAAAACTCATACTCCTCATGGTGAATATCATACTATTTTTTGAGGTGCTTATCAGTCTAGGATTGTGCAATAGCCTTCTGATGGTTCTTCTTACTCTCAGTTCTAATATGTGTATATTCCTCACTACAGATATTATAGTGTTCTTCCAAAATGCAATCAGAAATTATGAAATCTTCTTTAGAGTAAATTGTTTCCCCTAAGTGATAAAATCCATATTATCTTCATGATCTTGTCACATTTTCCAACAGTCTCTGTTCACTGCATAATCTACATACCAACCGCAGTAAGAGAATTCCTGATTTCTTTTATTTGAGGTAGACAAAGTAAATCTCTGTTCTTGGCCAACAAAAGAGCTCAATAAAATAAATATGGTTCTACCGCAAAGACTAAAATTAGGAATATATATTAATATATTAAAGATTTTGTCTGTATATAATTTGCAATGATCTGCCAGAAATTCCTTACATAGACTTAATTGCCAGATTAATGCCCTGAAGTGAAAGTAAACAGTGCATGTACATATAATAAGAGCTAAGGACTGTAGTGATAACCCCAGGAGGCAAACATTTCAGAGTTTTACTACCTCATTTCCTGATTTCAGAAGCCAAGGATAGAAACTGGGGTTTTTTTTTAAGTGGTCCCATTCAGTTTTTTTCCCGTTTTTCTTTGGATTCTAGGAACATTCACTTTAATATCTAGTTGGTTTTTTAAAAATCTAATTGTACCTAGTTAATATCAAACTTTCCTCAATAAATCATTATAGACACAGTCTTTGTGTCCATGGTATTGTGGGCAATTAAGGGATGGGCAGAGAATCTAAGTGTGCCTTTTTCTGCCTACCTCTCTACTCGCCTAAGCAACATATCCTGTGAGTTCTCAGAGGTCACCAGTAGTAAAAGGAGCAGGGTTCCTTGGTGGAGCTACCCCAGGAGAATGTTAAATTGCTGGTTAATCTGCAGAAATCCTGGGGCAGGCACTATACTTCTCACATCAATGGCTAGTGAGATGATGCTGAAATATTATTGAGAAGGACCTTTTGAGAAGTCTTAGAGACACCCAGGTGGCTTATATCTGGGGTACAGAAAAAAAGACTGGATGGAAAGTAGGGAGAACAGACTAGTTATCTTCAACTAGGACAGTGAGAGTGGGAGCAGAAAGGAGTTAAGAGATACAGGACATTGGAAAAGCAAAGGAAGCAGAATTAGGCACATAATTGCCCATAATCTTATTTTTTCATTTATTAACTAAAGCTATTCAAAATCTAAAATCTAAATCTATTTTTACTTGAAATAGTGATTAAAGATTTTGGTTGTAGTGTATCTTTTTTTGGATTTTCCCCAATATCATTTGGGTTGTACCAGCACTGGAAATTTATAAGGATTTATGTGATTTAGCTGATTGCCTTTGTGGGAGTCCTTGTTGTTAAGTGCACAGACTGAGCCAATTGTCTGAGTTGAATCCCAGCACTACGTCCCAGCTCACCACTTTTTGGCTGGGTGACCTTGGCTACTGGCTTAATCACTCTGTAAATACTTCCTCTTTAAAACTGAGATTAATAATAGTGTCTACTTCATGAAGTTGCTATGAGGATCAAAGGTGTTAATATATGAAAAGTATTTAGGACAGCGCCTGGCACATAGTAAGCAAGATCTAAGTGTTAGCTATTGTATTTACTTTGCATTGACTATAGTACTCAGACAATACATTCCTTGAAGCAATCCTTATAATATGTGTTATTAGGAATACAGCATACTCTATTTTGACTTTTAA
Source organism: Stenella coeruleoalba (assembly GCF_951394435.1). Lineage (NCBI taxonomy): Eukaryota > Metazoa > Chordata > Mammalia > Artiodactyla > Delphinidae > Stenella > Stenella coeruleoalba. The sequence goes on along the minus strand of NC_137150.1, from coordinate 36,385,406 downwards.
AGGGAATATATGCATACGGTAAAACAAAACTGTCCAATATGGTAGCCACTAGCCAGTTGTGATGATGTAAATTAATCAAAATTAATAAAATTAAAAATTCAATTCCTTAGTTGCACTAGCTACATCTCAAGCACACAATAGCCACATGTGGCTATTACCTATGAAACTGGACAGTGCAGATACAGAACATTTCTGTCTTTGCAAAATGTTCTGTTAGAGCCGGCAGATAGTGAAACCTCCCTCCCATTCCTACCCCCAAATCCTTCCTCCCAGGGGTAATCCCTGTTACAGGTTTCTTGCACAGCTTTTCATGGTTCAGACACACAATTTTTTTTACATAAATATTATATAATTTGCACTGTACTGTGACTTATTTTTGTTTGTTTTAAAATACACTAACTGTATTGATTTTTTATTGATATATAATTGACATAACACTTCCTAGTTTTAGGTGTACACCATAATGATTTGATATAAGCATATATTGCAAAATGATTACCGCAATAAGTTAATATCCATGTATTGATTTTTGGAATATGTCAGCTCCCTACATTTAATCAGTTAACAGTTCAAAGATTTAGAGCATATTTGGCTTAGGAAGCAACAATTCAACTATAAGAAATACGCATCTTGTTATATTTGGGAGCAGGTGTAAGGAATGATCTACTTCAGTTTTCTTTCTTGTGTGGCACATGCTACCCACAGATGTGAGTTAAGCGAGTTGAAAGTGATCATCTCCCATCAGCATGGCCAGGAATTCTGCAGCTCCTGTCCCCGTATCACAGAGAGCTCCTGCGCTGTGGGAAAACCCTGCATAAATGCTGGGGTCACTGTGAAGATATCTCATTATGGGTTGGGAGGCCTGCCCCTGGCCACTCCTAGGCTGCGGAGAAGGGGACCCGGCGGTCCGCTTGGACGGCTTCCCCTCCAGCCGGAGGAACGCGAACACGTTCGCCCTCTCGCGGAGAGCGGCGCCCCCTGTCGCCCGGTCAAAGAGGCGGCGCTGGCTCGCGGGAGGCTGGGAACATGGCGGGGAGGCCCGCGGCCACCGGCACCCCGCCGCCGGACCGGGACCGAGCGGCGCCCAATGTGGTGGCGTGGATCTCGCAATGGGCAGACGACCACCTGCGTCTCGTCCGGGTACCGCAGACCCGCCGGCCGGGCAGGTGGTGGGCGCGGGCCTGAGGGAGACGCGTCCTGGGGAGGCCCGGGCAGCGGACCCGCCGGGCCGGGGAGGCATGGAAGGCCGCGGGGGAGCAGCTCGGGGGCCGCCCGGTCAGGGCAGCGTGTGCGGGGCCGCGGGGGCGGTTGGGAAGGGCCGGGCAGACACCAAAGCAGGGCATGTAACTCCATAGGCCTGGGGAGAATGGAGGAGTTCATTTCTTTAATGCAGTGAGAGGCCATTGGAGTTCCAACAAAGGGCGGGGGCGGGGGGGAGGGAGGCTGCACTTTCGGCGACTAGGCAAGAGAGGATTGTGGTGATTCCTTTCTTTCTAACAAAGAGAGGAATAAAGGGGGCTGCCTGCTTCGTGAATGGTGTTGGAAATTGCTGATATAGAGGAGTTGGGATAAATGAATTGTTAGGGAAATCTAGGGAGCTTTTTGCACGTGTGAACTTGAGGATGCCTATGAGACCTCTAGATGGAGATGAGTGAACTTGAAGATGGTCATTAGACTTCTAAACGTAGCTGTAGATGTTCTAGGCAACTGGAGACAGGAGTCATGTATTGAAGGGAAATCAGAACTGGGCATATAACTTTGGGAATGGGCTGCATAAACCTTGAGTAGTATTTAAAGCTTGGATGACGTCTTGGAGCCAGTCAGAAAAGCTCCTGAAGAAGCCCTAGAACTGAGACCTGGGGGCCTCTCTAACATTAGAATTTGGGGCCTGAAAAGGATGTCAGCAAAGACTAGGAAGGAACAGACAGGGAGGAGGAGGAAAATCAGGAAAACCAGGTGTCCTGGAAGCCAAGTGAAGAGTATGTGTTCAGATGGAGTGATTAACTTTGTTGAATTCTGCTGGGAAATTGAGTAGGATCATCAGCTTTGCAAATACTTTGCAGCCAAGCAGCACAAGAGCCAGGACCATGTCTGTTTTCACTCACCAGTGCAGCTCAGTCCTTAGAGTAGTAAATACCACTTAGTAAGTGCTAGATAAATATTTGTAGCATTAATGCAATATATATATGTGAATATGCACACACATATATGTTAATTGACAAGACCTTGGTTCTTCCAGTTAAGCAGGAAGAGATGCATTGGTTATTACAAATTAAAAAATAACCTCATCAGTATTGGGGAGGAAACAGTGTTAAGTTAGCAAGCACATGGATAGTTCATTCCAAATAATCCAATCACAGAATGTACCCTTGTGTATATTTTCAACTTCATCTCTTATATGCTTAGTTGTATTTATTGAAGGAAAGCATGTTAGATTACCACTGTTGAGGGAATTACAGTATCCTTATTAAATTAATTAAACTCCTTTAGGTCTGTTTCAGTTTAAACGAAGCACTTCAAAGGTATCGCTAAGTTTTTCCCAACTGTTTGCAACATGTATTTCCCAAGTGCTATATTTTAAGGTTTTGGTGATAAAGTTTTCTACCAGATACTTAAATTCTGCCTGCAGACTCAGGGTTATGGAGTTCCTGTGGGTCTTGCAGAAGAAGTAAGTATTAGACTAATTCATGCATTCAGGGAACTCATGATTAAAGCAATACAATCAATAGAGAGCAGTACCATGTTATGTATATAATTACTGTGTGTGCCAGTTTGGTTGGAGAAAAAGGGGAAGATTAATGGGCGGGTGGGCAGTTAGTTTTTTTGGAAGAAGTGGACCTTTAGTTGAAGGATATGCCTTATTTGGGCAGTTAGGTACAGAGAGGATTTTTTTTTCTGCCTTCTAATTAGTACTTTCACTATTGTGAATAATAATTAGGATTAATCATTAAATCTCTTTTTGCAGAACATCAGCACCGTAATGGCCATAGCTGGAGTAATGTTACTTCTAAGAAGTGTTCGACTGGTAAGTTGAAAAAATGAAGAAGACATTATGATAAGCACCAGACAGTTAATTTTTCTCACTTCAAACGAGAAAGATGATATCTCAAGCAGTGTATCATTTTGTTATTCATATTAGAAGCTTTTAAATAGTATTTTAGAACAATGAACATATTTTAAGATGTTGGTTTAAAAGTAACACATCCACAGGATTTTATGGAAAGTAATTGCACAGCCTGTATTTCCATAATCATTTTTCTTCCTGCTTAAAAAGGAATCTGAAAAGGATTTAATTTGCTAGAATGGTGTAACCACTAAATTTGCATTTCAGATGTTGAAAACAGTCAAAAGTGTTTCCTATGGTGGTATTAAATTTAAATCGCCGTTGAATTATGTCCCTTAGAACTAAATAATTTATGCTTTCATTTAGTGTATTTTTTTGCCCTTTCAATAATGTATTAATAATAGACATTGTGGAAATCCATTTGATAATTCAAGATTTACAAGTATTTTTTTAATACACTTTATTGTTATCATAGGATGTAATTTCAGTGTCATGTTCAGTGTCAGTGTCATGTGTCATCCAACTGTGATGGATATATTGCTTCTATATATATTTATTTCCTACACTTATCTCTATATTGTTTTGTATTATCATTGACTACACCTCATTACTTTATCATACTATATCTTTTCCAACTGTTGCCTTTTCACCCAGACACCAATTTCAAAACTTCTGTCTCTTTTCCCTTCTTTTTGTTTTAGTGCCTTGCACTCATCTTTTTAAACTGAGAGGTAATTGACATACAGTGAAAGTATAAGTTTAAGATGTACAGCATAATGATTTGACTTACATACCTCATGAAATGATCACCACAGTAAATTTAGTGAACATCCATCATCTCATATAGGTATAAAATTAAATAAATAGAAAAAAATTTTTTTTCCTTGTGATGAGAAGTCTTAGAATTTCCTCTCAACCACTTTCATAGATAACTTACAGCAGTGTTCATTATATTAATCATGTTGAACATTACATCCCTAGTATTTGTTTATCTTATAACTAGAAGTTTGTACCTTCCAAGTTACCCACCTCTCCTAACCACAAATCTGATCTTTTTCTATGAGTTTGTTTTTGAAGTAAAATTGACCTACAACACTGGGTTACTTCCTGTTACACAATGTAGTGATTTGATATTTCAATACATTTCAAAATGATCACCACGAGTCTAGTTACCATGTCACCATACAAAGATATTGCATAATTACTGACTAAATTCCCCATGCTGTACACGTCATACCTGTGACTCATTTATTTTGTAACTAGAAGTTTATCTCCTAGTCCTATCTCCCTTACCTATTTCTTTCCTTCCCTCACTCCCTTCCCCTCTGGCAACCACCTGTTTGTTCTCTGTATGTATGACTGTGTTTCTGTTTTGTTGCATTTGTTCATTTATGTTTCAGAGTCCACGTATAAGTGAAATCATACAGTATTTGTCTTTCTCTGTCTGACTTATTCATTTAGCATAATACCCTCTAGATCCATCCATGTTGTTGCAAGTGGCAAGATTCCATTCTTTTTATGGCTGAGTAATATTCCATTGTATATATACATACCACATCTTCTTTATCCATTCATCTATCGATAGGCATTTAGGTTGCTTCCATATCTTGGCCACTGTAAATGATGCTGCAGTGAACATGTGAGTACATATATCTTTTCAAATCAGTGTTTTTGTTTTCTTTGGACAAATACCCAGGAGTGGAATTGCCCAATTATATGGTAGTTGTATTTTTAATTTTTTGAGTAACCTCCATACTGTTCTGCATAGTGGCAAAACCAATTTATATTCCCACCAACAGTTCACAAGGGTTCCCTTTTCTCCACATCCTCACCAACACTTGTTATTTGTTGTCTTTATGATAATAGCCATTCGGACAAGTGTGAGGTGATATCTCATTGTGGTTTTGATTTGCATTTCCCTGATGATTAGTGATGTAGAGCATCTTTTCGTGTGCCTGTTGACCATCTGTATACCTTCTTTGGAAAAATATATCTTTAGGTCTTCTGCCCATATTTTAATTGGGTTGTTTGTTTTTTTGATGCTGAATTGTATAACTTCTGTGTATATTTTGGAAATTAAGCTCTTATTGGATATATCACTTGTAAATATCTTCTCGAATTCAGTAAGCTGCCTATTTGTTTTGTTGACAGTTTCCTTCACTGTGCAAAAGCTTTTTAGTTTGATGTCCGATTTGTTTATTTTCACTTTTGTTTCCTTTGCCTGAGGAGGCATATCCAAAAAAGTACTAATAAGACTGATGGCAAAGAGCATACTGCCTGTGTTTTATTCTAGAAGGTTTATGGTTTCAGGCCTTACGTTTAAGTCTTTAATCCATTTTGAATTTATTTTTGTGCATGGAGTGTAGTCCAGTTTCACTCTTTGACATGTAGCTGTCCGGTTTTCCCAGCACCATTTATTGAAGGGGCTGTCTTTTTTGGGGTGGGGGGGCCTGAGCTCATTTTTAACCTTATATTTAATAGGCTCTTTCTTATAACACCTCCATGATTTTGTAAGTCATTCATTTTTAGCCTATGTATATTCTTCTAGAATGGAGCTTTTGAAACTTTAGTTCTTTTCGTTCTACTTTTTTCATTTTCTTATATCTCTACATTCCATGACATATCTGTATTTTGAAGTTTCCAAAATTGCCAAAATATTAAATTATCTGATTAAGAGTTAAGGGGAAAATAGTGCTGAGGGATCATTTCTCTTATTAGCCCTTAAAAAAACACATGAATCAATTAGAGATCATTGTAAGTTTTTCGTTATTTTTAGTATATAGTTCAGTACTTCACTTTGGTAATATTAAAAGTAGCGTGTGACGGACTTCCCTGGTGGCGCAGTGGTTGAGAGTCCGCCTGCCGGTGCAGGGGACATGGGTTCGTGCCCTGGTCCAGGAAGATCCCACATACCGCGGAGCGGCTGGGCCCATGGGACGTGGCCGCTGGGCCTGCGCGTCCGGAGCCTGTGCTTCGCAACGAGAGAGGCCACAACAGTGAGGCCCGCGTACCGCAAAAAAAAAAAAAAGCAGAGTGTGTTACTGTTTATTATGTTCACTTTTATTCTCACTGACTTTAATTCTTTTTTTTTTTTCTCATTGACTTTCATGTCCTAATCCTGCTTATGTTAGGTACGTCATTGACTTATGCAAGTTATTCAATGATATATATATATATATATATATATATATATATATATAGTTATGACGTTATTTATTTTAGACTTAAGTTTGGTGTCTTTTTCTTAGATTTTATGGTTTTTGATAATAGTGATGAGAAGAGCAGACTAAGGAAGAGAAAAAGAACATTGGAACATTAGGAGATAAAAAACTCTGTTATAGAACAGTTGGAGATGTTTAGCTAGAAATAAGAGAAACCCCAATCAACAGTGGCTTAACCAATTAAAAAGCTGATTTTTCTCATGTCACAAGAAGTTTGGAGGTTAGAGGCTGCTAGCATTGCTTCCCCGACTCAGTAACATAGAATTTAGGTCTGTCTGATTTTCCTTGCCTTTCCTCATGGCACAGATGGCTGCTATAGCAGGCTGCTCAAGGCAGGAGGAGAGGAAAAAGGAAGGAAGGTGCAAGCCGCATCTTTTCCTTTTGTGCAAAAAGCAAAAATGTTCCTGGAAGCCCTCTGTAGACCTTTGCTCACATCCTTTTATCACATGGCCACCTTTAGCTGGGGAAAGTAGGCTGGGCAAGTGGCCGTTTGGCTTTTCCACCCCATACAGAGCATGTTGGCAAGGGAGAATGGGTTTGGGAATGGATGTTGCATTGATATCTTGCCACAAGGAGCCTTGATAATTCCTCTCCAGCTTTCTTTTTGGGTTGCTGGTTTTCTCTCCTTCTTCTTCCCTTTGAGAGTTTATCAGTTTCTCATATTCTTTCAGTTACAGATTGACAATTCCAAATTTCGTATTTAAAAAATAAAAAAGATTATTAAGTTTGGTACTGTGCTGAGCCCTTTATATATATAATTTCATTTAATAGGTAAAATAATTCTGTGATAGAGGTATTCTTATGCCTAACTTTTATAGATGAGGAGATGGATGGTCAGAGAAATAACTCTGACAAGATCATCCGGCTAGTACATGGCAGAACTGGATTTCATATGACATCTTCCTGAATTTAAAACCCTTATTATTTTCTCTTCACTGCGATGCTTCCAGCTTTTGTCTGTTTGCCTTTAGGACTGCCCTTCACCCTCTGAAGCTTGGGCATAGCACCCTTGTTAGTGGGGTCATCTTTCTGCCTGCTCCGGAGAGCAGGCTGTGTTTATCACAAACTCAGGATTTTTTTGTTGAAAGATGTCTTCCTCAGGTGTTCCTATCCTTTCCATTTTGACCCTTTTAGCACTTACACTTTATATTAAACGTATTCATGTGTAGCTCTATAGTTGTATTCTGGTTTTATGCATATTGTCTTTTCCTCTTCCAGATGATGCGTTCTGTGTCACAGAAATGCTGCACTGAACTTTTGGCTGTTGAGGGATTATTGGATTCCTCCCATCATGAGGTAGATGCAGTGGGATCTGCCTTTAGAGGTTCTTCACATAGACTGTGAGCTTCGTGAAAGTAGAACATTGGGTTCTACGTTTTTCCATTTCCTCCCCTAGCTCCTTAATAACTTCCAAAACTCCAAACATCAGGGCACACTTTTGCCCTTTTATGTGTATCCTTTAATGAAAACACCTCAGAATTTAAAGGATGGACCTGTAGTAGTTGAAGACATCTTTAATGTCCCTCTCTACTCCTTCTAAGTCTTGCTTCCTTGGGCAAAATACTCTTGGTTTTCTCAGGTGATGTAGTTTCCAGGCTCTTTCCCATCTTTTTTCTCCTCTTCTGGCTTTGTTCCAGTTCGATGAAGTCTTTTATGAAATATGACACCCAGAACAGCCAGATAGATTCCACTTAGAGCCTGATTTAGAGTATTCGCTCCCTCACCTCTCTTGTTCTGGATCCTGCTTCTAATAATGTTGCTTTGGGTGGAACTTTGCAGAGGGGAGTTGTGGGGGGGCTGGGCAAAGAGGAGAGGGAGTTTGCACTTTTTGTTTTTGGCAGCCTTGTCACATTTTCACTCATCTTGAGTTCACAATTAACTAAAACCTGTAAATCTTTTCCATATATGCTGCTTTATTCTCTTCTATCCTTTAGTTTGGGAGGATACAGGGGCAGACTTTTATGTTGTAGCCATTCATTCTAATTGTCAGGATCTTTTTTTTTTTTTTTTTTTTTTTGCGGTACGCGGGCCTCTCCCTGTTGTGGCCTCTCCTGTTGCAGAGCACAGGCTCCAGATGCGCAGGCTCAGCGGCCATGGCTCACGGGCCCAGCCGCTCAGCGGCATGTGGGATCTTCCCGGACCAGGGCACAAACCCATGTCCCCTGCATCGGCAGGCGGACTCTCAACCACTGCGCCACCAGGGAAGCCCTGTCAGGATCTTTTAAAATACTAACTCCGACTTAGTATTCATGCCCTTCCAAGCATCAGACCTGCTGATGTTCGATCCTTACGCTCTCATTCAAGTCACTGGTGAGTGTATTAAACAGGAGAGGATCCAGGTCAGAGCCCTGTGGCTTACTCCTAGAGTTCCCCTCCCATTGACATTAACTCATCAGTGCTACCCTAGGGATGTCACAGAACCATATTGGGAGCCATCTATGTGGATGTTTAGCCCACATTTCTGTGTCTTTCCCATAAACTTTTCATAGACAACTTCTGTCAGGTGACTCACTCAAACTTTTCATGTGTGTTTGATTTAGGATTTCTCTTCCCTTTTGTTTATGTTCTGCATATTCCACATTCTTGAATGAATGCTGACAATGCATACCTTCAGAATCTTTTTCCTCACAGTGTTTTCCCCAGAAAAAGCAGTCACCTCCTTTTTATCTAGATTCACCAGTTGTTAACATTTTTGCCATGGTTGTGCTTTCTCTCTCTCCCTCAGTGAAACCATTTGAAAGCAAGTTGCAGACATGATGGAACTTGTCCCATAAGGACTTAATAGTGTACTTCCTAAGAGCAGGGATAGTTTCCTACATAGTCACATTAATATCACAGCTAATAAATTTAATATTTTTGCAGTAATATCTAAAATCCAGTTCATATTCATATTTATCTTCTGAAAATATCCTTTGTAGCTGTTTTTTCCCCAGTCTAAGGTTCAGCCCAGGATCACACACTGTATTTAGTTGTCATGTCTCTTTAGTCTCCTTTAATCTAGACTTTTATCCCACTTTATGTTTAATTTTTGTCTGTCATGACACTGCCATTTTTGAAGAGCCCAAGCCACTTGTCTTAGAGAATGTCCCACAGTCTAGATTTGTGTTTCCTTGGTAGATTTAGTGTGAACAAGAAGGTGACGGTGTATACTGCTTCCTGTTGTGCCGCATCAGGAGACTCACAGTGTCCGTCTGTCCTAGAACGTTATCACATCTAAGATAATTAATAACCCCTTAGCATCATCTAATACCCAGACCATATTAAGAGTTCCTCGATTGTCTCAGTGGTGTCTTTTTTCAATAGATGATCTGTTCGAATCAGGATTCAAATGGTCCATATATTGCGTTTGTTTGTTATATCTCTTATGACTCATTTATTTTATAACAGTCTAGAACCCCACCCCCATTTTTTCCCCTTTACGCCATTGATTTGTTAGAGTAACCAAGTCATTTATCCCATTTTTAACGTTCCACATTCTGGATTTGTCTGCTACAATATTTTTCTTGTTTGAAAAAAATTTTTTTTAATGTTTAGACCAACTTCACTATCTTAGGAAGTAAGATAGTATCTATCTTACTATCCTTCTGCCTGTATGAGGTTCTCACCCAGCCATGATTATGAGTTAAGGTTATCTCTATAGTACTGTTAATATGGAAGACACAGGTATAAAATGTTGACTAACTCCAAGGTGTTAGGTATTTAAATAAATTCCTAATGTTGGCCTTTTGGGAGGGGCCTTTTTCTCCTATGAGATAAAAAACAAGGGAAAAAACCTTGTTGATTAGTAGTCAAATTTAACTTGCCTCAGTTTTGGTTAGGTTCTCCCAGCAGTACCTGCATGAATAGATGGTACATCTATAGTGTAGGATAGTGACTCTTTAGCCAGATTTGTGTGGTACCATGTTTAGACTCACTGCTTTTTGATGGATTGTGTCATATTTTGAGGATGTAGGCTTTTAGAAATTAGGAGTCTGTTTAATGTTCTCTATAGAGTAGCTTGAAATAGTAAAATAATGACTAAATATTTCTAAATAATGTTCCCATAAACACTTTGTGTTAAATCTTATTAAAATTTTAATATAAAATTAAGAACCAAATTAAAAATTTCCAGTGGTTATATCTTCTTTAAAATGTTTAGAGAATTTGACATGCTTAATTTTAATATGAAAATGGTAGTAAAATGTTATATTTTTCTCCTTGTAAATCAACAGACATCAAAATTCACAAGTCCTTCAGATATTCCAGTAGAATTTATAAGAAGGAATGTTAAACTACGAGGACGACTACGCCGAATAACCGAGAATGGTTTAGAGATTGAACATATTCCCATTACTTTACCTATTATATCTTCATGGAGAAGTAAGTAAGGTGCAAAAATAATAACACTAAATAACTATTTTAATGTTCCTTTATTAGAAGTTATTTTAAAAATAGCAAAAAAAAGTCATTTTAATTTTTAGTAACTTTCCATTGTCTATGAGGGAAAGTCCAAATTCTTGACTTACATACAAGAACTATTTAATTTGGCTCTAGATTTCTTTTCTTCCTTCCCTCCTTTTCTCATTCAACCACTCAGTGGTTCATTCAGGCATTCAAGCATTTATTCCACAAATATTGAGCACATGTTATGTTCTAGGTCCTATGCTAGCCGTACGTGGGGAGTGAAATAAACAAGACCACTCTACCCCTTGGAGCTTATAGTACAGGTGGAAGATGGGCAACAGACAAATGAAAAATTGTCCTGAGAGCGCTGAAGAAGAGGGTCAGGGTATAGGATGAGAATTATAGGAGGTTGTATGAAGGGCGAACTTACATATATAGTAGTCAGAGAAGGCCTCACTGAGGAGTTGCTATTTAATCAGATACCCGAAGAATGGGAGGGGGCTGGCTAGGAAGAATATGTGTGGGGATGAGTTGGCTCTTTTGGTAAGCACGTGAAGGCTCGTCTGGCCAGGGCATAGGGAAGAAGGGGACAAGAGACACCAAAGGAGGCTGGAGAGCTGGGCAGAGTCCATAACTTTGCTGCTGCAATTCCCATTTCTCCCTGCTTCATGGCAAAGCCCCCAGCCACACAGACATGCCTGGTGCTTCCATGTGTTCTCATGCCCTGGGCATAGTTCTTTGCCCAGAGTGACTTGGCTCCTGTGGATTCTTTAGGATCTAGCTCAAATGTCAGCTCTTCTGTGAAGCTCTCCTTAACTCCCAAGCAGAATTAGCCTCTTTCTTTCCTGTCCCCCAAGCAATTTATACACACTGCAATTAAAGTACTGAAACACATTTTCCTGTAATTATATATCTAGGTTTATATTCTTCTATTAAACTGTGAGCCCCTGGTGGGCAGGGAACTTTTCTTATCTATCTCATTATTCACAGTCCCTAGAAAAATAATTGTTAGCCAGCAGAGACTTGGCAAAATTTGTCAAATGAATTAACTGAGTTATATTTAAAGATCTTCTTAATATTATTTTACTGTTTTGAAGAAAGGGATTCTTATTTCTTTAGCCTCAGATGAATGAATATCACTCTGTTCAATTAGATAGGGCTGCAAAGGAATAAGATTAATTTTTTTTCCCCAGACATACCTGAAATGATTGACTTCTTTAACAAATCAAACAGTATTTTTCCCTAAAGAAAGATACCTGAGATGTTTATTTGGCCATTTAATGGCCATTTAATGGCCATTTCAGCTCTAAGCATGGTTTATACTTCATAAGTCCTCTACCTTCTCAGTTGTTGTAATAATGCTACAATAATTTAAATCTCTCCTGTCTGAAATAGTGATGATTCTTTAGTGCTTAGACAGCAAGGTCATCACTTGTGATTGTCCAGGCTGTACATCGCACAACTTCAGGGATGGTATTCAGTGGGAATCTGCCCCAGAAGTCGAGCAATGCCACAGCACTCTAATTGCCATATACACATATTGTTATTAATGGGTTTCACATCAAATAAAAATGTTTATCAAGTTGGTACAAACAATCAAAATTTTAGAGCTGAAAGGAAACTTACTTTTCTCCCCCACTTATTTAAATATTTTCTATAGAAGTTAAAGGCCATGTATGAAGCCATCTACCTAACAGTTGATGAAATCAAAGGTAGAAAACAGATTTTCTGCTACCCAGTCCACAACTTTATGTATACAGATGCAAAAGTTAAAGAAACAGACATGTCTTATTCGTCCCAACAGATGATAACCAGTACAAATGTAACGGTAGTGTTAATACTTTTTGTAACTGACATAAATTGTTGATGTTAAAGAGATCATTTTGCATTTTCATTTGTTAAACCTGTTTACTTATAAAATGGTTGTAGAACTAGAAGGTTGCTTTCCAAGCACTATTTTGACTGATATAATAAGATGTTACAGCATAATCTTTTTCATTTAAAAATAGCTGTTAATTGAAAGCTCCTTATGTTCCTTTCACTATTTTTACTACCTGGCCTGTAAGATAGAGATGGACTTTTATTTTTTTTAATTTTTTTAATTAATTTATTTTTTTGGCTGCGTTGGTCTTTGTTGCTGCACACAGGGGCTACTCTTCATTGCGGTACGCGGGCTTCTCATTGCGGTGGCTTCTCTTGTTGCGGAGCACAGGCTCGAGGTGCGCAGGCTTCAGTAGTTGCAGCACATGGGCTCAGAAGTTGTGGCACGTTGGCCCTAGAGCATGTGGGCTTCAGTAGCTGTGGTGCATGGGCTCAATAGTTGCAGCACGTGGGCTCTGGGGAGTGCGGGCTTCAGTAGTTGTGGTGCGCAGGCTCAGTAGTTGTGGTGCATGGGCTTAGTTGCTCTGCAGCATGTGGGATCTTCCTGGGCCAGGGATCGAACCCGTGTCCCCTGCATTGGCAGGAGGATTCTTAACCACGGCGCCACCAGGGAGGTCCCAGGGATGGACTTTTGATTTTATTGTAAGGAAGGCTAGGATTTAGGCTCCCCAAGTTAAGGCCATTCTAACCAAAAAGATTTAGCTCAGAAAACTACATCAGAGTAGAGTCTGTGTGGTGTAGTAGAATGTGTATTGGCATGGAGAGCTTGTGTTCTATTTCTAGTTTTGGCTTATGGTTTCCACCACCATCAAAGAAGAGAATTATAATATTTCCAAGACTCCTTCCTCATGACTATTCTGTAATATCCCTTCCTTCCATGCTCTTATCTTTGGTGTGTATGATGAGGAGGCAAACACACACAGAGCTGAAAATTTTTATGAAGCGGAACTCTTAGGACACTTCATTTCTTCAATAAATGTTTACTGAATGCCTGCTGTTTTGTCACAGTCTCAGTATATAGTGGCAAACAATGGATGTGATCCTATAGTAGTCACAAAACCTGCAGTCTAATGAGGATATTACTCAAAGCTTCTTCTATCCGGGGATGGTAAAAAATAATCTTTTTGACGTATGTGATACTCCTGTCTCGTGAAATTGTCCAGTCATGAATTCACTTATAATGTTTTCTAAATTGAGGGTATAAATCAGTTGTTTTTCTATCATGTACTATCTTTATAAAAACCTTAAGAATATTTAGTTATGAAGTTTCCCACCCATCTGATGGAACAGAAATATAGCAAACTCCTTAGTGGTGATTTGCTTCCATATTCATCTTACGTCTGCCGTTTTTTCCAGGTTCCCATGGTCTTTCCCTTACTTGACATACTCACTTCCTCTTCCTCCTCCTGCCTCTCTGTTCATTCTGCAAAACCCAAGTCCTGCTCTTGGGCTCTTCCACTGGAGCCCATGTTGCTGTCCCCTTATAACCTTTGGCATCATCTGTGTCATCCAATACAGTATGAATTAGGCTTTTTTAAAATATGTGCATAAAAGATTTGTTGAAGAGCTGGTAAGATAGAGGGATTCACATAAAGCTAAAATTAGACATCATAAGCATTAAAAGTTGCATCTCCTTTTTCAAAAAAATCTCAACTGTTTGGGCAAAAATATATGATGTATATAACTAACCTTATTCAGTAGATTAGTTCTTGGAAGATTTATTTTTAAATTTTTATTGGCCGCATCATATTTTAAATGCTTAATGGGGAATTGCTAATTTTAAAGGAATCCCAATGACCTTTTGTGAAGTGAAGAATTAGGACATTAACACTTCAGGTTGATAGTGTTGACTTAGATTCATGTTTTTGGTCCCCAAAATTTTGGCCTTAAAGACTAGAGGATGTTTTATTGGAAGACAGCTGGTGTTGATGGCAGCATTAAAGGATTGAAGAGAGACCGCAGAATCTTCAAGCTTCCCTTAACTCATTACGTACCAATGATTTAAATTCATCTAGTCTTTATTATATGTTCTGCCTTAATCTAATTTGTGTATTTACTGTGCCACAGATTTTTCTAAGGACATAATCCTACTTACACCTTTTGATACTTATCTAACTGAAACTCTAGGACAGGTTTCAAGAACCCATGCCCTAAAGAAAATGTTTTTCTATCATCAAATAATATTGTGGCAAACTTCTAGGATATCTTCCTGAACTCAAGTATTACTTTTTCCCTAGTAATTAAATGAACTTAACTTTATACTTTCAGCTACTTGTATAAGAGTTTAACATATGTTAAATGTATAATTTCTTTCAAAAAAAAGTCATTAAGATTTTTTTTTGTCAGCCATTATCCTTTATGGAAAGTTATAAACTTTTTCTGCAATAAAATCCTGTTATTAAAGTTTAATTGGTTAAAATTTTATCAAGAGTTTGCCCAGACTTTCTTATCACTATGTTACTTGGGTAATAAATTGATAAAATCCTGTCTGGAAGTCAGTTTTGTAAAATGTATATTAAAAAAAATAATGTTGATATTAATCAATATTTATTGAGATGGGAAAATATCCTCAGTACATTAAGTGAAAACGCAGTTTATACAGTCCTATTGGTCGTAGGAGCTTATATTATTGAACGACATATCTTGTAGCATTACGTGTATGTGTGCAGAGAAATAAATCTGGCAGATTTTTTTTTTTTTTTTTTTTTTTTTTGCGGTACGCGGGCCTCTCACTGCTGTGGGCTCTCCCGCCGCGGAGCACAGGCTCCGGACGCGCAGGCCCAGCGGCCACGTCCCACGGGCCCAGCCGCTACGCGGCACGTGGGATCTTCCCAGACCGGGGCACGAACCCGCGTCCCCTGCGTCGGCAGGCGGACTCCCAACCACTGCGCCACCAGGGAAGCCCAAATCTGGCAGATTTTTTTTAAAAAGGTAAATTGGTTAAACCCCACATCCTGTTCTGGATCTTACTGAAATGAGTTTTTGAAATTTCCATCTGTTACATACTTGTATTGTTTTAAAAGACAGGTTGACTATAGAAATGAATGGATCTATATCTAGATAGTCTGGGTATTTATAAATAAACATAATATATCCAGTTGTTTTTTGGAGCCCAAATGACTTTGGAATTTGCTTTTGCAACGTGGTATTAAAGCTAAAACTCTCTTCTACCTAACCCTTTTAGAAGAGCCGTGTGGTGCTTTGCTGGTTAAGTTGGCTGGAGTAGAACTCACTGAAACTGGGAAGGTGTGGTTACAAAAAGAGCTAAAACCTTCCCAAGTAGTATGGTTCCAACTTCTTGGAAAGGAGAATTCAGCACTCTTTTGCTACCTTTTAGTGAATAAGGTAAGTAGTGTGAAGAAATAACTAGCAATATTTTATTCTTATTATTTAATACATAAACTCATCATTAATCAGAGCCTTGAATATATAATGAGACTGAATTTTTTTGTCTTTTTAAAGTATGACTCACAGTGATTATGTATAGAGAACTAGATGTTTCATATATAAATTTTGCTATAAAATTTGTTTATTATAGAAAAAATTGTGTTTATATGTTTATTATAGAAAAAAATAGAAAATTTTAAAAAAGTTAAAAAACTTCGAATTATTATTGACTCTGGACATTGCCAGTTTAAGGAGTATCTTATACATTTATTTATGGACATTATATCACACTTGTTATTATAAACCACTTGTTGAGTGCGACTTGTCAACTGAAAATTGCAAAGAGCAAGGGTGTTTTCTGAAGGTAAATATTGCTCATTCTGGTCCAATACCTTGTAGATAGGTATGCCTTAACATATAAGTCTTTGAACTCTAAAAACATTGAGCATATTTAATACTACTGGGCATATTTAAATTGAGCCTATTTAAATACTATTCATGATCAGTAGTCAGTCATCTGAAGACATTGCCTCAGAGTTTCCTTACCTTTATGACTGGCCATTAGCCATTCTGTAACTGCGGATGCCTGAGAGCTTCATTACTGTTGCCCTGTCACTGTCTTGAGTCCTTCGATGTGCCTTCTTCCAAATTTCTTTTGGTGGACGATTACTGAAAAAAGAACATGGAAAAATAAAATAGTTGAAATGTTATTATAACAGGATTAGGGTAATTTTTCTTACTTTTAAAGTTCCTTATTATGTAACAAACAAGAATAATCTGAAGAGAAAAATAAATCACATTAAAATGATTAGAATTATAACTATTTTAATTATTAAAGCTTTGTGAATTATTAAGAGAACACCTAGTGAAATCCATTAATTTTTGCATGTCCAGATCACATTCAGTTCTTTCAAAATAAGAATTATCCAATACTGATTGGTTGAAGCATCTTACACTTGACTAAGTTGATAATACAGAAGTATATAAAAGATCCCAAAGGCCTTACGAAAATATTAACTTCTGTTTTCAGTTGAGGAGTATATATTATTTATCCTCAAAACCCCGCTATGGAATCATTTTATTCCCTTTTACAGGGGGGACTCCGGGTAACCAAGTAGAAGAACCGGTATTCAAGCCCAGCTCTTCCTGGCTTCTGAGCCCACACTTTACCTTATCTGTCTTTACCTTATACTCTTTCCTAGAAGGTGACCAAATTATGTTTTATGCAATTTCGGTAATTTACTTCTGTTGAATTTTACTGTAGTGTGAGGTTGAATTTTAATTATTTTTATTTTGGTTCAGCTCATTAAATTTAAAACATTGAGACAAATATGATAATCCCTTTAAAACTGTATTTCTTAGCCGCTTATCATCATGTACCAAAAGTTACTGCATTTAAAGGAACAAAAGGTTACTTTATTCCTTTATATAGTCTTAGAAAATGTTTCCTACTTTAAATTTTTAGTTTTCACATTAAAAAAATTTAACTGTGAATTACTTGTCTAATGAAGCTATAAAATTACTAATACTTTGTTAAAATTAACCTTGTTAAGTTAAAATCCCACAAGGACTATGGAAATAGCTAAGCAGGATCTCCTTTACACTGTAAATTAGCGAGAAAAAAAAAAATCCCATTTATCTGGTTTCATTAGGCAGTGAGGTATGAATGAAATTTCCTGAAGGGTGAAGATTCAAGGGCCAGGACTATTTTTATGTTCATTATTTTATGGGACATCTTTTAAAAATGTATTTACAATGCCAGTGCCTTCCTCAAACACTGGACTTCTGAACCTAAATTAACAGTTCAGTGATGATTCATTTCATTTTGCATTTGTCTACTTTTTAGTTTCGTTACTTTTCTTTGGTTTCTCTTTTGCTATGGCCTCCTGTCATTTTACCTATCTGGTGTGTGCTCCATTTCCCCTCCAAACAACAACAATAAAACCAAAAAACCCTTTTCGTGCTTTATTACTTCTGCACATTTTTGGGTAGGAGACCAGTGAGCCTGTGGAGAACTATATGTTATAAAAGAGTGAATTGTCTTTGAGCAATGGTCTCTTCTAGTAATGAAATTCTTGGATTTAGCATTAACTGTTTTAAGCTCTTAAGGACCCTTTTGCATTTATATTTTTGACTTTTATTTGGAGGACTCAAGTTGCAGAATGACTGATTGTAAAGTAAATGAAGTGTTACAGGTATGCTAGTAACTTTATTAAATAATTGGCTTGTGTTATTTTTTTATTCAAGGGTAGATATTTTAGTGTGAGTCTGAATGAAGAAATTTTGAGAAGAGGCCTTGGCAAAACTGTTCTCGTTAAAGGGCTAAATTATGATTCTAAAATCTATTGGAGAATTCACAGAAACTTACTTAAAGCTGAATTAATAGCCTTAAAAAAAGGAGAAGGAATATGGAAGGAAGAATCTGAAAAAGAAAGTTATTTGGAAAAATTCAAAGGCTCCTGGAGAGAAATATGGAAAAAAGACAGTTATTTAAAAAAAATTGGATCAGATTTCAACTTGAAAAAAGAAAGTTATTATGACAAATTTAGAAGGACTTATGAAACATGGAAAGAAAACATGAATAACTACTCCTTAATACTGAAGTTCAGAGAACTTCTGAGTCGCATACACTTTCGTAGAAAAGGATGAAATATTCCAAGAGATCTGGAGGTGACTTACTCCCAAAAGAATAAAATATAATGGATAAATATAATGAATATTTTTCATTGAGTTGAAATGGGAAATTTCCCCAAATGATCAAAGTTGCATTCTAATGTATTTAAATATTTAAGAGATGATTCTTATAAATGTAATATCAGAATAATTTAAATAAATTGTGATTAATGTAATATCCTTTTAGGAAAAATGAAACGCTCTGTAAAAAGTTATCAGGTTGAGGGCGATATACATGTAGTGATAATATATGAAGAGAGAGTTTAACTATTGGCCATTGTATTATTTTAGTCATTTTGGGCAGCCGTATTTAACTTTTGTTTAAAGAGAGTATTTGTTTACTTTTGATTACTTATAATAAAGGGACTCTTTATGCATCATGTCTGAGGCTGCTCTTTTCTCTCCACTACTTTATAACTGCTTGTGAATTTGAGGCAGAGCTACAAGAGAAGGTCACTTAGACCATTTTCTACTAGTAAAGAGTGACATGGGCTTCCCTGGTGGCTCAGTGGTTGAGAGTCCGCCTGATGATGCAGGGGACACGTGTTCGTGCCCCGGTCCGGGAAGATCCCACATGCCGCGGAGCGGCTGGGCCCGTGAGCCATGGCCGCTGAGCCTGCGCGTCCGGAGCCTGTGCTCCGCAACGGGAGAGGCCATAACAGTGAGAGGCCCGCGTACGGCAAAAAAAAAAAAAAAAAGAGTGGCTTATTTCTACCTGTTGTTAGATGAGGGGGATAATCCTGAGGACAAAATCATGAATGAGCCGAGGATGGCAGCACACAGGATAAAAAGAATAGGGATGCCTTCTGACATTGTCGAGACCCTAAGGGCTTGAACCCTCTTGCTTCCCAATTTCTTACGACGCAAGATAGTAAATTTCTTTATTTTTAAAGCCAGTTTTAGTTGGTTTGAGGATGTGATATACACACATACTTGCTGCAAAATCCTCCTGACAGTATAAGCTTTTTTCACAACACCAGCAATAATCCACCCACAATGTCTCCAGAAGTTTTTCTTTTTTTATAATTATTTTATTTATTTATTTATTTATTTATGGCTGTGTCGGGTCTTAGTTGCAGCACACGGGCTCTTTCTTGCAGTGTGCAGGCTTCTCTCTAGTTGAGGTGCGTGGGGTCAGTAGTTGTGGCGTGTGAGCTTAGTTCCCCTGCAGCATTTGGGATCTTAGTTCCCTGACCAGGGATCGAACCTGTGTCCCCTGCATTGGAAGGCAGATTCTTTACCACTGGACCATCAGGGAAGACCCTCCAGAAGTTTTTCTTAATGATTTGTGACACTGACCAAAGTCAGAGGTATCATCTGGTCTAAATAGTTGACTCCTGTCAGAATCAGTAATATAGAATGAAAAGTTTACTGCTGCTACCTGATTAAAACAGGAAACTGTTGCTTTCCTATTTAAAACATTGCAAAGTAGATTTCTCAACATTTTCTAATTAAACAACATTAATTTTTAGTGAGGTCTCAAATCTTCCAAAGATACTTTTTGTGTGTGTGACTTTATTTCATCATCTTTGGGGTAGGATAGGAAGTTATGTGGTAGTTTCTATTCCCTGGGTCTAGTGCCTCAATAGCTTTTTGTTTTGTTTTAAGAGGATGTTTTATTTTTATTTAGAGATTTTAACAAGATTTTTATTTAAGGATGTTAAACTAGTTTTGTGGCAAGCTCTTGAGCCTTTTTTTTTTTTCTCAGTTTGCCTCCGAATGATGTCAGATCTCATCACAGTTATCACTGATGGCCTCTACCAGCTCTGCCAGTGCATTTTTGTCTTTCCAGTTAAGCTGTGTGAATGTGGGGCTGGTGCAGGTCTTTCTGGGGACTAGGTGACCTGGTCTAATCTTTCCCTTGAAGACATAGTAGGGAACCCTGATTAGACCAGTTTGTTTGATGGTCCAAGGGCAAGGTGAACTAGATAATTACAGAGAGGCTAGATCTTTGTCACTGGAGCTGGTTATAACAGGGCCATCTGAAAAAAGTGGAAAAGGCCTTTTAGGCTGAATTTTTGACTAAAGCCCAGGTTCTTTACCTTTTTCAAATAGAGGATTTACTACTTCTTAGTCTCTTATCTTCAAAGTAACAGGGTCTATGACCACCGTTTTCTCCTTGACCTTTTTTCTTTTTGGTATCTTGGGTATTTAGAACCCTTTACTTTTTAAATATATTTCTATCAAATGAGTTTAGTTCTTATTGTATTTCTAAAAGGTTGAATTTTTATGGCCCTTTCAAATCTATTTTGTCTTAGAACCACATTTCCTTTTTGGGGTTTTATTTGTTTTTCATTTTTCAATCATACTTCTTATATATGCCATGTTGACAGCAATACCAGCTTTATCATAATTAATGGTGAACAAAACTTGGGAGAAGAGTGAAAACTATGCCCATACGTATATCATTCAGCACTGTCATTACTGGCAGCTAAAAGCATATTCCAGCCACATCCAAAGGAAGAAAACAGACAACTAAGGGCTCCTTACATGTTGCTTTCTGTTTGTTGTGTTGGTGTTTCTGTTAGTTCCATCCATGAGACAGATGGACAAATACTGGCTCTTCTCTAGCACATGGGACAATTACTGTTCAGTGAGGGCTCCATAGGCTCGCTATCATAGTCCTCAGGCTTGGGAGATTCTTAACTCTTCTTTCCCCACCTGCTTGACTCCCAAAGCAGTCTAGTCCACAGCCTTTGACTGCTGGATTCTCATCATCTGGGATGGGAAGGACACTTGAGTTTGCTTGTGGTAGGTGACTGGGCTTAGTTACTCCACTCACTGTGTATGTTGGGGAGTGTACTAGCAAGCCTGATCATTCCTGCCACTTTCTATGATGTCAGCCCAACTTATAGGAAACTCCTGTAGTCACAAACTGACCACCAGGCATTTCCTCTTTTGCTTCCCACTTTTTATCATGCTTCTTTCTCCTTAGGAAAATGAGGTCCAGTGGCTTAGTAAATGTCAGGAAAGAGATAATCACTATTTCCAAACTTAGTGGAAACAGGATACTTGGCACCTTCAGTCTTGTAGAAAGGAGAGTGCAGTGCTAATGTCAAGTCTTTCTCCCCTATGTAAATAGGAGAGGGCAGGGATGGTTGCTGCCTGACAAATTAACTGCCCAACTCCTCCTTACTCCAAGACCTCTTATATCTCCTGGTCATGGAACCTTCTAAATTGGCTTGACCTTTCCCACCCCTGGGAAAGCCTGGGGAATCTGCTGCCTGAAATGCCATCTTTTAAAAACTGGAGTCAAAGAAAAATGAGGGCCACTGATCCCAACAGTTTTGCTGTCTCTCATATCTGGTAACTCCGAGCATGGTAAAGATCCCAGTCAGTACCTCATACCAAGCTGGTATACTTGCAAAACCTGCTTTAGGAGAGTGAACTACGTCTGAAGCAGGCAGGCAGTGGTGTGCCAAGAGTTGTATCCTCTTCTGGATTTCTCTAGCATCATTTGTATGTCTTTTTTCTTCTTCTTCAGATTCTACATATAAGTGATACCATATGATATTTGTCTTTCTCTGTCTGACTTCACTTAGTGTGATAATCTCTAGGTCCACCCATGTTGCTGCATGTGGCATTATTTCATTCTTTTTTATGGCTGAGTAGTATTCCATTGTGTATATATGTACCACATCTTATTTATCCATTCATCTGTCAATGGACATTTAGGTTGTTTCCATGTCTTGGCTTTTGTAAATAGTGCTGCAGTGAACATTGGGGTGCATGTATCTTTTCGAATTGTAATAGTTTTGTCTGGGTATATGCCATGGAGTGGGATTGCAGTATCATATGGTAGTTCTAGTTTTAGCTTTTTAGGAGCCTCCATACTGTTCTCCATAGTGGCTGTACTAATTTACATTCCCTCTAACAGTGTGGAAGGGTCTCCAGCATCATTTGATTCCTCACCAAAGTGAAGTTTACATCTTTGAGATATGAGTCTCTCCCTGGAGAAATGTAATTCCATGTGCTGTCAAGGGGCATGTTGTTGACCATCTGTCCTAAAATTCAGTGGTTGCATATGGCATTGGTTTGAAGACAGTGACTTTTCATAAAGAGACAGCATATTTCTAAAAGCCAAGAAACAGCAGCATTTCAGAAGTTCAAGGCACCAACAGAGTCATTATTGCTTAAGTCACCATTAAAAAAGATGGCAGACATACTAAGGAGAAGCAACTGCTGCCGGGTAGCTGGGGTGGAGATGATTTTCTGGCTCTTTTTTGTGATGTGAGGAGGGAAAAGTTTTCCTTGACCTTCTGAGCGTCCCTGGCTGGGTTTGAAAATTAAAGTGACAAAGAGTAACAGGAGAAAAGCACACATATTTATTTAATACACGTTTTATATGACACAAGAGCCTTCATAAGGAAATAAAGACTCAAAGAAATAGTTAGACCTGAGTACTTTATGGTAGGCTTGGTGAGGAGAACACAGTCATGGAGGAATATGATAGGGAAAGGAGTCTGAGGTAATTGTAAACTGGGGGAAATTTAGCAAGCCCTGTTTGTTAGCATTCCTCTCGGTATCCCTTTGTCTTTGGAGATAAGGATGCTCCTTTCCTCCAGCACTTCTCATGTGAGGATTTTATGGCCTGTTTCAGGGAAGAAGTGTGAGGGAAGGAGGAGGTCAGAGTGAACTTCCTCCTTCTGCTGTTTTCTCAAACTCCTTCAGCTTAAATATTCAATATAATAAAGTGCCATATTTGGGGGTAGCATGTCCCAAACCCCACCATTGGTTTGGAACTTTTCTAATGCCATTACCAAAGTAGCGATTTCATTGAAGGCAAATCGCAGGAAGAAAGTAATGCAAATTTATGAAAAGAGTGAAGAAAATAAAGAAACCCAGGATTAAAAATTAAAATGTTAACAGAAATTTAAAAGTAAAATAGTAAAAAAAGCTTAAAAATGAACCATATTTCTATTTCAAGATGGTTGTTGAGCTCACTCGTTTAACTTCTATTCAAATTATGTCAAAATATCAAACAAATATTAGAATGGAAAAAAATGGTATCAGAGTTGGAAAACAGTGTATCAATAATGCCATTAATTAGCTAGATATTTTGAAGTTTTGCAAACTGTGATGAAAAGAATTTGATAAAGATACTGATGATTCTAGGGTTCAGTATTCCTCAGGAAAGAAGGTGAGTTCATTTAGGAAGTAAGTCCATACCCTAGTTTGGAATCTCTGAGTGGTACGAATTCCTTTTGCTTAGGTCCCGAGGTAGTTCCTCATGATCTGGAAGCCTAAGGCCAAATGTCAGTGCATCCAATCTACAACCTGGAGGGAAAATAGAATGTCAGTGGTTTATAGCATATGTCTCACCCTGCTGGACAGTGATAATCATGACTCCCAGCCCTGGCAGTGTGTGAATTTCTCAGTCATTCTGGGTGCCCAGTTCTGCTATCCGGAAGATTGCCCTTATCTTCCATAGCCTCTTCACAAGTAGGCATTGGGGAGGACCCACCCTTGGAGGGCTGGACAACTTTAGAAGCCCCTTTCTGTTGATGTGGGTTCATGGCCAAAGGGTTGAGCAATCACATGCCTTTTTTCTTTTCTCCCAGAGATTTAATTCTGTATGGCTTTGATATCTATCAGTGTACTGAACACTACTGCTTTGCCTCCTTTTCACTTTTAAAGGACATGTTGGAACCGTGTTTTTCAGCTGTAGGCCATGAACTAGTGAGCTGGAGAATCAATTTATTGGGTTGCCACTAGCAATTAAAAAAGATAAAAGAACAGAAGATAATATATAAGAGTGCATTGCACATAGCAAAGATAAGTGTTGGTTTGTTACATTTTTTTGTTACAAATATATTTGAATGTGTGTACTGGCTTGGAATACAAAAATATTTGGGTTACTGAAAGTCACGACAGAAGCTGTCATTCTCCACACACTGTTTTGAAGAAGCCTAATCAACAGATTTATGTAACTAAAGTTAGGACCACAGCTAATTCAGACAGAAATGAGGTTTTACAAAAATTGAGTTCACTGGGGTCGTTTGTTTTGGTTATCAAAACACATCTTGTAGAGACTTTAACCATCAATGAAATTGAGTAATTAGCGCCCTCTTCTGTTCTTCAACAACACTACACATATCTATTTTAGCCCTTGACACATTATGTGCAGATCTGCCTGTCTTCTTTCACATCCAAGGTATAGTGGGTCCTGTTACTCAAATGATACCTTATAAATTTTGGATCATTTCCGCTCCCTCCACAGCATTTAGCTCAGTTTCTTGCTCACTGGGGAACTCTATAAATATTTGTTAAATAGAGGAATCAAATAAGGAATGAAGTGGACCATTACAGCATTGCCTTCTCGGTTTGACCAAAACCTATTTTCCCAGTCTAATTTTCCCCTATACATCTCATGATCCTACACCAAGAAGATTAATTTGCCTTAAATAGTCTGAAAGAACATTTTTTAAACTTGTCAAATTTGAACATGATATTTATTTTGGACAAATCAAGCCCCCTAAGTATATATTTAGTTTAAATATGCAAATAAAACAAAAAGTAACATATGGTTTTTAAAATGCAGTTTTCCCTTTCACTGTGTTTGTATGGGAAAACCTAACCACTTGTTGTCTGGTTTAAATAAACAAGTGTTAGTAATAGAGAGTACATGCCTCATTAGGGTTCCAAATAGAATGTTCCTCAGGGTGTAAATTGCCTCGTCCAGCCCCCAGCTTTTAGAATTTATATTGTCTTACCAGTTTCTTTCTACATTTTCTCTCTGCAATACAGTTTGCTCATTTGTCTAAACTTTTGTTCAATGTCTATAAAAATGATTGCTGTATTAGATGACTGGTCTGCAGTTAGTTTAAGAAGATTCATTTTTCTTTTGATTATATTATGGGATTCTGCAGGAATTTCTAATGGTGTGGTACAGGAGGGAGAAACCCAGTATATTCCGTAATGGGAACATGTAATCTCAAAGTTTTAATATTATTTCCTATGCTGTAGGAAGCTGTAGGAAACTTCAGTTATATGCCTGTCCTGACCCTCAGGCTCTGGCCATCTTGAAAGTTGTAGATATTGGCTCTGTGGGAGGTCTTCTTGGAAACAAAACACACAGAGCTGAGTTGTGAAGCTCTCAGGAGGAAGGAAAAGGGGCTGTGTCCTTCTCTGACACTATTGTTTCCTATAAAATACTTCATTCCCTCCCCCAACCCCCAAGAGAAAAAAACAACGAAATAAGTTGGGAAAAAACAATGAAATAAGTTGGGACAAAATAGAAAATGGGAAAAGTTCACTTTAATTAGCATACTTTCTGCCTTTTAAAGTATTCATTCTATGCTGGGAACTGAAACTCTCTCGAGATGTATAACTGGTGTATAAGAAAATCTTAGTTGAATTGAAGAACTTAGGCAGCCACAACTGAATTTGGATATCAATTCCAAACTCATTCCTGATCTTGACAAACAGTTTAACCTATATTTTCTCCTTATTTGTAAGGTGAAAATTGCATTTGCTTGTAATATTTTTGACATTTCCATATAAAAGGGGAAACAATTATAAAGACTTTTTAGAAAAAAGCATATGAATAGCCTATTTAAAAATGGATCATTTAAAAATGTTATTTATTTTCTATTGGTAAAGAGTTTGGCCTTAAAATTTTTTTTCTTTTGTAGGCCAAGTGCATTTCAATGTGTAGACTTTGCTAGCATTTAAAAGCTTGAAACAGGTTGCCAATAATAGCAGTAAAGATAACCGACATTTTTGAGAGCTCATTTTGTACCAGACACTTTGCTAAGAAGCTTCACATGTACTGGTCTTATTCAGTTTAGTTATTTTGGAGGCATGCATTTCTTCCATTATGAATTTAAGTATTCCAGTGGATTTCCCACATTCCTGAATAGAAAAAAGATTGGCAAAGTATTTATAATTGTTGAAACTGAGTAATACATAGAGCTTCA
This sequence comes from Stenella coeruleoalba, assembly GCF_951394435.1. NCBI lineage: Eukaryota > Metazoa > Chordata > Mammalia > Artiodactyla > Delphinidae > Stenella > Stenella coeruleoalba. The sequence continues at coordinate 36,358,878 of NC_137150.1, read as the reverse complement.
TTATACTATTCTACTTTTGTGTATGTGTGAAAATTTCCATGATAAAAAGTAAAAAACATAAACCCAGGCAACTCTTCCCAAGATCATCCATTTTGCTTATGTTGCTTTCTCTCCATTTCCATCTCAGCATGACGGTTGGCCACATGTGTGGACACATGACTCTCCAGCAGGGGAGGGAAAGATTGGTGGCACTTACACTGGTCTAGTCCCCTACCCCCCATCCTTCCTGATGGACTCAGGAAGTTTCTCTTCTCATTTTTCTCTCTGTCATACACATATGAATCTGTACAAAAGGTGTTCCTGTCTTTCTTTAGTGGCACATTCAGAAGAGGGCACTGCAGGGAACACCTGCTTTTTTCATCTGCCAGATTCCCTTCCTATCCTCATTTGGGAAGAGCAACCCCCTTACTATGGTGAGCAAATCCTCCCTGACTCCACCAAGTCTGGTGGGGCTGCTACTCATAGTATCCCACCTTCCTGCCTGTAGGGGTGGGTATATAATCAGGAACTGGTCACATATATACTCTGTTTGTTGCTGACCACATTAATTGACCTAGGGATGGACACGTGACTTGAACCAGGTCCATTAGAATCCCTTTCAATCTTTTTTCTTTTATAAATTTATTTATTTCTCTATTTATTTTTGGCTGCATTGGGTCTTCGATGCGGCATGCAGGCTTTTTTCTAGTTGTGAGCGGGGGCTACTCTTTGTTGCAGTGCTCGGGCTTCTCATTGCAGTGGATTCTTTTGTTGGGAGCACGGGCTCTAGGCGGGCAGGCTTCAGTAGTCGTGGCACACGGGCTCAGTAGTTGTGGCACACGGGCTCAGTAGTTGTGGTGCACAGGCTTAGTTTCTCGGCGTCATGTGGGATCTTCCCGGACCAGGGCTCAAACCCGTGTCTCCTGCGTTGGCAGGTGGATTCTTAACCATTGTGCCACCAGGGAAGCCCCCCTTTCAATCTTATTTACAGATGGTAAAAGCAAGAAGGCCTCTCTTCCTCTGTGATCATTAGCTGAGACCATTGAAGTCTGGAGCTGTCCCTGGTCATGCTCCATCCCCACCAGCCTGTAGAGGACGCTAGTGTGTAGTAAGAGAGAATACGATCAAAATACTGAAAAAAAGCAGAGAGAGAAAAAGAGTAGGAGCAAAAGTGAGAATGAGTGTGATGATGACTCTGAATGCCTGGATCCAGTCATTACTGAAGCCCTTATCCTTTCTCTTGTCTTAAGGTAGGAGTCAGCACGTTGCCTTTTTCCCTCAAGCTAGTTTGATTTGGGATTTTTATCTAAGTAAGCCACAAGGACAGCTACTGCTCTGTATTTCAGGAGTACTATCTATATTCCAGCTAAGACTTAAGCAGTGCCTGGTACATGGCAAGTGCTTAAGACATATGTGTTGAAAGAGCAGTAACTCCTCCTTGACAGTTGTTAAGCTCTTTGGTCATTCTCTTGATTTCTTGGTGCATTGATTAAAACAGGGATAACATTCATCTCCTTCACTCTCGTTTCACGCATATCACTGCTGGCTAAATTTGAGTGTCTCAAATATAGCTATTTTTGCAACTGAAAGCATGATTTTTGTACAGCTAGAAAAAGCTATTTCCAACACAGATTTCTAGTGCAGTTTTCTAAGAACTCCTTACGATATGCAGCACAGCGGGCCCACCACGAGGCACATCAATCATCTACCGTGTATCAGGCGCCTTTTACAGGATTTTCTGTGATCTTGGTGTCAGTGCACATTCTGTATCAAGGCAGAGGTGATATGTAGGAATCTGGCAGCTATTTAGAAGGGAGGCCAGGCAGTGCTGTGCCAGTATAATTAATGAGAGTCATCGCTCTGGAAGCAAGAGGAGAGGGGGGTTGGGAAGGATGTCTTTCACCAGTCAATGGCATTTAAGAAAAATTGGTGCTTTCATAGCCTTTTTACTGCTGGGAGGAGGTTAAGTCAAAGGAGTGCTATAAAGGGCTTTCTGTAACTCACTGCATGGATGGAGGTCCCTGTGTATGGGGAAGCTGAGAGAATTAAACCCCAGATTTTTCAGCAGGGCTGATTTCAACCTTGAATTGAGCTAGCAGCAGGAGTTCCTTACACTTGGAAATCCTTACTAAAAGATTATAGCTTACGTGACCAAGAGACCAGTCAAAAAAGTACTTTATTACCATATAGGACTTTTGTTTTACCTGCCTAAAGAAATGTTAACCTAGGTCCCATTTTCTCCAATTCCCTTGTAACCAGTGAATGCAGAAGGGGGTATTATTTGTTTTGTTTTCCTATTGACTGTTCAGTAACCATGGAAGGGTTTGTGTAACCTAGAGAGGCTGTTTACTACCCACTGTCCTACCCAGTGTCTAATCCCTTTGTTATTGTTCCCTCTGATTGTCACAAGCAGGGAAAAACGGGTCTGTCCTGCTTCTAAAAACTTAGCAATGAAACAACAACATTTTCTTGGTTTTAGTTAGTAATTTTTCTCTGATTAATGGTGAAAAAAGGACTCAGAGGGAAAAGCTACATTAAAAGATTTATGGAAATATACGTTAGGACCATGATGAAGTATGATTCACACCAACTTCAGAATGGTTGCCTTTGAGGAGAAAGGGAGGGAGAAGGGCCAAGGAGATGGGGTTTTACCTGTATCTGTAACACTTTATTTAAAAAAGAAGGGGTGGGGGAGGGGGAGTATGATATGCATGTTTGCCTTGTTTTTAGTAGGTTTGAAATATTGCATATTTTTTTTAAAAATTTAAGTTCTCAAAATTATGGAACTCGATTAAAACTATCAAAATAAAGAATGCACAGCAAACAAGTGCTCTTGTTATGAACTTTGTATGAGTTTATTTCACCATTTGCATCTACAGTTTTTGATATGAGAAAGACAGACACAGGAGGTTGGGGGGTGGATAACTTCCGTGGTTGTGTGAGGGGGTGTCTTGGTATATTTCTCTCTCTCTCTTTTTTTTTTTGGCGGGGGTGGGGGGACTTCCTACTCACCATGGAGATTACCAGTCAAATCTCCAAAAAGCAATCTACGGGTAGAAGGGATATCTGTTTAATTTCTTATAAACTGGGAATTTGCAGCTGGGCAAGAAAATTTGGGAAGGTTTCTTTCTATGGAGCCAAAGGACCTTATACATCTTTTCCCAGACTCATTTCTTCCTGGTACCCTGGCAGGAAGAAATCCAAGTGACTATTCTGGTGGCTTTTTCCTTTTTTCTGAAAGTCCAGGATTGCTTTCGGGATAAAGTTTCTTCTTGCCCATGGTGCTTTGCTGTGACATTGTAATTGCCTCTGTTGAATTGAATAATACAAATGGGTTGTTTCTATGGTATCGGCTAAGTGGGATGAAAAGGTGAAACCTTAGATCTTGCGCTGAGAGGTCACGGTGCTACCACCCCTCACACTAACTGTCCGTCAAAGCTGACGGGCAGCCAAGCTCTCCGAGCTCCGGCACTCATTTGTAACTTCCTGAGCAAATTCACGCTTGAAAAAGAAAATGACTTTAGTTTATGTTGTCACTAAGCCCAGAAAATCCCTGCCAACCCCAAGCTGCCAGCTTTTCTAGGACCTTCTTATTGGTGGAGAATTTTAAACTGAAGGTGAGTGAGGAGCAGCGTCTCCCAGTCCCTCCCAGCCAGGCTTTGAACTAACAATAGGGCAGGTTGAATGAAGGCTGATAAATGCAAATCCTGGAATCCCGAAGCCGGATCACACTGCTGCTGCCCGGGCCAGCGGTGGTCAGCGTTCCAACAGCTGCAGCCACCTGGTCACTCACCACGTCAGGATGCTCACTAGACTTCATCGTTTCAGCACCATTTGAGTGCCTACTGTGTGCAAGCTTTCCTCCGCCAGGGCCGTGCTCTCATTCACCGCTTGAGTCCACCTGCCATCAATTTGTTCTGATTGAATAATTGGCCTGTTAGCGCTTAGGAGAAGCATCTGGAAGAAGAGATGGGGCCGGAGGGGTGGGGGCGGGAGGGAATAAAAGCAGTGTTAACTACCCTCTCTCTTCCTCAGTCTTAGCTGGACTTGACTTACAAGAGATCTCGTTGGTTATATAGTAGCATAATAGATGCTATTTTTCTTAGAATGGTACAAAACGCGAGGGGAGAGAAAATGGGCAGTTCGGAATTTAAGATGTGCTTCTGACACTTTTTACTTTGGTACAACCTGCACACAGTCCCTGCGCCCTTCCTCTCCAACTTCATTTCGCAACTCCTGTACTTTCCCACCACCGCTCTCCGCAGCACAGCCCCAAAATGAGTATCAAGGGGGTTGTTCTGGGTTTGGGAACCTTTGAAACTTGAGGAAGAAGAAGAAGAAAAAGACTTCATCCCCAGTGCTTCTGGCCCTTGCCTGCCGGCGAGACTCGCAAGGAGGTGTAGGCCCAGGGGTCCAGGTCCGGCGCTCTGCCCCCTCCACCCAGCCGGCTGGGCCCAGTGGTGGCGGCGGGAGCTCCAGTCCGCTCTCCCGAGCTCCAGTTCCTGATTTCCGCGGGAGCTGCGGGGCTGGGAGGGTGGGGGCGCCGGAGTGAGCGTGAGCATTTGAATGAGAAAGCAGGTTGTGGCAGCGGCGCCCCACTCTGCCCAGCCCGTCTCGGGGGTTCTACAGGCCGGTGTGGAGAAGGGCCCTTCTTGGGGGCTCTTCTGCTCCTCGACAGGGTTTTGAAGTTGGAGTCACAGGGGCCAGTAACTCATCACGCCAGCACTTTGGAGGCTGCTGCTCTGCCGGCGACTCCGAGAAGTCCTTCATCTCCCGAACAGTCAGAAGTTGAGCAGGTCAGTGCTTTGGGGGGGGAATGGGGGGGGGGACAAGAAAGAAAAAGAGGACTGTTACAGCAGTCCCCGTGTGCAAGTGAGCAGGTGGCTCGAGTTCCTCTCGTGGCAGTTCCAGACGGGACACGCTCTTTAGGACAGTGTGAGTGGTGGTGTGAGTGGGGATCCCCCAAACCCTGTGCGGAGAACTGGACCTCGGCTGGTCTTGGGGTTCCGTAATTCGGCAGAATGGGTGTGTGAGCCCGCGCCAGAATTTCATTCTCGGGTCTCTTGTGGTGAGTGGGGTTTACGCCCCGTGGACGGTAAAGCATCGCTCGTTGCAGGATGCTTCACCCCTACGCGGGACCCCCGGGACCTGTCTCTGACCGCCAGACGCCGCAAAGAGAGCAGGTCCGCTTTTCCCAGCAAGGGGAGTGCGGTGTCCATTACACTTGGAGTCTCACGGTTCTTCCTGCGCCCGGTGACCCCACTCAGGGCGTTTTCGGAGAAGACCTGGTGCTCTCAGCGCGAGGAGGATTTACTCCATTGCCCCTTCCTGGAATAAACCAGGGGCACCGGAGCGGCGCAGCGCTGAGCGGTAGAGGCAAGTCCGGGCCACACAGCAGCGCGCTCTGCGCCTGCGCGGGGTTCCCATGGCGACCGCGCCGCGAGTCCGAGACGCCAGCCCTCGTGCCCCCAAGCCCTGTTCCCTGTTGGGCGTCTGCGGCGCCCTCTTTCGCGCTCCCTCAGACTTATTCTTTGTTGTTTGTAACTCGGAATAAGTTTATGATCTCATTTTGACGGTAGGAGTTCAGCATTCAAACAATAACCAGTTAAAATTTAAAAGAGGACTCCCACCTCCCACGGCAATACCACTTTGATGTTAGACTGAAGAGGTGAGGAATTGCTTATTAGGGCAGTATTTGAGAGTCCCCCCCCCCTCCTTCTAGCCCATGAAAGTGGAGACCAATAAAATATTTTTACTTACTGTTTAAGCAGTTTAAAAAAAAAATTGGTCAGGTGTTTGCTCTTGAGCATTAAGGGGACAGACTTGTGCCGGCTTTCCGCAGGTGGAGAGCCGGGCGCGCACAAACGGGCAGCACCTGTGTCTTCCTTTTGGCTTGTTAACGAGAACGAGATGCGTTCCAAAATGGACCAAAGTAAAATGCCAAAGAAAAGAAACAAGGGCTTTCCCAGAAGAAGTGATTGTTTTTCCAGTTGCTCCGGCGTTTTGGTCACTTCTGGGTTTAATCTTCAGGGAATGTTCAAGAAGCCTTAATACGAACGAGTCAGATTCCTCAAGCTTTCTGTTAAGAGATTGAGAGTCTTTTTCCTTAAAATTCTAAGTCTTGACAGCTCCGTCCCCTTTTAAAAGTTTCATTTGTTTACACACAGGTTAGCATTTGGTAAGGGTACACATCTTAAGGGGCATGTAGAATGAGCTGTAGCTTCCTGTGGCTCACTGTTTCTTAGGTTGCATCAATATTTGGCAGCATGGTTGGTATACCTAGTTGTTGTTAACTAAACATTGGTTAGAATTAACTGCTAATAAAAGTTTTAAAATGAAGTTACTCTTCCTGGGATAAAGTGTGGCATAAAACTACCTTAGATGAAGTAACACATGAGTGCTGTCTTGCAGTATCCTATTTTTAAATAATCTGCCTTCAAGAATAGCAAATGTTTATTAGTGGTAGAAGTTTTCAGACAATATCCTTCCACCATCAGCAAATGTAGTCAACGGTAATATTTTTCAGATGATTAGCAAATAACGTGCTGTTAAAATTCTCTCTCCCATCGCAGTCATTATAAATGCCGAGATATTATGCAGTCCATCTAGCTCAAATGTTTAAAAATGTCCAATTAAATTTTTCTTTTTTTTTCATAATTAAAAAAATAGAAAACCTCTTAATTTCCAGGTTCAGATACTTTGTGACCCTATTTGGTGGCTCGTAACTGCCTCCAGTTCCCTAATTCTCAGTGACATGTGTGTCTGCTGGTTCCAGGAGGTATAAACTGCAGTTTAGCAGATCATGGGATAATGAGATTGGGAGTGCTTGGGGGAAGGCTGGGGGGTGGTGATGGGATGAGACAAAGGGAGGGAAGGTTGATGGGCAGAGCCAGGATTTATTGCTGCACCAGATTCTTCATAAAAGCTGTTACAGTCATTGCTTCTGCTTGATAACATTTTCCTACATCAACATCAGTTAAACTTATTTTTAGAATCAGTCTTCTAAATATAAGGATAGAATTATAGAAATAGAATATGATAAAGGTGCTTTATGTTAGGGTGCTTTGATGTAATATACTAGGAAAACTGTTACATGCTTTCTACTTAATTTATTCATTTAGTTAACAGATATTTATTGAAAGCTAGTTATATATGATATAGACAAATAAACCTAGATTTCTGTCCTCAATGAACTGAGACTCGTGACTTCTGCAATAATTCTAATCCTGTTTCAGGTTTTCAGGGTACAGATACTATCTGGTATTCTTAAGGGGGGAGCACTTAATTAAGTGCCAAGTAATCAGATGTCTAGATTCAGAAACAAATGCTTAAATTCTGATTGAAAAAAACCCTGAACATTGTTTTTGAGCATTTTAGATAAGAATCTTATATATATGGTAAGAAGCATCGTGTGCACCTATCTTTTTACATTTTTGTAATGTAGTCTCAGCCCTAAAACCTTCTTTCTTGGCAAGTGCAGCTCAGAGTTTGGGAGCAACAGAGGAATCCTGTAATTCTCAGGTTTCTTAGATGAAGATAAGGTGAGTGATTCAGTAGTCCTTTGTTCTGGCTCCGTGTTTCACGACATAATAAACCTCCTGCAGCTCCCTTCTAAGAATAGTGTTGGTCTGCATGCTTGAAGGATCATGACTATCATTTCTCTGAGCAGAAAAAAAAAAGGATACAAAATTATGGTAGACGGATAAAAGGAATACAGTAGGGCATTTGAACGTTTTAACTTTTGAACTGGAATAATTTCTAGGCATTCTTCATGAGTTCAGACTCTATTGAAATCCATTACAGCAGTGACAAACCTCTGGCATAATATTGACCAAGTTTGACCAACATTTCCTATTGTCACTCTTAGGACACAGAACATTAGGGAGACTATAGCCTCCTTTCCTTCACCACCTCATGAGTCTTTTATTATCAGCTCAGAGAAGCTTGCTGAAGATCATCCCCATTTGGTTATTGCTCTCTGTCTTGGAAAATCAGACTCAGCTGTGAATTGTGGCCCAAGTGGTGCAGAACTCATTACTTTGAACAATGCCTCCTCGGCCTGGGAAGCATGTTCTCTTTCCTCACTGGTAGGGGCTTATTCCAGGCCAGCTTTGCTCACAAGGAAAATCATTTAGACACAGTTCAGTGGACACTCACTCACATCTCTTTGACACCCGTGACGATTTTTGTTTAAGGAGAAATCCAGGACTGCTGTGGTAGGGTGTGCCGAATTAGAAGTGCATTTTAAGAAGCCCATGAAGAAGTTTACACAGCTTTGTGTTATTATCCTCAGGGTCTCTGTCTTCCATGCTTCAAAGTAAAAGAGGACAGGATGAACACAAAGGGACAACTAAGAAAACTTTTATAGCAAAGTTAAAAAAAATTCTCATCAAGTCTGCATTTTAGATGCACTAAACTAAATGCTTGTACCTCATGATCATCATGAAATTACAGAGCAGAAAAATACGTCTACTATTATGTGAATCAGGACACCAGGGCCTAAGGTTGCCACAGGATTTCCTTAAAGTCATACAGCTAATAAATGAAAGAACCCAGGTGAAAATGTTCTGATTTCTAATGATCCTGCTGTTTCTAGGAAATCCAGGGAGGACAGATATGAAATCCTCGCTCTAGACTTTGGGTATTTGTAACCGTATGAACTTGCTATAGTTGTAGTTATAAAATGTTCAAACACCAGCAATGTTTTATGACTTAATCTAATTTCACTGAGTGGAATTGACAGTGGGCACCTTCTGATATTTGGTTATAACCACGTGTATGTCATGAGAATGTATCTGGTTCACATGCATAAACGCAAAAGAGATATTTTTCAGTATGTATTTTGGCCTGAGGAATTCTGCCATGATTAGGATTTAATACATGTTAGAGCAGCTTTTCTCGTTATTGTCCAGTAAATATCTTAAACAAGGGACTCTGGAAGTAAAGGAGGAAATAAACATTGATTTATTCCACTCATGTGCCTGGGCATTTATTTTAGGTCACTTTAAAATTCATAAAAAGACGCAGGAGTTATTATCCCATGTTACTAGTGAGACCTGGAGATTTGTTTCTTGCCCAAGATCTAAGTGAGTATGGAATAGTCTTGGAATTTGAACCCAGGTCTGTCTGCCTACGTGCTCTATTACATCATGTTCCCACTCAGAAAGGCAAGGCTTAATTTATGAAAAATACTGAGTTTTCATTTCAAACTCACCATGCCAATCAAAATAGACATTTAGAGATTTTTCTGTTCAGCTTTTTGGTGAGTGGAGAAGCTGCATTCCCTCTATGGAGTTTAGGAGGTTATAAATTCAGGGCTGCTTCCAGAAACACATTCAAGACTTTGTTTATAAACTGTGTTGGCTATTTGTTTAGAAGTGAGTGGTGTTTAGATTCTCTTCTGCCGATGCTTTTTCACATCAAAGTGGCCCACTTATCACTTTGAGATTGTGTTGTCAAATTGTGCTGGGTCTAAGAGGACCCCTCATGATTTTAATGTGTATTTTCTGGCATCCCAAGGCTTAGATGTTGATTTTTATCTTGCATAAACTTTACTGCTGGATAGAATCAGATGGTGTCTTTCTGTAATGCTTTTCAAATTGGAGACCTGAATCGACTTGCACAGTTGCTGAAAATTTCTAAATTTAGGCTAGAATCTGGAGTTTTGGTGCTTCTAAAACCACGCTGGCTGTGGTGTTGAGACTGTACTAAGCTGGTTTCAGATTTGCAGCATTTTTGAGTGGGTTTACCCATGAGTAAACTGAGGCTCAGGAATGTCCACACTCACAGAGCTGAAATGGGACTTGAACCTTGACATTGCCAGCAGACACCTGGTCTACTGACCTTATTAGTACACCACACCTTAAAAGCACACCTCTATCCTGGGCCTTCTTTTGTCCCTATGTCTGACTGCAGGGGAGAAGAAAAGGTGGAGGGTTTCAGAAGACTGGATGCCAGCCTCGCTTGAGGCAACACATAGGGCCCTGGAGTGCTCTGAGTTTCCTCCTTCATGAGTTTTTCTGTGTCTTATCCTACTAGCAGCCTCTTTTCTCTGTGGCTCTGTCTTCTGAATTTAGCAAGGGACTTAAGAACCTGTCCAACCATTCAGGTGCCCATGCCTTAGCTTTAAATTGCCACTGGAAGGCAGAAAGATCTAGTTTGGTGCTATCGCATGTGAGTTACTGATTAACTGATCTAAGGCAATCATGGTTTCTCTTAGATCTGCCTTCACTTCCTTGTTGCTAGTCCGCCAGAACCAAACATTTGAATTTAGCTTCCCACTTCCTCTTCTCTCCCTCTTCAATTTAACTGAAGGAGCCTCTGGATCTTGGAACAGGTCTCCGTGGAGTGCTAGCGGAACCTCTGGTGGGAACTTTGAAGACCTGTATGTTTTTTTTCAGGGGTCAGAATCCTGGACCAGAAGTTAAGTGAGTTGATTTGCTGTGTAATTGTATGTTATTTAGTTCTCTAGACCTCCTATTTCTTTTTGCCAAGCAACTGTTTCTTAACTTTGAGTGATATGGGATTGAAAAGAAATTTTTTTAAAAAAAGATTTCTTTATAGAAAAAGGAGTTAGTTTTATGAAAAGATCCTTTGATTTTTATTTCAGTGTAAAGACTGTTGGTTCCTTACAACCATTTGTGTAAAACAGAAAGGGAGGGTTGAGAAAAGAAGGGAGGATTTTCTTCCATGCATATAGAATATTTCTTGAAGGGTACACTAGAAACTAATGTTAGTTGCGAGACAGATACCAGAGGTAAACTCTTCATTGTATACCTTTATTATGCCTTTAGATTTTGAAACTTAATAAGTAAAATTAAAGTAAGAAAAACAATACTTGGGTTTCAATAATAAAGAAATAAGTAACCACCTTCTGGGTCCTAAGTGGTAGAAGTAGGAAACTGGGAAGTGATTTCAAAGAAGAGAAATTCTCTTTCTCACTATCTTAAGTCTCAAATTTCACGTTTAGTAATTTTTTTTTTTTTTTAGTCATTTTTAAATGTTTTTTTAACACTGGATTTCAATAACAGGGCTTGGGGAGGTTTGTTTTGAATTTTCATGGTTTTCTTCCCTCTCATAGAGCATCAGGTATTGGCTGCCCCCAGACTCAGTGGGCCAATGGGAATCAGACCTATCCCACTCCTGAGTCAATAAACCTGTCTTATGCTGGCAGTGTGTTTATGGAGTGAAGCCCAGAAAGCCCCCCACACCCCGCCCCATTTTTTTTACCCATAGAGAAATCCCTATAATGTGATGATTTTATTTTGCTGAGCAGTGTCTGAATGTCAGAGGAATCTTTTCTTCTCAAATTGAACAAGGAAAAAAAAAACTTGTGTACAAATGTTTTATTGTGAACCACAGCTTTTCTTGTTTGAAATAGGTTGTGAATTGGAAGTAGTTTTCTGTTTACTGGGTAAATCATTAAAATACAATCTTGGAAGAGAGTGAACACAAACTGTGTACCAACTTCTTTTTTACTCGTCAGAAGAGAAATGTGAAATCTACTATTTAGTGTCCAGTTTCAATCAAAAGCAAAAACTCAAGTCAGGGTCAGCTCTCAGCACTTTCTTGAAAATTTCTCATCTCAAATTTGGTGAAGTAAATAAAACATTCTTTCCTCACAGAATTCTTATTACTCTGTAACTTTTGCTAGAAAAGAATAACTGAATAGATCATACATTCTCATGTGTAAATTTTTTTAAAGCTAAAAGGGCATTTAGTGAAAATTCTCTCACCTCTGTTCTTCAGCCATCCAGTTCTTTAATAGACCAATAGTGTTATTAGTTTCTTATGTATTTTTTCAAAAAGATATATATATACAAGCAAATACATATGGATGCTTTCTTCCTTTTAAGAATCAAATGGTAATGCACCATCCATATGATTCTGCGTTTTTTCTTGTAACAATATATCTTTATATCATTCCATATTAGCACATAGAGCTTCTTAATTCTTTTTTCTTTTTACTTTATTTGAAAAAAGCAGTTGTAGGTACACAGCAAAATTGAAGGGAAGGTGCAGACTTTCCCATGTGCTCCCTGCCCCACCCGTTCATAGACGCCCCATTACCAACAACCCCCAGCAGAATGGTGCATTTGTTACAATTGATGACCCACTTTGACACATGATAATCACCTAGATTACATGGTTTACATTACAGTTAACTCTTGGTGTTGTGCATTCTGTGGGTTTGGACAAATGTGTAATGACCTGTATCCATCATTGTGATATCATACACTGTGTTTTCACTGCCCTAAACATCCTGTGTTCTGCCTTCACCTACTGCAGGATATCTCGATTACTTCCAAGTTTTGGCCATTATGAATCAAGTTGCTATAAACATTCATGTGGAGGTTTCTGTGTGGACATATGTTGTCAACTCCTTTGTGTAAATACCAAGGAGCACAACTGCTGGATCGTGTGGTAAGAATATGTTTAGTTTTGTAAGAAACTGCCAAACTGTCTGCCAAAGAGGCTGTGCCATTTTACATCCCCACCAGCAAGGAAGGAGCACTCCTGTTGCTCTACATCCCCACCGACATTTTGTGGTGTGAGTGTTCTGGATTTTGGCCATTCTAATAGGTGTGTAATCGTATCTCGTTTTAATTTGCATTTCCTGATGATTTATCACGTAGAGCATCTTTTCGTATGCTTCTTTGCCGTCTCTGTATCTTTGGTGAGGTGTCTGTTAAGGTTTCTGGCCCATTTTTAAATCAGGTGGGTTTTTTTGTGTTTTAAGAATTCTGTGTGTACTTTGACTAATAGTCTTTTATCAGATGTGTCTTTTGCAAATATTCTGTGCCAGGCTGTGGCTTGTCTTTTCGTTCTCTTGACATTGTTTTTCACAGAGCAGAAGGTTTAAGGTGTAATGAAGTTTAGCTTACCAATTCTTTGTTTCATGGATCATCCCTTTGGTGTTGTATCTAAAAAGTCCCCACCATGCCCAAGGTCATCTAGATATTTTTCCTATGTTATCTTCTAGGAGTTTTATAGTTTCGTGTTTTAAATTTAGGTTTGTGATTCATTTTGAGTTAATCTTTGTGAAGGGTATAAGGACTATGTTTAGATTCGTTTCTTTGCATGTGGATGTCCAGTTGTTCCAGCACCATTTTTTTGAAAAGAACTGTCTTTGTTCCATAGTATTGCCTTTGCTTGTTTGTAAAAGATCAGTGATTCCATTTATGTGGGTCTATTTCCAGGCTGTGTGTTCTGTTCCATTGACCTATTTATCTACTCTTTCTTCAATACCACACTGTCTTGATTACTGTAGCTTTAGAGTAAGTCTTGAGTAGGATAGTTTCAGTCTCCCAACTTTGTTCAATATTATGTTGGCTATTCTGGATTTCTTTTTAAGGGCCACCTATTTTCCAATGTATGGATATACTAAAATTTAACCAGATTAATGGACAATTAGGTTGCTTCTGATCTTTTGAAAACAATGGTACAGTAAATAACTCTATATATACACTGTTTGCGTGTTCAAGTATGGCTATAGAATATATTTTTGGAAGTGGGATTGCTAAGTCAAAGGTATGTACGTTTGTAATTTTGATAAATATCGTCAAATTGACTTCAATAGAATTTGTACAATTTTTACCCTTATCAGAAATGTATTACATGACGATTTCTCCACACCCTCACCAACACCATTTGTCATTAAACTTCTTGATTTTTGCTAACCTGATAGGTAAAAAATTAGCATCTTGATATAGATAAAACTTGCTTTCCTCATATTCACTTACGGGTAACTTTACAAATTTCCATTTTGAGCAGAGCCTCAGAGTAGAAGGTGTCACTTCATTCTTTCTATTATAGATTAAAAAATTAGTTTTGAAGAGACAAATGAATAGGTTTCAGATCACTGCCTGATAGAGGATCAGAGTCAGCACACTTACTTTTCTTATATGATAAGCATTTAGTTGCTTTTCACACTTCTTCCAAGTCTCAAATATTTCACTCATCTCCCCAGGTCTGGGAGAGTTGGTGTCTTTGGAATCCAAAAGTATCTCCAGTCCTGGCAGGATGGTGTCAACACCGGGCTTGGCTGTAGCACTGCTTGGTTCCCACTGCCTGGGATCAAAGCTAACTTGAATTCCTTATTGTCTCTTGTGGCTGCATAGGTTCTTGTGTCCTAGCATTACTGAAGGAAAGAAGAAATGTTGAGCGTTCAGACTTTGGTGGGTTCTGATTCTGTTTGTTTGGACACTCAGGAGAACGCTGCTCTTCCTTGAATGTGGACAAGATTCTTTTGGAATAATGGAGGATTCTGAGGGTGGCCATGAACCAAGACCTGGCCACTAGAATAGTGTCTCAGTCTGGTTCCCATGATTTTAGTGGGAACATATTAGATATTCAATGGAAGGAAACTATGCAAGAGAATATAATAGAAAACATATAGGCCAGTGACAAATAACCAGGAGTTAGTTTCTGTGTCTATAATCTATTTTGTTCTACTTTAAGAAGAAAACATCAAATCCACACTATAAATTTCATTTGAGGAATTTGTAATACTGCTTGGGTTTTATTTCCCTATTTTTTCTCATTAATGCTTTCTATGACACCTTTCGTCAGATGGCAACTTCAAACAGGCTGTTTATTACCTAGACTTAAAGAATCAAGAACTTATAAGCTTGAAAAGAGTAAGTTAACACGAAATGTGTTAGATGCATTTAACTTGGGCTACCTCCATCAGCTTCGGATTTTTTTTCCCCAGAGCTTCTTAAAGATTAAGGATACGGCACATGAAAAACAAAGCTGAGTTTCCACAATTCAAAATATTTGACTAGATTTTTTTGCTGTTCTTTTGAACTTGAGAATTTATATGAGCAAATTAAGTTTAATATCCCATCTCCTTCTGTATTGCTTTTAGGACCTTTTACTTGTCCTTTTTATAATTTCTGACATTCTTATATTTGCATTGATATAAGTTCTCTGTTGAACAGTTAGAAAGTTAACATCTCTGCTGGTTTAGAGAAACTAAACTTTAATTCTTAATTTTACCACCATTGTCTTAGGCTGAAATGTTTGCAAAATTGTCTTTGATCCCTACCATCCTTTTAAAGAGAGGCCTATTGTGGGATTTATATTCTGAATAAGTTATGTTTAGGCATTCTTGGTGAAATGTTATTTTTGCCAATTTCCTTATATATACTTTGTTATATCACAATGTATTTTTTTATTTTTTTGGCTGTACCATGCAGCTTGTGGGATCTTAGTTCTCTGGCCAGGGAATCGACCCTGTGCTCTCAGCAGTGAAAGGGGAGAGTCTTGACCACTGGATGGCCAGGGAATTCCCTATCACAATGTATTTAAACATCATATTAACAATGTAAATTAGTAATTTTTACCTTGATAACTGAGCAGTATTTTGAGCATTCACAGTGCCTTCCTACTAAACTGCCCTTCCTGTTCCCCTCCATCTCATCTTCCCTCTTTTAAACCTACTGATCTTTTGAGATCTAGCTCTATGCTCCCACCGTCCAGGAACTCTTTCCTGACAGCCTTGGTTTCTTTTCTTTGAACCTTTACAATATGCTTCATTTGCCACCAATCATACATTCTGCGTTTTCCTGTGCAAGTTTTATATAAATCTTTTGTTTCCATCTATGCACTATTCTCCCATCTAGATCGTTGGCTTCTTGATGACTGGGACAGCGTTTAGGCATCTCTCCATCCCCTCAGTACGTATAGTAGAGCCCAGAGCATACTTGTGGGTTATTTGATTCATAAATTGATTTGATTATAGCTTTTTGCACATTAAGGGGTCCTGAGATCCTATTTTTGAACACAAAAAGGGGGACACTTCCCCTACTCACCCTGCTGTGGTTGGGAAGGAGAGAAGGTATTGCCTGGAGGTTTAGCTGCCCAGCTCAAGGCAGATCTCCTGTTGGAGCCGCGCGTATTGCTCGGTGGAAGGGTTAGGGAAAGCAGGCAAAGTTGGGAATCCAACACATTCCTTGTGATAAGCTCCCTTCTCTCACTGGTGGGTAGGGAAGTGGACAAGAGAAGAGGATAAGATGAACTTGGGAAAGCTGGGGGATCTGCCCTTCTCTGGGGGTTGACATTTCTGAGACTGAATTTTGGGCATCCTTATATATGAGGGAATTGTGGGTGGAGCTATTCTGAAGTCCATTTCTAATATTCAAAAAGTATGGAAATCACTGGTTTAGAGACAACTAGTATAAATCAAGGATTTTTTTGGATGTCAGTGTGTCATCAGGAATAGTCTTCATATATGATCAAAGGTGTTAATATTGGGCTGGATTTCAAGACTGATGGCCACTGAGAGTTGAAATCTAATTACCAAACAGTCATTCCTTTGAGTGTTTTTTTTCTCAATGTAGTTTTAATTTCCAATCTGCACTTCGTGCCCACTTTGAAAGTGAAGGAATATATTTTTAGAAGATGAAAAATATCTCAACCCTTACATGAACATAGGGAATTGGAAAAGATTGTACATTGAAAAGTCTGGATCTCATTACTGAGTTTGCCATACCTAGTAGTGCGTTCGCTCCCTTTCTCTTTCTTTTATTGTCTTTTTTCTCTTTCCCTGTCTTATATTCATTATTTATTAGGGAGCAAAATTACATAGATCTTAAGAGTGTAATCACTGAAGTTAATTTTTATTTAGTTCAAGTACCAGTGCTGTCACTTGATAGCTGTGGACCTTAGGTAGTTACTTAACCTCTCTGTGCTTCAGTTTCTCTATCTGTAAAATGGGGATAATAATTATACCTAGACCTTAGGATCACTGTAAAGATGAAAAAAATAATGTTTCATAAAATATATACCACAATACTTGGCACATAGGAAGTGCTAAAAAGTATCAGCCATTATTACAAATTAGCAGGCACTGAGCCTAATAAGCTTTTGGGTTAGATCAAGTCCTGATTTGACTGTCAGATTGCAAGGTTCTGTGGCTTTGAATGTGAATTCCCAGGCTTGAATTCTGTTTCTAGCAATATAGTTCACTGATACTCCCGATGAAACAATTTGAATATGTTGGGTACAGTAGAAAGATTATTTTCTTAAGTGCAGTAACCTGTAAGAAAGTAATGAATATTCAGGCTTTAAATGCTAAGTGAAGAGGGGTCTACTGAGCAATGAAGCTGGCTTTTTGCCCTGAGGACATTTGCCAAACCAGGTTAACTTGAACTTCTGCTTTCATGGCCTGAGGGCACAAGGGACAAGAGATAAAGTTAAAACATCTGAGAAGGGACCATTTGGTCATAAAGCTAGGACTTCAAAGGGCTTCTCCCTCATTGTAAGGGTGAATTAGAATAAAAACAAAAATAATTATCTACCTTCTTTCTAACCCTATAATATTGTAAGGAAAATCACCTTTCAAAAATCTTGGTTCTGAGCAGACCCTGATTATTTGGTCCTGAGAATTTGTGATCCTGAGCCAGCTTTAATACAGATTTGCATCTGGAATCATAATAACTAGGTGGTCAGAAAAACCTCGAAATGAAAATTTGATTTAAAGAGTGCCTACATTGCAAGTGTCCCTGGTACTGAGCAAACACCAATTTTCCCCCTTCTTTTGGAAGAATCTATTTTTATCCTAGACTTCAAAGAATCCCCACCAATGAAATTACTGGGTGGGCCAAAATGTGCCTTCTGTTTTTTAAGTAAAAATAAGACACATTTTTCATTTTCACCAAGAACTTTATTAAACAATGTATTCACCCTTTTGTTCCACTACCTTCTACCATTTCTCATGAAACTTCATCATTCCTTCTTCCCAAAACTTTTTATCTTTTTGATCAAAGAACTGTTCCCAGGTGCCTTTTACAGTCTTCCAGGGAACTGAAATTTTTTCCATTAAGAGAATTTTTAAAGACCGAAATAAATTGAAATCTGAAGGTGCAACGTCTGGTGAATATGGCGGATGAATCAGAACTTCCCAGCCAAGCTGTAACGGTTTTTGCCTGGTCATCAAAGAAACATGCGGTCTTGCGTTATCCTGATGGAAGATTATGCGTTTTCTGTTGACTAATTCTGGGCGATTTTCATTGAGTGCTGCTTTCAGTTGGTCTAACTGGGAACAGTACTTGTTGGAATTAATCGCTTGGTTTTCCAGAAGGAGCTCATAATAGAGGACTCCCTTCCAATCCCACCATATACACAACATTACCTTCTTTGTATGAAGACTGGCCTTTGTTGTGGTTGGTGGTGGTTCATTTCACTTGCCCCACGATCTCTTCCATTCCACATTGTTGTATAGTATCCACTTTTCATCGCCCATCAATTTGTTTTAAAAGTGGAACGTTTTCATTACGTTTCAGTAGAGAATCGCATGAGGAAATACGGTCAAGAAGGTTTTTTTCTCTTAACTTATGTGGAACCCAAACATCAAAGTCATTAACATAACCAAGATGGTGTAAATGATTTTCAATGCTTGATTTGGATAGTTTGAGTATGTTGGCTATCTCCCTCGTGGTATAACATTGATTGTTCTCAATTAATGTCTCAATTTGATCGCTATCAACTTCAACTGGTCTACCCGACCATGGAGCATCGTTCAGTGAGAAATCTTCACAAACAACTTTTGACATACTTGATCAGTCACAGCACCTTTTCCATACACTGCACAAATCTTTTTGTGCATTTCAGTTGCATTTTTACCTTTCTTGAAATAATAAAGCATAATATATGGAAAATGTTGCTTTTTTCTGCCATCTTCAATATTAAAATGGCTATAAAAATTCAATTTTGATGCCTTTTAAAATTTTTATTTTTTAATCTTTATTGGAGTATAATTGCTTCACAATACTGCATTAGTTTCTGTCGTACACCAGAGTGAATCAGCCATATGCATACACATGTCCCCATATCCCCTCCTTGAGCCTCCATCCCGTCCTCCCTATCCCACCCCTCTAGGTCATTGCAAAGCACCGAGCTGACCTCCCTGTGCTATGCTGCTGCTTCCCACTAGCTAACTATTTTACATTCAGTAGTGTTTATATGTCGATGCTAAGCTCACTTTGCCCCAGCTTCCCCCTCCCACCCCGTGTCCTCAAGTCCATTCTCTGTCTACATCTTTATTCCTACCCTGCAACTAGTTTCATTAGTACCTTTTTTTTTTTAGGTTCCATATATATGCGTTAGCATACGGTATTTGTTTTTCTCCTTTTGACTTACTTCACTCCGTGACAGACTAGGTCCATCCATCTCACTAAAAATAACTCAATTTCGTTTCTTTTTATGGCTGTGTAATATTCCATTGTATATATGTGCCACATCTTCTTTATCCATTCATCTGTTGATGGACACTTAGGTTGCTTCTATGTCCTGGCTACTGTAAATCGTGCTGCACTGAACATTGTGGTACATGTCTCTTTTTGAATTATGGTTTCCTCAGGGTATATGCCCAGTAGTGGGATTGCTGGGTCATATGGTAGTTCTATTTTTAGTTTTTTAAGGAACCTCCATACTGTTTTTCATAGTGGTTGTATCAATTTACATTCCCACATATGGTGCAGGAGGGTTCGCTTTTCACCACACCCTTTCCAGCATTTATTGTTTCTAGACTTTTTGATGATGGCCATTCTGACTGGTGTTGAGTTGATACCTCATTGTAGTTTTGATTTGCATTTCTCTCTTTTTTGACCCACCTCCTAGAGTAATGGAAATAAAAAACAAAAATAAACAAATAAGACTTAATTAAACTTAAAAGCTTTTGCACAGCAAAGGAAACCATAAACAAGATGAAAAGACAACCCTCAGAATGGGAGAAAATAGTTGCAAATGAAACAACAGACAAAGGATTTATCATCAAAATATACACCCAGCTCATGGAGCTCAATATCAAAAAAAACAATCCAATTAAAAAATGGGCAGGGGCTTCCCTGGTGGCACAGTGGTTGAGAGTCTGCCTGCCGATGCAGGGGACACGGGTTCGTGCCCCGGTCCGGGAAAATCCCACATGCCACGGAGCGGCTGGGCCTGTGAGCCATGGCCGTTGAGCCTGCGTGTCCAGAGCCTGTGCTCCGCAACGGGAGAGGCCACAACAGTGAGAGGCCCGCATACGGCAAAAATAAATAAATAAATGGGCAGAAGACCTAAATAGACATTTCACCAAGGAAGACATACAGATGGCCAAGAGGCACATGAAAAGATGCTCAACATCACTAATTTATTAGATAAGTCTTTTTTTAAATGCACACTGATATGACAGCTATCGCATACAATTTAACAAAATTGTTTCAAATGAAGTTAAAGGCATCTAAGTGCTACTAGAGCCATCTTACGGAAAAAACTGAATGAACCTTTTGTCCTACCCAATAGAAGGAAAATTAGCATCTCATAGTTTGAAAAAAATCACTAAACACAAGATTTAAGCTGAGAACCAGAAACTCTGGAGACTAACCAAGCTGATTTGAGAAAGAACCAAATATTATAGAACTTGGGGGAAAAAAAAAAAGAACTCAGTGAACAGATTAACCCAAGCTGAACAGGGAAATTGTCAACTGAATGATAGATCTGAAGAAAATTTTCAGATAGCAACAGAGAGGCAAGACAATGAAAACCCCAAAATAAAGATTAATCAATGTGGAAGACAGAGAATTCAGACTCAATATAAGTTTAATTATAATTTCAGAAGAAGAGAGAAAATGGGAAGAGGCAACATTTAAAGAGATAATGACTGACAGTTCTCAAGGACTGATAAAAAGTATCACTTTCCATATTCATGAAGTCATCTGAATTCCATTCGGGATAAGGAAAAATCCACACAGACAAAATATAATTAAATTGCAGAACACAAAATATAAAGAGAAGATCTTAAGCAAGGTCAGAGAGAAGAGGCAGCTTATTTTCAAAGACATGACAAATTATCCTGACGGTGTGACAATAGAAGCCAGAAGACAGTAGAATATTAAATTTCATGCCCTGATAGAAATTAACTATCAGCCTAGGATTCAGTTTTCGTTAAGAATATCTTTAAAAAGCAAAGACAAAGACTCTCAGACTTAAAACCAACCAACCAACAAACAAAAAAACCACAACAAACCCTAGAATTCTAGCAGATCCTCACAAAAAGGATACATTTCAGGCAGAAGAAAATTATTACCAGATGGAATGTCTCAGAAACAAGAAATGAACAAAGAAAAGGAAAATTTGTAAGTAAAACACACATTGACTGTATAAAGTAGTAATCATGTCTTCAGTGGGAACTAGGTAAAATAAGTGACATAAATAAATTGGAGAAGCAGAAGGAGTCAATATCTTCTAAAGTTCCTGTATAGTTTGGGAGGAAGTTAAAGATACAGATTAAATTTATACTTTGATAAGTAAAGTGTACCTGTTAAAATTTCTAGGGCAACCACTAAAATTTAGTAAAAGAATGAATGAATAACTTTCCAACGGGGAAAATTGAAATGAGAAAACTATTAAATCTGAAGTCAAGAAAGTTGAGAAAAGAAATATAGAATAGGCGACTAGTAGCAAACACAAAATAAGATGTAGAAATAAAATCCAATGTATTAGCAACTATAAAGAAACCAAAGATTGTTAGACTAGATGAAAAATGAAAATTCGGCTATTTGCTGTTTATAAAAGACATGTCTAAAACAAGGGTACAGAAAGGTGAAGGTAAAATAATAGAAAAAGATAAATGAGTGGTTACAAACTAAGAGCTGTCACTATTAACATCAAAAACTAAAAGCTGGCGATATTGATATCAGATGAAATAGACTTTAAATGTCAAAAGCATTTTTAGAGATAAAAGAAGGTCATATTGGTTCAAAAGTTGGAACTCATCAGAGAAAAACCTTTTGTGGTTTTTAAACATGGTCTCAATATAACGCAAAACGTGGTCTCTAATACGTGGTCTCAACATATATTACGCAAAAATTGAGAGAACTACAATGGGAAACGTATATTCCCAGTGATTTTTTTTTTTTTTTTTTTTTTTTTTTACCATGCCGCGTGGCTTGTGGGATCTTAGTTCCCCAACTAGGGATTGAACCTAGGCCCTCGGCAGTGACAGCATGGAATCCTAATCACTGGATCACCAGGGAATTCCCTTCCTAGTGATATTTTAATATACTTCATCAGTACTTGATAAAGAGGGGAAAAGGTCAGCTACCACACACAAGATTTGAGCAATACAGTTAGTAAGTTTGAGCTGATAGACATGTGAAGGTCATTGCATCTCAAAACTGCAGAATACACATTATTTTCAAACACACATAGAACATTACAAAAAATGACCTCAAACTATGTCATCAAGCAAGTCTTAACAGCAAACAATGATTGGTATCATCCAGACCAGATCTGTGATCACAGTGCAGTTAAGCTAGAAACTGATAACAAAAGATGACTATGAATAATTATAGAAATATATTTCAAAATGACCCTTGGATCAAAGAAGTTGCAGTGGAAATCAGAACATATTTTTAACTGAATGATAACAAAAATATTTTGGGTCAAGACTTGGGGTGGGGATAAGCAGCTAAAGCATGTATAAATGCTTATATTAGAAAAGAAGAAAGCCTGAAAATTAGTTAGATGTTGAAGTTGAAGAGTTAGAAAAAGATGCAAAGTAGACCCAGAGAAAATAGATGGAGGGAAATAATAATAATTCCATATTATTCAATGGAGAGGATCAAAAATGATACAGTTTGGCTCTTGGTAAAAGCTAGTAATGGTGATGAACACCTGGTGAGGCCGATTTCAAAAGAAGAGAGAGGCACAATATTCCTAAACAATATTAGGAGTGGAAAAGCAGATGTAGATAGTAAAAAAAAAAGTTATGAAATACATTATGCTAAAACATTTGAAAGCTTAGAGGAAGTGAATACCTTTCTAGACAAGTATAACTTATTAAAACTAAATTAGAAAAACTAGGCTGAATAATTCTATAATTTTTAAATTAAATAAACCATTAGTCAAATATTTCTCCATAAAGGAAGGTCTAGGTTTAGATGGGTTTATGAGCAAGTTCTACCAAGCACTCAAGGAAAAAGTAATTTCAAACTTGCATAAATCATTCCAGGGAATAGAGATACATTTTTTGAAGCTGTGATAACCTCAGTATAAAAACGTGTCAAGAACAGTATGAGAAATGGAAATTATAGGCCAGACTTACTTAGAAATATACATGTAACAGTCATAAAACCTGAGCAGGCCAAATCTAGCAATGTATTAAAAAGATAAATCCAATTTGTTCACAATGTATCATCTTGGGATTGCAGCGTTGGTTTAACATTAGAAAATTCATATTAACAGATTAATGGAGACATATCTTATGATCTAAGTAGATGCAGAGAAAATGTCTTATAATGTTTAATATCAAATTATGCAAAAAGCTGTTCAGAAAATCAGAATAGAGCCAGTTTTCTTAACATAAAGAATATTTACAAATAACCTATGGCAAACATTACACTTAGTGGTAAAATATTAAAAGCACTTTGTTTCTTAAGATGAAGATCCATTATTCTATGCAATACTGCTTTTGATGGTTGATACATACTGTATCCTATTTTTTCACATAGCATCGTGTCATGAGCATTTTCCATGTTCACTTACAAAGTTTTTGCAGAACACAATTGTTAATATCTAACCTACAGTCAGTGCTACCCCAGTAGCTGACTATTTAGTGCTCTAATTCTTCTGCATCATAAAAAATGATGCAGTGAATATTTTTTGTGTATACATTTTTGTATCTTTAAAGATTTCTTTTTGATATATTTCCAGCAGCTGAATTACTGAACCAAAAGGTATGAACTCTTTCAAGCACTGGATACCTATTATTATATACTTGAAACCAGCCCTTTCAAATGAAGCATCCATGTGTCTTTGGAAGGTGATTGTATCTCACTGCTCAACTTAGCTCAGAATATTTTCAGCTCCTGATGGTTTAAAGAAAACACACAGGGAACTTGGGGTTTAGTGGTGTCCCCTGTGAGCCTTAAAAAATGAACAAAGTACCCTTTTATTTCTTTCCCTGTGTGTACATAGCTGGGAGGGGGCTAGCTATGGAATTAAGCTGTTTGCAGAGCCCTTTAACAACCAGTTTGGCAGTGCTTGGAAACCTGTGGGAAGTGGGGGAGGGAGTTTATGAAGGGGGAGGGGAGGATAGTGACCTGCCATCTGCGGAGTGGAGTGGGGCCCCTCTGACCAGGGCCTTCTGACCCAGGCGTCTGAGCTGCTTTAGAACCTGTTAGTCTAGGTCTGGTCCAGGGACAGGAGCCGTGGGCCCTCCCATCCCATCCCTGCGCTGTGTAAGTCTCTTGATTTGTTTGTCTTAAAATTAGTGGAGAAATGAGAGAAGAGCAGCTGTCTTTGAAATCTTAGCTTTTAACTGGACTGAGTTTGAATTCTCAACCATTAGAGAGAACTTCGTGCAGAAATTCCCAAACGTGTTGTGTCAGAGGCTGTGAGGTGCAGGACACAGTTTGGGGACTTTTCCCCTCTGCCTTCCTCTTTCTAAGCACTTCCTGTTGTATGAATATTGCTGTCAGAGCATATTAGTTATGTCTTTTGTCTCTCAGCGAGGCTTAAGGAGAAGGAAATCACTTCTCCATATGAGTTAAAGGGTATACTAATGGGAATTAACTCTGTGGTTTCTCAGGGCTATTTTAATTTATAATTACAGCTGAATGATGGGGATATTAGTCGGGGGTACGGGTTGCCCATAGTCCTTATTAATGTAGAATATTAAGTTTGGAAGCTCTGAGAGAGCATCTCATTCACCACCACTCGTCTTTTGTTCCAAAGATGAGGCAGCCCGAGCACAGGGGAGTGAAGAGATTTACCTGACACTGTTTAGTCAGAGGGCGGACTGGGCTGCAACTCTGGCCTCTTGACATCCAGTCAGACATTTTCCCATTGTCCCTTGATGCCTTACTGCATCCCATGAAGCAGTTACTTCATTTCCATCAGCAGGGTGAGTTTATGCATTGTTTTAATTTCTGGCTATAGCCTTCCTCCCTGTTGTTAGCAATTTGGAAAGCACATGAACCCCTCAGATAGTTTTCACAGTGATTTCTGGCTCGAAAATTTGGCCTTGGTGTTTCTGAGCTTTGTCCGAATAGCTCACTCAAATTTCATTGCAAAGAAACCTCCCACCATTTGATTCTCAAAGAACTGACACTTTGCTTGGAGCCCCTCCAGGCTGTATACTCCAAAGTCTCCTGGCTGGAGGGACAAGGTAGGTATATTTTGAATAAGTAATGTTTCATTTAGTCATCTCTTCTCCTCCTTCTGGCTCTTCCCCTTCATTGACCCATAGTGGAGTTGGATTGAGTGGTGGATATGAGAAGAATTATACCTTGTATATTATGAGTAATACAACTCTAGGTTCTTTCCATAGGGAAGGAGTGTCAGGGAGGAAACACGGCTGGACAGAGTATAGCCCTGGGACTGGGACAGGGGATTTGGAGTCAGAAGACATGAATTTGCAACCTACTATTTCCTGTTAGCCTCTTTGAACTCATGCTTAATGATGAATGACTTATAGGGCTATTGTAAGGATCATTTTTTAAAAAATACAAGATAGAAATGGAAATATTGTATGAACCATAAAATGATTTACAAATAATAATATATTATTATTATTATTTTTTTTTTTTGCGGTACGCGGGCCTCTCACTGTTGTGGCCTCTCCCGTTGGGGAGCACAGGCTCCGGACGCGCAGGCTCAGCGGCCATGGCTCACGGGCCCAGCCGCTCCGCGGCATGTGGGATCCTCCCGGACCGGGGCACGAACCCATGTCCCCTGCATCGGCAGGCGGACTCTCAACCACTGCGCCACCAGGGAAGCCCAAATAATATATTATTTTTAAGAAAGAAAGAATATAAAAGAGTGGGAGTGGGAGTGTTGGTTTTTATGGAAGAGGGGTGCCAGAGAAGAATTGGCTGTGGTAGTAGCAGTCACAGTAGGTGAAGAGGTGGAGATAGCATGTAGTAACAAATCCCTGTACTTAAAAAAAAAAAAGTGTGTTTGTGTGTGTATATACACATACATACACATATATGAATATATTCCCCCTTCCCCAAAGTTCTCTTTTAAAACTCTCCTATTCTTCCTTTTCCTTTGTTAGAACTCTGATTTCCATATATGAACTTGAATAGTTTGTCTTTTTTTAAGCCATTCAAGTGGCTTGAGCAGATTTGTAGTGTTCCATAAAACTCATGTTAAAGCAGTGATATAGATTTGCCTCACATGTAAAAACAGTTAAGAGAATTCTAAAGAAGAAAAGATTTCAGGGTTTGGTCTGCTTAAATACACCTTCAAGGGGTGCGAGGGAATCCTTTACTACCAAAACAAAGGACTTGAATGCGGCATATCCCTAGGGAAAGCCCAAGTAAATAGGGAGTCATATTTTGAAACTCAGAGGACCAGCTAAAAAACCTGGCCCAAGGTCCCCCAGTGAGTCAACTGTTAGAGATGAAACCAAAAAAGAGAGCTCATGACTGCCCTGTGGGCTCTCTTTACTCTGATTTGCTGACACATTTCATCAGTCAGAACTCTTTGGTTGCAAGTGACAGTAAACCCAGCTCAATATGGTTTAAACAAAACTAAACAAAGCAAGGAAGGGAATGTACTGGCTCATTTAACTAAAAAGTACAGGGAGAGATCTGGCTTCAGGTGTGCCTTAAATGATATCAGTAGGACCAAGTTTATCTTCATTCCTCTGGGTTGAATCCAGTCCCACACAGATTTTTTCTTCTCTTGTAGTAACAAGATGGCTGCCAGGAGTTCTAGGTTTCTAGGCTTCACAACTTCACAGCCTCACAACCTTGAGTCCAACAGAAAAGAAAATTTCTTTTCTCCAACAGTTCAGACAGACATCCATGCCTGACTCTCAGTGGTCTGAATTAGGTGGGCTATGTGCACCATCTGTACTAGTATGGCCTGGGGGAGGCAGTGCTCAGCTTTGTCAGATCTAAACCATGTCCTCACCTGAATAGGGATGGAGTTGACACCAGCTAAGTCTCATGGAAAGAAAGTGGGAGAAGGTGTTTCCTAGAGGAAAACCAGAGGAAGCAGGGGAACAACCAGTAGGTGGCTGCCATTGTGTGTTTTTTCTTAGGGGGCTTTAGTTAAAATGAGTGGGTGTTGCTGTGAAGGATTTCTCTTTCCTTTGTGGCATTTTAAACGCATTGACAAATGCTTATTAATCAAAATTGTTCCTGCTTTTCTTAGTGAAAAGTGTCCTCGAATTTCTAATATTTTCTTTCTTCATGGTGTCCTGCCACCACAGGTTTATGTCTGGTCTGTAGTTTGACACTGGCAACTTTGGTCATGTATCTGTAGAAAAAAATGGCAAAAATAAAGAAATGTGGAATGTTATAAAAGTTACTAATTGCTTATAAAATGGGCTTAAGGGGGCTTCCCTGGTGGTGCAGTGGTTGGGAGTTCGCCTGCCAATGCAGGGGACAAGGGTTCAGGCCCTGGTCCAGGAAGATCCTACATGCTGTGGAGTGGCTAGGCCTGTGCACCACAGCTGCTGAACCTGTGCTCTGGAGCCTGCGAGCCGCAGCTGCTGAGCCCGTGTGCCACGGCTGCTGGGGCCCACGCGCCTGGAGCCCGTGCTCCACGGTGGGAGAGGCCACCATAGTGAGCAACCCGGGCACCGTGGCAAGGAGTGGACCTTGCTCTCCGCAAGTAGAAGAAAGCCCATGCACAGCAATGAGGACCCAACACAGTCAAAAATAAATAAATAAAATTTTTAAAAAATGGGCTTAGGAACATTTCAACTTTTTAGATATTTTTAGTTCATCTGATGAATCCTCTGCATACTTGCTTGTCTTCTTTTATTTCTTGTTGCTGCTTTAGAGTTTTTGGAGTTTGGAGGTTTTGAGTAGAGCTGATTACACTTTTTCAAATCACATATGTATTCTGTAGAAGTATGTTTATTGATATGGCTAGAATGTCACCATATATTAGTAAGTTATATGAAAAGAAAAAAGGCTTCAAATTAATAGGATCTAGTTTGTTTAAAAAAAAGACCACAGTATCCATGGTAGTTGTCTTTGGGTGGTAAGTGATATCACTATATAAGTTTTTTATTTTTTGTTTTTTAGCTTTTCTGCATGTTTCAAGTTCTAAAAATGGATAAAAAGAAATTGTTAAAGATAAGTAAAATACATACATATAAAAAAAATACATACATATAACATTTCCTATAACTTTACCATCCATGAAAAAAGTTCATATTAACCTTGTTCTGAAGGCAGAATTTGAAACTAGTCTTAATAATGAGTTGTTTCTCTACCCGATGTTCCTTAGTCACTGTCAGTTATTAATTTACAAGGATTGGGGATCTGTATGTTCTATAAAGAGTTCCAAATGTAACATATATTAAATAGCAAATATTAAATCAATGAAAGTATATTTTAGTGGATATTTTCACCCATTATGTTCACACAAATGGGATCATGAAACACTCAAAAGATCCCTGCTTTGGTACTGCTGAGCCTGGGGTTCCTGCCAGCTTTCTCGAATAGCTACCTAGCAGTGCTATCTTGCAAGTTACACCTACTTTCTGGGCCTCAGTTTCCTTCTGGCTACACCATGTGGGGTTTGAGCTCGTTTCTAAGGTCCCTTTCAGTTGCTTCCCCTTAGTGAGTGCTGGGCCGCTGGTTCATCTAAATCTGGTTGTGGCTGAGATTGGCTTTGTTGCACAGCTGTCTCTTCCCCTGCCTCAGCCCTACTGACTCCATTCATTACCTCCACCTCCGGTATCTCTCAATTTTGAAATCATTTGCTGTGATTCTGGAGGCCAGAGTGGGCACTTCCTTCCTTCAGTCTCATACTGGAGGGAATCCAGGAAATGCGGCATAGAACGAGGACGTCACTGACGTTTACCGAGGGCCTGTAGTGTGTGCCCAGCTCAGGTCTGGCACCCAGGGGTGGCTTACTGTCTGCCCTTCAGCAGCAAACAGATGCCAGGGGAGGTAAGACATGCCCATGATTAACCAAAATAGGGGGCACACAGCCTGGAGACCATAGGGTTCAATTACATATACCTTTGTGTTCTAGTTCAACCATTTAAACTGAGTCCCCTCTTCTTAAAAACACCTACCCAGAAGAGTTTGTAATCCAAAGGTACGATTTCAAGTCCCACTGCTGCTTTTTCCTAGCAGCATGGGTGAGTCACAGACTCTAACATCCTCTTCTCTCCTTTCATCTGGTTAAAAGGAAGGGCCAAATGAGAGTCAGGTATGTGCTTGTGTTTTGTTGACTATACACAAAACACCTTATTCTTTCATCTTCTGATTCCGCTAACCTTCCTTGGATTGAGAATGAACAGAGAGGGCAAAATAAAGCATGACACATGAGAAGCAACCTAAGTGTCCATCGACAGATGAATGGATAAAGAAGACGTGGCACATATATACAATGGAATATTACTCAGCCATACAAAGAAACGAAATTGAGTTATTTGTCGTGAGGTGGATGGACCTAGAGTCTGTCATACAGAGTGAAGTAAGTCAGAAAGAGGAAAACAAATACTGTATGCTAACATATATATATATATATATATATATATATATATATATATATATGGAATCTAAAAAAAAAATGGTTCTGATGAACCTAGGGGCAGGACAGGAATAAAGACGCAGACGTAGAGAATGGACTTGAGGACACGGGGAGGGGGAAGGGTAAGCTGGGACAAAGTGAGAGAGTAACAATGACATATATACACTACCAAATGTAAAATAGCTAGCTAGTGGGAAGCACCTGCATAGCACAGGGAGATCAGCTGGTGCTTTGTGACCACCTAGAGGGGTGAGATAGGGAGGCTGGGAGGGAGACACGAGAGGGAGGGGATATGGGGATATATGTATACATATAGCTGATTCACTTTGTTGTACAGCAGAAACTAACACACCATTGTAAATAAATTATACTCCAATAAAGATGTTAAAAAAAAGAAGAATGACACATGAAACCATAAGATCAAGTTACTAAGGAAAAGTTAGCATGAATACAGACAGTTCTCCTTAATTCTGTGTAACCTAAAATATTTTTCTTTGTAAAATATTTCTAATATAAATCATGAATATACTTTTGTAGGAAATAGTTACTACTGATATTACTGAAAATTATTTCCAATTCTTGAAAAAAGGTATTCTTATTAAAAACGTGTCTTCAAAATCGAATACATGTATAAATAAATGCATAAAAAAGACTGGAATGATTCACACCAAGCAAAAGTGGTCATTCCAGGAGAGAGACATGAAATGAGGGAAGAGGGGATTTTCAATGAAAAAATTTTTTTCGAGTTTCAGTATTGAGTTTTTTTAAAACTGAGCATATCTAACTGTATACCTAAAATACTTTTTGAGAGAAATCCTTGTAGTATGGAATACTGGGTGGGGAGGGGGCAGAGAGGGTTGTCTCCATAATCACCTGTTTTCTATCTTATTTTACAGTTTTTTCCGTGAGTGATTGTATCTTGGCGTGATGGGACTCACCCTCAGCCCCAGGGAGTGGGAGAAGCAGCCAGATTTAGCCAGGTGGGGGTGGGGTAAGAAGAAGGGGGGGTCAGGTCTCCTGGAGCCTGAGAAAAGGTAGGATAGGTTACAGGTAGGGGAGGGTGGAAGAATAAGGCTTAGGGAGCCAAGGAGAAGCTCTGGCAGAAGCTTTAGGAACCTACACCAATTGTGGTTCCATTAACGAATAGGCACAGCTCTGATCATTTGTTATTTTCAGTACTGACTCCATCCTGGAGCGCCTTTACAAAAGTCTAGATTGCTTTAATAGGACAGATGACAAATTGTTTCCCACCTGTGGACTTTCCTTCATGCCAGCCTTGCTTGGTTTTGCCTGGCTTTATTCTGTGACCAGAAAAGAAGATGGAATTCTGAAAAGTTGCTTTAGCCAGATCCTGTGAACAAAGGGAGCCTTGTTTGGGGTTATGCACACCAGCTTTTGGAGGAGTCTAATTCATCAGCTGGCATCTCTGCTTTTCAAGTCCTTGCTCTGGTTAGCACTGTGTTTCTCTGTCCGTGGAGGGGCAAGCCTTCTGGAGGAGCAGGCCCACTGCTTGTTCACCCGGCTCTGGTTACAGGGGGCAGAGGCAGGTCCTAGGGGCCCTAAATGGGCACCCACAGTGAGTCCAAGAGAGGGAGGCGGCCTTTGTTGCTGTGTTTGCCTGGCCCATGGCTACATGGATGCCATTATAATTTCCAAGATTTCCCTGGATTGGTCAGGTATGCAGTCCACCAGACTGGTGCTGACACAAAGGTCGGAAACTGGGAATGTCAGTCACCCTCCTGTTAGTCCCCTCCCCGCCTGCAACTGAGATTTCCTGAAAAGCTACCAGCATTGACTGGTTTGAGTCCTGGCTGAGTGCGGGCGAAGCCTAGAGCACATAAACCAGTTCTGAAACTTGTTCTCCATTGGTGGATTGATTCCCCCCCACCCCCAGGACAACAGTAACTTTGAGCCCCTTCAGGTGCTATTAGAAAAAGCTCCTGTTGTGGTATGTTAAGTGACCTTCTATCCAGTGGGAAGACTTGTGGGGAATTTCTTGGGCCCTGGGGCATTCCAGCTCCCCACGTGGGGAAGGTGTGAGGCCTGCGTGCTGCCCGCTAAGGCCCGGGGACTAATGGTGTCAGGCGGCCAGCATGAGCGTGTGGCTTCCGCCTTCTTCATTTTTGCCTCCTTCCTTTTCCCTTGACAGAGCAATTTTGTTTTGATGCTGTGCCAGAAATCTTCTGACAATGAGTTACTGGAACTTGGAGAAAAGGAACTGTGTGCAGTACCGCAGGCATTTTCTGGTGGACAACAGTCTGTTTCACGGTGAGTTGCCTTTTCTACTCCTGTAGGCGGATCTTTTGTTTCTGAGAGCACTTTTATTCCAGCACGCTGGATGCAAATGTGGTATGATTGTTGGGTTGAACCAAGAGCCTGAGTTAACTTGTTGCTGAAAAATTACCCAAGAATCCCCACTGGACTCATTCCGCAGAGTTGCAAGCTGTGTGCCACCCCTCAGCAGCCATAACAGCATCGTTACTTTCTACCTCTCAGGTTAGTTTATGTCAGTGCCTTTCCTCTTCTACTACACTGTCAACTCCAGTAATATCCCTTTCCGATGTTTGAAATTGGGGGAGCTAGACCCATTAGGTAGTTCTCGGTTAATATCGGTGGATCATCAATCAGGGCTTATAACCAGCATGGTGTGTGCCTTCTATCAGGCTCCATATAAAAACAGAGCAGGTGAGGGCACTTAACCATAACGATCAGGTTGGATGACTGCAGCCGTAAATCAGAGAATAATCAACATTAGTCATTTTCATGGCAAACTAAGATGAATTGCCTTTACCCTGCTGGCATATTTGTTTTGTGTTATACAGCCAGGGATAAGCTCTGTCAATCCTGATATCAGGGTGCCCTTGAGTGAAATTTACTTAAGAGTCAGAGATTCATGTGTTGGCAGAATTTTTGGAGTAATCTCCATTAAGAGCTGGTGGAATTGTAGAGGGAAGAGAGATTTCATGAGAAGTGGAGTGCTACTGAACAGAATCCTTGATCTAAGCTACCTTCAACTTTCTAAGTTTGGTTTTTCTTCCCCAATTTAGTGCAGACTTACTGTTTTTTTATTGCTTTAGATTAAGTTTAAGATAACAAACTTAACCCTATTTACTTTGTTAAAGCACATCTTACAATGTTTTTTCACGTTCATTATGCCACCTCACTATCGGACTTTACTCCGTAGAGGATGCCTTCATTTACAGGTCAAGAAAGGGAAGCAGAGATGAAATGACCAGCCCAAGTTGGCATAGTCAGCTATTAGCAAGGTCAGATCTAAAATTCTAGCCTCTACCCTTCCAGGCTGGCTCTCTTGGCATTGCAGCGGCGACAGCCTCTTAGCAAAGGAGACTAAGATATGGTGACTTAACACGCTGGCACCGAGTTCTGCTTTGTTTTCCTGTGAACCTCATCTAAGGACCCTGTTCGTTGCTTCATCTCTCACACAGTGTTTGCTGTGTGGTGCTTTCTGTTACAAATTTACTTGTATTTAAAAAAAAAAAGAATAAATATGATAAACACAGGAGTTAGAAAAATTAGCTTTATTTTTTCCAAGTTTTGTGCCAATTTTGAAAAAGTTCAGATTTTATTTATTCATTACTTTAGAATACCTTTGTCCAGAGATCTCAAAGGCTATAACAACTTAAAAACAATTTCCTATGTATTGTTAAAACTGTGTTACCACTTAGTGAATTACTGTATTGCTGAGGGCTTGAGGAACATGATCCTATTGAATCCTTTCAACACCTTTGCGATAGTTATTATTCATCCCATTTTATGGATGGGGAAACAGAGGTTTGGGGAGGTTGTTGAAGTGGTGATCTAAAATCAAACTCGTGTCTGCTCAACTCCAAAACCCCACTATTTTTTTTCCAGGCTGCACCTCCATTTTAATAGAAAAATTAACACTCTGAGAGGTTTAAGTTCTATTCAACAGTATTCTCTCTGCTATTAACCAGCCATGTCTGATCTTCACTACGTTATATAATCCTTCAGGATCTCAGTTTTCTCGTCTGTGAAATGAGTGTACTGGTCTCGATGATTTTTTAGGTTCTTCCTAGTTCTAGTCTCTGAGATTCCACTGAAGTATTTCTGAGAATTCCAGTTGCTGTATGTATTTTGTGAGCTATCTTGTCTCTGAACATGAGATTCACAAGAGGGCAGTAGAATACTTAAAATATGACTTGGTTACTTACGTTGAAGAATTCCTCATTTGAGAAGATTTAGAGATATCAAATCTTCCCAAGATTAAAAGGACTAAAGCCAGTGAGAATTATGATTCTGTTCATTTATAATAAAGCAGTAGCTTTAAGTATTTCTGATAGTTAAAATATCATTTTGGATCTCTATGCCAAAGGATATGTAATTCAGGAAAGAACGATGCCTCTGCTCTTCCACTGTATTTACTTCTGCAGAAAAGTAATGTCTGTGAAGACAGGAATTTATTTAACTTTATGGAGGATTGTGAGGAGTCTTGGTATATTTTAAGCCAAGGGGGCACTAGTGATAACATCTTTGTAGATGATTTCTGAACATTTATGAGAAAAGACAGGACATGTTGAGTTAGAAAGGTCAGATTTCTTTTAGAGGGGATTCTCCTGGTCTGCTGGTAACTCTCCTTACATAACCAAATCAAGCCAAACAAAAAGAAACAAAACACCTCCATTATAAACAGAAAAGAACCATTTCCTCTGCAAGATAATAGACTTTTAGAATATGCAGACTCAGATGTGCAAATTGTGCTAGCCAGACTTAAGCAGTATTCCCAGGAGAAAGGAACCACCTTAAAAAGAGGACTAGGTGGGCAGTAGGGGGTCAATAAAAGTAAAAATAAAAATGTAATATTTGTATACTGTTTCACAGTTCATAAAGCACATTCATAGCCTCCCTTTCTGAGTATAGAGGAGGTAGGTTCTCATTGGAAACAATGTAGAAAATTACCCACAATCTCCCAACCCAAATTGGAGTAACAGAAATAACACTAATTGTATGTTTCTACCCGGTCTTTTATCTCCTCTCATCTTCGCAACAGTCCTGATGTGGGAATGGAATACCTGGAAAAGGTAGGAAACGGTGGGTACTAGGCAACAGAAATGAGCTGATTGAATTGACAATTCTGTGTCAGTCAGGAGAGGACCCCTGGTAGGCATTATGATGAGCTGCTTTTGTATTTCCCACTTGTCCTGGCCTTTGCCCAGATTTTTAGGGAATCTTGAATCCAAAGGGATTTTGAGCCTATCAAAGAAGCCAATTGCTAGAGGTTTTCTCTAGTTGGCTTTTGTTTTAACATGTTTGATATAGAGAAAAAACTTGGGCAAAGAATAATTTGTGTAGTATGAACCTTGCTTTAATGGCTTATATTTTCATGAATTATTTTTATTTGAAAATTACCTGTACCCTCAGCTCTTTCTCTTGGCTGTCGTGAATTGCAGCATTTTTTTCTGACCTGGGACACACATTCTTAAACCTGTTATCAGTGTATTTACAATTTATATATATCCAATTTCTAATGCACACAAGCTTTTTTCAAACATTTGAGTTCCTACTTGGAGGTGACTTAATTTTTGTTTTCATGCATTGCTAGTTATAATTGTGATGTTGAAAAAATTGTGATGTTGCTTTCCTGTAAGTTATATGGTATCACCCCTACTTACTATATTGAAATTTATTTCTGTTGCTCTCATGTTGTTATATGAATGTTTCTGAATGACCAAGACAAATCTAGACTAGAAACGTTTTGAATTGAATTACGAGTGTCTCTTACTATCTAGGGATAAAATTAAGGATAGTTCTGGTATTAAATATTTATGTAGTATGTTTTTTAAAAAGTGCTTTATATGTACTTTGACTTTGCCTCACAAAAAACTTCTAATCAAACTAATTAGCTTATTAAATAATTAGTTTTTAGCCAGCCACCCCTTCCTGGCCAGAGGCCTAATTGGTGATGTAGGACAGAAACTGGACTGCCAGTTTGTAAAGCATAGTAGGTTTGAATTGGATCCCAGAGACTAGTTTTAGCTCCATTTTTATGACTCACTTGTGTAGCCTTTGTCACCTAGGTGACCCTCAGTTTCCCTCTTTCTAAAATGAGGGTTTTTCCAGATTCCAAAGTTCCCTTCTAGCAGCAACACTGTGGTCTCTGTGTAGTCAAACAGG
Source organism: Stenella coeruleoalba (assembly GCF_951394435.1). Lineage (NCBI taxonomy): Eukaryota > Metazoa > Chordata > Mammalia > Artiodactyla > Delphinidae > Stenella > Stenella coeruleoalba. Next base: position 36,323,250 of record NC_137150.1, on the reverse strand, counting down.
ATGTGTGGTGAACGGGAGTGTCCTACAGGCCAGAACATGGGAAGAGAGGGCTGACAAGATGGCAATGAAGAGGAGGAAGATTCTTGTTTGATTGTAAACTTTGTAGTTACCTTTGCACTGGCAAAAAGCTGCATTTCCCTTTGTGTGTGTGTGTGTGTGTGTGTGTGTGTGTGTGTGTGTAGGGTTGTTCTTGAGTCCCTCGTGTGTGTGTGTGTGTGTGTGTAGGTTGTTCTTGAGTCCCTTGTGTGTGTGTGTGTGTGTGTGTGTGTGTGTGTGTGTGTGTGTGTGTGTGTAGGGTTGTTCTTGAGTCCCTCCCAAACATGGAGGGACCAGTAGCTAGGACTGACAAGCTTTCAGGACAAATGTCATTATACTCAAAGAAGAGTGGAGAAGTTCTCACTGGAATTCCATCCTCGTTGTAAAAAAGAAGAATGCCAGATCCGGCCTGGTAAATGTGAAAGGAGAATGAAATTATGCAGGCATGAATTTCGGTTCTCATTCATTTAGGCCAGTTTATTAGCAAGGTATGACTTTGGCAGCCTGTCTGCTTTAGCGGTTTGGGGCATTACTGGATTTTTTTATCAGAGTGTCATTTCTTAACTGAGTCAAACCCTAGCTTTTCCAGCCAATGACTGTATATACATCCTCTTCTAGGTCCAGAAAAACACCAGCACACAGAGAATTCCTGCTAATGCAATGATAGTCAAGATATTGTGAACATCATTAAGATCAAAAGTATTATCTCTTAGAGGAACACTGAATGGAAAAAATTTCAAAGACAGTTGAGAGAAAGTATAAAAAAAAAAAAAAAAGATAGGCCTTAAATGGAGAGAATGTACTTGAGTCATTTAAATGATGTAATAGAACTAATTCTGGAAGCAGCCTTGCCCAGAAGATTCCTCTTTAGCCCCACACTCAAGTCTCCCCCTCCCCCTTCCATGGCCACCAGGCAGAAAGCACGGAGGGCAGGTATACTTTCAGGTCTGTGATGTTCAGGGGCATCTCGTGAACATGCCAGAGGCAGTGAAGGCTCAGCAAAGGGAGCAAGGCCTGTCCCAGGTGTGGCATCTTGCAGGGGCCACCCTCCCTCTGGGCTACTTTGTATGAGTTGTTCCTTTGGGACTAAGTTTCCATGTCAGCAAAATGCTTCAATTTAGGACAAATGACATCTAAACTTCTTCCTAAGTGGTAAAATTTCGAGAAATGCTTGTTTCTCCACTTCCCCACCTCAGGCCACTTGTAAACAGAGGCCAGCTGGGGAATTTGCAGTGAATTAACTGACCAAATTGATTTATGTACTTCTTCCCTTGCCTGAGACAAATTAGAGCCAGCCATTCAGGCCTTGCAAAAGTAGATACTTCTATCTAGTTAGAACACAAACCTTAACGTGAGCTAGTATGAAACAATCTTTTCTATAACTTTTTGGTAACGTGTGTTCTTCCTTCATCCCTAGGAGACAGAGAAAATTGTCAAGGAAAGTCTCAGTGAAATGCTATTTATATCAAAATCCAAAGTTCATTTCCTTTTTTTTTTTCTTTTTTTGGTCTTTCTCCATGATGACCAAACTGGCTTATTGAACATTCTCAACTTAGTGTAGCATATAAACAAAATTGTTTTATTTTTCACCAGTTACTACTTTTAAAAATACTCTTTGCAACATCTTGGGCAGATTCTATTACTTTCTGGCTACTTTTGGTTACTGAGGGTCAAATCCAGTTTAAAAGGTTAATCTCAAACTCATCTAAAGCCCATCTCCTCCCTTACCTCCAGCGTGGGCCTGACCTGTCTGTCAGGGGTGAGGGGGGGCGTTCATTTGGCTCTGCTATAGTTCTTCTCCTTGAAGAGGAATTCAAGGCCTAGGTCCTCAGATTTTGGTACAAGGAAGAGAGATGGGGGAAAGCAAAGGTCTTTGAGCTTCACCCCGGCCAGTTTGTATGTTAGTGGCAGTGAGATGATCAAGACTCTCTCTCCTGTTCTCTCTTCTGTGGATGTTCGGTTTCACCCTGACCCCTCTGTCACCAAGGACTCTGCAGAGAGGACCCACTGTCTCCCTTCAGCCCCACCCATTGTCCATTTCTTATTCCCTCTGGCTGAAGCCTGGCTGCCCTTGCCCTGAGGACTCTGGGCAGCTGCCTGGTCCCTGCCTTTTCTCTTATCTCCATGTTTCTGCACGTGGAGTTCTGCAGGCTGCCGCAGGCTGTGGAGGATGGGCTGGTTATGAAGCTGTTCCTGTCTTCCTCCCAGACCTACTCACGCTGTTATGGGGGCTACTCCCACAAGCCTTAGGAAGCCTCTGAATTATTCTTTTGTAGCCCTTCCCCTGCTTGTCTCTGGGAATGAGGGGTGCTCCGATTTTAATCCTCAGAGTACTGTTTGTGCCACTCCAGGTGCCTAGGCTGTGCACATAACAGGGGCTCAGGTCATGTGATTTTGAATGGATGGAATCCCACCCTCTTCACCCCTGACAGTTCTCCTTGGACCTCTCTAGAGCCACTCCAGGCTGGTCCTTGTCCGTGAACATTTTGGATTAGAGAGACTTCCTTTCCCCAAAGGTACTAGTGTTCTTTATTGTGCTTGCTTCTTGCAAGGTTGTGTAGCTGGATCGATCAGAGCCAAACAACGATCTAGATTTATAAAAATCCATGGTGAGATGTCTCGGCCTCTTTTCCCCATCGGGAATCTAATTTGATGGGATTTTGCTGACAAAAGAGAACCCACTGTGTTCTCTTTTGTCATGCTTTCCGTGTTGAGGTCATTCACATTCTGTAACGATGGAGGGCATAAAAAGATCCCGGTGGAATACGTAGCAAAATGACAAATTGAAGATCTGGGTACCTGGGAAGCCCAGATGGATGAGAAGTTAACAGTGGTCAGTCTCTGAAGCTTTAGCTTTAGTCGTTGTTTGAAACAAGCCTGTTGTGTTAAGTGATAACCTTGGCTGGCCTTTCCCGATAGACTCTCAAGTTCTCTCAAACCTGTGGCCATTGGGAGTCCAGTCAAGCAGAAGGGCCCTTGATTATTTTATTCCTTATGCTTGGGAATACCAATTTTCTGGTTACTAAGTTAGAAGAAATATATCTAATAAAGAGTCAACTTTTCCTTCAGATTTGCAGACTTCTCACGTTTTAAGTGGTTACATAAGAGCGTTATGTCCCCTTAGACCTGTGTTACAAATTTAAGCCTTTGTTCTTTAATCTGCATTTCCATAATTATAATTAATTTTCCTCTGCTCTCTCATTTTCTGTCTTTTCTACTCTGTGCCTAACGTATGCACAGAGATTGATGCGAGGATGAAATGTCTTTCCATGGGTAGATTCAGGGTTCTTCCAGAGCAGCATAATTATTTAATTTAGTTATACAAAAGATCCAGATTTTTTTCTTGGACCACAGTAATAATTATTAGTGATTGTATTTGTAATCACAAAACCCTCTTGTCTCCCATCTATCCAAACAAAGATTAAAAATTCCAGTTTGGTCCTTTACACTGTGTACATGAAAAGTCATCCCAGTGGACCTGTGATAGTTTATATATTTTTAGGGCTCATTCCTTTCAGCAGGTATGTTTGGGCTTGTTACAGATGCAAACTGTTGGTTTCAAAGGGATAGTCAGATTTTTAAAAAATTTAAAGCCCATAGCCTAGTGTGTGTTTCACCCATTCCAGCAGCTTCAACTCCCATCTATGTGCCGATAGCTCCCAACAGTGTATTCCTGGCTTAGCACCATACCCAGTTGTCCATCCTCCTACCTGACAGCTCCACTGATGCCTGCAGGTCCTCAGACTCAGCATGTCTGGAGCAGAATTCCCTTTTCTGCACCAGTACCCGGCTGCCTTGCCAGCCTTATCCCTTGCTTCCCCTCCCTCTTTGCACCACAGCTACACTGACCTTCCCGTTCCTTGCCCACAAAACTTACCCCTTCTTTGCTTAGCTGGCTGCTACCCCATCCTTCAGACACCAGAATAAGGGGTCCCCTCTGCAGAGAAGCTTATACTGACTTCCCAGACTGGGTCAGTTCCCTTTTTATACTCTCCTATCACCCTGCATTGCTGCCTCATTGTATTATCACTGTTGTAATAAAACAATTAATTTTGTGATAACCAGTTTAATTTTTGTCCTCCTTGTGCTTCTAAGTTCCAGGGGAGTAGAGACTGTTCTCACTCGTATCTCCAGTACATAGTAGAGTGCATTGCATATACTCATCTTAATTACAGTGGAGATAAGAACCACCTACTGTTTCATTATTTTTGCACTCTCAAGTTTGGCCTTTAATCTTTTTTTTAATTAATTGTTATTGGAGTGTAGTTGATTTACAATGTTGTGTTAGTTTCTACTGTACAGCAAAGTGAATCAGTTATACATATACATATATCCACTCTTTTTCAGATTCTTTTCCTATATAGGTCATTACACAATATTGAGTAGAGTTCCCTGTGCCATACAGTAGGTCCTTGTTGATTTTCTATTTAATATATAGAAGAGTGTATATGTCAATCCCAATCTCCCAATTTATCCCTCCCCCTAACCTTGGTAACCATAAGTTTGTTTTCTACATCTGTGACTCTATTTCTGTTTTGTAAGTAGTTTCATTTGTACCAAGTTTTTAGATTCCACATATTCCACATAAACTATATCATGATATTTGTCTTTCTCTGTCTGAATTCCTTCACTTAGTATGATAATCTCTAGGTCCATCCATTGCTGCAAATGACATTATTTCATTCTTTTTTATGGCTGAGTAATATTCCATTCTCTCTATATACCACATCTTCTTTATCCATTCCTCTATTGATAGACATTTAGGTTGCTTCCATGCCCTGGCTATTGTAAATAGCGCTGCAATGAATATTGGGGTGCATGTATCTTTTCAAATTATGCTTTTCTCTGGATATTTGCCCGGGAGTGGGGTTGCTGGATCATATGGTAGCTCTATTTTTAGTTTTTTAAGGGACCTCCATACTGTTCTCCATAGTGGCTGTACCGATTTACATTCCCACCAACAGTGCAAGAGGTTTCCCTTTTCTCCACACCATCTCCAGCGTTTATTGTTTGTAGGTTTTTTGACTTTGGCCATTCTGACTGGTGTGAGGTGACACCTCATTGTATTGCATTTCTCTGATAATCAGTGATGTTGAGCATCTTTTCCTGTGCCTCTTGGCCTTTCATCTTTGTGCTGTGGAATACATCAGTTCCTTGGCTGCAGACCCTCTTCTTCCCTTCACTCATGCTTTTGCCTTGGAGAACAGAAGAATGCACCTAAACCATTCCTTCCTGAGATTGAGAAGGGAAAGCCCACTTTGCTGAGAATCCTAGTGTGCTTTAGAAAAGATGATTACAAATGTATAATGCCTCAAAGTGGAAAAGGACAAACCCATTTCTTTAAAAGAATTTCTTAGACTTTTTGAATTCATTTAATAATACTTTCCAGAATTTCCATGTTGGTTATATATGGGTTTATTTTATTCAACTCTGAAAATGGAGGTTTTGCCTGTTAAAATAACCCTCTTAATAAAAGATGTTTAGTTGCAGTATTTTGCATACTATTAAAATTCTCTGCTGCTTGAGTCTGAAAATCTTCAGGCACAGAAGTGAGTTGTCATCTGTAGGGTAATTCTTACCCCAGAGAGCAGAATAGACCTGCACCAAAACAAAAGCACCAGCTTTCTCAGTAAGAGAGGTGGAAAGGAGGCCTGGGGGTGCATGAAGAGAATAATCAAACAGCTTCTTTAAAAGTTAGGAAGATGCACTTTTATTTCAGATTTACAAACAAGAAAAACGGTGAGCATCTAGGCCTTTCATCTAAGAATCTCAAGCAACAGGAGAGTACATTTCTGACTTCTAGGTAGCAAAGTTACCCCAAGAATAATACCTACTTGGGTAGAATAAATGTAGAATCTGTGAAAGCATTTTTTGTCCAGTTTTGTCTTGTCAGTATTCCTTTCTTGGTCAGCATATGTGACTGACATATAACAGTGATCTCAGAACTTCTTGTATTTAAATGTAGAAGATGGTGACTTATTCCCAATTTAAAGGGAGAACAGTGCACACATTTATTGTTTAGTGTCCTATTTTATTCCTTGGCAACTTGAAATTGAATATCAATACATTTCCACAAATGACCATTTTTTGAAATTATATCAGTGTCAGAATTTTAATACCTTTCAGCAGAGGCTTATCTCTAGAGGCTTGTATTAATGAACTCTTTTAGCCAATGGTTCCCAGCCTTGGTTGCATGTTGGAATCACCTGGGGGTATTAAAAAAAACTGTTGTGCGTGTCCCAGCCCAGAGGGTCTGATTAATTGGTCTGGGTTATGGTTAGGGCCTGGGGGAATTTTTAGAACTCTGCAGGTAATTCCAGTTGGCAACCAGTTAGATTCTGGTGTGTTGAATACTCCAGACTTAAGGTGGCAAATACATATTCTCTCAACGGAACTATAGAATTCATGAATTTGATAATGGTTATTTTTCTGTGATGATAGCCTATTTTATACTGAATCTTAAAGGTTTATGCTTGGCATTTTGTGGATGCTGGTTTTCTATAAAATTTTTTTTCACTTAATTTTTTTCTGATAGCAATACAAGTTCACCACTGAAAAGTTGGAGAGTACAGAAAAGACTAAAGAAATAATCTATAATCTCAGTATGTGTTTTAAGTCTGTACTTTCTTAAAGTGATTTAAAAACCAAAGACTGGGCTTCCCTGGTGGCGCAGTGGTTGAGAGTCCGCCTGCCGATGCAGGGGACACGGGTTCGTGCCCCGGTCCGGGAAGATCCCACATGCCGCGAAGCGGCTGGGCCCGTGAGGCATGGCCACTGAGCCTGCGCAGTCGGAGCCTGTGCTCCGCAACGGGAGAGGCCACAACAGTGAGCGGCCCGCGTACCACACACAAAAAAAAACAAACAAAAAACCAAAGACTAAGGAGTGATCCTTTTTTAAAAAATAATTAATTTATTTATTTAGGCTGCGTTGGGTCTTCATTGCGCGTGGGTTTTCTTTAGTTGCTGTGAGCGGGGGCTACTCTTCATTGCGGTGCGCGGGCTTCTCATTACAGTGACTTCTCTTGTTGAGGAGCTCGGGCTCTAGGCATGCCCGCTTCAGTAGTTGTGTCGCCCGGGCTCAGTAGTTGTGGTACACGGGTTTAGTTGCTCCGCGGCACATGGGATCTTCCCAGACCAGGGATCGGACCCGTGTCCCCCGCACTGGCAGGAGGATTCTTAACCACTGCTCCACCAGGGAAGTCCTAAGTAGTGATTCTTAACTCTAGTTATATATTAGAATCTGCTGGGGTGCTTAAAAAATACTGGTGGTTGGGTTCTACCCGATCCTACTTAAATCATCTCTAGGCGGGTGGGAGTGGGTGGCCTGTGTGTTCATCCTTTTATTCCTTATATCTGTATCTTTCTGTTTAACTTCAGGTGATTTTGATGCACTGTGAGGGGTGAGAATTACTGGGCTAAAATTGTTGACTTACTAAAATATTGATCTAATCAGTAAGCTAAATCGAATTAATTTACTGATTTAGAACAGTATGTAATTATTTGCTAGTTTGAGCAAAAGTGATGTATGAAACTTGATTTTATGCAGAGGAGTGGGAGGGGCAAGTGATATGCTCACCTTCATATGGTCATTTTCTTCCAACAGATTTATTTCATATTCCTTTTAATATCATGCTTTCTTAGTGCCCTTTAAGTATGACTTGTCTTAACATTACAGCTGATATATTTGTTGCATGATACAAATATATACCTTTTAGCCTTAACTGACCTCACAGGGTTATCCATAGCCTCCTGATGGTAAACAGAAATACTTTGGGAAGATTCTTAACAACAGGAAGCAGAATGTATTAAGTGTTTTATTTTGTTTTTTTTTTTTTGAGGTATGCGGGCCTCTCACTGTTGTGGTCTCTCCTGTTGCAGAGCACAGGCTCCAGACGCGC